>NC_089445.1:2400000-3600000 GCF_026210795.1 Rhizophagus irregularis | reverse complement strand
ATTATATATTAGCAGAAACCGCAATTAAGAAAAATTTAGGTGAATAATACATTATCATCTATCTATTTAAAATAATCTATCTATTTAAAATTAATTATATTTGAATCTAAATTATTAAATAAAGTAAAAAATATGCATTAGAGAAGTAAAAAGTATACATTAAAGATGAAGAATTATATTTTGTATTTGCCATAAATCTATGTTGATTCCACCAGCCATCCCATTAGGAACACCACCCGGAGCACCGTGGAAGAGGGCGTTTGCAGGAATATTTAAAATATAATTCGGAAGGTTCAGTCCAATGCAGGGTGGTGAACCGGTTACGTTCCCAGTTACTAGTGTTGGTCTCTGTAAATAATTGTAAGCCCAAAATTCAAGTAAATATAACGGTTGTAAATCAGAATTACCATCTTTCAGCTAATCACAATGGTGTAGTATTTACAGCCAATTTACAGCTTACGTTTATAATATTACAACCGCTAAAGGTTGTAATTCGATATATAATAATCGTTACTTACGGCAACCAACCTTACCAGTTACATTAGCTCCTACAGTGGTTTGAATAAATCTCGCGACTAAGTTCTCGTATTATTCTGACGAGCAGGAAATATTTTGAGAACGAGAAAAATCAAAATTGTTGTTCGTTGAGAAAAATAATTTGAGCTAATTCATGTAAATTACGGATTGATTGGATAAGTCCGACTTCCACAACCATGGTTGGATATTCATAACCCGATGAGTTGCAAGCTCGTACAGGTGGAGAATTAGGAACATTCCATGGTCGAATAGTGGCATCAGCAACGAAATAGCTATTCGGTCCACAATGAGATTCTCTTCACAACCACCAGCTAATTGATTGTTCCAGGCAAGATGAGACATATAGCTTGCTACCACCGCATGAGGTGTTAAAGCTACCTCATAAGCTGTGACTTTACCATCGACTAAACGGATTTTTACGGGAAGATCTTGTTCGTTTTCAATATAATCAAGAAAGACTTTAAGAAAGCCCTCAAGAGAGATATTTTCAGCTAGAATAATTTGCGTTTCTTGCTCAAGTAAACTATCCCTGGCCGCCTCAAGAACCTCTTGAGTCAATTCAAAACTCGACATTGAGGTTCGTTGTGATAAAGTTGAGGAAGAAGTTAAGGTTGTAGATGTCATTTTTTGGAAATTTTGAGCGTTTCATTGACATCAGACATCAAAACAAAAGATGCAGGATTATGTCATTCATATGATTCTCACAATTTGCGTCATATCGATCAGATCTATGCGCAGTACGATAAAGAATAGGGGCTGTGCGACGTGCGAATCTCATATATTTCTCATAATTTTTTCTAAGACTCGATTTTCTTTGCGTGTCATGACTCCTGATACGCTACTATCACACTAACAAAACAATATTCGGGTATGGATATTTTTTCCGGCAATTATTATTTCGCATATGGGTTTTGGAGAAGTATATGTCAATCCTGAAATCATCTTTATTGATTTGCAAGAGGATTAGCGAAATGGCGAAATGCTGTACGTAATTTCTAAAGAAGATCCAGTTGATCGTTTGTTCATGTGGTGCTATATTAACTGAGGTCGACCTTTATGACCGATTTTTTTTCGTCCATAGCCCAGGCAACACGGGATGTCTCTGTCCAGCATTCGTAACTTGCGTACAGCATCCTAAAGAAATTAGGGGACGATAACGTTAAGGACGCTGAATTTACTGAACTTGAAAAATGTCCGCAATGTGATAAAGACATCCTTACTCCTTCATTCGAAGCATTTATCGTATTAGCCTGTGGTCATGAGAGTGCGTCGAAAAAGTATTTCTACTTAAACGTCAAAATAACTGTCCTTGTAAACAAAAGTTATACCGTTCAATAAAAAAGTACACGTTAATGATCGTTAATTACAATTTATTTTATTAGGTCAACTTAATTTAATTTACATGAACTTGAATCTTGAGTTATCGATCTAGAGGATGACGAAGAATTCGTTGAATAATATTCATTAGAAAGATGTCCGACTTATATGCGAAAGAACTTAAATTTTTTATATTAATATCAATGGAAACGATTGACTAGGATCATAAAAGGTCATAAGAATGAAAAAATTGTTTAGGCGTCAGATTCTATTTTTTAATGCGATTTTTGATTAATCGATTCAGAATCGATTTTCGATTAATTCGACTATCGCAGAATCGATTCCAATCCCTACACCGCTACACGGGAAGATCATGGAATATAAAAATATTTAAATAATTCTAAGTAAAATAAAAAATAAAGAGAATATAAATATTTAATACTTGGAATCTTGGATAAGCTATAAAAAAAAGGAATTTCACACAGGTATCGAATTCTACGTTGTGCGAGCAGATCTTCCAAACGGAAAAGAATAAGCGAATATGAAGGTATATATAAAATGTCATAAATTTTTTTTTTTTAGTATACCCATTTCATTAAAGATTAATTAATAATCCACAGCAAGACCTCTTGCAACATATTATATAATTCGAGGAATCGTATATCAAGAGAACTATATGGGGATTCATGGGGAAGTTATACTTTCGATTGTATTAAAGAAATGTAGTATAAAACAATATTTAGTAAAAAATAATGTCAACATTAAAGTGAGTAACTAGGTGATAGTGATAAACTGATATCCCATACACTATAAATATATTGGGAGAAAAAAATAATTTCAAAAAAAAAGTTTTTAACATACCTGATACTATTATTACTATATACTTATACAATTTATTTAAGACTCCCGTGATTGCTAATCATTTTAACGTGCGTTACGTAAAAGTCGCGAACTAGTTTACACACCTGTTTTACTACGCCAGTTGCTACGCCAAGTGCAACAAATAAAAAATGCTAAGAAAAGTTTCTCATCGTTAGTTGTTAAACGTAAGATCCTCATATTCCAAGATAGAGGTTGTTAAATACGCGGAAGAATATGGGAATAATATAGCGGCAGAACACTTTGATATTCATCGTAGTATGGTAGGACGTTGGATAAAAGCAAGTTTTACCTGGAATGTTGAAACTAATGGAAAAAGTAAGCGAGTTGGTTTGGCCGAAAAGCGTTTTTTCCCGAAGCCGAAAAAGGCTGTATGTTTGGATAATTGAGCAAAGGAAGCAAGGTCTAGCTGTATCATATAATCATAAATTTTACGAAGTAAAATGTTAGAAATTTTAAGAGAAGCGGAAATTCTAGAACTTTATGGAGAACTTACTGAAAATTTCAAGACTTCTTATCGTTGGTAAAAAGGATTTTTGAAAAGATACAAATTAGCGTTGAGACGACGCACTAGAATCTCCTAAAAGCTCCCAAGTAAAACTCAAGAACAGTTGGAAAAATTCAATCAATTTGTAACTAACCTTAGGATCAAAAAATTCTATGAATTAGAAAATATTTTTAATATGGACGAAACGCCCGTTTGGTTTGATATGGCTGGTAACTTTACCATAAATCCAAAGGGTGAAAAAACAGTTCATATTCGCGTAATGGGCAATGAAAAAAATCCGTTCACCGTTGTTTTGACATGTACCGCAGATATTCCTTTTATTTTAAAACCATCTTTCATTTTGGTATAACGATTTGCTACTTTAAATCAAATTTATTAAATTGCAATATCATAGATGGGACTAAACTACCTCAAATCTACATCTTCAAAGGAAAACGAATGCCGCGCAACGAACAAGTTTCTCCTGGTGTTGTAGTTTGGTTCCAAAAAAACGGTTGGATGGACTCAAGTTTAATGTTAAAGTACATTGATTACTTCAATGATATAAGGGCAAAAAATGGCACTCGAAGGAATCCAGAAATGTTAGTGTATGATTTATTCAAAGGTCATCTGGAAGGATCTGTAAAAAAAAAAATTTTATGAGTGTGTTCGATCTGGCAGTAATTTTTTTCTTGGTGGTTTAACCAGCATTTGCCAGCCTCTTGATGTCTCAATAAATAAAAAACCATTTAAAGACAACCTTCGCAAAGAATGGCATACCTGGATGGCAAGTGGCTGCTGGGGAAACTGCCACGGGAAATCTTCGTCGCGCTAGATTGAGTGATGTATGCTTGTGGAATTTATGATGAAACAATCATAGAAACTTTCAAGACTTGTAAGATTCAACAGATTTAAATGCTGAATTGGAAATTAGTGATGATGACAATGGAAATAACGTTGATGATAATGATGAAGGTAGTGATGATGCGAGTGATAATGGTAGTGATGATAATACTCATAATAGTATCCATGATAGTGATGATAGCGAAGATGTTAGTGATAGAATGAGACAATTAACTGTTTAATTTGGTTAATGGTTAATATTTTTACATTTACCGTAATGTGTATGTTATGATAGTGACAGGCATTGTTTGACATAATTCATTAATAAAAATACGTTTTCTGAGGCTATTTGAACTTATATTTATTATTTAAAAATCTGTTTATTACATTTTAACACGAAACTAGTTAATATTCAAGGTTGTAGCTTATTTTCGGGGGTTGCTTATTTTTGGAGGAATACGGTAGTAAAAATTTGAATTATGAATGGGAAAGGGTAAATAATTGAGAAAAAGAAATGACATAATATTTGTTACGAAATAATAACGAACGAATGATCAAATATTATTAGATCGATAAAATGAAATTAACTTCGAAATTGGGTAGATTTGCCAACGATATTTGAGATAATTATTCGAATTTTGCCATATACAGATTTTGCGATATAATTAATAAGCGGTTGGATTCTTTAGGGGAAAGATGATCTATTAAATAATTGATTTGTAAATAAATCGGTTGTGTTTTGCATAGGTAATCGTCTTATGCGATTCCATGTATACATATTAATTGTAATTTCATGTCTTAAACGTCGTTGATTACGGCGTCTACGAATAGCAAAACTAGCGTAGGATGATGGATTGTTAGAAGTTGTATCTGAATCGCGTGGATTTTCTGAAGGAGCACGTTCCTGATTTGTTGGTTGTTGTTCATTATCCATTGTAAAAATTATATATATTTTTAAATAATTTGGTTTTTTAATTTGGTTTTTAATAATCTTTTGAAATAAATTTAGATCGAAATAGTTTTATTAAATTTTTTTTTTTTCCTTCAAGGTGAGAATTGAATCAAAAATAATCTTGCATTCTTATTTTATATATATATTTATACATAAATATATATCATATAAAAAAGAGTCTTTTAAAAATTATTTCTACATAACTTTCAAAGAAAATAAAAAATATATGAAATAAAAATTCATGAAATCATGAAAATAAAAGGAATTTTTGAATATTTGCGGTAGACACCAAAGAGGGTTATTTTATATAGAAAAATTAAATTATTTTTTTCTGATCCTCTGCGTTTTCTCATTTTTTACTAGATCATTGGGAGGTATATAAAAAAAAAATTTTTATTTACTAAAGTTTCTAAATATATAATGTAAATATTCGGGCAAAAAATATTTATATCACAATGTCAATAATAATTCATTTTATTAAATTAAATTTATCTTTTTATATACAATCATGGTATTTAATTTAGTGGAATTCAACACATCTCTTATTTAGTGAGTGGTACAAAAAATTTACACAAAATCGCAACTGTCTAGAAATCTTTTATTACATAAGATTTACAATTAACCAATAAAAAAATTATCGTATTATTATTATTTTTTTTGTGTTCAATATTTGAGAGAAAATGATTTATGATGATACTTTCCTTTCGGGGAGTTTTTCTTGTTTTCCTATAGTTTTTATTTAACATTTTATCTTTTCACATGAGAGAGCAGAGGAGAAAATGGTAAAAGTTTTAAAATGTTTCTAATTATATAATAAATCATTTTCATTATTTTAGTTTACAGTATCTTGGATATTTTTGTCATTCTAGTAATTAATTATCGTAAAATGTCAATTTAATCAAATTTAACCGTTTCAGGTGATCACTAATCAGGCAACCACCAGGCATCGGCATTGGGCTGGTATTGAAAAATATGCGCAAGAAGATGTAAAAAAAAACTTACCCCTTTTTACAATAATATAAATAAAAAAATTTTTTTTTTTCGCCTCTAAGCCACAGATATTGGTTTATTAACTTGAACATTATTAATAATACCATTATTACCATATGTATATATATATATATATATTAAAATATAATTTTTCATCATGAAAGAAAAAAAGAATACTATTAAGATCATTTATTGGAATAATTTATTCTAGATAAGTTCTGAGTCAATTGATTTAATAAGATTGCAGCTATAATCCTACAGTGATACCAAAAAGGGAATGGTCAGAAATCGAAACTTATATTAATTATTAATTAAACTGCACACAGAATTAACTTTCCATTATAGGAACAAAGAAAATGTTGATTGGTTTGATATTTCGCGTAAAGAAATAATTTACTAATAATATTATTAAAAAAAAAAATGTTTGTTATAATAAATAGTTATTGGATGGGGAATAGAGATATCAGTCTCCGACCGATATCCCCTATCTGCTATCCAATAACTGCGGTCATTAGGAATACTATGGTGACCAATAGGAATTAATGCTACTAATACTGATTTCAATATTGGATGTCTCATATATTTTATTTATTTATTGAACGCGCTCAAAAAGAAAAAAAAGAATTTTATTTTCCGGTTTATCAATTATTTAATGTATACAGCTTTAATTTGAAATGTTACAAAGAAAAAAATTTTAGATTGATAATTACCAATTATAATATTGGTGAACCAAAAAAAGTATCTTCTGTTCAATTCTGAACTTTTTTTTGTATTAAAGTTTATAAATAACTTGTACTGTATTTACCCTATTAAATATTATTTATTTTTTTTAAAAAAAAAAAGTTCAACGGATATGTCCTTATTATTTAAGTAATTCTTTTATTCCAGATAAAGAACAATTTACTTTTTTCGAACAAATTTTCTAATCTAATGTTTAATAAATAAATAAATATATATATTTATTATAAATTTTTTTTAAAAACTTTTTTTTTAATTTAATTTACAATTATTAATCAGTTTTAATTGGGAACACTACGTACGGGTGCATAAATTTTTTTTTTAAAAAAAAAAAAATTAGTAACGCATTTCTTAAATTCTACTAGAATACATATCTGATATAGATTCATTGGCATACGCGCCAATTTACTTTTATTGGAAAATCTTTTTAGGAGATTAGAATAATTAGATCGACATTTAAAAATTGCCTTGTTTTAAAACCTTTTTCGTTGGTATGATCACAATTTTGTTTTGTAACCGGAAAAAAAGTTTGATTGTTTGATGCTTCGCGTATATTAAAGAAAAATTATTTCTTTCTGATTACAGTTCATCGAAATCTAGATTAAGATAATGTACGAGTCGTAAAATTAATTTTTTTTTTTTGACGCACCTAAAAAAATTTTTTTTTTCCGGCTTATGTACAATATCTCTGATATCTCTAAATTTTTGTCATTATCAAAAAGAAAAATAAACAATTATATTTATTTAATTGATTATGAACTTAAAATGGAATAATATTTTTTTTTTTTTTCTCTCTCTATTTATTGGTATTTAATGATAAATAAAGAAGCAAAAAATTGAAATATTAAGGGTTTAATGACGCCACTTAACCAAAATAGTAGCCTGGAGCCCTGGACCCGGATCGATGTTCACCTCAGATCGACACGTGAAAGCAAATCATATTTTCATCGGTCCAAAAAAAAATATATTTATAGAAATTTCCTAATTTGTGAAATTTTTTTTTTTGATCTAACCTCATTTCAAATTTTCAAAAATTTTCATTTTTCTCTCACTCAATTCATTTAAAGATTAGCTTGGGTGACAAGTAAATATTTATCAATTTCAAAAAAACTTCACAAAAGCACAGAATTCGAATTTTTTTTTTTCTTTACGCATAATATTTTCTTAGTAGTAGGTTTTCGACTATTACCTTTTTAAAATGATTTTTTTTTCTCCTGTAGTGTCAATATTGTTGGTGTACAAAATGATATAAATTATAAATAAAAATAATTTGATGTTAGTAATTTGCGTCTAGGCGCGAAAAAAAATAAATTAAATTAAATTAAATTACTTATGTATGTCATTGCGCGAAAAAAAAAGAAATTTCTATTTTATGCGCAAAAGATTTAGTTAGGTTTTTTGTTTGCATCTTCTTGTGCATATTTTTCAATACCCGACGCCCGGTGGTTGTCTCATCCGAAACATTTTACGATAATTAACTGGTCAAAAATGTCCAAGATAAACTAACTAAAATAATTTACAGTTGGCTCATCATTTAATGTAATACATTATTAGAAATTATGTAATAGAAATTATGTAATAAAATATTGCTTTTTGAATTGTGACATGTGAATTAAAATTACTTATTTTAAAGATAGTATTGTTCCATCCATAATTTAATGCAAAATAATGACTTACTTAATATGAATCAATATGCCATAACTAAAAGAGAAAAATTGTAATTTAATTAAGCAATATAAATTCCAATTATTTTCCGCCACTACTATTTAGAGGAAAAAAATGGATTTGTTTGTATTCTGTGTTGGTAATCTCTCGTATCCAATTCTAATTCTGTTTTTCGAATAATAAGACTACTAGCGAACGTTTGAAGGAGTACGTTCAATAGTTTCGGTAAAATTGGATTTATGAGCATAATTGTATTGATTCCATTGCGAAAATTGGTTTTCTAGCTGAAAAAAAAAATAAAAATTCGTCAAAGCAGAAAAAAAAGGATTCTTGTTAAAAAAAAATATAAAAAAATTATTTTTTTTTTCTTATTTTATAAAGTTCTAATTTTAATTATAACTTTTTTTTTTAATATACAGTATATAAAATTTTTTTTTAAAAGTTGCATAAAAAAATTAAGACTTTCCCTGTAACTTATGCATAATGTAACGTGAAGAATTTTTTTTTTTTTTTTTTTTGTATATACAATAAAAAGGATTTTTTTTATATATATTATATATAGTAAAATAATAATAATAAATAATCAAAACAAATAAAGTAGATTTTATAAGAAAAATAAATAGTTAAACAGATAAAATCGATTGTTCTAAACATTCTAAACATTCTAAACATTCTAAACATTCTAAACATTATTGTTTTCTTTCGGTAATTTCCACCTCACATATAATAATACGTAAATGGAAATCAATAACGTAAATTACGCAGGATAATGTAATAACCATTAAAAAAAAAATATTCTGGTTTTGGAAAGATGGACAAAAATCACAAAATTTAACCCCTAAACCTTATTTAATATAATCTATTATCTACTATTTTATATATATATTTACAATATCAGTGAATAAATATAAACAAATCATCCTATTTAAGTGATTCCGATAAAGAACAATTTCGAACAATTTTTATGTACAAATTTTACTGTATATTCCGATTTTTTCAATTGAAAAATTTTCTTAAAGTTTTCTTTTTAATAATAAACGATAATAATTTTGTATGACAAAAACATTACCAAATATAGTAAACAAAAAGAGTAAAAAAAATAATATTCCACAGAAAAAATTTACCCATCAAAAAAAAAAAAATTAAATGGAATAAAATTAAAATAAAAATAGGATATAATAGAATATAATAAGAATATAATGGATATATATTTTTTTTATTTTGTTTCGGTTTCGTTCATTTTTTAATTCGTTCATTATTTTTAGAGTTTTTAATTAGGAACATTTTAGAATTTCTTGTTTATCAAGTATTATTATTGATTCTTTGGAAAGAAAAGAAAAAGGGTTTTTTTTTTAAAAAAAAAAGATGACAAAATTATTGATTTATTATTTTAATTAAAATAAAATAAAAAAATTTCTATGAATAATTGATGAAATCTAGTTTTCAAAATTTTTTTTTAGCAATGGATGTCCCTGCTTTTTTCATGTCGATTTCTTTATAAAAAAAATTACGTTTTGAAGGTTTTGAAGGTTTTGAAGTAAAGATGTGAATTTTATCGCGAATAATGAAACAACCTTAATAATATAATGACCATAATAACTACGATAAATTATTATTATTGCTATCTCATCATAACACGCAACAGTCGCAACATGCACAGCTGCATACTGCGTAGTTGATTGCAAAGCTAGGATTATCATTAAAATATTTATTGATCCGAACTTTATAAATTAGGAAAAAAAAGGTGAGAAAATTTCAAACATTGAGCCACTTTTTCTTTTTTAATATGCCTTATTATTTGTTAACTTTGCCTAATCAGGTGATGTGTATAATGTCGGTTCAGGTGATTTATATGCCTTAATCGTTTCCTTTTTAAATGATCGTTCCCTGAGACCTAATTATCTGGGACTAAATTTAAGCCGTGATCTGCGTATTTTTATTCTACTTTATTATTTTATTATTTTTTTTACCCCATATTATCATTATTAACTTATATCTTATTGTTTTGTTTATCAATTTAATCATTTTATTATTAGAAATTCCGGACCAATTGGATGAATGTTCATTTGATGATTTATGTTACCAGATCACATGTGTTGATGATTTCAATTTCTACATTAGATAGTATACTAACGACCACGTTATACAGTAGAAATTTTTTTTTGAAGTTATTTATTTTACAAAGTTTCTAATTTTAATATAACTTTTTTTTAATATATATAAAATTTTTTTTTTTGTATACAATAAAAAGATATAATAAAACAAAGTAGATTTTACAAGAAAATTACCATAAATAGTATAACAGGTTAAAGTCGATTAATTTTAAATGCACGGAATATATTGAATTCTTGATCCGAACTTAAAAAAAAGTAAGAAAATTTGAAACATTGAACCACCTTTAAGTGATGACCGTATTAATCATATATTTTTCACAATCTTTTTTTAACACATACATATAATAACATAAAGAGGAAATTCTATTTATTTAAAATGTCAATATCTAAAACCGGTGTTCACCAAAAATAGATTACAAAATTTTATCAGTTATTCCTTTCATCTTTTCCTATCGTACGATAATTACAATATAGTTTTCATATTTCATTATGACTCATAATTGCTTCTTTATAACGTATATATTAATTTACATATATATGGCATTTTTTTTTTTGTAGTACAAATAAGAAATCTATAATGTGAGTGCTACCAATAAAAAAGATAAACCTATATCATCATATTGGATTAATATTGTGAGACAATTTGGCTATTTACCATTTTTATTCCATTAGTTAATTTAGAAAGTTCGCCGAGGCAAAAGTGTCATTCTTGATAGACATGAAGTATTATTCTTGATAGACTTTACTATAAAATATATTATGCATATCAAAATTCTCCTGCATATCTAGCAAGAACGATATTTTTGCTTCGCCGAGAAGTTTGTTATATGTAACACGAATTTCCTTATTAAATTTTTTTTTCTTTACAGTAGCACTAAATTAAATCAGCATGCACGGGATTTCATATCAGGTGAATTTGCAGATTTTTTATCCAAAATTACAACCCATTTAAATAAAGTAGGTTATATTATGAGACGTATGAAATATGAATAATACTTTTATTTTTTTAAAAACTTTTTCCTTTTGTAGTTTTTTTACCTATAAAGATAATTTTAAAGGTAAAACTTAAGATTACTTTTTTATTACTTTATTTTATTATTCTACTATTATTTATTTTATTAGCATTAATATATAATATGGCAGACACCATGATCCTAAATTTTGAATTAGCAAAACAGGATTGAGGATACAGCAACTCAACAAGTCAAAAGTAATTTGAGATGTGCTGAAAAGGTATCAGGCGCATGTGATTTATTTGCTAAAAATAACCCATTCCTAAATAGAAATTAACCGAGGCTTTCTTTGATTCTTAATATTAATAAGTAATTATTATAAAGTAGTTAATAAATCATTAATAATTGTTAAAAATGATGATTGGCTGAAGATCACATGAACCGATAAACAAGTTTCCGAATTACATTAATCGCGTATTCGCGTTCGTGTTTTACTTTATACTTTATTCAACTAACCGAAATGCCACCAAAAAAGAGACAAGGCAGAAAAAAAATCCAGTTTGGCTTCACTTTATTGAAGGTCAATTGCTTAATAGCTGTAAACATGAAGCACAGTGTAGATATTGTTTCGGAAAAATCATGGGAAAAATGGGGGATGTACTTTCTAATATGTTAAAACATCTCAAAGAAGAGTGCTCTAATATTAGTGAAGAACTTCGTAATATTCTTTATGACTCAGATAATATAATAATAAGACAAAAAAAAAATAAACGTTCCCGTGTTGAAGCTAAATTAAGTGACGATGATAATGGTAATTAATTAATAATGTTTCTAATTAAATATGAAAAAAAACAATAAATTTACATTTTTACTATTTTAATCAGATGAAAACGTAACTCATCATAATAAACAGAATCTTTTGTGGATAAGAGTATCCCTTCCAACGAAATGACAGCAATACATCAACAAATATTACGTGCACTGCTTTCAGCAAATGTTCCTTTTCGTTTGTAGACACTCTAAAGTTATCAAGTTGTTTAAAATGATATGACCTTCATACAATCTCCCATCAAGAAAATGGATCAGCACCGAAATATTAGATCAAGTTCATAAAGAAGTAGATCGTGAAATACAAACATTTGCCAAAGCTGACTTTATCAGGTGATGGATGGACAAATATATCTAAACAGAGCAGGTTAATTTTATTATTACTAATGAAAAACGACAAATGTTCATCATACTGTAAATATCATGTTTAAGGCTTACAAAGAGGTTGGGATGGAATTCGGGACAGATAAATGGATAGGATTTGTATCTGATAATGGACCAGATATCGAGATATGGCTAAAGCACAATGTCTTATGTTGATTTTTATATTTAACTGTATTTAAATTTAATTAAATATTAATCATATACTTTAATAAAAAGGATTTAGAAATAGGTGGAAAAGTTTTTACTGCTCATCAAACAAATCTACTTGCCAAAAAAAACCTACTTATTATCAAAATGCTTTTAATTGTCATCAACCATTTTCAAAATTCAAATCTAGCTTTGGCAAAATTGTGAGAATTATCACAGAATCCATGTATTACACATTTTGGGAAAACTTAAAGCATTTTAAGGCCCTATGATCATATATTATGATTTTAGAATCTGAACAACTGAAGCTACTCTTGGGCAAGTTGCAGCATCATGGGTGTGGTTAAGAGGAATTATTGAAAAATTACCTTCTAGTAAAAGTGAGTTTAAAACTTTAATGACTAATGAAATTGATAATAGATAGAAAAAAATTTATAGTCCAATTTTCCTTATTAGTTTTTGCATCCATGTCATCATGAAGAAGGAATAAGTCCGATAAATTATTATACATTCAAGAAATCGCTTACTCCTTATTTTGTACACTGTATCTGGATAAAAATAATAATGCATTTGTAGATGAATGGTTGGATTATCAGAATCGGGAAGGTTCTTTTCAGGCAGAATCTTTAAATAATTCAAAGCTTACAAAAACTCCACTGAGATATTGGCGAACTGTCCTACTTCAAAGCACCAAATTTGGCAGAATTGGCATGTAGACTTTTCTCAATCCCACCAAACTCAGCAACTTCAGAAAGGGTGTGGTCACTTATGGGTAATATACATACAGAACATCGTAACCACTTATCATCAGCAAAATGGCACGAATAATATGGTATACGAAAGAAAAATCTTTTATCAATAAGTCTAAAAAAACCAAAGTCTCTTTGAATATTTATAATGAATTAAATGATGATATTAATGATGATGATGTATCAGACGAAGATAATATGGATGTGGATGAACTTATGAATGATTTAGGTGAAATATCAGCGAGAATAATTGATGATATTAATGTTTTTGAATCCAATAATAATTCAGAGCCTCCCACTTTACTTGAAATCTTTAACGGGCAGTTTAACCCACAATTAATTGAAACAGCAATAGTAAAGGGACTTGACTTTATATTGTGATTTGTAAGAGGATAAAATTTTAAACGATTTATTTATTTATTTATTTATTTTATTTTATGGATAGTCAGGAGGAATTCATTGATATAAAATTTTAAACAATAATTTTTGTCAACTTTGTGTGTTAAAAAAAGAGGTCATGTGATCATAAAAATTGACCAATCAGAATTTTTAGAATTAATAATTCAATTTATCAAATTTATTTTGCAGGAAAATATTAAAATCTTAAAACTACCAACAACTATACAACATCATCTTGGATATCTCCTATTACATTATCAATATCAGAAAACAATTTTTTCCTTAAATTCCCAATCAACAAGGTGATTATACATATCTTTATCTTCGTCTATTTTACAACATTCTTAAATTCTTATTATAAATGTTCTATACTCTCGAGTTCTGACAATAGACAAGAACTTCACTATTATGTTTGAGAATAGTGGAGTTCTTAACAATTAACAAATTTAATAAAATCTATGGTAAATAGTTTTTATCATAAATAGTTTAATAAAAAATTTTCATATTATATAAATAAATAAATTAAATTTTTTTTTTTTTTATAGTAAATAAATGAATAAATGAATAAAAACGCAAAGCACACTTTACGCCGTACTAGATATAACACGAGAAGATTATAAAACATATTTTAAATAATTCTAAGTAAAATAAAAAATAAATATTTAATACTTGGATAAGCTATAAAAAAAAAAGGAATTTCATATTTAGTGAAAATAATGTCAACATTAAAGGGAGTAGTGATAAACTGATATCCCGTAAAACATTTCACTATAAATATATCAAGAGAAAAAAATAAAATAAATAATTTCAGTTTTTAACATATATACTTATACAAACAATTCTTAATAATAGTAGTATAAAATTTTTTCGCCCAAAAGCAAAATAGAAAAATACGGTAGTAAAAATTTTGAATTATTTGTTTGAATAAAGGGTAAATAAATAATTGAAAAAAGAAATAACATAATATTTGTTGCGAAATAATAACGAATGAATGATCGTACAGGTTCAGTTGCCGTTTTACGTATTTTTTGCATAAATTTTGCCGTTAATATTATTAGATCGATACTTCGAAAGTGGGTAGATTTGCCAGCGATATTTGAGATATTCGAATCTTGCCATATACAGATTTTGCGATTTCGACAAACGTAAATGAAGATAATTAATAAGCGATTTGATCATTCTTTAGGGGAAAGTGGATCCATTAAAAAATTGATTTGTAAATAAATCGTTTGTGTTCTGCATAGGTAATCGTCTTATGCGATTCCATATATGCACATTAATTGTAATTTCATGTCTTAAACGTCTTTGATTTCTGCGTCTAAGAATAGCAAAGCTAGCGTAGGACGATGAATTATTAGAAGTTGTATCTGAAAAGTTGCAAGAAGTGTTTAAGTTATCGCATGGAATTTCTGAAGGAGCACGTTCCGGATTTATTGGTTCATTATCCATTGTAAAAAATATATATTTTTTAAAATTTTTTTGAAATAAATTTTGTTTTTAATAAAATTTTTTGAAATAAATTTGTTTTTAATAAAATTTTTTGAAATAAATTTGGTTTTTAATAAAATTTTTTGAAATAAATTTGGTTTTTTGAAATAAATTTAGAAGTGTTCTCTCGAAATAGTTTATTAAATTCTTTTTTTTTTTCTTCAAGGTGAGAACTGAATCAAAAATAATCTTGCACTCTTTTTATATATATTTATACATAAATATATATCATATAAAAACGAGTCTATTAAAAAATAATTTGGTAATAAAAATTCATGAAATCAGGAAAATAAAAGGAAAGGAATTTTTGAATATCTGCGTTAGACATCAAAGAGGGTTATTTATATAAAAAAATTAAATTATTTTTTCTGATCCTCGGCGTTTCCTCACTTTTTACTAGATCATTGGTCGGTATTAAAAAAAATTTTTATTATAAATAATATAAAAAAAAAGGGTTCGGTCCTTCGGATAATATTCTAGTACTTTATTTATGTAAAAATATTTACAGGCAAAAAATATTTATATTACTATGTCAATAATAATTCATTTTATTAAATTAAATTTATCTTTTTATATTTTTTATATACAAATACAATGGTATTCTAAATATATATATTATATAATTTATAATTTAGTGGAATTTATTACAGTGGTACGAAAAAGGTATACTCACCAATAAAAAATTTTTTCCCCACTTTCATGTTTGTTTTGATTATCGGATTGTTATTTTTTTTTTGTTTTTGTACCAAAATGACATACAATATGTACATAGCATAATTGAGAAGATCGGAGTGACGAATTATGATATGATACTTTCTTTTCGGGGGAATTTCTCTTGTTTTCCTATAAAGTTTTTATTCAATATTTTATCATTTTAATTATTTTAGTTTATTAGTAAAATTTTAAATTTTTAACCAATTAATTATCATAAAATGTCAATATCAAAATAAAGAAATCAAATTTAACCGTTTCAGATGACTACTAATCCAGGCATCGGTATTGGGCTGGTATTGAAAAATATGCGCAAGAACAAAAAAAACAACCAAAATAATTTTTTTTTTTTTCGCGTCTAGTCCAGTAGTCACAAATATTGGTTTATTACTTGAACATCAAATTACTTTATTTATAATACCATATTATATATACATATATATATTAAAATATAATTTTTCATCATGAAAAAAAAAAATACTTGATTGCATGCAGTTTAATTAATAATTAATATAACAGTTAACTTTTTCGATTTCTGACTATTCCCTTTTGGTGAAATTAGGATCGACTATCGTTTACGGTATTCAATAACTTTCCATTATAGGAACAAAGAAAATGATGATTGTTTTGATATTTCGCGTAAAGAAAAAATTTAATAATAATAATATTAAAAAAAAAAATGTTTTCTTATTTATTTATTTATTGACACGCTCAAAAAGAAAAAAAGAATTCTTTTTTCCGGTTTATCAATTATTTAATGTATACAGCTTTAATTTGAATGTTACAAAGAAAAACAATTCTAGATTGATAATTACCAATTATAATATTGGTTGGTAACCAAAAAAAGTATCTTCTGTTCGTGAGACTACAATTCCGAACTTTTTTTAGTATTAAAGTTTATAATAACGGTTATTTTACAGGTATTATAACCCCTAGTTATTATATATTATTTATTTATTTTTTTTAAAAAAAAGGTCAACGGATATGTCCTTATTATATTTAAGTAATTCTTTTATTCCACATAAAGAACAATTTGGTACATATAACAATTTGGTACATATTACGTCAAGTCTTTTAGTAATTATTTGCAGGATCTCCAACCACCGCAGATCTATTATAACAATTTTCTAATCTAATGTTAATTTGAATTTAGTTTAAATATTATTGTGTTTAATAAATAAATAAATATATACGTATATGTATAAATAAATATACTGTATATATATATGTATAAATAAATAAATAAATATATATATATATATATATATATATATATTTTTAAACTTTCTTTTTAATTTACAATTATTATTAATCAGTTTTTAATTAGGAACAATATGTACGGGTGCATTATTTTTAAATTAGTAACGAATTTCTTAAATTCTCATAGGCATACGCGCCAATTTACATTTATTAGAAATTTTTTTTAGGGGATTAGAATATTAGATAGACATTTAAAAATTGCCCTGTTTTAAAACCTGTTTTCGTTGGTATAATTACATTTTTGTTTTGTAACCGGCATTATAACTGTAGAATTCTCACTTTTCCTTGTTCCTTGTTTCTATATAAAAAACGAAAAAAAGTTGATTGTTTGTTGTTTCGCATTTATTAAAGAAAAATTATTTCTTTCCGATTACGAGTTCATCTGTAAAATTAATTGTTTTTTTTTTTTTTTGATGCACCTAAAATAATTTTTTTTTCCGGTTTATTTACAATATCTCTAAATTTTTTTCATTATCAAAAAGAAAAATAAGCAATTATATTTTATTTAATTGGTCAAATGAATTGAAAGACATACAATTAGGCGTTAAAATGGAATAATTTTTTTTTTTTTCCTCCCTATTTATTGGTATTTGTGTGCAGGTAATGATAAATAAAGAAGCAAAAAATCGAAACATTAAGAAATGTCAAGGGCTTAATGACGCCAATTAACCAAAATAGTAGCCCTGTTCGGATCGGATCAATCCGAACAATTGTTCACCTCAGATCGACACGTGACAGCCAATCATATTTACTAGTATATATGTATGTTGTTTATTCATTCCATAAAAAAAATATATTTATAGAATGTTCTCTATTTAAATTTCCTAATTTGTGAAATTTTTTTTGATCTCATTTCAAATTTTCAAAAATTATCATTTTTCTCTCACTCAATTCATTTAAAGATTAGCTTGTGTGACAAGATATATTTTTTTTCTTTTTATTTTTTTTACGCATAATATTTTCTTAGTAGTAAGTTTTCGACTATTACCTTTTTAAAATGATATTTTTTTTTCTCCTGTAGCGTCAATATTGTTGGTGTACAAAATGATATAAATTATAAATAAAAATAATTTGATGTTATTAATTTGTGACTAGGCGCGAAAAAAAAAAAATTAAAATAAAATAAATTACTTGTGTATGTCATTGTGCGAAAAAAAAAGAAATTTCTATTTTATCTGTAAAAGAGTTAGTTAGGTTTTTTGTTTGCATCTTCTTGCGCATATTTTTCAATACCCGAAGCCCGGTGGTTGTCTCACCCGAAACATTTTACGATAATTAATTGGTTAAAAATGTCCAAGATAAACTAACTAAAATAATTTACAGTTTAATTTTTTGGCTCATCATTTAATGTGATACATTATTTCAGGAATTTATATAATAAAATTTTTATATTACTATTTGAATTATGTGACATGTGAATTACAATAGTCTAAAATTACTTATTTTGATCATATTGTTGTGAAAGATAGCAGATAGTATCAGATAGTATATTGTTCCATCCATAATTTAATGCATAATGACGAGGAAAAAATTGATTTGTTTGTATTTTGTGTTGGTAATCCTCGTATCCAATTCTAATTCTGTCTTTCGAATAATAAGACTAGCGAACGTTTGAAGGAGTACGTTCAATAGTTTCGGTAAAATTGGATTTATGAGCATAATTATATTGCGAAAATTGGTTTTCTAGGTGAAAAAAAAATAAAAATTCTTCAAAGCAGAAAAGAAAGGATTCTTGTTAAAAAAAATATAAAAAAATTATTTTTTTTTCTTATTTTATAAAATTCTAATTTTAATTATAACTTTTTTTTTTTAATATACAGTATATAAAATTTTTTTTTAAAAGTTGCATAAAAAAAAGACTTTACCTATAACTTATGCATAATGTAACAAACATTAAATGAAGAAAAAAATTTTTTTTTTTTTTGTATATACAATAAAAAAGGATTTTTTATATATATTATATACTAGTAAAATAATAATAATAAATAATTTTAAATCAAATAAAGTAGATTTTATAAGAAAAATAAATAGTTAAACAGATAAAATCGATTGTTGTTTATTAGTATTACGTACTATAATTTCATTCTAAACATTCTAAACATTCTAAACATTTTTATTTTCTTTCGGTAATTTCCACCTCACATATAATAATACGTAAATGGAAATCAATAACGTAAATTACGCAGGATAATGTAATAACCATTAAAAAAAAATATTCTGGTTTTGGAAAGATGGACAAAAATCACAAAATTTAACCCCTAAACCTTATTTAATATAATCTATTATCTACTATTATATATATATATTTACAATATCAGTGAATAAATATAAACAAATCATCCTATTTAAGTGATTCCGATAAAGAACAATTTCGAACAATTTTTACGTACAAATTTTACTGTATATCATATATACAACATATACTGTATATTCCGATTTTTTCAATTGAAAAATTTTCTTAAAGTTTTCTTTTTAATAATAAACGATAATAATTTTGTATGACAAAAACATTACCAAATATAGTAAACAAAAAGAGTAAAAAAAAAATAATATTCCACAGAAAAAATTTACCCATCAAAAAAAAAAAAATTAAATAGAATAAAATTAAAATAAAAATAGGATATAATAGAATATAATAAGAATATAATGGATATATATTTTTTTTATTTTGTTTCGGTTTCGTTCATTTTTTAATTCGTTCATTATTTTTAGAGTTTTTAATTAGGAACATTTTGGAATTTCTTGTTTATCAAGTATTATTATTGATTCTTTGGAAAGAAAAGAAAAGGGGTTTTTTTTTAAAAAAAAAAGATGACAAAATTATTTATTTATTATTTTAATTAAGATAAAATAAAAAAATTTCTATGAATAATTGATGAAATCTAGTTTTCGAAATTTTTTTTAGCAATGGATATCCTGCTTTTTTCATGTCGGTTTCTTTATAAAAAAAATTGCGTTTTGAAGGGTTGAAGGTTTTGAAGTAAAGATGTGAATTTTATCGAGAATAATGAAACAACCAAAACACACAACAGTCGTTGACACGCACAGCTGCGTACTGCGTAGTTGATTGTAAGGGTAGGATTATCATTAAAATATTTATTGATCCGAACTTTACAAATAGGAAAAAAAGGTGAGAAAATTTGAAATATTAAGCCACCTTTTTCTTTTTTAGTGTGCCTCAACTTTGCCAATCAGGTGATGTGTATAATGCCCGTTCAGGTGATTTATATGCTTAATCGTTTCCTTTTTAAATGATCGTTCCTGAGACCCTGATTAACTTACTTATTTGTTTTGTTTATCAATTTAAATATTATTTTATTATTAGAAATTCCGGACCGATGGATGAATGTTCATTTGATGATTTATGTTACCAATATAATAAATATTTGAATATTCTAGAAAGAAAAATATTTTTTTTTTACATTTAATTGACGCCATTTTCTGCAGATCCCTTGCAATTGACTCGTGGATCATGAATCCATCATACGATAATTATTCCAGCCAAACTGCATATTACAACTTGACTCGTATATGTTGTGCGCCAATTGCCGATTTGCGTCAGCTGACAGATGACGTGCATCAAATGACACAAATCGACAACTGACGCACAACATATATATCCCACTTGTGCCACAAATAAAATCAATAAAAAGATCATTCTTTATTATTGTACATTAATTAATCAACCAATTTGGAAACTAAACCTAAAATTTCGGAAAAAAAAGGCCAATTTGGCGTAAAAAAAATCTAGATTTTTGCAATTTATCATTTTTATTCCATTGGTTATTATAATTTAGTTATATTGAATAAAAAAAAGATTTATTTGTTTATATTGTTGTAAATGTAAAAAAAATGAATTCAGTTTGCGATTCATTCCTACCATTATGTTTATTATTGCAGTCATGCCAAAAAGTTTTATTTTTATCCTTTTTAAATTTTTATTTTTTTTATTTTTTTTATTTGCATATTATTATGTTTAAATTATCAAATTTTTTTATGTAGCACATCAGGTGAATTTGCAGATCGATAAAAAATTTTTTTTTTTATCTTCTAATTTGAGCCATAATTTTCCACGAGGCACTTATAGATCGAATATACTTTTCACTTTTTACTAAAGGTTTCCGTGTAAGTGTCTCATAAAAAGTGGATATGAAATTTTTGGAATTTCTCTACTTTTAAGAGAATTTTTTTTTCTTATAATTTTTAATGGGAAGAGCAGCGGGACAGCAGGTGTTATGAAAATACGTTAAAATTATAGATCTATATAATTTTATTCGATTAAAAGTTTAATGAGAGTTCTTCCCTATATTACAGTATGATCATAATAATAGTTATTTGAGATTTTAAAATATTGTATGAAGATTCGTAATCACCTTTAAGGATTTCAGCATTAAATCGTGAGAAAATCTTAGTAATGAATAATCACATGATTAAATAAAGTAACACAATTGCAAATCAGAAATCAGAACTTTTTTTTTACTTCAAACGCCACATTTTTAACAGTTTTTATTTTTTAAAAACATATAAAAATGCCCTGTCAACTTCCCGCTGGTCTTACTAATGATTTGAAATTTTTGTTAGAATTTTATAAAAAAATGTTTTAGAATTATGAAATTTAATATAATTTTTGTATTGATGATTATTAGAATTTGGTGTGGTACTGTGGTTACGAATTATTAGCAGAAAAAGATTTTTTTTGGAGACTCTAGCAAAATATTCAACCAAAAAATTTTGTAAATTAAGGTTATTTAAAGATTCAGATTCAAATTATTTTAATAAAGGTTTAGGAGAATTTTTTATGAATTGAAAAAGTCATGTGTAACAAAAATCTCTTTATTTTAATTGTCTAAAGCGTAGCGTAGGACCGTTTACTTCTAAGCATTTCAGAATTCAGATGCAATGTCTACATGTTTATCGACCAATTAAGTTTTGCATTTAGTTACGTCACGATTGTCACGTGATATAATTTTGATGAAAATAATTGAAGTTTAGGTATCATTAAAAATTTGAGATTATAAGATTAGTTCGACTACATTTCATTTGATAGATTTATATAAAATATATTTTTATTTATTTATTCTTTTTTTAAAATAGAAATCATCTATTTCCAAATTATTAATTTAAAGTGGCGCTGTTCATTCAGATTGTGGCACAATGTAAAAAAATGTGGCAAGATACTCTCATACGTTAATAAAAAAAAACAATAATTTTACAGATAATTGCGGGCTAAAAATAATTATTAACATCAAAATCTCGTATTTTCTCATTATTAATTTAAAGTGGCTTCTCTTCAATTGTAAATTTTAACATGCCAGAATGCAGAAAACGTGTCAAAAATACCCTTGTACGTTTTTACTTCGCCCACATTAATAACGTAATTTTACAAATGATCGCGACTAAAAATAAT
The DNA here is from genome assembly GCF_026210795.1 of Rhizophagus irregularis. Classification (NCBI taxonomy): domain Eukaryota; kingdom Fungi; phylum Glomeromycota; class Glomeromycetes; order Glomerales; family Glomeraceae; genus Rhizophagus; species Rhizophagus irregularis. The sequence continues at coordinate 3,577,152 of NC_089445.1, read as the reverse complement.
TTTAACATGCCACAATGCAGAAAACGTGTCAAATACTCTTGTACGTTTTTACTTCGCCCACATTAATAACGCAATTTTACAAATGATCGCGGCTAAAATAATTTTAACATGCCACAATGCAGAAAACGTGTCAAAAATACCCTTGTACGTTTTTACTTCGCCCACATTAATAACGCAATTTTACAAATGATCGCGACTAAAAATAATTTTAACATGCCACAATGCAGAAAACGTGTCAAAAATACTCTTGTACACCTCCTTCACTTCGCCTTCGTTGATTCATGAAATAATTTGAAATAGTGTTATTATAAAAAAATTTTCTTATATAAACACTTTGAGAAAGAGGTGAGAAAAATTTCTTTAAACAGATTAACAAATACAAAATCAATAATGAAATTCAAATGCTTATTGCTAATTTTCGCCTTTACTATTGTTTTAGCGAGTAAATAAACCATCACTTTAAAAGAAAATTTTCTTTTTTTTATTCATATTAATATTAAGGGTTCTTTTAATGATAATTTAAATTCACAGATGCAGCACCGTCATTTAAACGTGACGCGGACGCAGAAGCCCAACCCATAATAGAACCATGGAAACCATGGAACTCATGGAACTTGAAACCTAACGTGGATTAACCAGCATTATGGTAGCCGGATTTGTTGCCAGGTTACACATGATATGTGCACATGATCCGGACGATTATTTTTCATGAAAGTATAAATATATAAACAAATATAATTAAACCTGAAAAATTTTTAATCTGTTAACTAAAAAAAATTTTCGTGTTAAATTATTTTTGGTAATTTTATTTTATCATGATGTATTTCTTTATTGGCAAAAAGATGTTATAAAATTAAAAGTACATAAAATAACTTTATTATTTATTTATTATAATAAACTAATAAGAATTACTTTCGCTATAATAGATCACGTATTTTATTTGTAAATATATATAACTTGATTTTCGCTAAATAGTTTGTTCTTATACATTACAAATATGAAATATTATTAAACATGCTATGTCAAAAGGAGTGTCCTTTTTCTGATTTAATACGTAAACCCATATGTAAACCACCACCTTCTGATATAAGAGATACTATATAACACCAATTTTCATAATTAAATTATTTTCAATATCTTCACTGTTGATAACTCAATACAAAACTCATGCTTAGTTCAATTTTTTTCCTTCATAAAGTTTCATTAGTATTATTTATAAGAGATTAAGGAATTATATGTGTTGGTTATAAAATCCAAAATTCCAATATTCACGACTCAAAACATAATCTTGATTAGAAGTTATATCTTTAGAATTAGAAAGTTCCTTGAGAGAAACTGTTATTTCTCTTTTACGTTGTTATACATCATTCCAATTAGTTATCGGATCATTGATCCAAGTCGCTTTATAGATTTTTACTAAATCCTCTTTTGGCAATATATTCTACATCCTTAAATTTTTCATAAGGAACAAATTCCATTCTCCCTTCTTTTCTAGTTAAATTGCATTTTATAAAATTATCAATAACATCATCTCCACACCCATATATATATATTCTATTAAAATTATTGAACAACACGTAGTTAGAAAAAAAACAATGATTTCTAGAAAGTTATTGCTAACTGCAGTAAGTTACTAAAACTAACTAAAAAAACAGTAGTAGATCACTAATATTTTTTTCTTTACGTTATATAGTTGCGATATCTGTAAAAAAATTCAACCATTTTGCGTAATTTTTTAAATGACTGATTATAATAAAAAGAATTCATAATAATAATTTGAGAAAATTCTAAAGAAACAACAAAAAAGTTCGTGTAACAAATAGAACATATTCCTAATAATGGTTTAAAGTTTGATTTTTGTACTTTTTTAAGGAATTTATTGCATTTATTCTAGAAACTTTAATTAGATATAAAATGTTTTATAAAAGGCCATCAATTCAAAGTGAAAATCTTTTTTATTTTTCAAAAAAGGAAAAATATTATTACAAAAAAAAGAAAAAAAACAATTTCTGAACTAAAATTAGAAATTAATCATTGTTCTTTATTTAGTTTCAACGTAATAATCATCATATTCATCATACTTGCATAGAAATTGGAACCAGTTAAGACATTTATTACTGTAACCGGTTACGTAAAAAACAATTTTTAACCGGTTACAGCTGATTTCATAATATACGGGACATACCGAGAGACAACTCGGTACATTCGGCAAAACTCGGTTAGATTCGGAGCACTGGACCGAGCACAGTGGAGCAGTATTCTTATGAAATCAGCTGTAAATTAACTGGTTAAATTAACCGGTTTAAAATGCTGAAAATATTTTGTAATTCTGGCCAAATTTACGGTGCCTGTTTATTTGACACGAACCATGTGAGTGAGTTGCCATCTGTTTATCACTTTATTCGCGATCATTGCAAAGACCAGTTTATCGTGTAACATCCAGATTATTGTTTATGGCAACTCGTATATTGTAATGCTAAGCATAGACCTTCTCTCTGAGCGTCTTGCCACTCATCAACCATTAGGACTTAGTTCCTAAAACCTCCAGTCCTAATAACAAATGTATACCATATTTCATTATCTCCATTACTATTACTTTTTTATTAATACAGTAATACTTTTACAATACTATCTATAAGCTAGCTATTTTATTTGGAACATGAATGACAATTTCTCTGATAGCTGAATTTATCAACTATATATACAAAACGTAACAATACTTATTATGAAAATTTAATCTAATTATTTATATCATGAGCAATTTTAAGAGATTGTGCTTCGTCTTCCGTCATTTCTTTTCATCCCCCATCATTCTTTTTCGTCCCCTTCATCTTCTCATCACTCCTTTTCGTCTCCCATCACTCCTCTTCATCTCCCATCACTCCTTTTCGTCTCCCATCACTCATTTTTGTCTCCCATTTTCGTCTCCCATCACTTCTTTTCGTCTCCCATCATTCCTTTTCGTCCCCCATCACTCTTTTTCGTTCCCATCACTCCTCTTCATCTTCTCATCACTCCTTTTCATCTCCCATCACTCCTCTTCATCTTCTCATCACTCCTTTTCGTCTCCCATCACTTCTCTTCATCTACCATCATGCCATATTTCTCCTTTTTGTTAAAGGAGAGATCAACAATTTGTATATTTATAAATTGAAGTCATTTTTTTTACAATAACTTTCACTTAAAAGATCTTTTAAAAGTATGTCAAACTCCCCCATGGAAATGACCTCTTGTTATTATATACTACCTACGGTAATTTATTCCTATTATAGCAATTTCTTTGAAATTTAGGAAAACACGCACTATTATGATCTATTTTGCATTATTTGTAATTCCTTTAAGATTTTTGTTGTCACAATTATTATCAAAGTATTATCAACCTCTAACTACCATAGTTATAAACTCTTTATTAGCCATTTTTACAATTCTAGTCTTTAATAGTTTTTATTTTTTCGATAAAAGTTTGAAAAAACGTTCATCTCGTTTACAGAAAACATTAGATAAACTTTGTCAATGACTGATAAACTCGGTTAGTTTTTATGATGAGTTGGCATTTGATTCCGCTTTAGAGAATAAAGTTAATAAAATAACAAAGGAAAGTATTTTCATTTGTATAAAACTATAATTAATGCTAAAAAATCAATATCAAGATATACTGACCACCATTACTTTCACCAAGGCCTGCATATATTTGCTCAATTATTTCTCAGGGATGTAATCATTACAGGATTACATTTCATAAATGGCAGGATTATACACAGTTAAGCCTTTTGAATTATGATACACTACCATATTTCTTAAATAATTGTTCCTATTTAGCATTCATCGCGATGGTAAGTAGGTTTTGTTAATTTTTTTTTCTTGTGCAAAACAGAAAAAAATCCTAATAAATAAATTCGCCCTGCTTTTATAGATTTGGTTTGAGCTCTTATAATTAGTGGTAATCCATAATCGAATTTGATATTTTGAATGGTAATATGAGTTAAAGGTTTCAATGTGAATGGAGAAACCTTTTGTTATTTCAGGAAATTCCATTAAAGAACAGCTTAATAAATATAAATGTTCTTTAAATTTTTTTGATTTGATTAATTCTTGAATATAATTTAAACATGTAATTAATGTTGTTTGAGGGACTTTTTTCAAATCAATTTCCATTGGTTAAAAAGTGTTATCAAGTAATTTAACTTCTTTAATACAAGTTGATCTATTGATGAAATCTTCACATATAAAGTTTTGAGAACATTTATCTTCAATGTTGTTTGATATTTTTCTTCTCTTTGTTATTTGAATACTGCAGAATCACCACAATCTTTATATGAATTATATATGTCGAAAAGTTTTAATAACCATTTTAAAGATACATACATTAAACATCACAAATTAGAGCCGTAGATACATTATATATTTTTCTTATTTTTTATTACACCTAATTAAAAATTTAATGAAGAACTTCAGAATAGAAAATCTCATTTTGGTACCAAAAAAATTATAACTCTGCAGTACAGATTAATTATAAACAAATTAATATGCTTATTTTGAAGGAAATGAATACTGCAAAAAGAATATTTTCTTTTTGAACATTCGGATGAACTTTATTTGGATTAAACAAAACATTTCGTGATGGTACATGTAAGCATATGCGTGCAGCTATATTATATTAATTAGATTCTTCTATGATAAAAAGTGATGAAAATAAAGAATACAAAAATTTTAAAGTTTTCGGTCAAATGATAAAGATTTTGCATCAACTTTGTTTCTTGATTTTCAAAATACAAATTCTTTGACTCTTCAGGAACAGGAATTTCACAATAACTGTCATACAGGCAGTTTTATACTATTTAAATAGTTTAAACAAATAGCAGATTTTTTAATAATTTTGATTCAATAAATATTATTCAAAACGAAATTATTGAACAATTTGAATTAGGAAGGAGTGCATTGATGAACTTATTCAAAATAGTTATAATCTTTGTCGCGTGTTCTTTCACACACAAATTCGAAAAGAAAATAATTAATAAACAGTTGCATTTTCCCAATTTCATTTTTACTCGAATTTGAGCGGCACCAATTAATTAGAAAGATGTCCAAAATGATTGTAACCCAGATTTTGCATAGGAAAAATATGTGATGAAATGTAATACAATCGAACAGTAATGTTGTTCCCTTTATAAAGGGTAAATGCCTAAAGGAATACTTAAAAAAATTGAGTCTGGTCATTAACGTGATGATGATCGACAGTCAATTTTGTAAAAGTATAACGTCCTCCAATTCGCTCCGGACAATCATAATTTTGTTCAATACCTTTGGAAATTTTCATTACACAGGAACTGGTATTGTTCGGGGGTCCTTATCCACACATCTAAATTTATCGTTTATGGTTAATTTGTTATAACAAAAGATGCAACAAAATATCCAGTGACTATAAGTTTAATCGTTAAAAATTTTATTCTCATCCGATACACTCTACTGTATATCAAGAATGTGAGTCATCGAAAAAAGTTGGCAAAAAATGTTGAAGACTGTAGTACTTTTTTGTTATATACTTTTCGTTTTCTTTAGTTTGTAGTAACCGTAAACAATAATAACAGGACCCGGAATAATGCTTCGCCATCATAATAGTATTAAGGTATTGATTTATAATGTGTGCGAAATTTTTTGCCCATTATCTAAAGCAGGTCAAATCACGCACGTGACGTCGAAAAAATTTTTTCTAAATAAACTTTTCGCCATATATACATAACCTTTTAAATATATGTGCTAAGTGTATTTTGGCCTGCTCTGCAAGTTTACTTAGAGCACAAAATGAGGTTTTGAATGCCGTTTTCGATTTATTTGACTTTTCATTTTGTCTATCCATTTTTGGATATGATCGGCAAAATTCTTTTGCTCCTTAAGTAAACTTGCAGAGCAGGCTAATATATGCTTATTTTATGATTTTCAAGTTTATATTAATCTTAATTTATAAAAAATTTAGTACACTCATATTATATCTAATCGCGTGATTTGCCCCGCTTTAGACGATCCCCAATTAGAGATTTTTTGAATGAATGAAAAATTATTATTTGAAAATCTACTAAGAGGAGGTTTAGAACCAAATAAATTATGAGAAAAAACTTGACATTCAGCAAATGCTTCTGATTAACTTCCCTTTACGGTTATGGTTTGATAATAATTAAAAAAAGATATATATAACCTTACCATGCCCACCAAAAATTTTGTTTTTTACAGAATTGTCGAATAAAATAACAAAACATAATATTATAAATCTAACACCATTATGAGACCTCAAAGCTTTTACTTTCTTACCGCTATTTTCATGTTTTTCTACATGACATTTGTTCCAGTCATTGAAGGTAAAGTTCTTACATTCGGTATTTCCTCCATTTTCTTTTTCTAATAATTCGACATTTTGGTTTGATATATAGCATATAGTGCCATCGTAGATTTAGATATGACTTATAGTGATTATAGTAATTGTAGAATTTGGATAGAAGATTCAAATCATAACCGCATAGCTGGAGACGAAAAAGGAGATTATCATGCTTGTGATGGAAGTGATGGCGAGTTTGAAGAAATTGATTTTCCAGCTCAAGAGTACTATGTAGTTGCGAAAGTTGAACTTAGTACTAGGAAACAGAAAGTCCGAGGTCCTTTCACTGGCGAAAACTGTTTTGAAATATCTGGAAATGTTTTTTCGTTTAGTTTTGACCAAATTAACTGTCAATATTAATTGTTATTATGTTATTAAGTTATTATCCCATCATCGGTATTACAGTATATTGAAGTCGTGAATCATTAAATTTATTTCTCTAGTTTCTATTATTTCTACATATTCTTATTTATTATACTTACTGTATTTGTCTCTACTATTAGTTAAACTATTTTTCATAAGTATCTTTGTAAGTCCGTATTGTTATTATTAAATGTTCAGTTCATAGTAAAAATCAAATCATTCTTTATAATCAATATGTAAATAAAAAATTATATTACTTGGAAGAATTAAAAGAATTTAAAAAAGAATTCATGAATATTTTTTACACCGCAATTTTTTATTATGATAAATATTAATTTTTGCGAAATGTATCCCACATTTTTCCCAAATCGAATTATGTAAAATGTGACTTTGATTATAATACATTATAAATCGCAAATTTTTAAATTTTAATTAGTTTTATTGATAGTAAAAATATAATAATTTTGATTCAAAAAATATCATTCAAAACGAAATTATTGATTTGAATTAGAAAGGAGTGCATTAATTGAATTTATTCAAAAATTTTTAGGAAAAAGTTCATTTAAATATATTTAGCATTTCAAAGTTTAAAGCTACAAAAACAAAGTAATACTACTAAAAGTAAATAATTTTATACCTTATTTGAATTATCTAGATTATTTTTATTAAATTTATCTCGTTGTTCATTAATCTTTTTTTTTTTACTTAAAGTTATTTATTTATTGCTTAGCAATTAATATCAGTTACTTGAATGTCAAGCCACACAAATTCAATTTTTCGGTTCACGTAACATTGAAATTTAAAATCAACCCGGGGACCCGGGGTTTATTGTTTATTAGTAAAAAAAGTTTATATATAAAAATCGTGACATTTGATTGGTTGACTTTTAAAAGGGAGATTTATTTTCGCTCTAGAAGTTCTCAGCCGCGTGATAAACTTACCCGCCAATAAAATTACGTCCTGATCACATGATAAATTTTTTATATATAAACTTTTTTTTATTGAAATTTGAAAAAGTGACTCGGCCGGGTGAAGTGAACCGAAAATTCGAATTTGTGTGGCCTTAAAGTGATAATATCCTGGGAAAAAAAGATCTCTAAAATAATTTATTTCTTTATTTTCATTGCGCGATGAATACTTTTCATAAAATGTTAATCGCTACCATTTTGTCCATTCGGCGGAATGGAATTCGGGAAATGGACGATTCGATGAAATGATTTCGGTGAAATGCACCGTAACCTGATTTTTCCTATTTTACGATATTCACATAAGTTCCATTACTTCCATATGCCGTATTTAATCCCAACGACAAGTATAGTAAATGCCCCGAAGAGAACAATACTAAAAAAACTCAGATCTGATTTGCATAAACACTAGGGAATGGAAAATCATGTCCAATGATGTAATTATATTACATGAAAATCAATTATTTCGCATGATTGCCATATGCCCTTTCTTTTTTTATTATTCTCCCAAAGTCTTATTATTATTAATCGGGTCAATTTTCTTTCTCGTTCGTCCATTTCTACCGTAAACAGTTGACTAAAGTATCCCAATATATCGTATCCCCTTTTTTAACCAAAAAAAAGGCTCATTTTCTCCTGATTTTCATTATTTAAATATTATAATTTTTCCTAAGTATTGCACGTAAATATTTATAAAATATTTTATTTATAAAAAAATGAGTAATATGCATGGTAGTACAAGGTTAACCCCCTGGAATTTGTATTATGCCCGGATATCTTAGCCAACCAATTTTTATTATGGAGTAACTCACCGGGATCATTTGTATTACATTTACTTGTTTTAATATCAATTTATCCAACAATGAAATTCATTTAATTTATTAATAAATGCAAAGATCGCAAATATATTAAATAGTATAACAGATAACCCATTATTAAAATACAGCATAAAAGCATATTGAAAATCACCACGTCTATATCATTTTTAAATTCATCTGTATATGGAAATGATACGTTTTTTTATGCGTCTGATATACGTTTATATATAAATTCGAATTATTTTTGTTATAAAATGTAGAAAATTAATTGTACGGTGTGTGACAGCATAAGATATCCACTTTTTATTTGAGAGGCCTTCTTATACGATATATCACGTGACCACATAAATCACATGATTTTATATTTTAAACTAATTATCAAAAATATAAAGATCAAATATTTGTTAAAATCGAATTAGGTATCGTTCTATGTAACTTAAATTTTTTACAGCATATTCAGCTTGTTATAAATAAAAATAATTTGATGTTCTTAAATGCAAAGTAATAAACCAATATTTGTGACTTTGCGCAATAAATAAATAAATAAATAAATTACTTATGTCATTGTGCGAAAAAAAAAACTTTTTTCTATTTTATCTGTAAAAAGAGTTAGTTAGGTTTTTTGTTTGCATCTTTGCGCATATTTTCAATACCCGATCGATGCCCGGTGGTTGCCTCACCTGAAAAGGTTAAATTTGTTTTCTTTATTTGACTTACATTTTACGATAATTAATTGTAATGTACAATTTAATTTTTTGGCTCATCATTTAATGTGATAAAATTATTATTTGACATGTGAATTACAATAGTCTAAATAAAATTACTTCCTTTTTTGGGATAAATTATTTTAATCATATTATTATAATTAAATGAGGCGCTATAACTGATATTAAATAAAAAAAAATTTTATATAATGGATATATATATTTGTTTTGTTTCGGTTTCGTTCATTTTTTAATTCGTTCATTATTTTAGAGTTATATTTAGGAATTTCTTGTTTATCAAACGCCGACAAGTATTATTATTGATTCTTTGGAAAGAAAGAAAAAGGGGGTTTTTTTTAAAAAAAAAAAAGATGATGGCAAAATTATTTATTGATTATTAAAATTTCTATGAATAATTTGATGAAATCCCTGCTTCTTTCATGTCGGTTTTGAAGTAAAAATGTGGATTTTATCGCGAATAATGAAACAACAACCTTAATGACCATAATAACTACGATAAATTATTATTATTATCTTATCATCTTTTATTGGAACACGCAACACGCACAGCAGCGTACTGCGTAGTTGATTGTAAGGCTAGAATTATCATTAAAATATTTATTGATCCGAACTTTACAAATTAGGAAAAAAAAGTGCAATTTTTAAAGAATAAAATTTTACATTTATTACAAAATAGGATATAACTTAAGATTTCTTTATTCGTTTGTTATCTTTTTTTTTAATGTATTTTTTAATATGCCTGATTATTTGTTAACTTTGTCTAATCAGGTGATGTGTATAATGCCGGTTCAGGTGATTTATATGCTTGATCGTTTCCTTTTTAAATGATCGTTCCTGAGACCTGAGTCAACCCTGAGTTTTCTGAGTCACATTTTTATATTAATCCTTATTTTTTTTACGCGACTTACTTTCATATCGTTTGGCTGAAAAGCCTGAAACAAAGAAGAATAATAAAAGTAGATACCTTTCCCATTATTATCATTATTAATTATTACCCGTATATCTTTTTTTTGTTTATCAATTTAAATATTATTTTATTATTAGAAGTTCCGGACCAATGGATGAATGTTCATTTGATGATTTATGTTACCATTATTATGTTACCAATATAAAAAATATTTATTACATAATTTGTGAACCAAGTATGGAAAATCGATCAAATATTCTAGAAAGAAAAATAATTAATTGTTTTTTACAATAAATTTTTATTTGACGCAATTGACTCGTGGATCATGAATCAATACAAAAAATAATTCATTGACATGAACTGTTCTTTACCGGTTGATATCTTTGACACATGTCAAGTTCATATGATAATTATCTCCAGCAAAAACTGCATATGTGACTCAGGATGGTTTGTTGATCCCAATCTTTGTAAGCCATAAATTAAAAAATTGTCCGTAACGCCATGATGGTCACACCAAATTATATGTAAAATAGCTTATTCGAAAGCTGAAAACCTTTAGATTTATCAATGGTAAATTAAAATGGTGTTTATTAATGTAGTAATTTTTATAATTTAATTCGTGATCCGTCTCCAAACCAGTGAATCCTACTAATGCATTTCAGGAAATTATTTTTTCAAATTAATTAACAGGAAATTTAGATAAGAGCGATAGATATAGCAGGCAGGAAATGTGATATGAGCTTACGAAATTAGTAAAGGTAGTTTAAAAGGAACTGACATTCCAAAAGTATCCACCATTCAAAATTAGATATACCGCTCAATATAAGCAAAATATCATGATGGTACAATAGTTAGGAATAATAATTTTATTTTTTTTTTGTTTATACCTTTTAAAACAATTATTTACCAGCAAATAAATAATATTTTAATAATAAAAGATATTAACTTTATGATCAGTACACTTCTTGTAATTGAATAATGTAGCGTTTTAAAGGCTGGAATCCAGCGTTGCTAAAGAAAAAAATTTTTAACTAATCATACAATGTAAAAATTTTTGGCGAACCTTAATTCCCCAGTTTTAAGCAATTGGTTACACTATTTTTCAGCCGGGGTGGCATTACAAATTTGGCTAGCTACTTTCTAGGCAATGTCACCAATTTGTATAACATCGTAACCTTAAATGACAAGTATATTTTGATCAAGCTTGTGAAATTAATATATGCTGACGCAAATTTATCATTCAATATACTTCGGAACATTATTCTATAACATTTTAAAAAAAAATTCAGGGCAAATTAACTCAAAAGCCATTTAAGGGATAATTATTTTGCCAGATAATAATTGTGAACGAATAGGTAGCCAGAAAGCGAACGGGTGGATAAATCGGACGAATTAAAGACGAAAATGAAAAATGAGTTATAAAAAAATTTAGATAACAAAAATGATTCCCCGAAATGTATTAGTAGTTTTCACTGGTTTGGAAACTGATCATGTATTAGATTAAAACTTTTTATAACTAATTTAATATGTATTTCTTTGCATAAATGGTCTTGATAATATTTGAGAAATTTTCAATGACTTTGTTATTAAAATCATTGTTCCATGAAATTTATAATTAAAGAAGTTATTTAAAATCGGTAATGGAAACTTTAAATTTTGATAACAAATTCGGGAGATTTAAAAAATTTATACTGTTAAGCCATGTATACTTTATACTCTACAGCATCATTGGCCACAGTAAAAGTTACGGCATTAATAATATTAATGGTACATTGGATTTCACACTGTTTTGCCAAACATCAGGAAATTTTTTATGTGTAGAAAATACTATGCAAAATTTCGTGCATGAAAAAACTGATTTGCACACCCTGAAAATGCATATTTAATATATATAATATGTACAGTCAGACCTCTATGTACCGATATCCTATATACCGATAATTGCCTGTACCGATAAATTTTCTATGACCCATTTCATAATAGTGTTTCAACCCGTTTACCCGCAATCCGTATCCGTGGACAGATATCCGCCATTTACGGTTATCTGGATAGGATTTTTTAAACGGATACGGATGATAAATGGATACGGATGAGAGGATTGGAGGATATCCGTAACGGATCATCCAGATTATCTGTATCACTAACGGATTATCCTCTAATTTCGTTAGATCCTTCAGTTCTTTGACCACCTGGCTTCGGAGACAATAGTTAGGTAAACTTTTTTTATTTCTTTTTTTTGTTACTTTTTTTTGTTTTTTTCACTAATTTTGTTTTTCTTCTTTAGATCCTTCGGTTCTTCGGCCACTTAAACTTTGGAGACATCGTAGTAAAAAACCTCATGTACTGATATTATACATAGTTTCATGATGTAATAACAATTGTAACATGTACCGATACTTTTCTTTGCCCTTTATAATTAATACATAGTAAGATGACTAAGATGTACCGATACTTTAGGTTACACCGGTATTAATTCGGGCCAACACTATAAATTTGGCCGGAGTTAACATAAAGGCTCTCAAATCACATGACATTTTAATATATTGGAGTTTGCATAATGCTGGCAAGAATTTGATTTTGGCCCGCATTATGATTCACTGATGACGGTATATGTAACGATAATTTGATATACCGATATATTTTCCCCAAAACAGCAGTATCGGTACATAGAGGTCCGACTGTATATTGAGTAATTTTCTATGTGATATATTGTAAAAAATTTGTACAAAAAATTACATATATAATATTGTTAACTATATTGCATAAATTTTGAGAAATTTAAGTATTTGTGCAATATTGAATACCCTAAAAATTTAGTGATGTATGCCGGCCAATTCATTGGGACAGTTCCAACTGCATCACTAGTAGTTGTACCATTAGAATCTTCAATTTATTATGGTCTAAGGTCACTTTCATTAGTAGAATCACGTAGAGTCACGTTATGATTATGGAACCTGAGGTTGTTGCGAGAGCGACTCTTAATTGTACTTGTAATTGTGAGAGTAATGTATCTAGTATATCACGTTTATTAAATTTACCGGTTTGAACTTAATATTAATATTTAAATCTTTTTTTTGTCCATAAATCAGATTGATGATTCTTTATTTACCTGGTAATTCTTTACCTGTAAACTTTATTCGAAACTTTCAGATGATTGTTTATAGATGCAAAGGTTTTTAGAAGATTTCATACGACAATGTGCGACCGATATACTTAGTGACTAATATGTATATACTGTATTTATTCATACCAATATCTTATTACATACGAAATACCTTATTATATAAAAAACGGAGGAAAACTGACAATCTTACATTAATACAGTATACTGTATATACAGTATATGTATATGTATACTAATTTTTTGACTCTAAGAGTTGCTTAAGCTTATCTTCCAAATCTTTCATCTTACTTTTTATATCATCATGAATTTCTTTTATTTTATTTTCCAATTTCTCAATATGATTCTCACCAATACTATTTACAGAAGGTCGTATACTTCGTATATTTCCAGAATATTTTGTACTTCCAGAATATCTTATTCCTTTACCCTTTACATTAATCTCACTTTTATTTTCTTTTTCATCATCACTATTGTCACTTTCTTCATCATCGGACAAAGAATCAAATTTATCAACTAAAATATATTTATGCGATTTAGAATACTTTTTAATTTCGCTTTCCCAACGTTCAACTTCTTCAACTCTAGCGACATAATAAAGATCCTTAGGGTTTTCACTTTCATCTATTAGATCGACAACAAATCTCATTAAAGTTTCGTAGTCACAGATTAAATCTGCACGAAATTTCAATACAGCTTGATTTCCTAAAGCACATGCTTCATCAAATACTGAACTAAATTAAATTATGTTGCAAATTTTAGTTAATATTATGAATTAAAGCGAATTGTTCATTAATTAAAAGTTAAACTTACGTCATATAAGCAATTAACATGTTCTGCATTACGGTAATAAGTAATATACTTGCAACTATAATTAAATATGAATTAGTAAGAACGTGTCAATATAACACAAAGTATATAATATTTAAAAATTTTCATAATTACATACAAAAACATAATGCCTGAACCGGCAAAAAATTCCATTGATCAACTTGATCCCATCGTCCATTAGTCCAAAAATAAACAGCTTCAATGGATTGCAAAAAATCCGAAAAATAATTATCACTAACTCTATCAACATCAAATGTCTGGTCTATCGTAATATTTGGAGCAATGTTATCTCCGGTAACAGCATTAAATAAAGCGAAATTTTGACCACCATCTGGTACAAGATCTATCGATTCAGGTGATCGTAGAAGAATATACCTATATATATATATATATTCATAATAAGGTTAGATACTTTACAATATATTATAGATGCAATTCATGAAATTTCCCTTACATTGAATGTGCAATCGCAATTATAAATATTAACATAAAAACGAAAAAGTAGAAAACTCTTCTTATGATATTCAAGCTTATATTAATGTAATTGGCTGGTCCTAAATAATCACAATAAATCTTAATTTTGATTTTATAATGATACTTACAAATAATTTTACAAACCTGAAAAAAATCGCAATAATAGTAGCTATAATTTAATTGAAATAAAAACAATTGAAAATCTTATTCTTTATATAAAAAAAAAAATATTTTAATTTAGAATTTAATTTGTACTTACCAATTCAATCCATAAAACAAATGTAGTTAAAGAAGCTGCAACTGTATAATAACGTAACTTTGTTTTATCCACACCCGATTCCAAAAAATTTAAAGAAATAACCAAGCTTAAAGGCATAATTATAGATATAATATCGAAAAAATTGTAAACGTTGATATATTTTCTGTAACCTTTGTTCTTTAATTGAAGGTATTCAAAGGCAAGTCGAAGATATCCTATATAAAACAACATTATTTGCAATGGGAAATAAATTCCTTTTGCGATGATAGGTGTAACAACTTCAATACGAGTTACATTGTTAGTAGTCCAAAAAATTAATGCAAAAATAATATATGTTGCATAAGAACGAATAAAGTAAATTTGTGCCTTGCTCCATTTATAATCTATTAATGCAGCAAGTGAAGGATTTGAGAATGTCGTTATCCTATTATCACGCATTAATGCGCGATGAAAAGGAGAATATTGCGAATCTACTAATTCAACATATATATGAGGCCAAACAACATTTTTCAAAATACGCCAAGCTAAATAATGATCAAGAAATTTCTCTTCTTTATTTGTTGAAGTACTAGGAGGAAAAGTAAAAAAATCTGGAAGTGGAACGACATTCAACTTTGTCAAACATGGATCGTGTTTACGATTAAGGCTAATTAAGCTATATTTAATAATGATAAAATAAATAAAATATTAAATTTTAAAAAAAGGCTCCTTATAATCAAAACCATAGTAATTAATGAATCTAACTTACTTTAGTTTTAAATACATTTTAATATCTTCAAATTTTTTTTTAAATCCTGGAATTATAGCACTTGGCTTTCTTGATAGTCCTTGTCGAATATTTATCGAATGTATATTTTTCTGTTGGGCTTTCCGCAATTCATATGAAGATATTAAAGAATCATCAATATATGACTGTCTCGTTCCAAAACATGGTTTATAAAATAACTCCTTAACATAATAATCCAGGTGACGGTCGTATAAGAGTGGTAAAATCTGTGTGACCGAAATCATCCATCCAGTATTTTTCATTGCATTATCAGAATAGTAATCTAACAAATATCCAACAATTATTGATTCTTTTCTATGTACCCCAGTAATAGATTCGATAGCCACTTCTAAGTCACTCTTTTTTGGAGAATTGGACTCCCAAGAATATAAACGTGGGAAATGTAAATGATTATTCATCTTTGCCTTCATTGCTTTTGAACCTTCTGAACTTTTAAAATTCTCCGTTTTGATAAATAAAATTCTTTTGATAATAGAAACACAATTTCCTCGTATAAGATTTCCCATTATGTCATATCTAATATCAGTTAATTGAAAAATGAGAGGATTATATTTAATAAAATTTTTAACAATATTTTGTACTTGAATTCGAAATTCTTCGAATAAAAGTCCTTTCCTTGGACTTACAGGATTGTCAATAAGATAATGACAATATTCAAGTGCAACACATGCATCTTTAAGAATTAAGACATTATGTGGCCAATGTATTTGCATTTTGTCTTTTTTGTTTATAATATCTGGTAGATCCTCTTTTTCGTCGTGTAATGTAAATTCAAGTAAAAATTCATTTCTTTCTACTAATAAAGATTTAATTTCAATTTTTTGTTTATTACCTATCCAAATATATTCAAGACGCGATACTTGATTATCTCCTTCTGATAATCTTCTCCAAACTTGTACAGAAAAAACTCCAATGATTAATTGAATAGATTTATCTTCATTAAGAAATACTGATATTCGAGAACATTTTTTATTGCTTATCCATGGTTCGCTGTAGATAACAATAGCATCATTCTCTGTCGTATGACTATCCAGTATATTGTCTAAGTGAAAAATCGCATGTTTTTTCATACTTCCACTTATTTCTTGTGCAACGATTATATCTAAGGGTTTTAAAAAATAATTCATAGATTTTTTAAGAGCATCGATTAGATCCGGATGATCTAATAAAGATTTAACAGTTCCTTTTTTATCTATATAAATCGTATTTCCATTAGAATTAACATAATTATGATAATGTCGAAAGATATCTAACGAATTTAAAGAATCATGAATGATCGTGATAGAATCTTCTACCGAATTTGAAGAAAATAAATCCCAAATTATAAGTATAGGTACAGTAGTATTCATTGATTTTTTTTTTCTGATTTTAACTACTTCAATCTCGTCTGAATTTTCAATTACATGACTTCCTCTAACCTCTCGCTCTCCAATAATCAATAATTTTTCATCGTTGCAAATAAATTGAATATAAATTATATCATTTATATTTGTAAATTCCTTTGTACAAATTTTCAAAGTATTTTCCATTGAAAATAATGTAATATGATTTTGGTGATATTTACTATTATAAGCCAATAATTTTTCATTTTTCGAAATTTCAATTATCATATAATTTTTAATAGAATTAAAGGCCTTATTAAAATTGGAATTTAAAGTTTCTTTAATATTCTCATCAGAATCTACTTGAAACGATTTAATTAATCCACCACCCTCTAAATTGTAACATTCAAGCATATTTAATTTATCTGATTTAGAATCTTGTAAGAAAAGATAATTATTCTTGATATTTTTATTGAATATATTTAATTGTGGTCTATCTTCAATGCAAGCTTTTATTTGTTTTGAAATTGACATTGGGAAATAAAATTCAATTGTACCTTTTGAATTCTTGGCAATTAATTTATTAAAAAATGTTTTTCTTAACGAGTTCCAATTATTATTATATTGACGATAATTTATAGGGATTAAAGTTTTTGTAATACCATAATCATGAATGATAATAAGAGTCTGCTTTTTGGGATCTGACGGACTAAGAAACTTTACTATACCACCAAGATGATCAATTGTAGTGCGAATTCTTTCTTTATTTAAAGTGGAAAATAACCAAGTAGAATCAAAGCTTGCCATTTCCCCATTTTCCATTTCAGTTAGAGTTTCAACAGTCTCATTAGTGTCACTTGTATCTGTTGTATCTGTTATATCTGTTATTATATTGCATATAGATTGTCTTTTTATGGATTCAAAATATTGCGCAGAATTTTGATCTTCTGACATCAAATAACGATATTTATTAAAGCAAGATAATGCAATTAAGACTTCTCCATTCGCTGATTTATTAGAAATTGAAATTGACCAAGTTATACCATCAAATAAATTGCTATTAAGCACTTGGAAAGGTTCGTAAGCTAATTTTCTTTGCTTATCTAATCTGTCGATTGTGCAAGTTGATAATTCCAATTTGGCTAAAAAGTAATTCATAAACAAAAATTAATTTTTAACTTTCTTTTTTTTAGATATTAAATTATTAAAAATTCTTACTTGAGTCGAAGATCGCAACCTCTTGTCCATCTTGACTCAGAGCAACATAATATTTAGACATAATTAAATTATAAAATATTATGCCTAAGAAAAAAAATTAATGCATCAGTATATGATCTATTTAAATACAATTTCGGTAACTTCAGTACACATGTTATTCATTCATTCATATACAGGAGAATTAAAGTTTGTCGATCTAAAATGAAGATTTCGGTTTCAAAAAAAGTGCAGATCAAAAATCACCACGGATTTTTCCTTTTTTAAAAAAAAATGCGGAGATATAATGAAACATTTGGAATTATTATGGTCCTTTTCGGCTTTAATTTTGTTGTACATGATACTGTTCATTATGAATGACGGGCAAATATTTTACAGTAATTAGTGAACTCGTTTATCCGAACCGGATAACGGATACTTCTAAGTCACGTGATTTAATGCCGGCCGGCACTACCAATGTTCCGCCAACACTAGGATTTAAAAAGAATTTATTGTAATAATTAATTTAACTAATTCTCTAATTGTATAAGAATAATAAAGATCCATTTCAACCTGTAAATTCAATAATAATAAAAAAATAAGTTTTTTTAAATATTAGCTAAACCAAGAAAACCTAGTTAAATTCTTAAACTATTACAAATAAGAGTGAGTATTATAATACATCATCTTTTGAACATAAAAGGTTAGGACCCTTGTCAAATCATGTGCCTATGAGAGAATCATCTATTAATTTACAGTATTACCATAACAAAAACTCATTGCATACCTTGCTTGCAAAAGTACAATTACGTCCTATTAAGAGGGATTATTCCCATTAGAAAAAATAAGTATAGAACACACTCTATTTATCGAATAATTATCTTCCATTTGTTTTCTATTGCAAAGAATCTGTCATCAGATGTACAAGTCATGCAGTTACTCTTATTCCAACGCAAGATATATAATTTACATAGAGCATATAGAATAGGTTTACAGATAGTTTTGTATTATAAGATTATGCATCGCATCAGGCAATTAATATATTCACTTTACTTCGTAACTGCAATGAACTGTACAATTATTGTTCGTATAGGATTTATTTGGGTCTTTTTTCCAATAGAAACATTTTATCTATTACGTGAGACAATTATCTCATTGATTACTCGGCGATCAAAATTTTATCAGATCATTTTAATAGAACTGCAGCATAAAGAGAAATTCATATTTATTAATTTTATTTAAAGAAAGTGTTTGTTTACATTATCAATCTTATAAAAAAAATGTTCCTTTAAACCTTCTTGATGTACAAAAAAAAAAAATTGCATGGGACAAAGTCTAGTTTTTTTTTAATAATTCCATAATATTTTCCATTTGTTGACTAAGTTTATCCATTTGTTGTTTAAGACTAACGTTCTGTCTTGGAAGCTCTTCTTTCGTTTGTTCTATTTGCTCTAGTTCATTGTCTTGTTCTTCCTTGTTATCTTGTTCTTTATTATCTTGTTCTTCCTCATTCTCATTATCTTGTTCTATTCCAATATATTTCATAATACGTTCCATTTGTTGTTTAAGTTCAACATTTTGTTTTGTAAGCTCTTCTTTTATATGTTGTTTAAGCTCAACATTTTGTTTTGTAAATTCATCTTTCGTTTGTTCTATTTGCTTCTCTAGTTTATTATTTTGTTCTTCTTCATTAGTAAGTACCACTAACTTTCTCAATTTCTCACTGATAATTGGAGGATAATTAAACACAGTCTGTTCATTATCAATTGCATTAATTAATTTACGAATCTCAGTCACAGGTATATCATAATAACTTAAAAGAATTAAAATATGTTATTAATAATAAAATGTACAAAAAAAATTTTAATATTAACAGATTATATACGATATAATTAATACTTACATCCAATCTGGAAACCATTTGTTGTTATTACGTTGCCATGGTAACATATAAAATATTTCAATCTCCATAATAATCTTTAAAAGAAAGTGAAGTGTTAGTTATTTAGTAAAATAAAATTTGATATAATTAACAATGTAAAAAATGGTTACTTGTGCTTTTTGAAGTAAAAACTCTTCTTCTTTGTTATAATCATCAATTGCTAGGTTGAGTAATCCAATAAATAAATTCATAAGGTAGATTACTGTGAAAAATGTAAAGGTAGCCAATAGAATGGTCATAATAGAATGTTCACGATAAGTAAATGATGATAATGATCCGGAATCACCTATAATTATATCAAAAAGTTATTAAAATATTTAATTTTATTTTTTAAAAAAAACTGGTAAATAAATAAAAAAATAAATTATTACCAGTGAGAAGATTATATACTGCTAAAAGTGAAGTGGGGAACCAATTAAATAAATTTGTATTTGAATCAGGTTCTTGAATTATTGATGTAGTATTATTTATAGTTCCATCCGAATTAACGAAATCATATTTAGTTGCAAGATTCTGTGGATTATTATCATCATTAATACTATTTGATCTTAGAATAATGAAAAATGCTTGAGCATATCCAAGTATTATAAAAAATAAGAGCACTAAAAATGGAAAAACTTTTTTCGCAACACCAATTATTATTGCAAAATAAATTCCAAACGATTTAAATACTCTAAAAAATAATAAAAATTTAAAACTCAATAATATAATAGATATTGCCATAAGCCAAGGTGGTTGGCTTTTATTAATAAGCCAAAAAATGGATGTTATAATAGGTAAAAGATATGCCCCTACATCTATTGATGATTAAATACAAGTTAATTTTGTTTTAATGTAAGAGCAATTAAATAAAAATTACTTACCAAATAAATTCCATATATCATTTAAATAAATTTTATAATCCCATAAAAGATATCGAATTTCAAAAATTAAAAATATTGAGCCAAATATAATGGAAATTATAAAAAGTAGTGTAAAAAAAAGATCAGGGATAGATTTTTGTTCTAATGTAGAAGCTAATGCATAACAAACATAAAAACTGTATAAAATAACCAGTTCAGATAATAGTAAATTCTTCCAAAAGTTTTCCACTTAAAATCTATAATTGCAGCAAAATTCCACCAATTATAAAAATTATTACTATCTATATTGCAAAATAGAATAGATTTTGGTTTATTTAAAAATTTATTCCAAATACTATTACTTTTTGGTATCATCATGATTATTTTTAGTCCTGTGATCATTTTTTTTAATATTGTTATTATTTTTGATTTAATATTGTGGTTATTTTCAGTTTCATCATCATTTTTGGAGTCATCTTGATATACACAAATTTTAGGAAAAGGAACAATGAAACTGATTACTTGGATTTCTTCCTCTATCCTTAAATGCTGAATTAACCATTCATATATTGTTGAAATAGACTTAAAATAGTTATTTTTCATATTTGATTCTTTAATATAAATAAAATCTGTGTATGAATAAAGTGAAGTATTTTTTGAATATTTAATGTTATAACAATAAGGAGATAATATAAAAGAAGTGCGTGAGATATATTTGATTATGTAATCAGGATAATGATCACAAAATTCTGGTAAGTTTAAACTAATGATAGTCATGTAACTTTCGGAATAATCTTGAATTAGTTCAATAATTTGTTGAACAATATGATCGCATCTTTTTTTGATTGCTATTTTTAATATTTCATTTCCAAATCTTGGTGATAAATTATTTACAACAATTTTATAAACAATAACATTCCAATTTTCTTCAATTGCTTTTTCTAACATTTTAGTTTCAAATTTCGGCGTTACAAAATTATCATTTATAATATCTTCAATTATTTCATTTTCATGGTCCTCTACAAATTTTGTGATAGGTATTGAATGTTTTGAATCATCAAATTCATTTCTTAGAATTCTTTCAATAAGTGACTTGTAGTGTGTGTTAGTAAAATTAATATCGTAATGATTGCCACAATCTTTTTTGAAGTTTTCATAAATATCATTCCATTCATTATTATTCCAAAAGTATCGATATGTAAACCCATTACCGAATGTATAAATACTGATTCCTTTCATATCAATTATTACCCAATCCTGGTTATTTAATAGTCTAAATGAGAGCATACCACAAATACATATTGGTACTTCTAGATTGTATCCATTTGTTTCAATTCTCATATGATCATAATTGTTTTCATTATAAAGAACAATTTTACAAAGTCCGATATCTTCAATTTCAACTTCATCTTTTAACACAATCTCTTCAGGATATGATGGTGCAACCTTTTTAATGTCCACTTGGTTAATAATTTCATTAAGCATACTTTGTATAATTTTAAAGGTAGATAAAGTATAAATACTATTTCTATATGTGGTCTTGTCTGATAATTGTTGCAATTTATTTTCATCAATTCCATTTGTGATACAAACATTACCATTATCAATGAAAATTTTTCTATTTAAGTTAGTCATCACACTTGTATCATTAAAATCACTGGAAATATTAATTTCATCATAAACTTGGTAATAAGGATCTACAAGTTTACGTTCATGACCACGCCTAACGAATAATCTTTCGGAATTATTTTTTATAGTTATGAATTTGATTGGTACCCCATCATCTGTGAATAAATTATAATTAGAATATATGAATATCAAAATTATATGCATCGTAAAAGTAATACTCACACTTATAAATCAACATTCCGGTTTCCATTGAATACATGTAAGTTTTCCATGCTGATTCTATCGCCAATAACGTTTGATTTTTATCCATTATTACTGGATAAGGATTCGAAGGAAATTCATGGTATTGTCTTTCTAAATTCATTGTCAATAAATCAAATTGAAGCATTTTATTATAGTTAACAATTAGAAATAACTTTGTTCGATATATAGGACAATATTTCAAATTAATTTGACCATTTATTAAATCTTTGGGAATTTTTATATCAATAATTTGAGAACATTCCCAAGGAACTTTATTTTTTGGTTTATCTATTAAACGGTACTTGTAAATTTTGTGATCACTTGATGATACATGAATTAAATCACCATTAGGAAGGAATCCAATAGCATTATGTCCAAATTCTCCCACACCACAAGAAATGGGATTCTTTAGTTCAAGAAATCGGTCACTACTAGTACGATCATTATTTAAATCAATCAACCCTACAATTACAATATAAATTATTAATTAAACATAAAATTAAATTACTATTATTTTGAGTCAAAGTAAATACTTACAATGCTTCCCAGAATAATATATTGACAAGATTTTTTTACTTAGTTGTGCATAATCGCATAAACTATTAAAGAGATCGTCTATTTGATCAACCTTAAAATAAACATCGGGTTGTTGTGGACTATTCTTTTCAATGTCAATTGACCATCCAAGAACTGATTTATCTTTACGACTATAAGTAACAACATAATTTTCTGAACCATATTCTTCATTGATATATTGAGAAACAATAATTCGATAAATTGATTTCTTATGTTTTTCAATTTCTTCATCCTTCGTTTCTGATGGAATGTCATTTGTAACTTCTATTGTTAAAGTATTATTTTGAGTTTCAACTTCTTCCATATTACGTGAATGAATTTTTATTTATAAAAATTTACGAAAAATAATATATTTTTTTTTTTTGTCGTGCCTTTAACGAATTTTATAAAATTTGATTTCATTAAAAATTTCCATTTAAATTAAGTATAATAAATATGCACGCCAATTTTTTAACGATAAAGTTAACTTGGACAAAAAAGGTGAAAATTAATATTTCATCATGCATAATGTTTGGTACAAAATATAGCGTCAGCGAGAACGATAAAAAAAATTTTTTTTATTGTAACTTTTGATTGTGCAGGATAAAATAGGTTAAAATCACAGAAACTTTATTTATTTATTTATGTTTGAACGTATGAATCAGTTAAAAAAACCAGGACATTTAAAGATAAGTGTATATGTGCGAGTTTTACACCCATTTGTATGGCAAGCCGGGCTGGGTGTCTGTTTAATTGAGTCAGGTCTAGTGTTGGCGTTTAGCGTTAAACAATGTCAATCATTAGCCTATTTAACCTAAAGCTATAAAAGGTTAATCATTCTTACGTCAATCAGCCTGACAATCATTTATTATTAAACTCCCCACCAAAAAATTTTCGGTAACGTGACTTTGTACTACTAATCTAAAAATAGTAGAAGTAATATTTTTCACAGCGCGTTTTTTCCAGTAATTCACCTTGAAATATATATTATTCTTTTTTATTATAGTCTATTCTATTTTCTTAAACTTATTGTATTATTTTGTTGTGAAAATAAAAACGCGTTTTTTATATTAAATACAAAATTTATAAAATTTTATTTACAACCTTGGGAGTATAAAAGGTGAACTATTAAGTTAACACGAAGATTTATTGTTAAATTTCTAAAATAATAAATAATTTATTCACTTATTTTAATAAAAAAACCAACAATAAATTTTGTAAAGTGAAAAGGACTATTACTGATAAGAAATATTTAAATTAAACGCTTCTTTATAATTTTTTTTTTTTTAATAAAAATTACAAGTATTTTTTAAGATAAATGTTCCCTCACTTTATTTTTTTTTTGAAAAAAAGCTGCGAAATTTTTTCTAAGATATGTTGTATAAAATAAATCTGACCAATAAAACTCGTCAAGTCACGTTACCGAAAATTTTTTGGTGGGTAATTGTTTTTTATAATAAATTTTTATTTGACGCCACGCCGCCACGGATTCCCATTTTCTTCAGATCCTAATTTATTTTGCAGATCCTTAATAATTGTTTTGGAGAAAATATATCGGTATATCAAATTATCATTACATATACCATCATCAGCGAATCATAATGTGGGCCAAAATCCAATTCTTGCCAGCATTATGCAAACTCCTGATAGCTAATATATTAAATGTCATGTGATTTTGATATGTTAACTCCGGTCAAATTTATAGTGTTGGCCCGAATTAATACCAGTGCCTAAAGTATCGGTACAACTTACTATATATTAATTACAAAGGGGCAAAGAAAAGTATCGGTACATGTTACAATTGTTACATCGTGAAAATATATATAATATCAGTACAATGAGGTTTTTTTATTAATTGTGAAATGGGACATAGAAACAGACAATTATCAGTACATAGGATATCAGTATAGAGGTCTGACTGTAGTAGTAATTAAACGGGTTTGCCATTTTTATTAAAATTATTACTTTTTTTAAAATAATTTATAACATGATTTGATTCTACACTACCGGATTCTGTTGATACATGTACTTTACCAATATTTTCAGAGCTAAAACGAAGATGATGGTATTGTGTTATACAAAATGATTCCTAAAAAATGCACCAAAATTGCACCAATTCCAATTTATTCCATTACTATATAAAATTGCTTCATAGAATACTGTACATATGCAATAGTTAAATCATCCTTACTTTTATCAATATTATCATTTATGGCTATATTTTATATGTTCAATATATATCGCTACCACGATAATAACAAATATATTCCTTTAACAAATGTGAACAATGTGGACAATGTAGTTTTTTTTTAAAAATATTATTATGATAAAGATCCAAAAAATTTAACTATTCAAATGATTTTTGGAAAATAAATAACCAACAATGTATTTTATTGTATTTATATTTATAGTCATCAAAATTTCTATCATTTATTATCAAAAAAAAAAATCGGAATAACAAGAAAAAGATTTTTTGTGTTCATTTTGTTGGTTATATGATATAATAATAATACTGGCTGGAGTTTGTAAAAATATTGTTCTATCTGTAATTAAAAGAATCACTTAATAAGTTTTACTTTTTAATACTCTTACACATGATCTTGCGTGATTGACACAATAATTGTTGTTACATGCACAGCACGTTCAATCGTATGTTTAATTCATTTTTATTTTTACTTATGTTTTCCATTTACGTTTCTATGTTAAAAGTTAATTAATATTATAAATTATCTGTTATATTTATATGTATACTATTTCTTTCGGTAAAATACATCCCTGTAATTGGGTTTAAATTTTTTTTTATTTTTTTTCTTTCTTAAAACAAATTCTAAACAAATACAAACATTAAAAGTAAGTTTTACAAAGAAAATTATTTAAACCATAAATAGTTTAAGAAGTAAAGTCGATTGTTGTTTATCATACTAGTATTATTTATTTCATGGGAAGGGGAACTTTTTTCCCTTCGGAAAAAAACCCTATTATTCATAACTCCCCATTTAAAAATTAGAAATTACTAAAAGAAAATAATAATAAACATATAAATATAGTTTATAATATTCACCTTTTTTCAACATAGGAAAACAAAAATAATAAATATACAGTGTGTTACAAAAAAACCGGAAAATTATTCACGTGATAAAAATGCATGTTCGCTCAAATTTAAATATATTATATAAACTGATAAAAAAAATATTTCCCTAAACAAAAAAGAATTTTTCTTGTTATTCCGATTTTTTTTCAAATATACTAGTAAACAAAAGGAGTAAAAAAAAAGAATATAATGGATATATATTTTTATTTTGTTTCGGTTTCGTTCATTTTTTAATTCGTCCATTATTTTTAAAGTTTTTATTAGGAACATTTTTGGGATTTCTTGTTTATCAAACGCCGACAAGTATTATTATTGATTTTGAGAAATTCTTTGGAAAGAAAAAAAAGGTTTTTTTTTTTTAAAAAAAAATGATGATAAAATTATTTATTCATTATTTTAATTAAAAAATGAAAAAAAATTCTATGAATAATTGAACAATGAATGATCTCTATTTCTAATGAAATCTAGTTTTCAAAAACAACTTTTTTTTAACAATGGTTTCTTTGTAAGAAAAAAAAATGCGTTTTGAAGGTTTGAAGGTTTTAATAACAACCTTAATAATTATAACCTCAATAATGACCATAATAATCACGATAATAAACCGCGTTAAAGAGAATAATTATCCAAAATTGGAATCTTTTGAGATAACTTCAGTATCGGTCCATTTAGCAGTATAAGTGACTGATGGTTGTAACATTCTTCCGCGTTGAGATTGTTATGCTTGTTGGGCAGCTTTTTGAGATAGTTGTTTGGAATGTGAAGAACTTTTTCTTAATTTTCTTTTTGTTCGACTTCTTCACGTAATTTCTCTTGAACAATATCAAGCTGTTATTTAAAAGAAGAGATAACACCAGTATCGGTCCATTTAGTGGTAGAATAAGTAACCGATGGTTGTTCCATTTTTGTTTTTTTTTTAAAAAAAAAATTTAGATTTTTGTACAAGAAGTTTTTTTAAGTGTTCGTAAATAAAAAAAATATTTACAAAATTAGAAAATTTTTTTTTTTCGCGAATCAAATTGTTTTTTTTGTAAAATCAAAACGCTTTCTTAGTGTATCTAATATTGTTTTTTTTCTTCAGAGTGAGAACAAAAATCTAGCGTGTTCTTCCTTT
Source organism: Rhizophagus irregularis (assembly GCF_026210795.1). Classification (NCBI taxonomy): domain Eukaryota; kingdom Fungi; phylum Glomeromycota; class Glomeromycetes; order Glomerales; family Glomeraceae; genus Rhizophagus; species Rhizophagus irregularis. The sequence continues at coordinate 3,549,603 of NC_089445.1, read as the reverse complement.
TTTTTGATATATATATCACATAAAAAAGAATTTTTTGTTAAAGAAATTTTTTAAAAAAATTTGAAAGAGTGTAAATAATTTTTTTTTTTTTAGTTTTTTTTTTAAAGTTAGGCTTTCCCTATAGGCTATAACTTATACAAAGAATGTTACAAGTAACATAATAAGCAAATCACGGCTTAAAATAAATGTAGTCCGCCTCAAATAATTTTTCTTTGTTCAGGCTACCAAAAAAAAATAATTCCTTGTGTTATATTAAAAATGTGACCCAGAAACTCTTAGGGATGATCATTTAATCGGCCGAACACAATAATAAGTCGGTCACCTGGATAAGTTTACATTTATGTAATGATTAATAAACATTTCAAAAGAAAGAAAAGAAAGCCAAATCACTTAAATTAGTACATCCCGTACGTAATAAACTGATGACTTACTTTTAATGTTTGAATTGTTCTTTAAAAAAAAAAAATTATTATAAAAAGCACTAACCAAATTTAGTACCATCACTTATTCCCCACAGTCCCAACCCTTTATAATTGCAATCTCACGAAGAACAGAAGATACTTTTTTTGGTTTATCAACCTATTTCACCAATGGTAATTATCAATCTTAAATTGTTTTTCTTTGTAACATTTCAAATTAAAGCTGTATACATTAAAAAATTAATAAACCGGAAAAAATAATTCTTTTTTTTTTAGTGCATCAATAAATAAATAATTAAATTATTCTTTTTTTAATATTATTATTATTAAATTTTTTTCTTTATCATGAAAGAAAAAAATAAATCATTTGTTGGAATTTGGAATTCAATACAATTTCTTTATTAATTGGGTGTTTGAAATTCAGATTTTAAATCATGTGCGCAATACGCACACAAAAGCTTTTGGTCATGTGCGGAGCTTTAATTTTTCGATTTCCTTATTGGGAATTTCAATAGGATAGTGGCTTTTCATAAATGTGTGACAGGTTACGCCAAATTATTTAATGTGGCTCGGAACAGTTTATTTTATTCTGGAACTTTTCGTGAAAATCAGGAATCAGGAAAAAAATAATCTTTGTTTTTTATTGCTGTTTTTTATATAAATAACCCTATCTTTGGTGTCTAACGCAAATATATTTTTTTTTGCTTTCACGAATTTTTTATTTTATATATTTTTTATTTTCTTTGAAAGTCAAGTAGAAGCACTTTTCTTTCCATTTTTTTTTTTTTTTTATGATATATATTTAGTATAAATATATAAAAAAAAGAGACTGCAAAATTATTTTTGATTCAGTTTTCACTTTGAAGAAAAAAAAAAGAAAAGAATTTAATAAACAAGAAATTTAAAAAATATATATAATTTTTATAATGGATAATGAACAACAACCAACAAATCGAACAATAAATGCAACTCAAATAGAACATGCTCCTTGCGACTTTTCAGACACAACATCTAACAATTCATCGTCCTACGCTAGTCTTACTATTCGTAGACGCCGAAATCAACGACGGTTAAGAATTACAATTAACAATATGTATAGATTGAATCGCATAAGACGATTACCGATACAAAACACAAACTATTTATTTACAAATCAATTTTTTAATGGATCTACTTTTCGTTAAAGAATGATCCAATCGCTTATTAATTATCTTCGCTTACGTTTAGTCGAAATCGTCAAAATTCGTATATTCGAATATCTAAAATATCGTTGGCAAACCTACTCACTTTCGAAGTTAATTTCATTTTTATCGATAATAACGTTAACGGCAAAAATTATGTACGATTCACTCATTCGTTAATAATGATCAACATTTGTATTACATTTATTTATAGAGACTATAAAAAAAAAGCATGGTTAAAAATCCTAAAATCTATAAATAAACATAATAAATTAGCAAGCCACCTTTGCATTGTGGATGGTTTTTCTTTATTCTTTTTTTTGTTCAAAAGATGACGTATTATAATACTCACTCTTATTTGTAATAGTTTAAGATTTCAACTAGGTTTTCTTGGTTTAGCTAATAATTTTAAAGAAACTTCGTATTATTATTGAATTTCAAATTTTCTATTATTACCGGTGGTAATTTTTGTGTGGCGGTGTGGCTGTATTAAATAGTTATTGGATAGAGGAGTAGCTATGTCGGTCACAGGACCGAATGATTGGATGAAAATGGGCCACGTAATACGTTTTTGATCATGCATTAATTAATAACATCATAAATAAGCTTTCTATAAATTTCATAAAAAAAAATTTTTTTTTCATTTACGTTACATAACATTGTAATATATAGCCTATAGGGAAAGCCTAACTTTAAAAAAAAAACTTTAAAAAATAAATAAATAAATAAATAATTTATACAAATAATTTATACAATATATATTTTTTATGGGTTTTGCTAACTTGCCCCTGGGTTAAATAACCTGGGTTAAATCGCAAACAATTTGAAATTGTTCAAGAGAAATTACGTGAAGAAGTCGAACAAAAAGAAGAAAAGTTCTTCACATTCCAAACAACTATCTTAAAAAGCTGCCCAACAAGTACAATAATCTCAACGTGAAAGAATGGAACGACCATCAGTCGCTTATACTGCCAAATGGACTGATACTGATGTTATCTCTTGTTATAAAGAGAATATGCGTAAACCATGTTCTGATGTCTGTATCAAAAAATGAACAAACCTGTGGCCGAACGGAATAGTTTCGACAATAATGTGGCCTTGGGAATTCAAAACATTGTGTCAAATGCAATGAATATGATCTCCGACGTTAGTTCAGTAAAATTCGTGAAAAGAACGGATCAATCAGATTATGTAAAAATCGTTGATAAGGGTGTAAGGGTGGATATTGGTCCTGTGTTGGTAAGCAAGAAAAAGACCAGGTACTTACCATATTTGTCTATAATTCAAACTCGTTATCTCTCATTCCACTTCACAATTATAAAGGAATTGTTGATAACCAAGGACTTGCAAAATTATCCACATCCCGAGGGCAATATTGTATACGAACTGATGCATGTTTTGGGCTCTACCATGAACACCGTCATCCAGACCGTGATAAATATTTAACCGTTATAGTTAAAGAAAATAATAGAGATTTTGGAAAAGTATGTGAGATGGATGTGGTGTATTTTGGTCTGTATGATCTAGAATCAATCATGTATTATTTGATTTATTTCCTGAGATGTTATCCCCAAGGACAATGTATATAAGCGAAGCCAGGAACGGAAAGAACAAATGCTATGGGTTTGTATATGACTCTTTTCGATTTGTTTCATACAGCCAGCTTCGTCTAATAAAAAATATCTTTCCACAATTCAGGCCAATGTATAAAATTAAGTGCTTATGATATAAATGCACTTAATGCACTTTATCCTAGCTCGTCATACCTCTCCACGTTAAGGAGTAGTTTAAAAATGAAAGGTAACCATAATTTATAATTCGAGCTTTCAGTTATATTCAATGAATTGTATCCGAAATTTTACTAATTTTGTTCCTTATAATTTGAATTATTATTCTTAATATTTTTCGTATAGCTGAAAGAAGATTTAGAAAAAGAAGTGGAAGAAGGAATTGGAGAAAGAAAATAGGAAGAACAGGAGGAAGAAGAAACCAATTACTCACTCATAATACTGTAATATTGTAAATTTATTTCACATCAATTATAATAGGTTCTAATCAAATTTCATGTACATTTAATATTCACTTTCATTTTTTAAAATAATAGAATACTAATAAAAATTTATCATTAATTATAATTACTTTTAAAGTTATTTACTTCTTTTTTGAATTCTTAACCCGTGAAAAAATGATTATAATTATTAAATTTTGAATAATTTGAACTACTACTACTACAGTCGGACCTCTATGTACCGATACTGTTGTTTTGGGGAAAAATATATCGGTATATCAAATTATCGTTACATATACCGTCATCAGTGAATCATAATGCGGGCCAAAATCAAATTCTTGCCAGCATTATGCAAACTCCAGATAGTTATTTTAGACGAACTAAAAGAAAAAGTTAAGTCATATAGAAAATGCCCAATTTTCTGAAATAAACAAAGAACCTTCAAAATCATCCACTTTTAAAGAAACATATAACCATCCTTGTATAGAAACTTTACAAAAGTATGCTACAGTTTGCAAACCCTAAAAATACTCAACAAAATACACGTTTATGGTTTTCTAGATTTGAAGAATTTGTAAAAAATACACAACCTGATATAGATTTACTTACTCTTTATGATAAAAAGGTTATTGCACTACTTTTATGTGAATTTATAATAGTTATAAAACAAGGGAGAATAATAAATACAAAGCAAACTCTTTATACAATGAGATATGTGCTATAAATAGGTTCTATTAGGAAATATTTAAAACTAAACTGAAGAACTATTTAATTTACACGAAGATTATGAGTTTAGAGCTGTACGTGATCTTTACATGCTAGAATGATTGAATTAGAAGAAATTAATAATGGTGATTATAATGGAGCTGATCCTCTTACTAATGAAGAAATGATACCATTCTGATATGTCAAATAATATGCCAGATGGACTATTAAGAAGGGTATTTTATGGGTTGGATGTTGTATAGCATGGAGAGGTGGATCCTACCATAATATTATAGCTGATTATTTTAAAGAATGAGATAACTCATCAAGGCGGGTATTATCATAAAACAAATTCTAATCAACATCCTATACATATTATTCCACCAGATGAAATAGGGGTACATGGTGCATGCTGTGATATATATCAAGAAATATTTAAATTTACATCCAAGAAATGCTGAAGCAAATTTTTTTCTTCGCGTAAATAAAGATCCTGAAGGTATTAATTTATTTCCTAAATAACACATTTAATAAAACTAGTAATCATTAATTAAAAATTATATTTATTGTTTAGAAATTGAAAATGGAAACTGGTATACTACTTCTCATATGGGTCAAGACAAATTAACTGGAATGTTAAAAGAGATCTGCAATATTACAGGAATTGATTATACAAATAGAAGAATTGTAAATCATTCATTACGAAAATATACTTCTCAGAAATTAAATGACGAGGGATTGGATTCACAAGCAATAATGAATGTAACATTACATCAGTCTTTAGCAGGATAAGTAACTATTAATTTATTAATTTTATGTTGCTACCAAATTATTAATTTGCCTTACTTATTAGATATCGAAAACAGAATGAAAAACAAAAGCTAACTATCGCAAAATAACACTCCCAGGTGTTTCTAAGGTATATGACTATATTATTATTAACCATTGAAATAATTTTATTAATTATTTTATATAATCTATTTACAAGGATGTGCCAGAAAATTTTAATACAACAGAAAATTTGAATACGAAAAAATCCAATGCAAAAGAAACTTAATGAAAGCAGTAATTTCTAATGTTGAAGAAATTGATATATCATCTGTGAAATCCAAACACAGTTCCTTTAAAACGTAAAAATTTACTTTTCAACCATAGTAAACTTAATTTACTAAATGTAAAACATTACTATTAACATCACAAAATAAACTATAGTTATTACATGTACTGAAAATAGGCCACGTAATGATGTCGATCAGGGGTAAATTATATATATTTCTCTGCATGACTGCATGTATGTAATTATAAATATATATAAAAAATGTAATATAATAATATAATAAATAATAAATATTTTAGTTAATATAGAATGAAATGGAATGATAGAATGGTTTAACAAAATCAACAAATCACACAATGATCACAAAACAAAAAAAAAAACATACCAAGAGTAAACATCACTCAAAAAAAAGGACAATAATATATAAACTTTTTTTTATTATAGTAATGGAAAAGACTTTCTTTCTTTCTTTTTTTTTAACAAATAATATACAATATATAACTAAACCAATGTAAAATGTATTATTTTTTTCCCAAGACTTTTAATATTTAAGTTACGCCAAATTAGCTCTCACTCTCACTTTTTTTCTCTCTAAAGGATCAACAATGAATGATTACTGTATATTAATTTTTTCGAGCGCGAAATAAAAATTTAACGGCAATAACGGAAGATTATGACAAAATGTTTTTTCTTTTTTTAGATTTTTTGTTCATTTTGAGTTTAACCATAGTTTAACCATTAAAAAAAAAAAGAGTCAAAATCATTTCATTTATCAAATAGAAGGTCTAATTGGTTGATTGATTTGTCCGCGAATGTTTAATAATAATAATAATAATAGTAATAATAATAATAATAATAATAATAATAATAATAATAATAATAATAATAATAATAATTAATCACAATAATAAAAGAAAAAGTAAGGATGGAAAAGAAAGAAAAAAAACCTTTTTTTAATTATGCAATGCATAGCATTAACATACATTATTACATTACATACATTGAACTCAAATTCCAAATAAATTAAATTAGAAACTTTATATATATATAAAGAAAAAAAAGTAAAAAAAAGAAACATTCATTCTCTTTTGTAAAACCAAGTATAGATAATTAAAAAAAATTAAATAAATAAATAAATAAAAATAATAAACTTTTTTTGAAAAAATAAGTACTACATAAAAAAAAAATAATACCCCACAAAAAGAGTAAAAAAAATTTTCCGCGCCCGAGTTAAAAAATGATGTTAGGTCACTCAAAAAAAATATTAAAAATTGTTTTTTTTTTAAAAGTTTCGATTTCCCTTAATAGTTTGGACGGTTTAAACCTGATAAATGTATGTAATCATTGTAATGTATGTATGTATTGTATGTTTATGTTATGTTTCGGATGAAATATGTTGAAGCTTTTGACATATTCTAAGCTTTTTTTGGGGCAAATAAATAATATATATATATAAAAAAAAAAACTTTAAAAAGTTTTGGGATAAGATTTTCTTTTTTTTTATTTTATTGTTTCAGAAATTTTTTTAATAAGAAAGATCGACTGGGGGACATGCCGACTGGGTATACAATTCAAACATGTAACAAACATTTTTATTTTATGATTAAAAGAGAAAAATGTGAGTTTTGTTTAATTGTTTATTGTTTTTCCTCTTTTTTATTTTTATTTTTTTTTTTGTGACATGTACCAAAAATAACAACCGAGAAAAAGATCCACAATTCACAGTTTTTATTAAAATAAATTATTTTGACATGATTACAAAATAGTTTACAATCTTATCAAATTACAAAATGACAAAATTACGGAATTATTACGGTAATTGAGTAAACTTATAATCAAATCGGAGATCCTTTTTGGAATGTTTTAATGAGAAGGAACATATTTGGTGAGTGGTTGGTTTCACTTGGTGACATATTGTACAAAATTACCTCGTGAGTTTTTTTGATGCAAATGATAAATTTACAAAAAAAAAAAGAAATTAGAAGAATACATATAATACATATTTAGTACTTGATATATATAAGATATGATTACACACATAACATTACATTTACCTGTATTTAATATTAAAACAGGAATAATAATAATAATAATAATAGTAATAATAGTAACAATATAATATTTATCTTTTCTAGATTATTCGATCGATGTTCCGAACTTGGTTCCCAGTTTCAAAAGTATTTGTAATAAAATTAAGAGTTATATGATTTTTAACTAATAATAATAAAGTAATTAATAAATTACAAGGTAATAAAGATGACAAAACTCAATTAAACGTACGATCTTTTTTTTTACTTTATTTAATCTAATGATAAACCTTTTGTGTTTGTTCAAATAAATGACCTTTTGACCTCGTGATCATACTACTGTATGTGATTATTTTTATCAAATTTGCATTCAAAATTCCGAATTATATTTATTCAAACCAATTATTACCTCACATTTTTTAATTTTCGAATCAGGTAACAAGGTTATCTTGAGCTATTTAATCTTGTTTAAGCAACATACATACATATTTACACAGTACATACAGTACATAGCACATACATATGCACCCAAAAGTCCGGAATTTCCAAATAATATTTAAATAATAATAAACAAGCGAACCAAATAAAAAATAATAATAAAAAAGTTATAAGTAATAATTAATAATAATAATTACCATATATACTAAAAAATTGAGGGGGGAAGCCGGGAAGGGGAGAAGGAAGGAAAGAAGGATAAAAAGGATAAAAGGGATAAAAAGGATAATAAAATATAAAAAATACAATAAAAAAAATAAAAAATAAACAGATCACGGTTTAAAATGTAATTAGGATCTACTTTTATTCTTTTTCTTATGTTTTTAAACAATAAAGCTAAATTCGTAATAAAATTTACACGAAGAACATTACACAGTGATCGGTGAAAATCGGGTTTATGTTGATATTGACCTCCTTGTCCTCCTTGTGTTATATGTGTTAAATGATATGCGTTAAATGATGTGAAATTGTCCACGATGATCTTGCGTGATTGAGCAATAACCATTGTTATTTTTTTTTTAATATATATAAAAAATTTTTTTTATTTTTTAATATATATAAAAATTTTTTTTATAATATATACAGTTTAATCAGTATAATGTAACGTAAATGTAAATGAAAAAAAAATATATATATATTTTTTTTGTATACTATATATACTGTATATATATTATTAACTAATATGTTTTGTTTTCAAGTTGAAAAAAATTTGTATAATTTTTTTTATATCAATTGATGAACGATTTCATCAGACAGAAACTTCTGTTGCATGCAACAGATAGAGAATTCTAAAATTTGGAGTGCTTTTTATAAATTCGAAAAAGGATTTTAAATAATCATAATAATTCTTTTTTTTCTTTATTTTTTTCTTTCTTAAAACAAATACAAATATTAATTATAATAATTACGATGAACATTTACTTTTTGATTCCCTTATTGCTGTATGTGATCATCCTAATTGTTTCAATCAACCTTTTTTTATTACTTTGTTGTCAAAATTTTTTTATAATATATATATATATACGGTACGTGTATCTATTTGTATCTATTGTGTTCATTTTGTCTGATTAAATAGGATGTTTGTTTATATTACGATAAAAAAAAATACGGTTTATACCGGTAAAATAATTATGCGTTGTTTAATAACGTAGCCACGTTTTGTTTTCCATTTCACCCCAAAAATCATAAATTTTGTCTTTCGATCGGCGATCTATTTGTATAAAATATATTTTTATTAAGTAATCAGAATGTTGCAATATACCTTATCTTTTCTTATCCAGTCAGCAATAAGTTCAGATACCAAACAATCCATATTCCAAATATTCATTCAATCAGCAATAAAAATTATGTTTATAAAGTGTTACAATAATAAGAAAACACGGGAAAAAAATGTTTTTTATTTTCATATAACCCCCTCTTTAACCCAAATATTTTTTAACGAAAAAAAAATTCCTTTTTTTTTCCTGCTTTGACGAATTTTTTTATTCCATTTTTTTTTCTCGTCTTTGAAAAAAAAACAATTTTCACAATGAATCAATCTCATATATCCAATTTTACCGAAACTATTGAACGTACTCCTTCATTTTACGCTAGTCTTATTATTCGAAGGCGGAATGATCGTCGAGAAAGACGAATTGATACGACCCGTGTTGGGAGATTAAGATTACCAATACAAAATACGAACAATCAATCCGTAAATCAATTTTTTAACGGATCTTCTTTCCCTTAAATCAGAGCGATGATTTATGCGATGACTTACAGTAGTGGTTTAATATAAATTCCACCACTGCTTAATTTTAAAAATTATAATTTTAGTTATGCCATGTTGAAATATGCGTTAAATAAGCTAATATATGGACAATATTATCATTCACAATAATATGATTAACATAGGTTTATATCATTAGGTTTAATGATTTTATGAATAATAGATAAAAAAAAATAGGTTTAAAACTATGAATTATCTAATGGTTTCAAATAATAATCCATTTTCTCATTCTGCAGTTAATGTACATTTTAATCATTTTATTATTTTAGTTCAGTTTAACATTTAGTTTTAACCAATTAAATTATCGTTAAGTCAATATACTAAATTGATCCGCACAGAATCTCATATCAGGGGTTGATTAAAAAAAAATTTTATCTTTGACAAAAAAAAAACTAAACTCGTTCCAATGATCCAATCCATCTAACATAGTTACAACTCATCTAATTAAAAGTAGGTCATATTTATATAGTCAATATTTTATATTTTATTTTCCTTTTCTATTCCTATTTCTTATTTTTTTAAAAAACTTTTTTCTTTTGTAATTTCTTATCTATTATAATTTTAAAGACAAAACATTGAAGAAATTTTAAATTACTTTTTTTTTATTGGATTGAATTTTATTAGCGTTAATATATGATATTACACTGATTTATATTGATAAATAAAGTTCATTAATATGGATTAATCACTTTACCCTGCTTTTAAAAATAAATTTTATTTGTTATCAAGACAATTATAGAATGTGGAAAGAAGAAAAATAATGAGATTTTGATTTTTTACTCACTTTTATACAACATACTACATTCAAATTTATATATATATTTATTTTTTTCCTTATTAAAACAACATAAAATACAAGATAAAATGTTATCATTAGAAAAATGTTAGATAAATATAATATGTATTATATTGTAATGATTACATATTTGTATAATTAACTTTATTTATAGGTTTTTTGGTTGATATATAGTTCTGGCCTGACATAGTACAACGTTTAAAGAATTCACAATTCTGATAGAACCGAAGCCGCTTGCAGAAAAAGAAAAAGGGACCATAATCGGAAATACTGAATGCTTGTTTTTACTCATTGTTACTTTCTATAGGTTGTTACTCGCGAATAACATGATCCGACTGATCCGTGGAGTAACACATATATGTGAAATATTATATACAGTATATGTTTGGGATAGATTATTTCAGAAATTTTGTGATTATAGAAGGTAGTGTAAGAATCTCGTAATTAGAAACAGTGGTAGGAACAAGATAGCTTTAGCGAGCAAAGAAATACGGTAATTCGAAAATATATGATAGAAGTAAAAAAGCCAGTCTGTGTAACCCTTATACTGCAAAATATGTATTTTGGCAAATCAACTAACAATTCAGCAAGTTTTTCTGTATAAATTATAACAAAGTTTATATACTTCTTTCGCTAAATGTAATTATCTTTATTCTATATAGTATATGTAATTACATATTTTCAAATAAAAACGAAGCTTAATTGCAAATTACATTTACTTTTATGTGTAATATAAGCATTATGTGGGGGAAAATCAGATCTCAGTTCTTCCAAATTTGTAAAAAATAATTCGAAGTATGTTCGCACTATATTAGAAATTGTATAGATTAGTTTAATTATTTTTAATGGTTCCTTTTTATTTAATAAAGTAAGCTTTACCTATACTTACGCGTGTGTACATTATCAACTTATCAACCTTGTTTATCACAGTCTTTCTCAGGAAGGCGGTCTTTCTCAGTAAGATTAAGGCGGTCTTTAATGAAATGGACCTCTTTAATTAGTTCAATGTTTTGATTTCCAATATGATCTAGTTTCTAGATTTGAATGAAAATACTAAATTTAGTGGTTTTGCACTTAAGATAATGATCATTAAAACTTCTTTTACCTACCGAATTGATTGGGACTAACGATCTGTCGATCGAACTATTAACGAGTTTCCAGTTGCCGAGCACAGCAGCTCCGCCAAATGTAACGAGACCAGCGCCATTGCGAAAGGTTTTAAGTTCGTCAGAAGTTAAAAATTCATGAGCCTTAGATGTAACTAATTTTTATATAGTAAAATTATGTTATTTATGTCCTTAACAAACTTACTAAAACATATTTTATTATTATTCTTACCATTATTATTATTGGAATATCTCCTGATGACAGTTTTCGACAAATTTGCAAGTCTAAACATTATGTAATATTTATAAAATTGAAATTTACGTAAAATAAAGGTTCTAATTTTTTTTTAAAAAAAAATAAATAATTATATATATACCTATTTAGATAGACTCTTTGATGATGTGATGATGTAATCATTTTCCCCATGTACTGATAAATTACCTCATTTCATTCATTTGACTTATTTGACTAATATGGCTTGGTGCGATTGATCTACTTCGGAAAAAATAAATCGCAGTAACTTTGTGTAACGTGATGTAAGATTTACTTTAAGCCATCGTCCTATTTTCTCCGAGCATCAAAATTATTTCAGCTATATATAATATGGACTCGTTAAAAAGAAACCAACCTATCGCAGTTTGAAAGAAGTGTCCGGACGAGACACTTCGCAATTAAGGTATGAATGAATATACTTTTTTCGATCGTAGTTGTGCACGCTAGATGACCTTCCTTATCAGAAATCAACTGCGGATTACAGAATTTATAGTCATTGTCGGAACGTGATGAAATAAGCCAATTGTGACCCCTAAGTCACGAACTCATAGTTGGACAACTTTTCTACTACGTAATAATTTCTGATGTTTTATGATTCGAGCTCTGCTCCTATAGGAAATGCTCTCTACGAAAGAACCAGTATGTATCATCCCCATTATTTTTTCACACTCTTTCGTTAGTTTGGAAATACCTGGCGAAAAAAATTCTGAAATTGTCTATTAAATAGATAAGTTAGTACTTTTATAAGTATTTAGAGGAGCGTACTAGGGGCTTTAACTATTACGTGAATGTTTTCTTCAGGAATGCCTTCGGGGCTCGTCCAATATTTTACGGTTTTATACATTGCAATTAATTCGTCTTCGCTCGAAGAGAAATTCCCTCCATTGAGTCATTTCTATGTATCAGGGTATTTACTTTCCGTAATCTAAGGTAGCTTGGTCCAAAACGAAAGTCACGATCTTTTTCTTTTTTTATTAATCGTTTAGTTCACTTAACGTTTCGTCTGTGTTGATTTTAATCAAGAAAATATTGTCAACGTATCGGTCCATTTAGTGGCGGAATAAGTAACCGATGGTTGTTTCATTTTTGCTTTTTTTTAAAAAAAAATTAGATTTTTGTACAAGAAGTTTTTTTAAGTGTTCGTAAATAAAAAATAATTTAAAAATATTTACAAAATTAGAAAATTTTTTTTAACGAATCGAATTGTTTTTTTTAAAATCAAAACACTTTCTAAGTGTATCTCGTTTTTGTCGTTTGTTGTTCCCTCACTTCATTAAAAACGAAGTTTTCGAATATTGTTTTTTCTTCAAAATGAGAACAAAAATCTATCGGTTTCTTCCTTTTTTTTTGATATATATATAATATATATCACATAAAAAAAAGGAACTAATGAGATTTTTTGTTAAGGGAGTTTTTAAAAAAAATTTGAAAGGAGAAGTTAAAAAACTTCAAAACTTTCAAAAAAAAAAATAATTATGACCAAGACAAAAAAACATTTTTTTTTAAAAAATTTTTTTTTTGTTGTTAAAAAATATTTAGGTTAAATGCAAAGAGGGATATTTTATATGAAAAATCTTTTTTTTCATTGTTAAAAAATATTTGGGTTAAACGCAAAAGAGGGTTAATTTATATAAAAAAAATTTTTTTTTTCCCTCCGATCTTCGCTTTTTTTGTATAAAAAAAATTTTTGTTATACAATAAAGTTTTTTACGTAAAATAAAATAAAAAATAAGCTTAAATAAAATTTAGTTCGCCCCAAATAATTTTTCTTTGTTCAGGTTACCAAAAAAAAAAATAATAAAATTGTAAATAGAATTAAAATGTCATTTAAGAAGGAACGAGTAACAAATAAATCGGCCGAACACAAAGTTAACAAATAAATAAGTTTACATTATGTAATGATAGTCCTAATAAACAAAAACAGAATAATCATTGTACTATATTTGGTAATGTGTAAGTAATTGGAGTTGCGAATGCCGATTGAGTTTAGAAATTAAATAGTATGATAAACAATAATGTTAAACTATTTATGGTTTAAATAATTTTCTTTTAAAAAAACAAATATTATTATTATAAAAAAGCACTATCCAAATTTATCAATCTAACATTGGTTTTGTTTGTAACATTTCAAATTAAAACTGTATACATTAAAAAATTAATAAACCAGAAAAAGAATTCTTTTTTTTCTTTTTTTAAGCTCGTCAATAAATAAATAAATAAATTATTATATTAATTAATGTTATAAGAAAACATTTTTTTTTTTAATATTATTAAATTTTTTCTTTATCATGAAAGAAAAAAAAATACTATCAATAAGAATCATTTGTTGGAATTTGGAAATTCTAGGTCAGTTTTTAGTCAGAGTCAAACACAATTTCTTTAATTGAGAAACTAATGTACCGGGTGCATCAGTATTTGAAATTCAAATTTTAAATCATGTTCAACAATATAAGAATATGCGCAAATGTGCCGCACATTGATTTCCTTATGGGATTTAGGATCACGTGTTGTCATTACAATTAGTCGATTTATTGTTTAAAAAATCGCGTTTAAGTCAAAATTTTCAGCCAAAACCTCGATTGTCGTTCTAAGTAATATTGCAGAGCAGTTTATTAAGGTTTTTTTTTTTTGAAAAGAAAAAGATTTTGTAAAAAACGACTTCCCCTGCGTACCCTACAAAAATGTCACGAAATTCACGTGACTAATTTTTGGTCATCCGTGTCTTTTTCGCACATTTTGTAAACTGGCGACACATTTGTCGATCATTTCTAAAAGAATTATTTATAATCGGCATAAGCTGTCATTTGGGTGCCACTACGACTAAAACTTTCCATTATAGGACAAAAAACGTATATTATTCGCGGCTTATTTTCAGCCAATCATTTACCCCCCATAATTAAAGAAAACTCTTTTCCATCGGATAAATTTTATATCCGGGAGGCCTCGTATAAGTAGTTCATCAATAATAAATTCCATGCATATTGAATAACTATAAAATTTAATATCTAATCTATATAACAAATTCGAAGAAAAAAAATAATTTTGGTTTTTTATAGTATGATTAAAAATCAGCCAGATCTTTTTTTATAAATACTGTAAACCTTCTAACTAAATATTTTTTTTTTAACAACGAAAAAAAAAATTCCTTTTATTTTTTCCTGCTTTCACGAATTTTTTATTTTATATATTTTTTATTTTCTTTGAACGTCAAGTAGAAGCACTTTTCTTTCCAATTTTTTTTTTTAAAAAATTCTTATATGATATATATTTATATATAAATATATAAAAAAAAAGAGACTGCAAAATTATTTTTCACTTTGAAAAAAAAAATAAAAGAAAAGAATTTAATAAACTATTTCGAGAGAACACTTCAAGAAATTTTAAAAATATATATAATTTTTATAATGGATAATGAACAACAACCAACAAATCGAACAATAAATGCAACTCAAATGGAATGTGCTCCTTGCGACTATTCAGACACAACATCTAACAATTTATCGTCCTACGCTAGTCTTACTATTCGTAGACGCCGAAATCAACGACGGTTAAGACATGGAATTACAATTAACAATATGTATATATTGAATCGCATAAGACGATTACCACGATTACCGATACAAAACACAAACGATTTATTTACAAATCAATTTTTTAATGGATCTACTTTTCGTTAAAGAATGATCCAATCGCTTTTTAATTATCTTCGCTTACGTTTAGTCGAAATCGTCAAAATTCGTATATGGAAAGATTCGAATATCTCAAATATCGTTAGCAAACCTACTCACTTTCGAAGTTAATTTTATTTTTATCGATAATAACGTTAACGGCAAAAATTATGTACGATCACTCATTCGTTAATAATGATCAACTTTTGTATTACATTTATTTATAGAGACTATACATGGTTAAAAATCCTAAAATCTATAAATAAACATAATAAATTAGCCAGCCACCTTTGCATTGTGGATGGTTTTTCTTTATTCTTTTTTTTTGTTCAAAAGATGACGTATTATAATATTCACTCTTATTTGTAATAGTTTAAGATTTCAACTAGGTTTTCTTGGTTTAGCTAATAATTTTAAAGAAACTTCGTTATTATTTTTATTATTATCATTTAGCCACATAGGTTCATATTGAACATCCTATCATTTATTTTATGCAGACATATGATCATACGATAATTTAAGTAAATAGAATAAAAAAATAAAACAATCACTTAAAATAAACTTATTTATACATTTATATAAACTTTTTAAACTTTTATCTAATAAACTTTTTTTAAACTTTTACATATAATTTTTTTTTAAAACTAATACATAAACTTTTTTAACTCTCAATATGAACTAAAAAAAGCTAAACGATAATATAATTATATACTTAACAATAGGATAAAATGGCTGTGCCATTTTATATACCCCCATACAATAATATGTAATTATTGAATTTCAAATTTTCTATTATTACCGGTGGTAATTTTTGTGTGGCGGTGTGGCTGTATTAATAGTTATTGAATAGGGGAGTAGCTATGTTGGTCACAGGACCGATATTGCCCTTTGATCATGCATTAATTAATAACATCATAAATAAGCTTTCTATAAATTTCATTTTTATGCTATTTTTAATCCACTTTATTAGCTTTATTTAAACTTTTCCTACAAAACATTCATTTACACCATATTTTTTACTTCACTTTATTATATCAATCATATGTTATTGCTATGCCTAATAAACAATATCGGTCTATGAAAATCTGCATGATCTTATTGGGCTGAACGATAATATTACTTTTTTTTCATTTACGTTACATAACATTGTAATATAGCCTATAGGGAAAGCCTAACTTTAAAAAAAAACTTTAAAAAAATAAATAAATAAATAATTTATACAAATAATATATTTTTTATGAGTTTTGCTAACTTGTCCTCTGGGTTAAATAACCTGGGTTAAATCACCCCCCTAAAATTTATATTTTACATCTAAAAAAAAAAAATTATTTGTGTTATTATTCATTTCATTTTATATAGATTTTATTTATTTGGATATTATAGAGTAGTATAATGACCAATTTTTCTTATATTTTTGACAATGTCTCTCATTTTTATTGTAATCATAATTTATATTTTTTTTTTGAAAATTTAGGCAAAATTATATAATTATATAAAATTTACTAGTAGCCAGGTTAAATCACTCAGTTAAAATTAGTCTTATACATATTTTATATATATCTCAAAAAAAAAGTGAAGAAATTTTGTTCTCACTTTGAAGAAAAAAAACAATATTCAATAATAATATTTTTTGAGAGAACAACAAACAATAAAAACGAGATACACTTGGAAAGTGTTTTGATTTAAAAAAAACAATTCGATTCGCGAAAAAAAATTTTCAATTTTATAAATAATTTTTATAAAAAAAAATTTTTTTTATTTACGAACACTTAAAAAAAAACATAATTATTTTTTAGAAATAAAAAACAAAAATGGAACAACCATCAGTTACTTATTCTGCCACTCAATCTGTTGATTATCTCGATCAAACTCATAAATGGACCAATACTGATGTTATCTCTTCTTATAAAGAGATTTGCAAACAATTTGATATTATTCAAGAGAAATTACGTGAAGAAGTCGAACAAAAGGAAGAAGTTCTTCGTATTCCAAATAACTATCTTAAAAAGCTGCCCAACAATCTCAACGTGGAAGAATGGAACGACCATCAGTCGCTTATGCTGCCAAATGGACTGATGCTGATGTTATCTCCTATTATAAAGAGAATATGCGTAAAAGGACCCATAAAAGGGTCAGGTTTGAACTAAAAAAAAAAATCATGAAAATCTTTCCTTTTTGAAATAATTTTAATAATGCCAGTCAGAATATATTTCCTATTATAGTAACCGACTGTCATTATAATAATTCCGGCCCTGAAAAAATGCGTACAGCTCATAGTAAAAAATTTTTTTCATCACCTTACCCCTATATATATATTTCTAGGTCCTTGTGTAAACCATGTTCTGATGTCTGGCCGAACGGAATACTTCCGTATGAATTCGACAATAATGTGTCCTTGGGAGTTGGGACTTCAAATCATTGTGTCAAATGCAATGAATATGATCTCCAACGTTAGTTCAGTAAAATTCGTGAAAAGAACGGATCAATCAGATTATGTAAAAATCGTTGATAAGGTTCCTGTGTTGGTAGGAAAAGAAAACACCAGGTACTTACCATATTTGTCTATAATTCACTAAACTCATTCCATTTCACAATTATAAAGGAATTATCGGTAACCAAGGACTTGCAAAATTATCCACATACTGAGAGTAATATTGTACACGAACTGATGCACGCGTTTGGGTTCTATCATGAACACTGTCGTCCAGACCGGGACAAATATTTAACCGTTATAGCTAAAGAAAATGATAGAGATTTTGGAAAAGTATGTGAGATGGATGTGGTGTATTTTGGTCCGTATGACCCAGAATCAACCATGTATTATTTCCCGGGATGTTATCCCCAAGGATAATGTATACAAGCGAAGCCGGGGACGGAAAGAACAAATGCTATGGATTTGTATATGACTCCTTTCGATTTGTTTCATACAGTCAGCTTCGTCTAATAAAAATTATCTTTCCAAAATTCCGTCAGGCCAATGTATAAAGTTAAGTGCTTATGATATAAATTAGAGTTCCAATCCGTCATCCGACGATAATCACATTTTGACAGTTGTACGCTCATTTAATTAATATAAAAGAGCATTTTTTTTAAGGATATCCTAAAAGCATAATACAGTATATAATTTAATAAATAAACTTTCTTTTCAAAAATGAAAGTGAGGAGAAATTAGGAACGGATTAAAATATCATCCGACGGATGAAAATTCAATCCGACTAAGATTTCACCCCATTTATTTTATGTTCAATTAATTAAATAATGCATAGTCTGATCACCTTACATCGAATGCAGTTCCTAAATTATAATTATGAAACATAAATATCTCTTTCCAAAAATAAATGAGAAGAGATTGATCATCCGTCGGATGTCAGATTGGAACTCTAATATAAATGCACTTAATGCACTTTATCCTAGCTCGTCATACCTCTCCACGCTAAGGAGGAGTTTAAAAATGAAAGATAACCATAATTTATAATTCGAGCTTTATATTCTATGAATTGTATCTGACATTTTACTAACTTTGTTCCTTATAATTTGAATTATTATTCTTAGTATTTTTCGTATAGCAAATTTTGAAAACATTTTAAATAATTTGGCGGAACTACTCTATACAGAAAATTAATTATAGTTGAAAATTTTCTTAACCGATAAAGCAAAAGCTCTATAAAAAAAAGATGAATAAATTCAAGTAATCATATGTTTTCTAAATTGATAATCCCAATTTTTTTTTTATGGTTAAATTTCTTTACCTGCTAAAACAAATGACCCAACGCATGAAATGAACCTACTACTAATACACAATACTATATAAATTGAAAAATACCAGAAAATAAAATAAAGCTAAATAAGTTTAAGATTTTATGCAGTTTTTTTTTTGATATGATTTCCATAATTTTTCTATTGCGCTTGAAAATTTTTCTAGCAAGTTTAAAAATTTAGTTTAACCAGCCTAAGGTGTTATGGTGCCTCGCTTCAAGAAAAAAATAAATAAAAATTTCTATTACAGCTTCTAACAAAAATTCAAAAATTGGGGTATATTATCATATATATTAATTTAAAAACTCTTTTTAGTTGCATTTTTATATTTAAAATAGGTTCAAAAAAAAAAATTTTTTTAATTAAAAAAAAATTTATTGGATTCACCTTTTGGCAAAGATTTAGTTGATTTCATCGGTAATATTTTGAAGAATTCTATAACTTCAGATTTAAGAATCCTTAAGGATTCTTTCTATCTATAAAGAATCTTTAAAGATTCTAATTTCTAAAACATTACTGATATAGATAAAAAACATTATATTCAACAGCTATTTTTAAGAAATGACATTAAGCTTATTATTTTTTTTTATTCCTAATATTTTTAATTTTTTTTCCTTTACTTCTTATTTTTGCTTATCAATAACATCAGAAAATTTCTCTAGCGTATAGAAAAAAAAGATGGAATATAAAAAACGGATCGACTTGGGGTAGAGAAGCAAGCGAAATATATTGACGGGAAGGAAGTACATGGATCTTATGCCATTTAATGCGAGTTCCAGCATCATGTTCATTTCTTTGCTCTCTCACATTTTCGAAAAATATCTACTATATCTAATTTGTTTCTATTGCTGAGTGCTGACGAGATTCATGTGAATAATTTCACTGCGTCTATTGTACACGTGATGATAATCAGAGATTTTCTCTGCGTGCCGATATAATGTATAACAAGAAGAGTAATATGTCCGTTTTATTTTGGAAATCTATAGAGACAGGAAAATCGATCAACATCGTGAATTCGTGATGACATGTTTCAATGAGCTAGCCGAACAATAAACCAACCTACCTTACTATTAGTGATATTGATGATGTAAATAATGGTAAGTTTGGTCAGTTTTAATTTTTATTTAATTTTTGCTTTACTTGCGCAAGGCAAATAAAAAGATTCGCTAACTGCAGGATCGATTTTGAAATACGCTTTTACGTTAATATGATCTGATCAACGGATCCGCTTAAAATCATAATAAAAACTCCATATACAAAGATCAATGTCTAACATTACTGCGCATTTATTTATCAAGTTCAGATTGCATATTCGATTACAACTTTCATATAGGATGCGATTTATTTGATCCAAGTGGGACTTTAGGTCTCACTTTTTTTATTCATCATACATTTCGAAAAATATTCTTGATACAATGTATAGCTTTTTCGGCAGAATTCTTTATTGATACAATAAATAAATTACATGATTCGGCTTGTAATCGTGATACACGACGAACTAATATACTGTACATGATTATTGGCTACGGACTATACTCGCCCCATATGTCGCAGGACTTTGAGCTTCGTATTTTTTCACATGATTATTTTGATGGATTGGTTGGGATCGTGACCGTTATTTTGAACATAGAATATGCAAGAAAATTAAATATCAATTATTATAAGGTCATTGATCATAGGAGATCGAAACTTTTGGATGCTAGACAAACAAACTCCCTAATTTTTTGTATCCTTTTAGGAATAAAGATTTCCGTTTTTCGTCATACAATACTTCAAGAACAAAAATTTCATTAACTTAACATATGCATCGTTTTTGTCGATCATGATTAACGATGTCCCCAAGTTTTTTACATCTTTATACCAGCTGGTGCTATGAAACCGATGCTGAGCCCCTTGCACTTCCAATGAAATCTGATATTTTTTGAAGAAGGCATCAAGATCTAATCCATTTAAGAAAGGAGGGCGATATTCGATCATAGGTTCCTCATCAAGAATTTCCTTAGCTATCTAGATACATCTAGGATTCTTTTTTAAGCTTGTTGATATCATGCCTTAATTTTGTCATATCAGCTTTAAATTTATTCATTAATCTGTCTGGAACCCTGTTTAATTGATAGTCTCTCAAATGAAATCTGATGTTGCAAAGATGGGTCATTTCCCCAATATTTGGGATAACATAGTACATTATACCTCCACCTTTGTAGTGGACTGAATAGTTCTCGGATTGTCATCATCTCCCATAACTTGATTTCTCACATTGAGCTCTTCAACATTTGGGTATCATCATACATTGAAGTTTTAGTTCCCTTTGTAAAACATTTACCAACACCTATATAAATGGTAAGTATGTAAGCATGTCTCTACTGTATTTTACTATTTATTTTACAAAAATTAACCCACCGTTACTTCAATAAAGCAAATTGTATAAGGACATCATGAATCGGACTGATCTTGCGTAGCAAATCAACTGATGTCTTTGGTGTGAGTATACGTTTCAACAACATTTCCATAGATTGTTTCACAGTTGACCAATTCCTTTTTAAGTTAAAATTATTTTAATGACAAAACTATACAAAATCTATTCAAAGCATAAATCCTGCAAGTTTTCTGAAGTATTTTTTCATTATAATCATCCTCTCAAGTTCATCGTCATCTTGAATCTAAATCTTGTACTCTATAATATCCATCTTTAAACTGATCCAATTGACTTTGGTCAACTGGATCTACTGATGATGATTATCACTATCACCTTTATCTCCGCTATAATCCAAACTTTCTATCTCTTCTTTTGTCAATTTATCATCCTATAAACACATTATTTTCTTTCTAACTTGCTTTTTATCGCTTTTACTATATAATAAACAGTTACTTACTCTGATGAAACATTAGGGTCGTTAGATCGTTTGGCAGTTCCAGATTGTTTCTTTCCACCACGTCCTTGCTTTCCACTATGTAGATGAAGTTCTTCGATATTATGAGCACAGACTTTACTGAGCCTGGCCTTTCCAATGAAGACCAACAACCCTGGAAACACCCCGACCAACTAATTAAAAATATAAAAGAACTAAATCAACGTCTTTAATTTCATCTTCACTGATAATCGGATTTGTAGGAAGTTTTGATATGTCATTCGCGCCTGAATAAAAATTTAAAAATTTATTCCTCAAAAATAAACCGATAATGAATACTCAGGAGCTGTATTTCTGATTTAACATTTAAATAAAATTTTCTTTTAAAGTGTGGGAGAGAAAAATCAACAAGTTTAAGAACAGGAAAGAAAATTGAATCGAGAATAAACAAACTTTTAACAAGCCATATGCAGCCAACTATGGTAGATAATCTGACATCATTTCCTGTTTAACTAAAACGTGAGGGAATATGGTGTTTTGGATATATTGTGGTGAAAAAAAAAAAGTTTTTTTGAATATATATATATGTGTGTAAAATAGAGCAAAAAAAAAATTACAAATATATAAATTACATTTTATTTTTTGATGATTTGATGATTGAAATGATGAAATGATTTATTATAGCACAAAAATAAATAAATAAATAAAAAAAAAGATATCTTTTCTTTTTAATTAATATTTTTATTTATTGTAAAGAGATTATTTGGAAATAAATTTTATTTGTGGATTGTGGAAATTATTTTTAAACTGTGGAAAATTATCTTACTGTAAAAAAAAAAACAAGAGGAAATATTTACTGTAAAAAAAAAGGAAGAAGAAGAAGAAAGAAAAAAAAATTAAAAAAGAAATATATAAAAGGAAATTACCGTATAACGGGGGCCACAGTACCCCGGGTATGATACAGATTTCAGAGGTTTTGACCTTATACCCCCCACCATTGCGTGAGTTTTTATTATTAGTAGATATGTATAAAACTTATATAATAATTGGGTATTTATCATGCGTAATACCTAGGTATTTATTAAATTATTTTAAATAATAAAATCGTAGAAAATGGGAGTTCTTTTTTGTAGGGTACTCTGCATGGGGTACTGTGGCCCGCAAAATACATTGAATGTTACATAAACACACACACATATATATATAATATATATAGTTTATATAATGTAATATAATAATGATAGAATGGTTTAACGAAATCAACAAATCACAAATCATACAATGATAAAACAAAAATGAACTACCGTCTACCGAATACCGAGAGTAAGTAAACTTCACCCCCAAAAAAAAGGAATCATTTTTTACAATAATATATAAACTTTTTTTTTATTATAATAATAAAAAAAAAAACTTTCTTCCTTTCTTTTTTTAAAATAAAAAGGATAAATTGTGCCACATACAAAATCTAGGTTTTTTTTATTACTAAGTAAAAAAAATATTGTATTATTTTTTTCGCCAAGATTTTTAAGATTTAAGTTATGCCAAATTGGCTCTCAACTCACTTTTTTTTTCTCTCTCTCTAAAGCCCTGTAAAAAAAGTCAATCCGTTTTATTTATTCCATCTTTTTTCCGTAAAAGGCTCATATTTCCGGAATTAATAACCTTATATCACGGAATTTATCGAATTATTTGCATTTTCTGTGAATGGATCCGTGAAAGGCTCATTTTCACGGAGTTTTTACAGAAATAACGGATAAAATTTTTTATAGGGGAAGGATCAACAATGAATGATCATTGTATAATTGTATATTAATTCTTTTGGGCGCGAAAATAAAAAATTTAATGACAATAACGGAAGATTATGACAAAATGC
Organism: Rhizophagus irregularis; assembly: GCF_026210795.1. Taxonomy (NCBI): domain Eukaryota; kingdom Fungi; phylum Glomeromycota; class Glomeromycetes; order Glomerales; family Glomeraceae; genus Rhizophagus; species Rhizophagus irregularis. The sequence continues at coordinate 3,525,621 of NC_089445.1, read as the reverse complement.
TTTTTTCTTTTTTTAGATTTTTTTTTGTTCATTGGATCTTCTTTTGAGTTTAACCATTAAAAAAAAGAGTCAAAATCATTTTATTTATCAATTAGAAGATCTAATTGGTCGATTGATTTGTCGAATGAGTTAAAATAATAATAATAATAACAACAACAACAATAATAATAGTAATTAATAAAAAGAAAAAAGAAAGAAAAAAACCTTTTTTTGATTTATGCAACACACGGCAACACAAAGTCTCGTGATGTAATTAAATAATTTGTAATTACCGCTTTGTGCATAGCATTAACATACATTAGTATTACAAATTACTATATAAAGTAAAAAAGAAGAAAAAAGAAAAAAAATCTTTTATAAAACCAAGTATAGATAATAAGAAAAAAAAATTAAATAATAAAATAAAAATAAAATAATAAACTTTTTTTGAAAAATAGAGTACTACATAAAAAAATAATACCTTAATAAAAATATGTGTACCCGAGTTAAAATGACTCAAAAAATAAAAATTTGTTTTTTTTTTAAGTTTTGATTTCCTTTAATAGATTGGACGATTAAATCTGATAAAAAAGATGATGATGTATATTATGTATGTAATGTATGTATGTAATATTGTATGTATGTTTATGTTATGTTTCGTGTTGAAGCTTTTTGACATATTCTAAGCTTTTTATGGGGTAAATAAAATAATATATATACATATATATATTTCTTTTTTTGTTTCAGAATTTTTTTTTTTTTATTCAGTGGGGAAATAAGAAAGACCGACTGGGGAATATGACCGACTAGGTATACAATTCAAACTTGTAACAAACATTTTTATTATTGTTTTCCTTTTTTTTTTTTTTTTTTTTTTTTTTTTTTTTTTTTTTTTTTTTTTTTTCTTTTTTTTTTTCTTTTTTTTTTTTTTTGTGACATGTACCAAAGAATAACAACCGAGAAAAAGATCCACAATTCACAGTTTTTTATTAAAATAAATTGTTTTGACATGATTACAAAATAGTTTACAATCTTATCAAATTACAAAAAAATGACAAAATTACGGAATTATTACGGTAATTGAGTAAACTTATAATCAAACCTTTTTGGAATGTTTTAATGAGAAGGAACATATTTGGGGACTGATTTCACTTGGTGACATATTGTACATAATTATCTCGTGAGATTTACAAAAAAAGAAATTAGAAGAATACTTATAATACATATTTAGTACTTGATATATATAAGATATGATACACACATAACATTACATTACCTGTATTTAATATTAAAAATAGGAATAATAATAATAATAGTAATAATAATAATATAATATTTATCTTTTCTAGACATTTAACTAATAATAATAAGGTAATTAATAAATCACAAGGTAATTAACCGTACAATCTTTTTTTTTTTACTTTATTTAATCTAATGATAAACCTTTGTGTTTGTTCGTTTGTTCAAATAAATGACTTGACCTCGTGATCATACTATGTATTTTCGAATCAGGTAACAAGGTTACCTTGAGCTATTTAATCTTGTTTAAGTAACATACATACATATATATACAGTACATACATATGCACCCCAAAAAGGTCCGAAATTTCCAAATAATATTTAAACAAGTGAACCCCAAATAAATAATAATAATAATAATAAGTTATAAATAATAATTAATAATAATGATTACCATATATATTAAAAAATTGGGGAGAAAGAAAGAAGGATAAAAAGGATAAAAAGGATAAAAAGGGTAAAAAGGGTAATAAAATAAAAAAATACAATAAATAAACAGATCAGGTTTAAACTTAAAATAAATGTAGTAGGATCTACTTTTATTATTCTTTTGTTTTTAATACTATTGTAAAAACAATAAAGCTAAATTCGTGAAAATAAATAAAATTTATACAAAGAAAATTACGCAGTGAGCGGTGAAAACCGGGTTTATGTTGATATTGACAATTTAAATAAATAGAATTTCCTTCTTGTGTTATATTTGTTAAATGATGAGTAAAATTATCCGCGATGATCTTGCAACTTATTAAAAAGTCATTGTTATTACATAATAAATAGGATCACGTTCATACATTTTCGTTTTTACTTTGTTTTCCATAAATTTTTTTTTTATTATATATAAAAATTTTTTATAATATATATAATGTAACGTAAACTTAAAAATGAAAAAAAAAAAATTTTTTTTTTATACAATAAAAGATTTATATATACTATATATAAATAATATTATTAATTGTTTTCGAGTTAAAAAAAAATTATAATTTTTTTTTATATCAATTGACATCAAAACATGAAACTTCTATTGCATGTAACAGAAAGAGAATACTAAATTTGGAGTACTTTTTATTTAATATGATAAAATTCGAAAAAAGGATTTTAAATAATCAATCATTTCTTAAAATAAATACAAATATTAATTATAATAATTATGATGACGAACATTTACTTTTTTAATTGTTTCAAAAAATCACAACCTTTTGTTACTTTATTGTCAAAATTTTTTTATACTCATTTATTATCAAAAAAATAGGACCAAAATTTAAAATAAAATAATATATATTAAATATTTAATGTGTATATATATACAGTACGTGTATCTATTGTGTTCATTTTGTTTATTATGAGAATATATTGTAAAAAAAATACAGTTTATACCGGTAAAATAATTATGATCTTAGTTCCGAGATTCGTTGTTTAAAATAACATAGTCACGTTTTTGTTATCCATTTCACATCTTTCCCCCAAAAATCGATTTGCGATCTACTTTATTGTCTTTATTGTATAAAGGGAAAAATTTTTTAAAAATAATGATTTAAATAAATAATAAATAAATAAATAAATAAATATTTTTTTTTTTATACAGTATATATTTTTACTAAATAATCAGAATGTTGCAATATACCTTATCTTTCCTTATCAAGTCAGCAATAAGTTCAGATACCAACAATCCATATCCCAAATATTCATTCAATCAGTTATGTTAATAATATGTTACAATAATAAAAATAAATGGTTAAAAAAGTGAATTTTTTTATATAAATAACCCCCTCTTTGCCAAAATATTTTTTAACAACGAAAAAAAAATTTTCTTTTTTTTCTGCTTTGACGAATTTTTTTATTCCATATTTTTTTTTTCTCGTCTTGAAAAAAAAACAATTTTTACAATGAATCAATCTCATATATCCAATTTTACCGAAACTATTGAACGTACTCCTTCATTTTACGCTAGTCTTATTATTCGAAGGCGGAATGATCGTCGAGAAAGACATAAAATTAAAATTGATACGACTCGTGTTGGGAGATTACCATTACAAAATACGAACAATCAATCCGTAAATCAATTTTTTAACGGATATTCTTTCCCTTAAATCAGAGCGATGATTTATGCGATGACTTACAGTAGTGGCGGAAAATAATTGGAATTTATATTGCTTATTAAATTATAATTTTAGTTATGCTATGTTGAAATATTGGTTTATTACACCAAGACATTATGCGTTAAATAAGTTAATAAATGGACAATATTATCTTTCACAATAATTTGATTAACATAAGTTTATATCAGTAAGTTTAATGATTTTATGAAAAATAGATAGAAAAAACAAAATAGTTGAATTATCAAATAATAATCCATTTTCTCATTCTGCAGTTAATGTACATTTTAATCATTTTATTATTTTAGTCTTAGTTCAGTTTGACATTTAGTTTTAACCAATTAAATTATCAATGTACTAAATTGATCCGCACAGGATTTCATATCAGGGGTTGATTAAAAAAATTTTATTTTTGACAAAAAAAAAACTAAACGTCCAACATATTATAGTCAATATTTTATATTTTATTTATCTTTTCTATTCCTACTTCTTTTTTTTTTGGTTATTTTTTTAAAAACTTTTTTCTTTTGTAATTTCTTATCTATTATAATTTTAAAGACAAACATATAAGAAACTTTAAATTACTTTGTTTTTATACTCTTAGACTAGGTTATAGTACCATTCAACCATTCTATAATCTGAATACCCATCAAAGTCATTTAACAAGTGGAAGTCTGCGAACTATATGAGCTTAGTGAATCTTGACATTGACGTGCACTCTGTCTTTATGGTTCCAAAATCTAAAAATAGATTTGGAAATGATCGGCATACTACGTTAACCGATTTTAAATTAGCTGCAGTAGCTGCAGTAATGTTATAGATTTGATTGGATTAATCGGATTTTATAGCTATTTGCGAAATAACGGACCAGTCGGACCACCTAATTCATTTTTCGACTGCGTATGAAATTTTCATACGCAGTCAACGCATAGTAATAACAATCTAATCCATTTAAATTTATAAAATATGAAAGTAATATCTGCCCGGACCGTCAAACTCATTTTTTGAATTTTTCATATGCAGTCATCCGCAGTTATCAGCAGCGTGTATGACTGCGTATGAAAATTTCATACGCGAATTAGGTGGTCCGTTATTTTTGCAAATAGCTGTAATATTCCGGAACTTTTTTTTTATACTTTAGGGTCTTCTTTCTTTTAGGAACGGCCTTCTTGGGCTGGATTTCGGCCTTGGACTTTAAAATAGTTAGTGAATTACTTTTTTTTGTTTTTTTTTACTCTAGGAACGATATTATTTACGTTCTTTTTCTTCTTCCTCTTTAGGGACGACCTTCTTAGACTGGATTTTAGCCTTGGACTTTGAGATGGCGAGTAAATTCTTTTTTTTTTTTCTCTCTAACATTCCTTTTCTTCTTTCTTTTTAGGAATGATCTTGAAGAAAATTAACTTTAAGAAACATTATTGACGTTTCTTTTATACTGCAGCAACAATTTTATTTCATACTTGAATTATTTATAATCATTTTAAAAGTTTTATAAATTTTTATTTTTATTTTTTATTTTTTAAATTATAATTATTTTGGTTTTTGCATAATACTTATCTTTGTAAGGTTCATCAACATATTGTCGAATTTTTGAATATAAGTAATTTTGTCGTTCTTCTGCTGTTAATGATGTAGTATAATTAAATCGGGTTTACCATTTTTATTAAAATTATCACTTTTTAATAATTTATAACATGATTCTACATCACCGGATTCTGTTGATACTTCAGAGCGAAGATGATGGTATTGTGTTATACAAAATGATTCTTAAAAAATGCACCAAAATCGCACCAATTCCAATTTATTCCGTTGCTATATAAAATTGCTTCATAGCATACATGTGCAATAGTTAAATCACCCTTACTTTATCAATAATGCTGAGTTGCTGACGTTCAAGTTTTGCTAATTTTTGATTATTCTCATATTGAATTTGCAAATCGTGATATCATAATAAGTTTTTTATAACTTTTTTAATGTCTTTGTTATGGGCTTATGGCTATATTTTATATGTTCAATATCGCTACCACGATAATAACAAATATATTCCTTTAACAAATGTGGACAATGTGGACAATGTAGTTTTTTAAAAAAAAATATTATTATGCATTATCAAGACTTAATTATTTTAATATTACAGTCAACTCAACTCTGGATATAACGAACCCTCTGTTCCAGGAGGCATATAGTGAATTCGTTAACTAGTTTTCTTTATAGGTAATTTAGATCAAATTTGTAATTCTGGCCAGAATTATAATTTCTTTTAACATAAATTTTCGAGTAATTCTGGCCAGCACTATAAAATTGGCCTGGACTACTATATAGTCACATGACCGTTCGTTATAGAAAGTATAAACTAAGTTATTACATAGCTGGCTAGTTAAGATACGTTATATAGTGTTTTATTATAAAAGTTTGTTATATCCAGTGAAATTATTTATAAAAAATCGGTTCTAGAAATTATGATTCGGTATAACGAGGTTTTGGTAGTGGTTTTGGTACAAACATGGTTCGTTACTATAACCAGAGTTGACTGTATATGTACTATTGTTATGATAAATATGTAAATACTTGTAAATACTGTAAATTGAGGTTATGTATGTAAAACAGTGTATATTATGAATAGACCAATTTTGTAATTACAGTTTTTTTTTTACATAAATGAAATGCTGTAAATAAATATTAGAAAATCATAGAAAAAGATACTTTCCAAATTATGAAAAACCATCATGGAAAATTGGAAACCTTAATTAGGATAATGTTTGAACAATGGAAAAAATGATTTTAATGATACATTCAACCAATTTACATTGACTACCTTGTTATAATAAATTTTATTAAGACTTTAGTTTCATTTGTTATATTTTATTCACTATTTTATAAATTAAAAAAAAAATACAACTTAATAAACTACTAGCTATTGATTTTTTTGAAGTATTTGTAATCTATTTAATCTATTTTGTGCATCCGGATCTCCTTGATTGGCAGATTTTTTATACCAATAAATCGCTCTATCTATATCTTTAGTAATTCCGTCTCCATATTCATACATATTACCAAGATTATATTGTGCTACTTTATTTTCTAAATTTGCTGATTTCTGATATAATTCAAATGCTTTTTGTTTATCAATGTCAGTTCCAATACCATTATTATAACAGTATCCTAACATCATTATTCCAACCGAATATCCTCCTTTAGCTGATTGATTAAACAATTCAAAAGCTTTATTATAATTTTTTTTAACACCTATTCCATCTTTATAACAAGTACCTAAATCATGTATAGCTATGATATTTCCATTATTTGTAGCTTTTTGATACCAATAAATACCCCTTTTTAAATCCTTTTTAATACCTATTCCATCTATATAAAAATAACCAATTTTAAATTGTCCAAATGTGAAATTTTTTACTTTTTCAAAATATTCAAAAGCTAATTTATCATTCTTTATAGTACCATATCCATATTGATAACAATAACCAACAAAATATTGTGCTAATGTATGATATTTTTCTGATGCATTAATAAATAAATTAAATGCTTTCTTATAATTTTCAATTCTAAAAAGGTTAAAATAACCAAGTAAAAAAATAGAAATTGGATTATTTTGATTATTTGATAACCAATTATAAATTTCTTGTGAACTTATATTACAATTACCAAGATATTCAATAACTTGTTCATTTAATAATTTCCATTCAATTCCTTTATTTAATAATTTAAAAATTAATTTATTTATTTCATTAATTATTCCATTAAAATCTTTTTCAAATAAAAGATTCTCTTGTTCATTTGACTCTGCTATAGTATCAATTTCTTCTGTATTCATTTCATTAAAATTTTGTATAAGTTTAGACATCTTTCCTTGTGGTTCTGTATTATTATTAAATAATTCTCCTCGTGATTCTGTATTATTAGATAACTCTCCTTGTAATTGTGTATTATCGATATTTAGAGGAGCATTATTAAGCTCTTGCCCATTTGAAAATTGATGATTTTCAATCATTACATCTGTTTTTGCATTTAAACATTCAACTACTTGGTATATGGTTGGACGATTATCTGGCTCCCTATCCCAACATTCTAAAAATAAATGTAATTTAAGATTAATTAAAATAATATTTTATATTAAAATTTCAAATTTAAAGTACTACTCACTGGTATAAATTTTAACATATTCTTCAGGTGTACCAGGAACAACAGTTTCTCTATGACCTTGTGAAATTTCCAAAATTAAATCAACATTATATTGTTCACCTTCAACATAAAAAGGAGGTTTTCCACTAGATATTTCCCATAATAATACGCCAATACTGTAAATATCACTTTTTTCATTTAATGAGTAAATTTGTGTTGTTTGGCCATTACTACTACTTCTTCGTCTGTTAAAAAATTTTGGATCAACATAAGGAACCACTCCGAATAATTGGGATTGAGAATTTGATGACATCCCGATTCTTTTTGATAATCCAAAATCCGCCAATTTGATTGTTTTTTGATGAACTAATATATTACCAGAATGCTATTAAAAATTTATGTTTTAAAATTAGCAATGAAAGTATAATACTGTCAACAATTGACTGAAGAAGACAGATAAATTACCAAGTCACGATGAATAATTCCTTCATCATGTAAGCATGATACAGCGCAAGCTAATTGATTCGCCATATTATATTTATCATCCCATGTAAGTTTATCAAAGTTTATTTTCAAATAGCTTTGAAGATTACCACTATTAGCATATTCCATTACTAACATGTAATTATTATTAATATGATATTCTACTAAGGAACCAAAGAAAACAATTACTAAAATGCATTTCTACGAATAAAATTTAGAATATTAATTAAAATATTGTTATAATACCTGTTGATTCAAATTTTGTTATTCCATGGCAACAAATAATATTATCGTGATAATCGACATTACGGTGAATTTTTAACTATATAAATTAAAATTTTATTTTAATAAATAAATAAAATATAAGATGCTTTTATTCAAAATTACCTCATGAACAATTTCTTTTACGGTGACATTGTTAAGACTAGAAAAAGATTTTAACGCAAAACATTTTTTTGAATTTTTCCAATTTGCGCAGTACACTTTTCCAGAACTTCCAGTACCAATTTCTTGAAATTTATTAAATTCTTTATATTCATAATATTTTATATGTTCTTTATCAATAGCTTCTTCAATCCAATTAATCCATTCATTTTTATTCTCAATATTATCCATTTTGATATTATCAGTCATATTGAATAATGAACAATTTAAAAGAGAATTATTAAAACAATAGGATTGAGCGGTCATTATTTAAAGTATTTATGCAATTTATTTCCTATAGTCACACAATTCTCAGCCTAGGCGATATTGCATAATTTTACATATTGCTTTGTAAAATTGCCCAATCCGGAGAAAATTTTGGGGCTGCTATGACTGATAATATTAATTCGGAGATTACATTTAAAACAATTTTTTAGTTCAATATAGTTGTGTTCATGGTTTACTCTCCATTATGACATAGAAATGATTCCAATACATTTATTTATCTACCTACTGATAGAACATATACTTTTGTTTATAAATAATACAAGGATTATTATTATACTGAACATGATGAATCAAACCAAATAATTTCTTATTATACTTTTCAGAGACTTTGGATTGAAATGATTCCATATCTTAAGTTTCAAGCACCAGCAAGTGATCTTTGTGAAATTTGCGAAGGATTTAAGGCTAAAATGAAAGTAGCAAAGTCTGACGCAGATGAACATGAAAAAGTTCAAATTCAAAATATACTGTGCGGTCATCACGCTTAAACAAAAAAAAGCTTCCCCGGCGCAATACTGACACGGTGAAGCCGATACAACCGAAGAATAATATACTAAAATAACGGAAGATACACCGTTTTACACCTGACAGTATTTATGTGTAGCGTAAGAACAATATGGGTATTAGTGAATTCTATTTTCCTTTTATTTTATTACTGCCTTTTTTTCTTTTTTCTTTTTTTTTCTCCGCCAGATACGAGTGGCTTGTTATAGTTTCTTTATAACTGCTTAATTTTCTATTTTATATACCGTAGTTCAGGGTAATTCTTTACTATAACTGGTTCTGTGAAAGAAATCGAACATATAGGATTATCACATATATTTGATATAGTTTATTTGACATATATGCTATATTTATTAATATATTTGATATAGTTTAATTAATGAATTTGTTATATAAAAATAGAGCGCATTTAGCGTACACAAGTCTGGTTGGATTTGGTTTTGTTTTATTTTCGTAGGTCGCATTTACCTTCTGCTATATACACTTATTTTTTAATTTTTTATCACTGTTAACAATATTTCGGAAAATCTTTAAATTATGGCCATTGGTGTTTCTATTCTCGGTTAATTTAAACAATTTTTTTTTTTTTTTAAAAAAAAAGGACCGCAGTAAAAACATCTTTTGTCTAAACACAGCAAACCATTTATGCAAAAAAAAAATTTAATGAGCTAATTTTTTTTACCGATAAACAGTATATTATTACATTTTGCATACATTAGAGAATTTGGAGATGTCTCGGTCTCACTGAAAACACAATTTTTTTTTCGAGATTTTAATGTTCTAAAATAAGTACATACATTAATAATAATTAATTATTTTACGGGTTTTCAATCTAAAGCAATGTCAACCATCAATCATCAAACAATAATCAACCAACCCATTAATGCACGCTAGTAGTACAGGTAATTTGATGTTTTACGCATTGTTTTCATAGAATAAAAACCCTTTGGCGTAAAATCATCATTGCGAAACAATTAAACCTGCATAATTTAAATGATTTAGTGAATGATTTGATCTGCAAAGAATTTTCTTAAAATAGATATTTTAAAAATTATTTTGGTAATTATCATAAAGTGAAAAAAAAATCAGGTTTTTAAACAGGTCAATTCTATCAAACTTTGTACAAATGTATTAAACAATATAATTTATAAAATGGGTCTGATCGCAATCATATTCTAATTTAGTAACTTCAAAGATTATTATGACAAGATAATTGAGACTAGTACCTTAGGTTACCCTGCTTTTTTTTTTAAAAAGTAAACAAATCTGTAAGCAAAAGAAAAAGCCGCCGAAGGAAGAAGTTCTTTAACGAAAAAAAATCTCGACAAAAATTCCAATCTTTTTTTAACTCGCTAAAGTCTCTTTTTCCGTTATTAAATAAACAAATAAATTATTAGTATAAATCATTAGAAATTTAGTTCACGTGAAAAAAACCTATACCCAGTTTTAATACTATCTAAATCTCTTTTAATCACGATCACTGATAATGAAATTTTTTTTAAAGTAAACTTATAGGAATTATCTGGCGTAAGAATTCAAGATACGTTTCTCCACACGTTTCACAGTTTTGACGTACATCTCTTTCAAAGAAATGAAGCATAATTTACCATAATTACCTAATGAAACCATCCTTTCAATTTTTTATTCTTTCATATTTTCATTCATTTGTTTCTAAAATTTAATATTTTCATTATCTATGCCGCATTTACTATATTTATTACATTTATTATGTTTTATTACTCGGTTTTTTATGTAATCCTGGTCACACACACATTTCGTCATGGAGCGTTTTATTACTAATATTAACCTTAATATTGTTGTTTGACTCTTCTTTAATCTAATATAAAAAGTACAATATAGTGAGTGTACTTTGGATATACTTTGAGATAGATAGTATCGGAATCTACAGTACAATATTTTTTGAGTCGGTAAGTTATTACGGAAAAAAACGATGATACAATGATAAAAATGATATACTAATATCCCTTCTTCGATCCCTTTTACATGTTTATCCGTTTTAAAATATAGTTCTATTAAAGTTTTTATAATAAATACTATTTTTTAATGTAAGCTATAACATGTGCTTAGTTGCTAAAAAATTTTTTTAAACTAGCACCACGTTGTTTACAAATAGACGCATGTTTTATTCGACATATTTAGGATTTTGAATTTCATATACGTCACGATCGTCACGTCCATCACATCCTTTAAAATTTTTCTTACGTACTGTATGACAAAAATTTTAGCCACTTTTTATCCAGAACAATATTTTTTTAACCTTAAAACACCTTTTAAATCATCACATCAAGTGTTAGTTTCACCAAAATACAGTTCAAAAGCTATATTAATTTCAAATCAATATCTATCAATACAATATTTTTTTTAAGGTTTCGTAATGCTGTAATGATGTGATAAACGTCGATTTCCTATACTGCGGTTTTTTGTGTCTTTTTTTTTGTTAAAAAAATATTTATGATATCAAATCATATTATTATCATATTTTGTTTATTATTATTATTATTATTTTGCAGTTTAATATCGTGTTAAAAATATGACGATGATTTATAAACGTAAAAAAAGATAAATTTAATATTTTTTTTCTCACATTAACTCTTTCATCGTTTTAATTCATTCGTTTCAGACTAAATTTTTAAATGCAATATAAATATGAGATGAAAAACAAAGAAAAAAGTTTCTAGGGACAATTAATATAAACCATTTCCCTTCATATCAGATTACTCCAAAGTCCGATTCATTCAAGTTCTGCGCACTAAAAATAAAAGAAAGAAAACACTGATAAGACGAACAAAATTTATTAATTATTTTTTTTTTTACGCCCAAAAATAGCAAACACGTACGCACGTTATCTACAAAAGTAGCCGGAAATACGAATGGAGAATAAATTAATTAAACGTTCATAGTCCGGACATGTAGGATTTTTAAATTAAAAAGATATTTAATTTGACGAATAAGATATAATAAATTTTGCTTTTGCGTGGGAATTGATTTCTTCAAATGTTTTATATTACATGCATTTGCAGTATATTGCACGTTCCTTACCATAAACTTATAGGTTTTTCCTTATTTAGTGTAGTTATTATGATGATAACAAGATTTCTAACAAGTTTATCTGTAAGAGCATAAGACGCAAAAGTATCGATTTGGACCTATCAAGTGTGACTCTTCGTATTATGCGAGTCAAATTAAGCACGTACGCATAAGACAGATGGATTTTCGTTAGTGTTACATCTTTTAAACCTTTTAAAACGATAATTGGGAATTTTTTATTAAAATTTCGCATAAACTCACATTACAATGAGTTTCAAAGTTTCAAACTCAAAAAATATACACATACTTCTAATAATTAATATCCTTTTATTAAATTTGGTATGTGAAACTTTCTAAAAAAATATTCTTTGTTAAAATAATTATTTCTTTATATAAAAAAAATTGCATAGACCATCTCACAAATTATTTGTCCTATTTCTTTTCAAAGTAATAAAAAATTTTGACACTATTATATATATATATATATATATTCCTTGACACTTTAGCATATACTGTATATTGCGCAATTTTTTTTTTTGGCACAGTGATTGAATATCAGCATCTAGTATACTGTATATATAGTATATTTCTTTTTTGAAAACAACGTAATAAGTAAAAGAAAAAAGTAGAGGTTTTTATTTAAAACCATCATATTATGTAAAACCGATAACTTAAATAGTATACCTTGAACAAATCTTAAATATATTTTCTGTTTTTTTCTAAAAATATCTGATATTGTTATTTTCTTCCGAGAAAACTTTAAAAGATTATTATTTTTTTTTTGTTTATAAAAATATCAGGGATCAGCTGCATTAAAATCAAATAACGCTAAACCGAAAATGAATCATCGTTTACCGCCCACACAAATATTATGAATATATGTATACTGTAAAAAATGAAAACTTTCATCATTTCTTCCGCCTTTTGCGATTGATTAAAAAGAATGTTTCCATTTCGCTTATGTAAAATTATTTTGAAGAAAGTTTATCTGATAACCATTTTTTTTAAAAAGAAATTCCTAATAACGAGAGTGTGGCAATAAAATGAGACTATAAAGAACAATGAAAATAATATAAATTGTGAATCAAAAAATTAAGTTTTTTCAGGATGATAAAAAAAAGGCGGTTCCTTTGATTATGTTCTTTTTTAAATATCTAAAAATGGATGTTAACGTTGACAATCTTTTTTTGTTTATAGAAATATAACAATCAAGAAAAATAAAGTTAAAATTTTATCATTTTAGGGGAACGTTTCACCGGGTTTTCGCCAACCAGACAATCATTTCACCGACAATCGTAAAGTGATAACCCTAACTCTATAATTAACACATCCTAACCATAACTCTAGGTAATGATTTGTTTTATCACATTATTTTTCTATAGCCATTAGGCAACATAAGGTTTTATTATTTTAAGAAATTGAGGTGTTAAAAATTTATATTAAAAGTGTATTCATTATGTGAACAAATTGATTAAATCTTAAAAAAGTAATAAATAGTTCAGTTATAAGTATGGTTAAAGGATTTCTCTATGAACATGCTTGACTTAAACGATTGAAAGGATTTTTGTCAACTTTAGAAGTATTGAGCGACGATATACATAAATGATAACTTGATAATGTTGGTCTTTCTCAAAACCGTTTTAAATCCGATTTAAAATACAGTATTAGTAAAATCACATGACCATAAAAATTTATTCAGGCAGTTTAAATGTCAAACTCGATTAGTAAATTGAAACTCCTATACGAGTAAACCATCGGGATGTGAAGTATAACAATATATTTTTTTAGATTAATTATAATACAAAAAAATTTTTTTTATGTGATCGATTAATTATATATAGTAAGCACCATCAAAAGTTTTCAATCCTTCATTTTTGAATAAATTCAAAAAAAAATACTATTTTTTTTTTGCTTTTATTCAATAAATCAATAAAAGAATCTTTTGAATATCTCAAATAAAATAAAAAACGTTCTTCCCTTTCTCCTTCTCTTGTATTTATTTCATAACAACCATCCTTCTAAAAAAAATTCGTTTTTCTTACATATATTTCTTTTTTTTTTCTTACTTACCTTCTCTTACTTTAAAAATCTTTTTCGTCTTGTACACATACACAAGAAAAAAAAATGACTTCAACCTCCGTACGGTAAGTAACCATAAATCAAAAAATCAAGTAATTCCTTTACCTTTTTATTCTTTATTCCTTCTTATTTATTTCTTCTACCTTTTTCATCCTTGGCGTTTTTCATTCCATCCTCTCAATAGAGTTGCTCTGAGAGTAAGACCTCTCAATAACAAAGAAACACTACAAAATTGTAGTGAATGCTTAACAACAATACCTGACGCACCACAAATACTCATTGGAACCGATAGATCCTTTACATTCGATTATGTATTTCCATCGAATACTGAACAAGAAGAAGTATTTCAAGAATGCGCAAGTCCGCTAATAGATAAACTGGTGGAAGGGTGAGTACAGGAAAAAAACCCATCGGTGTTAATATTCCGAGGTAGTTGATATCACTTTTTTTTATCGACTATTGTTAAATTTTATTATTACATTACATTAATTACATTACACATTATGTTATATTATTTATTTTATTATCATTTATATTTTTAGTTATAATGCCACACTTTTAGCATACGGGTAAGTAAATATAATCATTCATTATTTTTAATTAGTCTGCATATTTATTATTTATAAAAATTTGACAAAAAAAATTTTTCTAGTCAAACTGGTAGTGGCAAAACATATAGTATGGGTACAGCTTTAGACGATTCAAATATTCCGCCCGAACATCAAGGTAAAATAAAATATGCATGGTTTATTGCATTATCTAAATGATCATCAAACTTAAATTATGACGTCATTTTCTTAAGGAATTATTCCACGTGCCATAAGAAAATTATTTGCTGACCTTCACGAACGAAAAGAAAAAAATCCTTCTTATCAATTTGAGGTTTATATATCATTCTTAGAATTATATAATGAAGATCTTATAGACTTATTAAACCCACAAAGTAGAGAAAATAATAAAAAAGGAAAGAATGATTTAATAATAAGAGAAGATACCAATGGTCAAATACATTGGGCTGGTGTAAAAGAAGTTAAAGTTTCAGACCCCGATGAACTCTTAGGGTATGTTTCTACTGTTGTTGATGTGCGAAATACGTAGAAAATTTTTCATACAACTCATACGACGTCAAATATACGTATATATATATTGTAAATATACAATTTTTATTTTATTATTAGACAATTACAAAAGGGTTCACTATGTAGAACTGTCGCTTCAACAGATATGAATATGGTATCTTCAAGATCACACGCTATATTTTCCGTAATACTGAAACAAACAAGAATAGAAAGTTTAGAAGAAAATAAAGAAAATGTTGTTCCACCAGCAGAATCTTCGGCTGCTTCAAAAGGAAAAAATAAACAAAAATTATTGTCATCAAAAGTAACTTCAAAATTTCATTTTGTAGATTTGGCTGGTTCGGAAAGGGTAATTTTTCATCTTTTATAATTTATGTAATCGAAATTAATAATCTGTTTTATCTTTATTTATAAAATCTTTTTACTTGAATAGTTAAAGAGAACTAACGACATAGGTGATAGAGCAAAAGAAAGAATTGCAATTAATGGGGGTTTACTGGCCCTTGGTAATGTAATTAGCGTGCTTGGTGATGAATCAAGAAACGTCGCACATATCCCTTACAGAGATTCAAAATTAACGCGTTTATTACAAGATTCACTTGGTGGTAATAGTCAAACTCTCATGTTGGCTTGCGTCTCACCAGCTGATTCTAATTTTATGGAAACCTTAAATACACTAAAATACGCTAATCGTGCTCGTAATATTAAGAACAAAGTTAGTATTAATGAAAGTTATGGTGGTAACTCTGTTGAAATAAATCAACTACGTGGTCAAATAAGCAGATTAAAGATGGAAATTCAAACTTTACGAGCTGGTGGTTGTAATGAAGAAACAAGTCGTAAATATGAAGAAGAAATTAAGAGTCTAAAAAGAGAATTAGAAATGACAAAAATGAAACTTCAAAGTGTTGAACAAGAGCTTATCTCTGCAAATGCTGAAAAGAACACTCTTTTAATGGAAATTAGTTTTAATGATCAAGATCTTTCAGATGCTGATCGTGAACATAGGATTAAGACTCATCGTATCGTTCAAGGTTATGAATCAGAAATTAAAAATCTCAGAGATCAAATTTCCGAACTTTTAACTGCTCAAGCTACTCATCATCATCCACATAAATCTTCCTTTGCTGGAACAACACCGGGAAGAGAGAAAGGTCGTATCAAATTATCTGATCCTCATATCTTTTCATCTGATGAAGATATTTATCATCAAAATAATGATAGTGATAGTAATAAAGAGAGTGATGAGAAGAAAGGTGATGAGACTTCTACTAAAATCTCACCTGTTGGTCCTTCATCATCTCATCATCAACTTGAACATGTTATAAATGAACAAAATTTGGAAGCTAAAACCTTATTCTCACAATATAAAGAAGATGAAGAAAACATTGAGGATGATGATGAAAATTTGGATGGTGAATCGTTCAAATTTACTCGAAAATTAAGAAGACGTAGTAAGACCAGAGATAAGCTCGAAAAGGCCAAGGAACAACTCAGACAAAGTTACATGATAATAAAGAATGGAGGTTCTTTACATGATGATCCTATTTTAAGTCAATTAATAAAACAACCTTCATCAACCAAGAGTGAAAGTTATATTGATCAAATGATGTCCAATAATTCAAAGGAAAAAAGAAGATCAAGCAGTGTATCCTTCAGTGAAATTCAAACAATTGAAGTACCCGAATGGCAAGAATCTAATGCACCACAACCTACTCGTCGTACTTCAAATTCAAGTCGTTCTGTTTGTTTCTTCGATCGACCAATTTCTCCTTGTTTAAGTAAATCTTCTCAAAATAGCACTGGTTGCTCCTCCCAACAAGAACAAAACGTTATTGCTCTCACCCGTATGTTACATCAAATTCAAGCTGATATCGCTGTTAAAGAACAACTTGTTTCACAATTGGAACAAACTGATCAAGAATATACTTATATGAGAGCTCAATATGAACAAAGATTGGCTGATATGCAAGAAGCTTTAATTACCTTACAACAAGAAAGAAACGCCGCTGTTAAACGCGCTCAAAATGCTAGTACTGGCGTTAGTACTCGTGATAAGAATTCAATTCCTACCGAACTTAAAGCCCGTTATGAACACGAGATGAAACGTTTAATTCAAGAAATTGGTGAACTTCGTCGAAAATATAATGAAGCTACTCAATCAAATGCCACATCAAGGAATCAAAATGAAACAATTCTCAAGAGTATGCGTGCTCAAATTGAACAACTAAGAGGAATGATGAAGCGCATGAAGGATGAAGCCGAGCGTGTTCGTGAAACGACTGAACGTAATCAACGTGAAATTCAAAATCTCCGTCGTAAAGAAAAAGCTGCTCAAGAACGAATGAAACGTCTTGAAAAAACTAGCGAAATGCAAAAAATCATGCTTGAAAAGAGACAAAAGGAAATTTTACAAAAAAATGGAAAACTTAAATCAGTTACGGCGTTACTCAAACGAACTACTACCCATAATCACGAAAGAAATCAATCAACATCTAGTAATGGGAAGGAATCGAGAAGATCCTCCGATGATTTAAGTCCTATCCGCTATGAAATATTTGCCAGTGATTATGATAAGAGAAACTTTCTTGATGAAGCAATCTATAAATATATTAGTGGTCGTCAAATAGATGAATTGATCGTTAAAAGAAACAATTTACAAGAGGAGAAGAATGAATTACTTGAAGAACATAAAAAAATAATTACTAATGAAATTGAAAATGAGTTGGGAGGAGATACTCAAGCATTAGATGATAAGATTGAGATGATCACCTCAGAAATTGCTTACATCAATGCCAAGATTCGTTCTTTACAATCAAGTATTGCTGCGGAACAAGAAGAGAGTTGTATCAAGACTGGTAAAGCTGAAAAGAAATTTTCCTTTATCTTGCCAGAGAATGCCACACCAGACGTCTTATATGACGTTGTTGTTCGCATTCTACAAAATTTGGATCAATTCGAATCTTATACAATATTGGAATCCTTCTTTAAGGATATTGTTGAACTTCGAATTGGAGATTGGTCTCGTCAAATGACTCTAGAACAACAAGAAAAGACAATTACGGATTTAAGAAAAACATTGTTGGCCATGCGAAGAGCTGCAGTTCTTACAACAAGTGGATACGAAAAGAAAAACAGAGAACTCGAAGAAGCTTTACGTCTTGGTGGAAGATCATTAAGTCCAGAAAAGAGAGAATTACAGATGGACGATATTGAAAATAGTACTTCCAAAGCTATTTTCTTACTTAAACATAGATTAGATCAAGCTTATGTGGGAGTTGAAGCAGCAGTTTCGGCAGGAACTTTTGGAACTCCTAGTCAAATAGGATCATCATCAAGACACAATTCATACTTCGTTAACGATGATGCGGCTTACTTCTTTTCCTCACTATTATCTGCAAGTCCAATGAATACTGGTAATAATAATAGAGCAAGTTTCTCCAGATCACCAATGCCTTTGAGTTGGTTAAATCTTCAACCACGTGTAAAGGTATCCGAACAAGTTAATGAAATACAATCATCAACGCCAGAAGTTCCAACAAATTCAAAGAGAAAAGACTCTGGTTATAATGACTTTAGCATTAGAAGCATTATCAACAATAATGTAAGACCCTCTAATAGTCAATCAAAAGATGAGAATATTTCTCCTTCAATAGAGCTTGGAAATTTACATTTAGAACGCACAAGGTCCATTGGTCAACCTTTAGAACGTTCCAGATCCAGTGATCAACATTTAGAACGAAGTAAATCTAGTGTTCAATTTTCAAGTTCGCTTCACGATGGGTCAACAATTCTTGCACATAGTCGACAAAGTAGTTTAACAAGCGCGGGTTTCTACTTAGAATCAGGTGGTGATTGTCCACGTGTTAACGGATATTTAAGCAGTGGTGATAGGCGAAGATCACAAAGCAGTATAGCACTACGAGGTTCCAAAGACATAATAGCAGCATACCATATGCGACAAAGTCCATATGGACATAGTTCACCCGATAGTAGTGATGCAGTAAGCGTAACAAGTACTACCAGTGAACGTGAAAAACGTGCATTAATGTCGCTCCATACACATACAAGATCAGAAACACCGACAGGAGATAATATTTTTGATCGTTTATCAAAGAGTCAAACACAATCAAGCTCAGAGACATGGTAGTGTCGCCAATGTCGCCAGTGTCACCAGTGTAAGGCGAGAAGGTCACCTGAAATTTAATATCTTTATAGACTAATTCTTATTGGTTAATAAATCTCTTGAGACATTGAAAATTTAGAAACTTTTTCCTTTCTTTGTTCATACTGTAAAAAAATTGTTATTGTAGATATATGTGTACTTATTATTTATTTTATTATTATTATTTTTTTTTTTATCCCTTTTCTCCTTTTTTTCCTTACTTCTTTCTTATTACTCTTCAACTACCGAAAAAAAATATTTAGAAAATAGATGAGGTATTTTTTCAGGGAAAAAATCCATGTAATATAGGTTTTTTTGAGGTTATAAGGACTAATTTGTTTTTTCAAAAAAATTTTCAATGATTTGATTTTTTTTCAGACCAATTTTTTTTCCTTTTTGACCAATTACTAGTTCTTTTTTTTTTTTTTTTTTTTTGACCAATTCAGTTTTTTTTTTTCCTTTTTTTATTGATCGATAACAATTAACGCGATGCGATATTCTGTTATCCATTAATTTTTTTAGTAAGTGAAATAATAACAATAATATAATAAAAAAGAAACAAAAACGTACGGGATGTTTTAATGACAAAAGTACGGATAATATTGATTGTATTGATTGTACTGCATACATAATAACCTTATTATAACATTACCATTTTACTACAAACATATTGTACGTTAAAGATTTAAATTGTCAGCATATCAATTTACCAACCAAATAACTGATTTTTGGATAAAAGAACAATGAAACTAAATTCGATAAACTTTGCAAAATCAGGGGATAAAAAATTTTATTATGTAACCGTCACATCTGGAATGGTTGTTTATTTACAAATACCTAAATTATCTAACAGAAAGAAAATAAGGTTTTTGTTTATAATAATAAACATTTTGGGAATGAATTTTTATCTCAACCATCTGAAATTACCATTTCAACGTCTTGTTAGAGAAATTGCTAAGCAATTTAAACCTGAATTAGTGCCCCCTCTAAAAAGCTGCTGAGAATTATCTTGTTCATGTTGCTTGCTTTTTATATCTGTTAACTTTCTTTACATATTAAAAGCCCATGTTAAAAGATACAAACCTTACTATATTATTCACGCCAAATGGGTCACCATTCAACAAAGAGATATCTGAATATTGGTGATAACTGAGACTAAAAGTTCGGTTATATTATACATAATATAATTTATTATATATGTATAACATTAATTAAAAAATTGGAATTTAAAATGAGAGCATTCTTAACGTGTAAGATACAGTATTATCTTACGCATCCTTTGGATGCAGTACACGTCTTGATTTTTAAAGTTATACATATAACTTTATCTGAGAAAATTTTTGCGTTTTCTCAAAGAAATTTTTTTTTTAAAATAATATTAATTAAACCATCAATTAATATTGAACAAATATAAAAAATCCGCTATAAATATACCTACAAGGCTGCAACACAACTTATTTAGGACCAAATTCCGTGAAAACTAAATAAAAAAAAGACGCGTATTATAATAAAACAAATTAAATAAATTTTATAAGTTCGATATGATTTATTTCTATACATATTAATATATATATATATATAAACATAACTATTTACTAATTATAAAGACAAAAGAAAAAGAAAAAAAATTAAACATTATTTATTTCTTATAAAGGCAATCGCATTTAACTTTTGAGCGGGAATTACAAATCTAACTAGCATTATTTTTACATATTTCATATTTCTTGCGCTTAGATTATTAGGTACAGTTAATAGTATGTGATTATGTAGATTTAGGCGTGTCTAGGTGTGAAGATAATCTAAAATGACATTCTAACTCAAATCCTATTTGGTGCATTTTTTAGCTAGCATTGTAGTCGTATGTACGTCTTATACAATGAGGTCGTTATCAGCTAAATTTTAATAACATTATTTCCTTTTTATAGCCCATTAGAATAGTTTTCTTTTTTGTTGTATTACAGATAATGGAATTTTTTCTTCCTTAAATATTACTGAGTGTGTTGAACCAATGTAGCAATTGATTATAGTCTTGATCAAATCAGTTCATCCATTAATTTAATAAAACAAAATTCTAGTATTACATTGTAATTTCAATGAGGATCGTACACATGATGCGTACGTTAAGACTAAAATCCTGTCTTTATATCTGTCAGTATGTCACATAGTTAATTTCTTAATTCCGTAATGCTGGCCGGAGTATATCGCTTTTGGTACTGCATATTTCATATATGTATGGTTGGCTGGGCGCTAGCCAAGCTAGTAACTTGCTTTGGTAATGAAATTTAAAAGTAGAAGTTATAAAAACCAGGATTATGTTTATATAAAAAATATTTTTTTATAGACTATAAATTCAATTGGTATTCATAATTAAAGTTTTTTCAATTGGTGCATCTTTATCATTAGCTAGCCAATGGTCTTTGCGGATAGTCCAATTTTTATTTTAAATGTAAGTTTGTAACTAACCAATTACTAATTATTTTACGTTTTAACCAAATTTAACGAATATAATTGTAATTTTTTTTTTAGTCATTTACTTTGATTAATTTTATTTATGATGATACAAATCTGTGACGCTGTGCGACTATCGGAAAATAAATTGCATAAGATACTTAAAATAGACCATTTACACAAAAAAATATTTTACAACTCTTAATCGTTCAAACTCTCGTTTTTAAATTATTCTGTCAAATTATTATTATTCAAGATGTCTGATAATATCAAAATGCATGATACGGAGAATAAAAATGAATGGATTAATTGGATTGAAGAAGCTGTTGATAAAGAACATATAAAATATTATGAATATAAAGAATTTAGCAACTTTCAAGAAATTGGTACCGGAGGTTTCGGAAAAGTGTACAGCGCAAATTGGAAAAATTTAGGAAAATGTTTTGCGTTAAAATCTTTTTTTAGTCTTGACAATGTCACCGTAAAAGAAATTGTTTGTGAGGTAATTTTGAATAAAGACATCTCTTTTTATCATTGTAATATTTATTTATTAAAATTTAAATTTATATAGTTAAAAATTCAACGAGAAGTCGATTATCATGATAATATTATTCGTTGCCATGGAATAACAAAATTCGAATCAGCAGGTATTATAATGATACCTAATTAATTAATATATATTATGAATTTTATTCATAAAAATGATTCTAATGAACGTTTCCTTTTTTCTTTAGATTATCATATTAATAATAATTATATGTTAGTAATGGAATATGCTAATAGTGGTAGTCTGCGAAGTTACTTAAAAAAAAACTTCACTAACCTTACTTGGGACGACAAATATAATATGGCATACCAGTTAGCTTGCGCTGTATCATGCTTACATAAAGAAAAGATTATCCACCGTGACCTGGTAACTTAATCATTATTCTTTCAAATTGATTGTTAATAATATCATATTCACATTATTTATTTCATATATACATTTTTTATTAGCACTCTGATAATATATTAGTTCACCAAAACGTGATCAAATTGGCAGATTTTGGATTATCAAAGAGAATCGGGATGTCATCAAATTTTCAGTCCAAATTATTTGGGGTGATTCCTTATGTTGACCCAAAAAGCTTTATCAGGAGAAGAAATAATAATAACCAAACACAAGTTTATTCATTAAATGAAAAAAGCGATGTTTACAGTGTTGGAGTATTATTATGGGAAATATCTAGCGGGCAACCTCCCTTTTCTGTTGATGGGTTATATGATGTTGGTTTAATTTATGATATTTCACAAGGTTTTCGAGAAACAGTTGTTCCCGATACTCCTGAAGAATATGTAAAATTTATACTAGTAAGTAAATTTTTTAACTGAAAAAATATCTAAATATAAATTAAATTTATCTTTAATTACATTTATTCTCAGAATGTTGGGATGGAGAACCTGATAATCGTCCAATCATATATAAAGTAGTTGATTGGCTAAATGCACTAATGATCAAATCAAATATAATATCAGTTAAACAAGAACTCAATGGGGCGACTCATCAGATACTATCAGTTAAACAAGAACCTAATGAGGTGACTTCAGAAGACCATCAGATATCAGTTAAACAAGAACCTAATGAGGCGACTTCTTTAAGTACTAATAATTTACAATCACAAGGAGAATTATCTCAACTTATTCAAAACTTTGACAAAATGGAAATGAATACAGAAGAAATTAATTCTATTGCAATCTCAAGTAAACAAGTAGACCTTCCAACTGCAATCTCAAGTAAACAAGAAGATCTTCCAACTGCAATCTCAAGTAAACAAGTAGATCTTCCAACTGCAATCTCAAGTAAACAAGAAGATCTTCCAACTGAAAAAGACTTTAATATGATTGTTGGTGAAATAAATGATTTTATTTATAAATTAAAAAATGATGGAAATGATAATCCCGAATTAGAAAAGTTGCAAGTTATTGAACATTTTAATAATTGTAAGGCTAGTTCACAGGAAATTTACAATTGGTTATTGAATAATCAAGTTAGTTCAGATTCTATTTGTTTACTTGGATATTTTAATTTTCATGGAATTGTAACAAGTAAAAATAATGAGAAAGCATTTGATTTGTTTATCAATGCATCAAAAAAAAATCATGTATTAGCACAACTTTTTGTTGGTGATTGTTATTTTTATGGATATGGGGCTATAAAAAATAAAAAATTATCTTTTAAATATTATGAAGAAGTGGCTAATAAAAATTATGCAGTGGGACAATTAGAAATTGGTTATAGTTATGAAAAAGGAATAGGAATTGAAAAAGATTTAAAGAAGGCTCTTTATTGGTATGAAAAAGCTGCAAATAATGGGAACATCATAGCAATACATAATCTTGGTAATTGTTATAAAAATGGAATTGGCGTTAAAATAGATTATAATAAAGCTTTTAAATTCTTTAAGCAATCAGCTGAAAGAAGATATTCAAAGGGAATAACTTCATTAGGATATTGTTATGATGAAGGTATTGGAACTAAAATTGATAAGCAAAAAGCATTTGAGTTATATCAAAAAACAGCAAACCTAGGAAATGAAATGGCACAATATAATCTTGCTTTAATGTATGAATATGGAAAAGGAATTACAAAAGATATAAATAAAGCAATTTATTGGTATGAACAATTAGCTAGACAAGGAAATCAAAATGCACAAAATAAGTTAGAAACACTTCATGATTTATAAAATTCATTAAAAATTGCAAATATGTAAATTAATTATTATTTATAAAATTATAAGATCGTAAATACAATGATACTGTTCTTAAAATTAATAAAAAATCGTTTATTAGATTATTATTTATCTCATGTAATTATTCTTATGATAATGAATACAAATATATATAAATTATAAAAGAGGCATATGCTATGCTAATGTAATTTACGTATTGAAGCACGTATAGTAGTTTATATTTGCAATTTTACAAAACGCACCAAAGTGTGCAACTTTTAATAGTGAGTGAATCGATCCGTGAATGATAAACGGGTAATGTGGATATAACTGAAATACAGAGAGTAAACCGTGAAAGATAAACATGTACAAGTTTTTCATATGTAATCGATTTTACTTATTAAATAAAAATGGAAACAAGTATATTTTAATAAAACGTTAAAATAGCGAATGTTATCTTATAACAGATAAATTGTAATTATCATAAAAAACGCGTATGAAAATATCTAGTCGACTCTCGGAGTATTCATTCGCGGATAATTTGCGCAAATTATTTCTTCGGATGTATAATAATTATCCCTAACTTAAGTTTATTTATCAGTTATTTAAATGTAATTACACCACACTATTTTATAATGAAGTAAACCCATATTCACAAAAATAAAGAGATTATTCTGATATAACGCGATACACAGAAATTTATATATTCATCATACTGAAGTTATAGTACGAATATGTCATTTTACCATCTTGCGTTCTACCAATATGAAAATTATCAAACTCCATTTCATTGAATTGTGTTGAGATGAATTCACCTTTACAAAAAAAAATATTTTATAAAAAGTTGTGTTAGCAGCTTTTTCTTTAAAATGATTAATTAAATCAAAATTGTAATAAGTGAAATCTAATTAATAAATATAAACAGATCTGTCGACATGTCGACCAACATGTAAATGAGATGCGTTAGATTATATATATAAAGTTATACTTGCAATTTGCAATTTGAATTTTTTAATTGTCAAAAGTTTTATTATTTTTGATATGTCTCCAAATACAGTCAGACCTCCATAATTGCACACCCTTGGAACCATATGCATAATTTTCAAAATAGTGCATTTAAAGAGGGTGTGCATTTATAGAGGTAAAATAATTAGAGATCATATAAGCTTGGGACCGAACCAGAGGGTGCATTTAGAGCGGGTATACATAGTGGGTGCAATTATGGAGAGTGCAATTATATATAGAGGTCTGACTGTAATAAACTCGCTTAAGAAATTATAACTAATAATACAAACTGAATGATTGGGTTAAATTGATTGGAGAAGCTATTAAAAGAATTATTTTAATATTATAAATCCATTTTTATAATATTAAAGAAGTTGGTTCGGATATTTCGGAAAGGTTTATTGTGCATACTGGAGAGAAAGATTTTCACAAATAATTAGCATTGAAATCTTTTTCTAATTTTAACGATGTCACGATTAAATAAATTATCAATGAAGTAATTATATTATATTTATTACATATGTTTTCTATCTTTACAATACATTATTATAGTTTAATTAAAATTCTATTTAACTAAAACTTCAGCGCCAAGTAAGCTCTCTTGAGAATATTGTTCGTTTTCATGGTATCACATGAGTATGTTAAATTAAAAAAATAATAATATAAAAAATCAAAAATTATTTATAATTTTATAAAGTAAATCAAGGTGATAATTCGAAGGAATATTTGTTAGCAATGGAATATGCCGATAGTGGTACTCTCTTGGTAATTTCACTTGGAACGATACTAACAAGTAACAACTTAGAAAAATAATTCTAGCTCGTAAAGCTATTAATATCCCAAAAACTGTACCTATAATGACGAATAACATATTGATGAATTAAAGTGAGATTTAAGAATATCGCGGGACGCAATATAAAAAATTTTTCTTTTTTATTCTTTTATTAATCATACTGAAAAATTCGAATATAAGGATTATCTGCATAAGGTCAATAATTGCGCCCTTAATTATGACTGCTTCTTGTTGATTATTGTTATATTTTTTCTCCGTTTCTTCGGTTTCTTTTCTTTCTTTTCTTTTTCTTAATACTTTATAATTAGATCCAACTATTAAGATATCCTATTATGATCATTTTGGTGAATATAACTAGCTGTATTATATTATTATCTTTCAAAGATTATAGTTTATATCATGAGTTACTGATTTAATGAAAAAAAAACAATTTTTTTTTAATTCAATGTCCGAATTATCTCTTTTTTAATTTTATGTAACATCTTTCACCTTTTCTGTTCAATTGTAAAACATGAAGCGAACCTGTTAATATACGTAATATTTAATAAATTGACGTACTGTGATAATCCAATTTTAAATAAAAAAATTGATTTATTTATATTAAATATTATAAATTGAAGGTGATCATTGAATTTATTCGAATAACGAACAAAAAAAAAAAATTTTTTTAAACCGAAATTTCTCTTTAATAATTATTTAATGTATATACTATATATCAATTTCTACTTTTTTTAATAAATAATTACGATGTTTTGTTATTATCTTTTTTATAATCCAAATTCCAAACGTATATATTAGTAGTTGCCTAAATTCTTTTTCTTCGCCTCTTAGATTCAAACTATATATAGTATATATATATGTGTTTTATTCAATAAAAGAGCCTTTTGAAATAATTCATCTCCTCAAAAAGATGTTCTTCCCTTTCCTCTTTATTTATTTATTCTCTTGTATATATTTTCATTTGTATTATAAATACAAATCCTTTTAAAAAAAAATTTCGCTTTTTTAAAGGCATCAGTGAATCATAATGCGGGCCAAAATCCAATTCTTGCCAGAAGAACCTTTATGTTAACTCTGGCCAAATTTATAGTGTTGGCCCGAATTAATATCAGTGTAACCTAAAGTATGGTACATGTTACTACTGTATATATAATATAGGTTTTCTTGCTAATTGTAAAACGGGACATGGAAAATTTATCGGTACAGGAAATTATTGGTACATAGGATATCGGTACATAGAGGTCTGACGGTATGCACATACACAAGAAAAAAATGACTTCAACTTCCGTACGGTAACTATAAATAATTGAACCAAAAAAAGTTTAATTTTATAAAAAATTAAATAATTCCTTTTTTATTCCTATTTCTTTAACATTCTTATTTATTTTCTTCCACCTTTTATCCTTGGCATTTTTCGTTTCATCTCCTAACTTATTTTTATTTCCATCCTCTGCTTATAATAAATAGAGTTGCTTTGAGAGTAAGACCATTCAATAACAAAGAAATACTACAAAATTGTAGTGAATGTTTAACAATAATACCTGAAACACCACAAATACTCATTGGAACCGATAAATCCTTTACATTCGATTATGTATTTCCTTCGGATATTGAACAAGAAGATGTATTTCATGGTTGCGCAAGTCCACTAATAGATAAACTGGTGGAAGGGTGAGACGGGAGAATAACCACAGTCATCAAATTGTTTTGGAAAACATCACCTTTTTTATCGACCATTGTTTATTTTATGCATTAAATTATTTATTAGCTATAATGTCACTATTTTAGCATATGGGTAAGTAAAGAGTTTTCATATTTATTATATATTTATTATTTATAATTTTTTTTATTAAACAAAATTATTTTTACCTACTTTTTAGTCAAACTGGCAGTGGTAAAACATATACTATGGGTACAACTTTAGACGGTTCAAATATTCCACTCGAACATCAAGGTAAAATATTCTTTCATCCCATTGTTCCATTGTTTGTTATACAAATTCTCTCTTGCATCATTTAATATGATCATCTAAAATATAATCAATTTATGACGTCATTTTTTTTTAGGAATCATTCCACGTGCCATAAGAAAATTATTTGCTGACCTTCACGAACGAAAAGAAAAAAATCCTTCTTATGAATTTGAAGTTTATGTATCATTCTTAGAATTATATAATGAAGATTTTAAAGACTTATTATACCCACAAAGTAGAGAAAATAATAAAAAAGGAAAATGTGATTTAATGATAAGAGAAGATGCAAACGGTCAAATATATTGGGCTGGTGTAAAAGAAGTTCAAGTTTCAGACCTAGACGAACTCTTGGAGTATGCCCTTTTTTTTGTACGTTGTTAAAATATATGTATAATTTTTTAATACACGCAATTTTATTTTATTATTAGACAATTACAAAAGGGTTCACTACGTAGAACTGTCGCTTCGACAGATATGAATATGGTATCTTCAAGATCACACGCTATATTTTCCGTAATACTGAAACAAACAAGAATAGAAAATTTAGAAGAAAACAAAGAAAATGATGTTTCACCAGCAGAATCTTTAGCCGGTTCAAAAAGAAAGAGTAGACAAAAAACATTGACATCAAAAGTAGCTTCAAAATTTCATTTTGTAGATTTGGCTGGTTCAGAAGGGGTAATTATTCATCTTTTATAATTATTTTTTTATGTAATCGAAATTAATAATCTGTTTTTATCTTTTTTATAAAATATTTTACTTGGATAGTTAAAGAGAACTAACGCCGTAGGTGATAGAGCAAAAGAAGGAATAGCAATTAATGGTGGTTTACTAGCCCTTGGTAATGTAATTAGTGCTCTTGGTGATGAATCAAGAAAGTTCACTCATATTCCTTATAGAGATTCAAAATTAACACGTTTGTTACAAGATTCACTTGGTGGTAATAGCCAAACTCTTATGTTGGCTTGTGTTTCACCAGCTGATTCTAATTTTATGGAAACCTTAAATACGCTAAAATATGCTAATCGTGCTCGTAATATTAAGAATAAAGTTAGTGTTAATGAAAGTTATGATGGTAATTCTGTTGAAATAAATCAATTACGTGGTCAAATAAGTAGATTAAAGATGGAAATTCAAACTTTACGAGCTGGTGGTTGTAATGAAGAAACAAGTCGTAAACATGAAGAAGATATTAAGAGTCTTCAAAATGAATTAGGAATGACAAAATGGAAACTTAAAAATGTTGAACAAGAACTTGACACTACAAAAGCTGAAAAGAACACTCTTTTAATGGAAATTAGTTTTAATGATCAAGATCTTTCAGATGCTGATCGTGAACATAGGATTAAAACTCATAATATCGTTCAAGGTTATGAATCAGAAATTCAAGATCTTAAAAATCAAATTTCTGAACTTTTAGCTGCTCAATCTTCTCAACATCCACGTAAATCTTCTTTTGCTGGAACAACACCAGGAAGAAAGAAAGGTCATATCAAATTCTCCAATCCTCATATTTATTCATCTGATGAAGATATTTATAATCTTAATAATAATAATAAAGAGTATAGTGAGAAGAAAGGTAAAAAGAAGAAGAAACGTACTTCAATGAAAAGTAAGACAAGAGCTGATGGTCACTTCCCGGTTTCTGATGAAACTTCTACTACTAAAATCTCACCTATTGGTCCTTCCTCATCTTATCATCAACTTGAACATGTCGTAAATAATCAAAGTTTGGAAGAAGCTAAATCCTTATTCACACAATATGAAGAAGATGAAGAAAACATTGAGGATGATGATGAAAATTTGGATGGTGAATCGATCAAATTTACTCGAAAATTAAGAAGACGTAGTAAGACCAGAGATAAGCTCGAAAAGGCCAAGGAACAACTCAGACAAAGTTACATGGTAATAAAGAATGGAGGTTCTTTACATGATGATCCTATTTTAAGTCAATTAATAAAACAACCTTCATCAACTAAGAGTGAAAGTTATATTGATCAAATGATTTCTAATCATCAAAAAGAAAAAAGAAGATCAAGCAGTGTATCCTTCAGTGAACTTCAAACCGTTGAAGTACCCGAATGGCAAGAATCTAATGCACCACAACCTACTCGTCGTACTTCAAATTCAAGTCGTTCTGTTTGTTTCTCCGATCGACCAATTTCTCCTTGTTCAAGTAAATCTTCTCAAGTTTCTTCTCAAGATAGCGGTTGCTCCTCCCAACAACAACAAAACGTTATTGCTCTCACCCGTATGTTGCATCAAATTCAAGCTGATATCGCTGTTAAAGAACAACTTGTTTCACAATTGGAACGCGCTGAGCAAGAATATACTTATATGAGAGCTCAATATGAACAGAAATTGGCTGATATGCAAGAAGCTTTAATTATTTTACAGCAAGAAAGAAATGTTGCTGTTAAACGTGCTCAAAATGCTAATACTGGTGTTAGCACTCGTGATAAGAATCCAATCCTTGCCGAACTCAAAGCCCGTTTTGAACACAAAATGAAACGTTTAATTCAAGAAATTGGTGAACTTCGTCGAAAATATAATGAAGCTACTCAATCTAATACCACATCAAAGAATCAAAATGAAACAATGCTCAAGATTATGCGTGCTCAAATTGAACAACTAAAAAGTGAAAAGATGCGAGCGATGAAACGTATGAAAGATGAAGCTGAACGTGCTCGTGAAATGACTGAACGTAATAAACGTGAAATTCAAAACCTTCGTCGTAAAGAAAAATCTGCTCGAGTACAAAAGAAACGTTTTGAAAGAACTAGTGAAAGGCAAAAGATCATGCTTGAAAAGAGACGGAAAGAATTTTTACAAACAAATAGTAAACTTAAATCAGTTATGTCATTACTCAAACGAATCACTACTCCAAAATCAATCATAAAGGCTATCCGTAATCACAAACGACAATCAATATCTAATAATACTGAAGACGGAAAGGAAACGAGACGATCCTCTGATGATTTAAGTCCTATCTATGATGAAGTATTTGCAAGTGGTTATGATAAGAAAAAACTTCTTGATGAGGCAATCTATAAATATATTAGTGGACGTCAAACATTAGCAATGGTGGATGAATGGATCGTTAAAAGAAACAATTTACAAGTGGAGAAGAATGAATTACTTGAAGAACGTGAAAAAATAATTCCTAGTGAAATTGGAAATGAATTGGGAGGAGATGCCCAAGCTGTCCAAGCATTAGATGACATGATTGAGGTGACCAGTTCAGAAATTGCTTACATTAATTCTAAGATTCATTCTTTGCATATTAGTATTGCCGCGGAACAAGAAGAAAATTGTAAACAAGAAGAATCGAATCATGATTGTGAAAATAACAAAGAAGCTAGAGATAAACCACAAAAGAATAGTATCAAGACTGGTGAAGCTGAACGTAAATTTTCCTTCATCTTACCAGAGAATTCCACACTGAAGCTTCATATAACGTCGCGGTTCGCATACTACAAAATTTGGATCAATTCGAATCTTATGCAATATTGGAATCCTTCTTTAAGGATATTATTGAACTTCGAACTGGAGATTGGTCTCGTCAAATGATTCTAGAACAACAAGAAAAGACAATTATTGATTTAAGAAATTCATTATTGGCCATGCAAAGAGCTACGGCTTTTACAACAAGTGAATACGAGAAGAAAAACGGAGAACTCGAAGAAGCTTTACGTCTTGAAGAGAGATCAGAAACACCAACAAAAGATGATGGTTTTGATTCAACAAAGAACAAATATAATGTTGAAAGACGTGGTAGTGTCGCCAGTGCCGCCAGTGTCATCGGTGTCACCAAAAATTATGAAGAAATATTAGCAACATTAGAAGGAAGCGAGAAGAATACCGCCTGAACTAAAAGCACAAGCATAATTTATTAATCTTATTAATTTCGAGAGCATTAAAAATCTAATATTAGAAATTCTATCTTTCTAATCTAATTATAAACGGTTAATAAATTTCTTGGTACATTAATAAAATTTAGAAACTTTCTCGTTTACATTTCATATTGTGAAAAAAAATATCATTGTATATATATTATATGTGTGTATTTTTTGCAGATATGGTTTAGTTCGCTCGGTATAGAGTGAATTCGTTATATAAAAGAGAATATAGATAATGAGTATGATATGACCTCCATTGTATATACGATATGGTGCTAAAAATTGGTATGTATTGTTAGTATGGTACCTACTTACATATTAAAATTCTATACAGTATAGCTGATATTTGACCATACCATACAACGAGGGTCATATCATACTCATTATCGTTGTACCGTATATAAAATACGAGCTAAGAGCATCCTTAATGTACGCATCATGTGTATGGTATTATTATCGTACGCATCCTGATTTTTAAGTTGTACGATAATTTAATGTACACACTTAATTTGTAACATTTATCTTAGAAAATTGTTGCGACCCAGATATACTCGGGTCATATTTAACAAAAAGATAAATGAGTATAAGTGGGTAATACCCATTTTAGAGGCAGGTAGCATTCTTTTTAATTTGGGTATGATCCGGATCCAGAAATTCTGACGGATTGCAAAATATAATAATCAAATAAGTAACCTATTTCTGATTACTAATCGACTATTTGATTTGCATTTTTGATTTGACTTTGAAATGAGTGAGGCCGGTAGGCAAATCAAGATTTTTTTATATTATTTATTTAATATTTAACAATTTTTTCTATTGAGCTTAATTAACGAATGTCCTCTTTAAAAAAAATTGTTTAATTTAATATAGAAAGAATATTAAATAATACAAATTGTGTAAGAGAAGATCCCTGAAATTAAAAGTCCCTTTATTTAGGAAAATTAAAAAGAAACATTTGTATAATGTCATGGATCATCTTATAGATCTGGATGGGTAATTTCGTGTATTCACGAAGAAGATTTGTATGATTTTTGACCAAAGAAAAAGAATATATGCTATAAGTCACATCAATTTTTAGGAGTTTATTTTAGAATAATGGATGAAAAGTTATTATTATTTCGTGTTTTATAAACATTTGATGGTAACTAATTATTCTTGTAATGGGAATGACATACTCTAAAATTGCAAAATATCATTTTATAAGAAAAAAAATTAATAATGATAATATTTTAAAATCGTTAAATAATTAAATTGAAGCAGTATTAACATTTAACAGTATTGGAAATTTTGAATATTAAACATATAGTAGGTATATACATTTTTTTAATAGCATTCTGGTAATATTTAAGTACTATCAAATTGGCGGATTTTGGATTATCAAAAAGAATCGGGATGTCATCAAATTTGCAATCCCAATTATTTGGAGTGGTTCCTTATGTTGATCCAAAGATTTTCAACAGACGAAGTAGTAGTTCTGACCAAACAGCACAAATTTACTCATTAAATGAAAAAAGTGATATTTACGGTATTGGAGTATTATTATGGGAAATATCTAGTGGACAACCTCCTTTTTATGTTGAAGGTGAACAATATGATGTTGGTTTAGCATTGGAAATTTTACAAGGTCATAGAGAAAGGTACACCTGAAAAATATGCTAAAATTTATACCAGTGAATAGTATTATTTAAATTTGAAATTTTAATATAAAATATTATTTTAATTAATCTTAAAATTACATTTATTTTTAGAATGTTGGAATGGGAGCCAGATAATCGCCTAACCATATATCAAGTACATCAGGAATTTTTTTCCGTTTAAAATCCACATGGTGTGGAAATATGTGGAAATCTAAAATAGTTCCAGTATTTTCCGAATACCCTGTGACGAAACACGTGGTATTTTCGGCATAAGTCCACGAAATTTGGTGTGGATCCATGTAGGATATTGAGAATGTGTGGAATTCCACGTATTTCTGAGCAAACCCACGTGGAATTACATGGACCGACCCACCTAAAAACTTCCTGATGTAGTTACTTGGCTAAATGCACTAATTATCGAAACAGGAGATGACAAACAAACGAAGCGGCTTCTTTAAGTGCTAATAACTCAAAATCACCAGGTGAATTATTCAAAATTTTGACAAAATGAAAATGGATACAAAAAAAATTGATTCTTTTGCCCCTATAAAACGAAATGAGTTAAATTTGTTTAATATTTATGCTCATGTGTAATAAATGTCTAAAAAAGCATCATTTTGTTTAATTTTTGTTTTTTTGTAATAAGACATAAATCGGACAAAATGGTTCTTTTTTGGACGTTTTTTACACATGAATACAAATTTAACACATTTCATTTTTATAGGATTGTAAACAAGAAAATCTTTCAACTGAAAAAGATTTTAATATGATAGTTGGAGAAATAAATGATTATACTTATAATTAAAAAATGAGGGAAATTATAATATTTCAGAATTAGAAAAGCATTTTAATAATTATAATGCAAGTTTACAAGAAATTTACAATTGGTTATTGAACAAATTAGTTCAAATTCTATTTATTCACTCGAATATTTTAATTATTATGGAATTGTAACAAATCAAAATAATAAGAAAGCATTTAATTTTTTATTAATGCATCAAAAAAAAATCATATACTTTTTGTTGGTGATTGTTATTTTTATGGATGTGGAACTTTGAAAATGAAAAATTGTCTTTTGAATATTATAAAAAAGTAGCTAATAAAAATGATGCAGTGGGATAATTAGAAATTGGTTATTATTTTGAAAAAGGAATAGGAATTAGAAAAGATTTTAAAAAAGCATTTTATTGGGTATGAAAAAGCTGCAAATAATGGGAACATGATAGCAATGCATAATCTTGGTAATTGTTATAAAAATGGAATTGGTGTTATAAAAGATTGTAATAAAGCTTTTGAATTATATAAGCAATCAGCTGAAGGAAAATATTCAAAGGGAATAGCTTCATTTATGATAAAGGTATTGGAAATAAATTGATAAGCAAATTATATCAAATCGCAGCAAACTTAGAGATGAAATAGCACAATATAATCTTGCTTTAATGTATCAATATGGAAAAGGATTACAAAAGATATAAATAAAGAAATTTACTAGTATGAAAAATCAGCTAAACAAAGAAACAAAAATGCACAAAATAAGTTAGAAAAATTTCAAAAGAGTTATAAAATTATAAGATCGTAAATACAATGATACTGTTCTTAAAATTAATAAAAAAATCGTTTATTAGATCATGTAATTATTCTTATGATAATGAATACAAATATATTTAAATTATAAAAGAGGCATATGCTATGCTAATGTAATTTACGTATTGAAGCACGTTTACAATTTTACAAAACGTACTAAAGTTTGCAACTTTTAATGTATAAATAACGAAATTTAATATAGTATCTAATTAATAAATATAAACAGATCCGTCGACATGTTCGACCAATGTAAATGTGATGGGAACACCAAATAGTTGTACTATATATTGTAGAAAAATAATTTTAATAACTTCCCTTTACAGAGAATATGAAACAAATAATTTTAATACTATTAAAAAGTAATTATTACACCAACAAATTTCTTTTACTTATTGAAGAAAATTATATTTTTCGATTGGAATATTTTAATTGCCAAAAGTTCCATTATTTTTGATATGTCTCCAAATAATAAACTCGCTTAAGAAATTATAACTAATAATACAAATGATTGGGTTAAATTTATTGGAGAAGCT
Organism: Rhizophagus irregularis; assembly: GCF_026210795.1. Lineage (NCBI taxonomy): Eukaryota > Fungi > Glomeromycota > Glomeromycetes > Glomerales > Glomeraceae > Rhizophagus > Rhizophagus irregularis. The sequence goes on along the minus strand of NC_089445.1, from coordinate 3,489,465 downwards.
ATTACTTTAAATATTATAAATCCATTTTTATAATATTAAAGAAGTTGGTTCGGATGTTTGATGTTTCGGAAAGGTCTATTGCGCATACTGGAGAGAAAGATTTTCACAAATAATTAGCATTTCTAATTTTAACGATGTCGCGATTAAATAATTATCAATGAAGTAATTATATTATTTTTATTACATGTTTTCTATCTTTACAATACATTATTATAGTTTTAATTAAAATTCTATTTATTATACAACTAAAACTTCAGCGCCAAATAAGTTCTCTTGAGAATATTGTTCGTTTTCATGGTATCACATGAGTATGTTAATAACCACGAAGAAAAAGATTTAAAAAATGAAAATTTTGACTTATGCAACCAATCCAAATAATTTTGATTGGACACGTGATCATTATTCTGAAAATTTTTTTAGAACTTTGATATACCGATATCCGATATACTGAATAACACGAACACGAATGGCAAATAGCACGAATGACACAAATAACAAAAAAAAAATTAAAAGGCTCGGTGCAGGAATTGAACCTGCGTCTTTAAGATAAAATAAAAATTATTTGGCTTTTAAATCAAAGTGATAATTAAAAGGAATATTTGTATATGCTGATAGTGGTACTCTCTTGATAATTTCATACTAACAACTTAGAAAAATGATTCTAGCTCGTTAAAGTGAGATTTAAGAATATCGCGGGGCGCGATATAAAAAAATTTTCTTTTTTATTCTTTTATTACTCTTACTGAAAAATTCGAAGATAAGGATCAATAATTGCACGAATTCAGTGCTGTAATTGCGCCCCTTAAATATGACTGCTTCTTGTTGATTATTGTTATATTTTTATCAGTTTCTTCAGTTTCTTTTCTTTTCTATCTTTTTCTTAATACTTTATAATCAGGCCCAACTATTAAGATATCCTATTATGGTTCAATTATAACATTGTTGGTGAATATAACTGTATTATATTATTATCTTTCAAAAATTGTAATTTATATCATTTATTTTAAAAGTTTTAAAAGTTAATGATACCGATTTAATTGAAAAAAAAATATTTTTTTTAATTCAATGTACGAATTATCACTTTTTTAATTTATGTAACATCTTTCACCTTTTTCAATGTTAATATACGTAATATTTAATAAATTGGATCATTGATTATTGAGTAATTTATATGTTTAAGATATACTAAAAGAGTAAACCATCGAGATGTGAAGTATTATATTTTTTTTAGACTAATTTAATATAAAAAATTTTTTTTTATATATATAAGCATATCGAATTTTAATGCTCTTTCAAATTTATTCGAATAAAGAACAAAAAAAATTTCTGTTAAACCGAAATTTCTCTTTAATAAATACCGATACTGTTGTTTTTGGAAAAATATATCAATTATCGCTACATATAACTATATAAATCATCAGTGAATCATAATGCGGGCCCAAATCCAATTCTTGCCAGCATTATGCAAACTCCAAACTCATTAAAATATCATGTGATTTGGAACCTTTATGTTAACTCTAGCAAATTTATAGTGTTGGCCCGAATTAATATCAGTGTAACCTAAAGTATCTTTTTAATTGTGGTACAGGCAATTATCGGTACTTAGGATATCGGTTTGACTGTATACACATACACAAGAAAAAAATGACTTCAACTTCCGTACGGTAAGTAACTATAAATCATTGAACAAAAAAAATTTAATTTTATAAAAAATTAAATATTTCCAATTTTTATTCCTATTTCTTTCACATTCTTATTTATTTTCTTCCATCTTTTATCCTTGTCATTTTTCGTTTCATCTCCTAACTCATTTTTATTTCCATCCTCTCCTTATAATAAGAGTTGCTTTGAGAGTAAGACCACTCAGTAACAAAGAAACACTACAAAACTGTAGTGAATGTCTAATAGTAATACCTGACGCACCACAAATACTCATTGGAAACGATAAATCCTTTACATTCGACTATGTATTTCCTTCGGATACTGAACAAGAAGAAGTATTTCAAGAATGCGCAAGTCCGCTAATAGATAAAATGGTGGAAGGGTGAGTGCGAGAAAAAAAACATGTGTCACGTTACGAATAACCACAGACATCAAAATTGTTTTGGGAAGACATCACCTTTTTTATCGACCATTGTTAATTTTTATTAAAATTTATGTATTAAAATTATTTATTTATTTTATTTTTAGTTATAATGTCACTATTTTAGCATATGGGTAAGTAAATAACAATCATTATTTTTCTATTTTTTTATTTTTATAGTTATTCTCAAAGGGAATGAACAATCTGAGTTTTTCATAATTATTATTTATTTATTATTTGTTTATTATTTGTTTATTATTTATTATTTATTAAAATCCTGAAACAATTTTTTTTATTAAACAAAATGATTTTTATTATCAACCCCCTATTTTTTAGTCAAACTGGTAGTGGTAAAACATATAGTATGGGTACAGCTGTGGATGGTTCAAATATTCAAGGTAAAATATACGTTCATCCCATTGTTCCATTGTTTGTTATACAAATTCTCTATTGCATCATTTAATATCTCATCTAATCTTCTATAATGATAATCAATTTATGACGTCATTTTTTTTAGGAATCATTCCACGTGCCATAAGAAAATTATTTGCTGACCTTCACGAACGAAAAGAACAAAATCCTTTTTATGAATTTGAAGTTTATGTATCATTCTTAGAATTATATAATGAAGATCTTATAGACTTATTAAACCCACAAAGTAGAGAAAATAATAAAAAAGGAAAGAATGATTTAATGATAAGAGAAGATGCGAACGGTCAAATTTATTTATCTGGTGTAAAAGAAGTTCAAGTTTCAAACCCAGATGAACTCTTAGGGTATGTTTCTACTGTTGTTAATGTGCGAAATACGTAGAAAAATTTTCATACGACTCATACGACGTCAAATATATGTATATATATATATTTATTTAAATACACAATTTTATTTTATTATTAGACAATTACAAAAGGGTTCACTATATCGAACTGTCGCTTCGACAGACATGAATATGGTATCTTCAAGGTCACACGCTATATTTTCCGTAATACTTAAACAAACAGGAATAGAAAGTTTAGAAGAAAATAAAGAAAATGATGATCCACCAGCACAAAAATCATTGACACCAAAAGTAACATCAAAATTTCATTTTGTAGATTTGGCTGGTTCAGAAAGGGTAATTATTCATCTTTTATGATTATTTTTTATATAATCGAAATTAATAATCTGTTTTTATCTTTTTTATAAAATATTTTACTTGAATAGTTAAAGAGAACTAACTCCATAGGTGATAGAGCAAAAGAAGGAATTGCAATTAATGGGAGTTTACTGGCTCTTGGTAATGTAATTTGTGCACTTGGTGATGAATCAAGAAAGGTCACTCATATTCCTTATAGAGATTCAAAATTGACACGTTTATTACAAGATTCACTTGGTGGTAACAGTCAAACTCTCATGTTGGCTTGTGTTTCACCATCTGATTCTAATTTTATGGAAACCTTAAATACACTAAAATATGCTAATCGTGCTCGTAATATTAAGAATAAAGTTAGTGTTAATGAAAGTTATGATGGTAATTCTGTTGAAATAAATCAACTACGTAGTCAAATAAGTAGATTAAAGATGGAAATTCAAATTTTACGAGCTGGTGGTTGTAATGAAGAAACAAGTCGTAAATATGAAGAAGAAATTAAGAGTCTTAAAGGAGAATTAGGAATGACAAAAATGAAACTTCAAAGTGTTGAACAAGAACTTGTCACTGTAAAAGCTGAAAAGAACACTCTTTTAATGGAAATTAGTTTTAATGATCAAGATCTTTCAGATGCTGATCGTGAACATAGGATTAAAACTCATAATATCGTTCAAGGTTATGAATCAGAAATTAAAAATCTTAAAAATCAAATTTCTGAACTTTTAGCTGCTCAAGCTTCTCAACATCCACATAAATCTTCATTGGCTGGAACAACACCAAGAAGAGAGAAAGGTTATATCAAATTCTCCGATAAGAAGAAGAAGAAACGTTCTTCAAAGAAAAGTAAGACAAAAGCTGATGGTTACTTCCCAGTTCCTGATGAAACTTTTACTACTAAAATCTCATCTATTGGTCCTTCCTCATCTCATCATCAACTTGAACATGTAAGTTTGGAAGAAGTTAAATCCTTATTCACACCATATGAAGAAGAAGAAGAAAGCATTGAAGAAGAAGATGGTGAAAATGTTGATAGTGAATCATTCAAACTTACTCGAAAATTGAAAAGACGTAGCAAGACAAGAGATAGGCTTGAAAAGGCAAAGGAACAACTCAGACAAAGTTACATGTTAATAAAGAATGGAGGTTCTTTACATGATGATCCTATTTTAAGTCAATTAATAAAACAACCTTCATCAACTAAGAGTGAAAGTTATATCGATCAAATGATTCCCAATCATCAAAAAGAAAAAAGAAGATCAAGCATTGTATCTTTCAGTGAAATTCAAACCACTGAAGTGTCAGAATGGCAAGGATCTTATCCACAACCACCACAACTTACTCGTCGTACTTCAAATTCAAGACCAATTTCCCCTTGTTCAAGTGAATCTTCTCAAAATAGCACTGGTTGCTCCTCCCAACAAGTACAAAACGTTATTGCTCTCACCCGTATGTTACACCAAATTCAAGCTGATATCTCTGTTAAAAAACAACTTGTTTCACAATTGGAACGCGCTGAACAAGAATATACTTATATGAAAGCTCAATATGAACAAAAATTGGCTGATATGAAAAAAACTTTAATTACTTTACAAAAAGAAAGAAAAGCTGCTCTTAAACGCGCTCAAAAAAATGCTAGTACTCGTGATAAGAATTCGATCCTTACCGAACTTAAAGCCCGTTACGAACATAAGATGAAACGTTTAATTCGAGAAATTGGTGAACTTCGTCGAAAATATAATGAAGCTACTCAATCAAATACCACATCAAAGAATCAAAATGAAACAATTCTCAAGAATATGCGTGTTCAAATTGAACAACTAAGAGGTGAAAAGATACGAATGATGAAGCGCATGAAGGATGAAGCCGAGCGTGTTCGTGAAACGACTGAACGTAATCAACGTGAAATTCAAAATCTTCGTCGAAATCTTTGTCGTAAAGAAAAAGCTGCTCAAGAACAAAAGAAACGTCTTGAAAGAATTAATGAAATGCAAAAAATCATGCTTGAAAAGAGACGGAAGGAAATTTTACAAAAAAATGGAAAAATTAAATCAGTTATGGCGTTACTCAAACGAACCACTACTCATAAGTCAATCACCAAGGCTTCCCGTAATCACAAACGACAATCAGTATCTAGTAATGGTGAAGGCAGAAATGATTTGAGACGATCTTTTGATGATTTAGGTCCTATCTATGATGACAAGAAAAAACTTCTTGATGAAGCTATCTATAAATATATTAGTGGTCGTCAACCATTGGCAATGGTGGATGAATGGATCGTTAAAAGAAACAATTTACAAGTGGAGAAGAATGAATTACTTGAAGAACGTGAAAAAATAATCACTAGTGAAATTGGAAATGAATTAGGAGGAGATGCCCAAGCATTAGATGATATGATTGAGATGATCACCTCAGAAATTGCTTACATTAATTCTAAGATTCATTATTTGCATATTAGTATTGCCGCGGAACAAGAAGAAAATTGTAAACAAGAAGAATCGAATCACGATTGTGAAAATAACAAAGAAACTGGAGATAAACCACGAAAGAATAGTATCAAGACTGGTGAAGCTGAACGTAAACTTTCCTTCATCTTACCAGAAAATGCCACACCTGAAGCTTCATATAATTTTGCGTTTCGCATACTACGAAATTTGGATGAATTCGAATCTTATACATTATTGGAATCTCTCTTTAAGGACATTATTGAACTTCGAACTGGAGATTGGTCTCGTCAAATGATTCTAGAACAACGGGAAAAGACAATTATGGATTTAAGAAAATCATTATTGGTCATGCGAAGAGCTACGGGTTTTACAACAAGTGAATATGAGAAAAAAAACATAGAACTCGAAGAAACTTTACGTCTTGAAAAGAGATCAGAAACACCGACAGAAGATGTTGGTTTTGACTCAACAAAGAACAAATATAATGTTGAAAGACGGGATAGTGCCGCCAGTGCCGCCAGTGTCATCAGTGTCACCAAAAATTATGAAGAAACAGCAGCATTAGAAGGAAGGCGAGAAGAATACCGCCTGAACTAAAAGTACAAGCATAACTTATTAATCTTATTAATTTCGAGAGCATTAAAAATCTAATATTAGAAATTCTATTCTAAACTAATTATTATCGATTAACAAATTTCTTGGTACATTTAAAATTTAGAAACTTTCTCGTTTACATTTCATATTGTGAATATCATTGTATATATATGATATGTGTGTATTTTTTACAGTCACCTTCCAGAAGGTTTAGTTCGCTCAGTATAGAGTGAATCCTTAATGTACGCATGTATTATCGTACGCATCCTGATTTTTAAGTTGTACGATAATTTAATGTACACACTTTTATTTTGTAACATTTATCTTAGAAAATTTTTGCATCAATGTATTTAAGTCAACGTATTATTCTATTTATTCAATATAATTATAATTAAAGTTTAGTATATTGATTTTTGTATATTTCATTAAAAACAAATCCGCACATGAGTATAATTACATATACTTTATGTCATAAACGGAACGCTTTATTAAATTTTTTGTTAAACAAAGATACATTTAATTAAGCCCAGTTAATGAACCAATTATACCGTTTAATCTAACTCGCTCAGAATTAGGATTTTACCTACAAAAAAACAATTTTTTATCTAATCATTTACAGTAGTTAAAAAAATTTACAATCTAAATATACCGTATATCATGGGCCATAGTACCCCTCAAAAAAGAAGTCACATTCTCCATTATTTAAATAATCCAACAAATATCTTAGGTGTGACGTGTAACAATACCCTAATTATTTTGTTTTAACACCCTTCTATTAATAGTAAAAATTCGCGTAATGGGGGGGTATAGGGCCAAACCTCCAAAATTTACAAGATACCCGGGGTACTGTGGCCTGCGATATCAGATATACAGTAATTTATTTGATTGATTCTATCTACACTCTATGAACATAATATATACTTGCTAAATAATATTTAGTGAAAAAAGAATCAAACTTAGTTGTAGCAAGTTCTATAAAGGTTCTGTTTAAAAAAATAAAACAGCGTATTAGTGTATTATAAAATTTTATTTCTATACATGCTAAAAAATTTTTTAAATAACAAATTATTAACTAATTACCAAAAAAAAAGGAAAGAAAAAATCAAAAAAGAATTAAAATACTAAACACAATATAAATTGTTTATTTTTTTCCTATAAAGGGAAGTTAAGGTAGTGACAAATATATATTATGTTCATGTGATTCTGCTTCGCTTTTCCCTGAATCTTACAGACATAATCATAAAACAAGAGAAAATATACTTGAAGTCTTAATCACATGAATTATATAGTAAAAAAATCAGAAGATAGTTCTTCCTTGAATTTATAGTCAGGTGAGTTATTAATGAAGAAATTCAACAACATACATTGCAATTTTTTGTAAAGATATACTGAAAAGATTAAAAATCATGCAGTGATCAATATATAAAGTAAAGGCAATCACACCTAATGGGTGCCAAAGGCATAAAAAATGATATAAATTTTAGTAAGAAAATGAGTAGTAACTGTTAAAGGAAGGAATGAAAGTATAAAAAAAAATTATACTACTCTGATTCCAATCTTTATCTAATGTTTTATTATGAGAATTATTTTTGTAATAAATCCTGTACTTGTAAAAGCGTCACATCATACCATTATTAAGCATATTCGTATAATAAATGAAATTTGTTAGAGTAATTTTGTCTGATTGTCTTAAAAATTTAAATCTCTGAATTGGCTTGTCACTTATGTATGAAGGAAAACTGATCTAGAACATCAATTTACATAAATGAGCTGTCTACTTAGTTACCAGAACTTTTCTTCTAAACTCTGAATGTATTTATATACTTACTTATTTACACCACTCATTATTATCTCTGATAGCAATTTCAAATGTTGAAGATGCATAATAAACATAAGCAGAGTATCCATATCCAATGCTTGGACTTTTCATCCCTTTTTAAAGAACTGCACCTAAATCAATTACAGTTTTATAAAGTTTACCATCTTTAGCAGGATCATTAAATTAAGCTCAAGTATAATGGTTATCATAGTTCCTAATAACTATTACTCTAACCTTTATTGTAAATATAAGTAAATAACAAAATACATTTTTTATTTTATTTTTTGCCCTAGCATTAATACTGATTGGCACTAATTGGATCTGATGGCACTGATTTGCAACAATAATTAATATTTCAGACCATATATTCTTGATTAGCATGATAAGTAAACACTGTTCTTGCTGATGGAGATTTTACAGCACTATCATAACATGATTTATCAACTAGTAAATATATTACACCAGGCATTTTATCTTCAAGGGTCTCTAATTACTTGCTTGTATATTCTAATATTCCATATTTCTTCACTTCTTATTTATACACTAACATGTAATCATCCTTATGCTTATCAAATATTCTTTTATCAATACTGTTATAGAAGAAGATAAGATTGAACGCTGATTCATCATCATATTCTAAGGCTGATTCATCAGCCAAATAAAAGAAAGCTGTGCTTCTGTTGATATCATCCATTAAGGCAGGCCACCTGAAGTTCTGGCCCACATGATCTACAAAGGCATTGGTTAGAAACAATATCAAAGCACTGCAATATATTACTTGTACATCAGAGAAATTGTCAACTTTACCCAGAAATTTCTGCGCTTGTCCTAATTTTTTTTCATATTTGCGAAGGAATTCAACTGTTTCAGGTGAATTAGAAATTTCAGTTGTAGTTAAATTTAATGCCTTAGGTAAGTTGGAAGTTGTATCATTAAGAGTTTATTGAAAATGAAATCATTTGTTTAATGACTTGAATGATAAAAAGACCCTTTTTTCTAATGGACTTCAAAAATTTGGACATCCTAAATATCATCTTCTTTCCTATAGATTCAAATGAAAAAGAAAGCATTTAATATGATATAATGAAGGTAAAATGAAACAATGGTAACAAAAAATTAATTCAGGTTGACTTATACATGCCACCCAAATTATTTTGGACTGCCATAATTATAAGTAAAATCCCAAATTCAATTATGACATCCCAAATTATTTTGGCACTTTACATAGTAAATTATATATAAACCGAATGAATTATGGCATCCCAAATTATAATTATGGCATCCCAAAATAATTTGGGCAGCATGTATACAGGTTGTGTTAACCAAATTTACTATGATCTACTTACCAGCAACGAGTTGCTCTGAATATGTATTTTGAGCAGGTTTGATGATAAGAAGCAGGAAAGAAAAGTACAAGAATAAGTAAGTATTTGGTATTATTGGCAAATATAACAGACAGGCAAATCATAGGCAAGCACCAGACTTCTTTGATAGCCCTTTCAAGTATATGAGCTTATTATCTTACGGCTATACATTTTAAAGATCACGTGATTGACAAGTTATGTAATTGATACTTCGCCATAATTCTGGCTGAATTATTAACTAGCTGGAGTTAAGATTTTATTTTTTGAGCATTACGCATTATGTTTACGATATTAACATACGCACTGGCCGGAGTTAAGTTTAACGATATCACGTGCAAGTGTAGGATGTAAGTACGCAGCGTACATTAAGGAACCTCTTATCAGTTATTTTTCAAGGGCGTCCTTAACGTACAGTAGAGGTGTACGATATTAACGTACAAACTGGCCCGAGTTTGAGTTATGCACTTGCACTTGATAGCGTTAACCAGGAAGAAAATTGATCAGATTATTGTTTCTCAATATATACTAGAAGATCCATATGCTATTACTTGTAGCGAAGAAGATAATTCAATTCGTGAATGGTTAAAGAGAACGGACAACAATAACCGTCGCGTGTATTTTAAGTTTGATGAATACTACAGTATAGTTTCGTTTATACTATATAAAAGAATTTTGGTATTCAGTTATTTTGTTGATCGTAATAGTTATTGTAAGTATTTATTTATTCATTTTGATGCAAAAATATGTTTTAAACAATAATTTTTTTATGGTTAATTAACCTTCTTGACTTAAATGATAGTCGAATTCTTCGATTAGAGCATCAATTTGATCGTCCTATGGAATTCCTTCCTAATGGTGATTTAATGAATTTGATAAAATTTACCGGTACTCTTTTATAAATAAGCCCGCAACTCCTTGGAAATATTTGAAACATTCTCAAATATACGATATAGAAAGGTTTAATGAATACACATACTATCTTTTTTGTCAAACAAAGTTATTTCTGTTTAATAAAGGTTTCATGACTCAATGGGATTTATCGACAATGACTTTTGAAACGCAATACCATTTAGTTGATGAAGTTGATGAATATGACGAATATGACGGTCTTGTGATAACAAAACTCAGACATTATTGGCGTTATATATTAAAAATATAAACAAACTGGTATATATTCAATGGAAACTGGAGTGCATATTTCAAGATATGGTCAGTATTAATTTCAAGATATTTTATTATCGTTATACCTAGTATATAGTAATGTATAATTATTATTTAACATATAACATTATAACTTATTTTCATAATAAAAAATTCCTTAATATTCTAGAAGTTGGAATCGGTCAAAAAAATCTTACCCGGTTAATAACCGCGCGTTTAAAGCCTATTTATTTTTTTATTATTTGAATATTTAAATAATCCGACTATAATTAACTTTGTATTGTAAATTTTTGTATTTTAATTGAGTAATGTATTGTAAAGACTAGGAAACGGGAACCGTTGTAAGTAAGTCCGGAGCGAGGTATCATAATAATAATAAATAAAGATGTTAACATATATCAAGAATGGTAGCGATTTTCTACTAATTAGCAGCATAACGCCTTGGAATTCCGGGTCACGTGATAGATCATTTTTCATAGTGCGTAGACATACTGTATACAGTATAGTCCTTCGCATTCGCTCCGGACAATAAATATAAGATTGTCGCTATCTCCAGTTTATCATTCGTGCTGTGAATATCGGTAACATGAGGGGAAATCACTAACTGCTAATGAACAAAATTAAAGTTAATGCTAGTAAAGTTAAGGTTAAAAGTTGACTAGGCATTAATACATTTCGGAAAATAGTACCGCTTATATTACTTCAAAATATTTACATTCGGGTGGATGGTCATCTTTTATTAATATACTGTATTTGATATTCCTTTACAATTTTATAGTTTTCATTTTTCATTTTTTTGATTATTATTTGTATTTTTCTCGCGATTATAACTTAGATAGATTTTCATTTCTCTTAATTCGTCCTTTTATGATATAGAATAGAATTCGGGTACCGCCTCGGAATTATAAATAACAGCCATGTGTATATAACGTTATGTATAGCTTAGCTTACGGTAATAATTAACAGGGGTTTCCCTTGTTATTACCCCACTCTATATTTATATTTAATAAAATAAAATAAAAAAATACATAATTTATCGTTTGTTATGAATAACAAAAATTCTTTGATTTAAACAATTTTTTATAGGAATGATCGCAGTAAAAATATAATTTGAATTAATGAACTAATTATGTGAATATAAATATATATATTTTTTACCGATTTTTTATTTTAAAACATTAAATCTTAAATTCGAAAAAAACGCGTTGTCCATGACACCTCTTTATCTAATGTATGCAAAATGTAAAATGCATTAATAATAAAGGGTAATGTAATTATGTAAACCAAACATCAAACCACCAACCCATGGGCATCTTTTCGAAATTGTATTTTTTTCATTGTTTTCATACCCTATAAAAAAAGGAACGTTCAGAAAATATATGTAAAGTGTACAGTATACATAAAATGTCTATAGAATGTCCATAAAATGCATAGGGAAATATGCAAAAAAGGCAGTACATTTTGTATCATCATCACTCATGGGCTTGATCTGCATAAAATTAATTTGGTAAATTATTTGAAAAAAATCAGGTTTTTAAACAGGTCAATTCTTTCATCTTTATATAAATTTGGATGTTCCTAGTAACTTTAGTTGCATGATGAGTCTGAAACCCTTTTGATAACCCTTAAATAGTGTAAGGCAGAAGAAAATTCTTTAACTAATTCGTAAAAAAAAATTCTTTTTTTTTTTTAACTCGTTCAAGTCTCTTTTTCTGTTATTAATAAGTTATTTATATATTTAATTCACACTTCGTACCCTTGGTACCTAATTTTAGTACTACCTAAATATCTTTCAATCAATGACACCACATTGTTTACAAATAAAACATTGACATATTTAGGATTAAATTTACAATTTCCCGTAGGTTGAACAAAAATAGGCGTTCTATAATGACAAATACAGTTTAGTCGTGAAAATTCGTCACAATCGTCACAAGTCATTCCATCTTTAAATTTTTATTTTCTGAAACAGAATGAGAACATTCTTTCTATGCAATAATACAGTTTTTTTTTAACTATTGACCCGATCTGAATCAGTTTATTTTTAAAAATGACTTTAAATAAACAGATAAATATACTTTATTAATTTGAAATAGTTTGCATATAATTAATACGATGATCCAAATGTGGTTCTTCGGAGTAACGCGAATTTTTAATAAATGATTAAATACTAAATTTTCGGAATTATATCATAATATTAAATTCCGAAATTTATTTATCAATTTCACAACTTTTTACCATACTGCGAACTGTGATTTTTCTTTTTTTTTTGTAAAAAAAAAATTTTTATTAATGTGACCTTCATGAAGAAAAAAAAGATCAATTCTATCAAATTCTATCGGCAAAATTATGTTTATTCAATCCGTCTCAGACTTTTTAATAAGCGAGGACGAAAAAAAAAAAATTTATTATTATGTTTTACGCCCAATAAATAACAAACACGCATGCACATTACCAAAGTAGCAAAAGTATCGGACTTGACTCTCCTCATGGTATCACCTTTATTGTAAAATATATTATGCAGATCAAATAACAAGGGTACATTTGCATCAAAGTAATCAACATACGAATTTGTACTTCTTTCTCTTTTTTTAAACATATGATTTCTCTTTCAAACATGTGAGATTTTAATTAAAGTTTAAAAGACATTCAATTTTGACCGATTAAAGATATTATGCGTGGGTTCTCTAAATAAAAGAAAAAAAAAGAAAAATTCCATTCATGCACAAAAAGCATTAATAATTTGATTTATTTGTTCCCTACCAAAGTTCCAATACGAATTTTAATTATCTAAGCTATAGTTGTTAAACTGTATAATAATCGTATAACAACAATGAAATCCATATATCGATTATCGACCAACGTTTCTCATATTCATTGAAATTTCACATAAACCCACATTACGATGCGATAATTACTTTATAATTAAGTATTCTTTGGTAAAATACATTTATTTATTATACAAAAAAATTTTTGATTTCACAAAAGAAATAGCACAGTAATTGAATAACTCATTAAAATAGCGTCTAGCGTCTAGCATATATATGATTTTTATATCGGAGATTCGGAATTAGTTACATTAAAATCAAAAAACGCTAAACCGAAAATGTATCATAAAAAGATATATATATATATATTTTTCCATTTCTTTCGTGTGAAAAAAGTTATACCGGTAAATTACTAATGCCGAGATATCATATGAATATATTTAAATATAGAGAAATAATGTACAGTATTTATTTACATCAAAAAAAAAAAAAAATTTTTTCTAAACTTAAACCTGACAGGTTTGTTGACATTCCATCGTGCACATGTTTGATGTTGTATTTATGGTTGTGCATTTTTTTGCCATTGCAGAAATATCTTCACAGCCCATGAATAACGCTTACTAGAGTGGGAAAAATAGATGTCATTTGATAACAATGAAATTTATTATCGTACATTGTGATTCCAATCTATCTCTTTCATTTATTTCATTTATTTCGTTATCTAAATTCATTTATTAAAATTGTGGATTCTTTTCTTTTCTTACCTTCTTAATTTAGTAGTGTTTCATTATAATTTTTGACGTTGTAAACAATTTAAAATCGGTATTTCTTTGGTCTACGTCGACATATCAAGGTATTAAATCATCAATTTACTATTTTTATACTTTAATATCAGATGCTAACGGCGCTTGATAATTTGAATTAACAATGCGTTACTTACTATATTGTCGATAATTTCATGGGCAGAAAAAAAAAAAATATAAAGTGTCCTCCTCAATATTGTTTTTGGAATTTGGATTTTTACATTTATTCTAAGACCAATCACCAATAGTTATAGAAAAAACGTGATCAAATTGCGATTTTAATATCATAATCCATATTAACCTAGATTATTAAAATAATATTAAATAGTATATATACCATGCGACTCGATCGGATTATGTATCGGATGTGTTTTAAAAAAAAATATTTTAAAACTTATTATTTAATAGGTTTAATATCGACAAGCTTTTAGAATATTATGGCTGATGTTCTATAATCTGAGATGCCACGATTGCCACGTGTAATTTCATATTATTAATATATAATAAATAGTGCATATATATTACAAAGCCATTTGATGAAGTTAATTCGAAAATTTGGCCATTGTGCATTTATTTGTAAATTGTAACTCAATTTGTAAGTATAAATAATACATATCAAAAAATTTCTCTTTTGCCCCTGTGAATATCAATGTAAATAAAAAAAACATTGTTTTAGTATGTTTCTATGATTTTTAACTTAATTAGAATGATATGTTGGACAATTAACCAAAATGTTTTTTTTAATCTAAAAATTTTTTAATATCAAATGATTTTTTTCATTGGCTGAAAATAATTTTAAATAATTATTGTTAATATGATAAAATTGAAAATATGAAATAACAAACTGAATATAATTTCTTGTTTGATTATTATTATTATTATTTTTCATTGTTTCTTTTCTTTTTTCGAATAATAATAAGTCATTACAATCGATTGTTTAATTTTAAAACTAAAAAAAAAAACTTGAGGTTTTTTTCCGTATATAAGCTCTCAATTTAGAAAAAAAAAAGAAAAATAAAAATAAAAACAAATAATTTTTAGAAGATTTAATATGTTACTTTCTTTTTTTTTTTTTTTTAATAAATAAATAATTACGATTAAACAAATATATTATAAATTTTGGAATAAATATATATAAGAAATATATATATATTAACATATATTTTCGATTGTATTATAAAACGAAAATCACTTTTAAATTTTTTTTATATATACATTTCTTTTTTTTTCTTGCTTCTCTTGCTTTAAAAATCTTTTCGTTATATATATATACATACACACGAAAAAAATGACTTCAACTTCCGTGCGGTAAGTATAAATCAAAAAATCATGTGTAGTTTACGCCAATTATATTGTTCATTGATCAATGAAATGATCTACAACCCTAGCCATGGCGAAAAAAAAGTGACTGACACGTGACTGCATTTTATTCATCACAACCGTCACGCCCCACCGCGTTTCCACTTTTTATATTTATCTGAGGGACTTGTTTTTTTTGAGTAGGTAAAAACTTATTCGTCACCCCTTATTCTTCACCGGTTATTTTCACGTGTTAGTGCATAACGCCGTAATGCGGGCCAAAAGTCACGTGTCAGTCACTTTTTTTTCGCCATGGCTAGGGTACTAAAATGATCGGCAATACGTCACAGATAATTTTGTGCCACATACCTAGCACTCTTTAATCTTAATAAGTCTTTTTCTTATTTATTTTCTTCCACCTTTATCTTTTTCCTCCTTTCACTCATCTTCCTTTCTGTCCTCTCCTTATAATAAATAGAGTTGCTTTAAGAGTGAGACCACTTAATAAAAAAGAAACACAACAAAATTGTAATAAAAGTTTAACAACAATATCTGACGCACCACAAATACTCATTGGAAACGATAAATCCTTTACATTCGATCATGTATTCCCATCGGATACTGAACAAGAAGAAGTATTTCAAGAATGCGCAAGTCCGCTAGTAGAAAAATTGGTGAAAGGGTGAGTACAGGATAAAAAATATCACGTCATTCAGAAGAATCAAATATAAATAACAAATATATATATATATATAATTTATTATTGTTTATTATATTATATTATTTATTTTAATATATATATATTTTTAGTTATAATGTCACAATGTTAGCTTATGGGTAAGTAAATATTTTGTATATTTTATTATTTATAAAAATTAATTGTTATTAAAAAATTTTCAACCCTTATTTTTTTTTTAGTCAAACTGGCAGTGGTAAAACATATAGTATGGGTACAGCTTTAGACGGTTCAAATATTCTACCCGAACATCAGGGTAAAATATGATGCATTCATTCCATTGTTCTATTATTCATTTAAAATGATCATCAAACTTAGATTATGACGCGACGTCATTTTTTTTAGGAATAATTCAACGTGCCATAAGAAAATTATTTGCTGACCTTCACGAACGAAAAGAAAAAAATCCTTCTTATCAATTTGAAGTTTATGTATCATTCTTAGAATTATATAATGAAGTTCTTATAGACTTATTAAACCCACAAAGTAGAGAAAATAATAAAAAAGGAAGGAGTGATTTAATGATAAGAGAAGATACTAACGGTCAAATACATTGGGCTGGTGTAAGAGAAGTTCAAGTTTCAGGCCCAGATGAACTTTTAGGGTATGCTCTTTTTTTTTATATGACGTTAAGATATACGTATGATATTTTTTTAACACGCAATTTCATTTTGTTATTAGACAATTACAAAAGGGTTCATTGTGTCGAACTGTCGCTTCAACAGATATGAATATAGTATCTTCAAGATCACACGCTATATTTTCCGTAATACTTAAACAAACAGGAATAGAAAATTTAGAAGAAAATAAAGAAAATGATGATCCACCAGCACAAAAATCATTGACATCAAAAGTAACTTCAAAATTTCATTTTGTAGATTTAGCTGGTTCAGAAAGGGTAATTATTAATATTTTATTGTATTCTTTATATAGTCGGAATTATTTATGTGGTTTTATCTTTTTTTACAAAAAAATTTAATAGTTAAAGAGAACTAACTCCATAGGTGATAGAGAAAAAGAAGGAATTGCAATTAATGGGAGTTTACTGGCTCTTGGTAATGTAATTAGCGCGCTTGGTGATGAATCAAGAAATGTTACACATATCCCTTACAGAGATTCAAAATTAACACGTTTATTGCAAGATTCACTTGGTGGTAATAGTCAAACTCTCATGTTAGCTTGCGTTTCACCAGCTGATTCTAATTTTATGGAAACCTTAAATACACTAAAATACGCTAATCGTGCTCGAAATATTAAGAATAAAGTTAGTGTTAATGAAAGTTATAATGGTAACTCTGTTGAGATAAATCAACTTTGTGGTCAAATAAGTAGATTAAAGGTGGAAATTCAAAATTTACGAGCTGGTGGTTGTAATGAAGAAACAAGTCGTAAATATGAAGAAGAAATTAAGAGTCTTAAAGAAGAATTAGGAATGACAAAAATGAAACTTCAAAATGTCGAACAAGAACTTAAAAAAACTGTAAATGCAGAAAAGAATACTTTCTTAATGGAAATTAGTTTTAATGATGAGGGCCTTTCAGATAATGATCGTGAACATAGGATAAAAACTCATCATATCATTCAAGGATATGAAACAGAAATTAAAAATCCTAAAGATCAAATTGCCGAACTTTTAACTGCTCAAGCTGCTCAACATCCATATAAAGCTTCCTTGGCTGAGAAAGATCATATCAAGTTCCCTGATCCTCATATCTTTTCATCTGATGAGGATATTTATCATCAAAATAATGATAGAAATAGTAATAAAGAGAGTGGAGAGAAGAAAGGTAAAAAGAAGAAGAAACGTTCTTCAAAGAAAAGTAAGACAAGAGCCAATGACCACTTTCCAGTTTCTGATGAGACTTCTAATAAAATCTCACTTGTTGATCCTTCTTCATCTTGTCAACTTGATGAACATATTGTTAGCGAAGGTGAATCATTCAAAATAACTCAAAAATTAAAAAGACGCAGTAATACCAGAGAAAAGTTCGAAAAGGCCAATGAACAACTCAGACAAAGTTACATGATAATAAATAATGGAGATCCTTTATATGATGACCCACTTGTAATTCAACAACCTTCATCAACTAATAGTGAAAGTTATATTGATCAAATTATACCCAATTATTCAAAGGAAAAAAGAAGATCAAGCAGTGAATATTTCGGTGAAAATCAAACCATTGAAGTACCCGAATGGGAAAAAAGATTAAGTAGTGTATCTCCCAGTGAAATTCCAGCTGTTGAAGAATCTAATTCTGACGATGAGCCAATTTCTCCTTATTCAACTAAATCTGATTCTTCTCAATATTGCACTAGTTGCTCATCCCGAAATGCTCTTGCGCTTGCCCACGAGCTACGTCAAATTCATGCTGATATTATTGTTAAAGAACATCTCATTTCACAATTAGAATTTGCTGTAAAACAATATACTAATATGAGAAATCAATATGAACAACGGTTGGATGATATGCAAGAAGCCTTACAACAAGAAAGGGACGCTGCTGTTAAACGCGCTCAAAATGCTAGTACTCGTGATAAGAATTCGATCCTTGCGGTCGAACTTAAAGCCCGTTACGAACACAAGATGAACCGTTTAATTCAAGAAGCTACCCAAAATGCTACATCAAAGAATCAAAATGAAACAATGCTCAAGAATATGCGTGCTCAAATTGAACAACTAAAAAGTGAAAAATCGCGAATGATAAAGCGCATGAATGATGTTCGTGAAATGACTGAACGTAATCAACGTGAAATTCAAAATCTTCGTCGTAAAAAAAAAGCTGCTCAAGAACGAATGAACCGTCTTGAAAGAACTAGTGAAATGCAAAAAATCATGCTTGAAAAGAGACGGAAGAAAGTTTTACAAACAAATGAAAAACTTAAATCGGTTATGGCATTACTGAAACGGACCACTACTCCTAAGTTAATAGCCAAGGCTTTCCGTGATCATTCAGCACCTAATAATTGTGAAGACGGAAAGGAACCAAGACGATCCTCTGATGATTTAAGTCCTATCTATGATGAAGTATTTGCCAGTGGTTATGATAAGAAAAAACTTCTTTATGAAGCAATCTGTAAATATATTAGTGGTCGTCAAACACTAGCAGTGATGGATGAATGGATCGTTAGAAGAAACAATTTACAAGAGGAGAAGAATGAATTACTTGAAGAACAAGAAAGAATAAATAGTACTTGTGAAATTGGAAATGAATTAAGAGGATATGCTCAAGCATTAGATGATAAGATTGAGATAATTACCTCGGAAATTGCTTGCATTAATGCTGAGATTCATTCTTTACAATCAAGTATTGCTGCGGACCAAGAAGAGAATTATATTAAGACTGATAAAGCTGAAAAGAAACTTCCCTTCATCTTACCAGAGGTTGCATCACATGAAGCCTTATATGACTATGTTTTTCGAGTTCTACAAAATTTGGATCAATTCGAATCTTATACAATATTGGAATCCTTCTTTAAGGATATTATTAAACTTCGGACTGGATATCGGTCTCTTCAAATGATTCTAGAACAACGAGAAAGGACAATTATGGATTTAAGAAAATCATTATTGACAAGTAAATACGAGAAGAAAAGCAGATTTCTCGAAGAAGCTTTACGTCTTGATGGAAGATCATTAAGTCCATCAACTCCAGAAAAGAGAGAATTACAGATGGACGATATTGAAAATAGTACTTCCAATGCCATTTCCTTCGAGGCTGCAGTATCTGCAGGAACTCTTGGAACTCCTTGTCAAATGGGATTATCATCAAGACGCAATTTATACTTGTTAAATCTTCAATTACGCGAAAAGGTATCTGAACGAACTAATGAAATTCAATCATCAACGCCGGACGTTCCAACAAATTCAAAGAGAAAAGATTCTGGTAATAGTGATTATAGCAGTGGAAGCATTGGTTACAATGATGTAAAGAGGAGTTTAAATGGTCGAAGATTAAAGAATGGTCCATCAACACCAAATGATGAGAATATTTCTCCTTCAATAGAGCTTGGAAATTTACATTTAGAACGCACAAGTTCTCTCAATAGTCAATTTTTTAAACGCACAAGGTCCTGCAGTCAACCTTTAGAACGTTCCAGATCCAGTGATCAACATTTAGAACGAAGAAAACCTAGTGTTCAATTTTCAAGTTCGCTTCACGTTGGGTCAACAATTCTTGCACATAGTCGACAAAGTAGTTTAACAAGTCTTTACTTAGAATCAGGTGGGAATGTTTCACGCGATAGCGGACATTTTGGCAATTGTTGATAAGCGAAGATCACAAAGCAGTATGGCACGACGAGGTTCCAAAGATATAACATCAGCATATCATACGCGACAAAGTTCATACGAACATAGTTCACCCGATAGTGATGATACAATAAGCGTAATAAGTACTACTAGTGAATGTGAAAAACGTGCATTAATGTCACATCATACACACACAAGATCAGAAACATCGACAAGAGATAATGTTTTTGATCGTTTATCAAAGAATCAAACACGATCAAGTTCAACAAAGGTGAACATGGTAGTACCGCTAGTGCCGCCAATGTCTCACCAAAGGATATCAGATATGAAGAAACATTAGAGCATGCGAGAAGAATATGTGATATTAGATTTTTAATTCTCTCGAAATTTAATATCTTTTTTAGATCAATTATTGCCAGTTAATAAATCTCTTGGAACATTTTAAAAATTTATAAACTTTTTCGTTCACATTAATTTTCTTTGTACATATTGTAAAAAAATAATATTGTTGTAGATATGTTAATATTATTAGTCCTTTACTCCTTTACTCCTTTTTTTCCTTACATCTTTCTTATTACTCTTCAACCGTAGAAGTAACCGAGGGAGGTCATTTTTTGATTCTTTTTTTTTATGGAATATACGTGTTTCTTTATTATTTATGAATGTTATAATAATAATAATAAATTAAAGTTCTATCCGCCAATTCCGTGATGATCTTTACTAACATCGTAGTTAATCTAAACTACCCTAACAGTCTGTTTGCGCTGCCTTCGATTTCATCATCCAGATTTTGCGTCATCAGTGATAATTAAGGTGTTTGATCGGCTTTAATAATTTCTTTTGTTTTAAAATGTTTAGTATTTTGGGGATGCTTGTTAGTCACACAATAAGGTTTAACTATAAACTATCCATCTCTTTCTATACCGTTTTCTTTAATTGATTTTGTAATAGGCTAATAGCTTTCATCATACTATCTTCATCCAAATATCTGTTTCTTATGAATCTTGATTAATTTATATTGTATCTTTTAGCTGTCTCAATTATAAAATCCTCTTCTTTCTCTTTTGATATTTCTTGATCCAAAACTGACTTAAGTATGTCGTAAAATAAAATGTCACGTCCTCTTTGGAAATTTAATCAGAACTATTTCTAACGCTCAGATACGATTGGTTCAAAAGCGGTCGTTGGTAGTCACGAGCAAAAATTTTGTTATTGGGAAACATGAATTCAAAATTGCAATTCACGATGCACAGTATGTAACTAACACGCAGAACTATGTAAATTTATTGAAATGCATTTTATACTATTCATTTAATAAATTTGCCATGTCAAACAAAACGTTAAAATTTTATTAAATAATTCCTCAACAACAAAGTATATATCAATGTACTGTATTACTTGTATTTTATTAAGGACAAATTTGCTGACAAAATTGTTCGTCGATACAAGTGTAATAATAGAAGCTGAAATAATAGAAATTTAATGAAGTCGTCGCCTATACTTTGTTAAAAAACACACGTCAATAATAAGAAAATTTCTCAATAATGGAAAGTGGCGCAGTATAAGAACAGAGAAAATATCTAAAAAAAGGTGACCAAGTATTAGTCATAAGAAGAAACGAGAAGATAGGAAATTAACAAAACAGTTAGAAACGACAATGGGATGGATTTAAATGATAAACAGAAAGGTAATACATAATCGAAACAAAACGTGATAGAAGAATCTTAATTATAGATTTTTTCAGGCTTTAATACAAATTGTGTAAGAAGAGAAGATCCCTGAAAATTCAAAGCCCCTTCCTTTATTTAGGAAAATTAAAAAGAAACATTTGTATAATGAGACTTAATGTCATGAATCATCTTATAGATCTGGATGGGCAATTTCGTGTATTCACGAAGTTTTATTACAAAAAAATTTGTATGATTTTTGACCAAAGAAAAAGAATATATGCTATAGGTCACGTCAATTTTTAGGTAGAATAATGGATGAAAAGTTATTGTCATTTCGTGTTTTATAAACATCTTGACTTTGAAAAACTGACAATCGAGTTTCTTTTTTCCAATTAAGTGTTTTATAAGAAAATAAAAATTAATAATGATAATATTTTAAAATCGTTAAATAATTAAATTTTATACCACGTTTCCTAATAGTCGTCCGTGATTTTCCTTATTGATATTTTATGAATGATGTTTATTTAATATGATAGTTAAAATCTATTACATATTTATATAACGATATGTCGGGACATATATGAAATTTTTAGAAAATATCGTTATATCAAAGTTATACCGATATTTATATGTCCTCACATATAGTGGGAAAATAAAATTTTATCGGTATAACAAGTTTTTAATAGTATATCGGTATATCGAATATCGGTATATCGAGGTTAGACTGTAGTTTATTAAATATTCATAATAAATAGTTCAGTTATTGGATAGGGGAAGTAGTCAACAAATCACTGGAGCTTTATTGTTCTGCCCTCACGACTGATAAAATAAACTAACTTTATTTGATTAGCTTTTTCACATAAATTATTTTCAAAAAAATTTGTTTATATTCAAGACAAGATTAGATGACTCCATTACACGAATTTTAGCTTCACATTCTATAATATTATTTTTTATTTACATCTGCAAATGCTGCTTCTTTATTTCCCCATCCCTCAATATAATAAATTACTGAACGCCATCCATACTTGTAAGTGGATATTCCATAGGAATTAAGGAATGAATAATCAATAATGGTTTTGACAGTCAAATGTTTTGTAAGATAAATTTCTGCATCGTTTCAGATGAAGACATATTACTTGGCTCAGTTGGCTGCGTTTTTTATATTATCAGAAAGAAAATTTATTATACATTACCGTTCAGCCAGTAAGTTTTTTTTACTTGAAACTCAACTTTATTTATAATTTTAGCCATATAAAGCAGTATTAAATGTCATGTCACAATACTAATTTTAAACGCTAATATATTTTTAGATAAGTATAGTAGTTTATTTAAAACATACCGGTAAATTGATACATTTGATAATCTAAATGATGGAAATATTACAAACTTCCACATATAAGATCTACAATAAAACATTTGACTAATTATAAATTTGCTAAAATACCTTTTTTTTTACTGGAATTCTCGCAATTTAACACTTTAGTTGTCATTTTCTCAATTAATATTAGATACCTTAGTAGTTAATATTGTTTACAATTCAATATGAAATTTTTTTATTTGCTTTTTAAGTGATAACCCAATGGATTACTTTGATAAATTTCATCAATGTATTTTTATATTTCTGCATGTAATACTGAATGAATTCTCATCTATTGTATCTGAACTTACAATACTTTTCTACCGTCATAAAATAAGGATTAATTTCTTCATTACTGCGGTGCTGCGGCTGAGATTATCTGTGTGACTACAGTATTCGGAAAATAAATTGCATAAATACTTAATTTTTCTTCATTCACAGAAAAAAAAAAAGTTTTTTTTTAAAACTTTGACTGTTCAATCCTATTGTTTAATACTTCTCTGTTAAATTGTCATTATTCAATATGTCTGATAATATCATAATGCATGATACCGATGAATGGATTAAAGAAGCCATTAATAAAGAACATATAAAATATTATGAATATAGTGAATTTAGTGACTTTAAAGAAATTGGTAGCGGAGGTTTCGGAAAGGTTTACAGGGCAAATTGGAAAAATTTGAAATGTTTTGCATTAAAATCTTTTTTTAATCTTAACAAAGTCACCTTAAAAGAAATTGTTTGTGAGGTAATTTAATAAATAATATTATTTCTTTATTATTATCAAATAGTATTTATTTAAAAATTTAAATTATTTAGTTAAAAATTCAGCGTGAAGTAGATTATCATGATAATATTATCCGTTGCCATGGAATAACAAAATTTGAATCAGCAGGTATTATAATGATACCTTAATTAATATTAATAATATTATGAATTTATTCACAATGCATTTTAATGACCGTTTCTTTTTTTCTTTAGAATATCATGGTAATAATAATTATATTTTAGTAATGGAATATGCCGATGGCGGTAGTCTGCGAAATTATCTGAAGGAAAACTTTATTAACCTTACTTGGGACGACAAATCTATTATGGCATACCAGTTATCTTGTGCTATATCATGTTTACATAATGAAGGAATTGTCCATCGTGACTTGGTAATTTATTCATTATTCTTTCAATAATTGAATAATATCATATCTGCATCATTTGTTTAATATATACATTTTTTTTAATAGCATTCCGGTAATATATTAGTTCATCATAAAACGATCAAATTGGCAGATTTTGGATTATCAAAAAGAATCGGGATGTCATCAAATTTGCAATCCCAATTATTTGGAGTGATTCCTTATGTTGATCCAAAAATTTTCAACAGACGAAGAAGTAGTTCTGACCAAGCAACACAAATTTACTCATTAAATGAAAAAAGTGATATTTACAGTATTGGCGTATTATTATGGGAAATATCTAATGGACAACCTCCTTTTTATGTTGAAGATGAACAATATGATGTTGGTTTAGCTTTAGAAATTTTACAAGGTCTCAGAGAAACTGTTGTTCCTGGAACACCTGAAAATTATGCAAAAATTTATACTGGTAAGACAAATTTAATTACTTAAGTATTATTTCTTATCAAATCATTGATTATATTTATTATTTAGAATGCTGGGATGGAGAACCTGATAATCGCCCAACCATAAATCAAGTAGTTACTTGGCTAAATGCACTAATTATCAAAACAGACGTAATAATCGAAAATCATCAGGTGAAAAACAAACAAGAACTTAATGAAGCGATTTCTTTAAGTGCTAATAACTCAGAACCACGAGGTGAATTATCTCAACTTATGCAAAATTTTGAAAAAATGAAAATAGATACAAAAAAAATTGATTCTTTTGAGATCTCAGAAAATCTTTCAACCGAAAAAGATTTTAATATGATAGTTGGAGAAATAAACGATTATATTTATAAATTAAAAAATAAGGGAAATTATAATATTTCAGAATTAGAAAAGCATTTTAATAATTATAATGCAAGTTTACAAGAAATTTACAATTGGTTATTGAATAATCAAATTAGTTCAAATTCTATTTATTTACTTGGATATTTTAACTATTATGGATTTGTAACAAATCAAAATAATAAGAAAGCATTTAATTTGTTTATTAATGCATCAAAAAAAAATCATGTATTAGCACAACTTTTCGTTGGTGATTGTTATTTTTATGGATATGGAACTTTGAAAAATGAAAATTTGTCTTTTGAATATTATAAAAAAGTAGCTAATGAAAATGATGCAGTAGGACAATTAGAAATTGGTTATAGTTTTGAAAAAGGAATAGGAATTAGAAAAGATTTAAAAAAAGCATTTTATTGGTATGAAAAAGCTGCAAATAATGGGAATATAATAGCAATGCATAATCTTGGTAATTGTTATAAAAATGGAATTGGTGTTATAAAAGATTGTAATAAAGCTTTTGAATTATATAAGCAATCAGCTGAAGGAAAATATTCAAAGGGAATAGCTTCATTAGGATATTGTTATGATAAAGGTATTGGAAATAAAATTGATAAACAAAAAGCATTTAAATTATATCAAATTGCAGCAAACTTAGGAGATGAAATGGCACAATATAATATTGCTTTAATGTATCAATATGGAAAAGGAGTTACAAAAGATATAAATAAAGCAATTTATTGGTATGAAAAATCAGCTAAACAAAGAAACAAAAATGCACAAAATAAGTTAGAAAAACTTCAAAAAAGAAAATAACTTTACTAAATTTCAAAACTTTTATTATTTATAAAATTACAAGACTGTACTAAATATAACAATATTGTAAATAAAAATGTTTATTAAATTATTGCCATCTCTAATTACTGTGATCCAGTATTATTTAATAAAAAAAAAAATTTAAGAAAATATGAAAATCGGGAACGATAAGAGTTACACCAAATTTTCAAGGCATAAATCCTAAGATACAGTATATATAAATTTTCCGATGCGTTAGGATCACTATAATTATGGCTAGGCTCGGATAAATGATCGGCCAATCTACATCTACACGTTCAGCCTAAGAACTACGAGACTTATCATTACCACGTAGTGCATGTTGCAAATTGTAACAAATATTTTATTAATGCTTAAATTGTTGCTAAACTAATACATTATTAGGGTAAATCTTGTAATGAAGAATTTGATAAGAAACGAATTAACTGTAATGTAAAAAGATCAAAGTGCTTCGGAGTAGCAGTATATGATTATGAGGCCCATTAACCAATACTATATTGAAATTTATGCAATAGCCTAGTGATTAAAGTAAGAGACTATCTCTTAGAATTTCTTTTAGACTTGTTATTAGAGTTCTAAGTAATCCTTTTTCTAGTCTTGTTCTTTGAACTCAGGGAATCGAAAGCAATCGCTTGATTTAATTTTATCTGTGGAGGAGAAAATTCACAACTATTTTGTAAATTTTGAAGCTGATCGTCTATATTTTTTTCATCCTCCAAATATGCCAAATTCAATTGTACCCTTAACAATCATCTGTGAAATAACAAAAATTATTAGATGTAAGCGATTGCAAAATACAAGTGCTTATACAAGTACATACCTTCGCTTTCCATGCCAACACAATTATAGGAAGTACCTTTGAGCCGAATTGAATTATTTGAGAGGGGATTTCCAACATTTGTGTTCGAGTTATTCGACATGTATAGCTAGCAGGGGAATCCAATCTAAGTAATAACATCATCAGACCTAAATTTCGTTCATAAAGAAATGATAAAATAAGTCACTAGTCTGAACAATATACAACTTGAGAAATTCCATCATCAAACCTACCCGAGTGTATAAACCCGATCGATTGCAGTTTCCTTATCTTTTTCTCCTCCATCCCAACAGCTTCACACAAAGAATAAAACATATCCTTCATCATCTTCGGAGCTTTTATACCTCTTTCATGCAAAAGTTTTGTCCCATTGTTACCTTCGAAAGATTTACCAGCCTCTGAACATCCGTACTCAGTAGAAACCTTTCAAATGATTAGATCTCCACACCTTCCCATAATCTTTCTCTTCATTTTGACAATTGCAGATCCAGTTCGATTACTCTGACCTGATGCAAAAAAGATGTGAACCACTTATCATAGAAGAATGGTTATAGTGTTATCTTCCCTACCTTGCGGTTTCCAATCCATCAACATTCCCAAATCCTCTGTCTATAAAATTCCAAACATGAACTAAGAGCCACAATTCCAGATGATCCTTCTCTAAACTTCCCGCTTCATATTCATGTTAATCATGTAACCTGTAGATCAAGATAGAATTAATAATCCAGGAATAAAAAAATAATTTACTATCGGGCAGAACCTACAAGTTGTACGCGGTATTTCAAATCCAATCATGATCAAAATGTGTTTGTCGATTGTATGGAGAATCCCACTGCTGAGATTTAAATATAGCATCTCTGAGGCCTGAGATGTCGGACTAATTCAGATGTACAAGTAAGTAAATGATCATAATAGTATTATCAACAAGATATATAAAACTACCTACCACCCGAAAACTGTTAAGATACGTTAATAAGTCTTGGGGCATCTGTGGTATTGGCTTAAGTTTATATTTTCGAATTTCATCAAGTTCTATCTCAGTAAAAACTTCTTCATTGGTATAAATTTTATCATTTGGATCTATCACAAATGAATGACATAGGTTTTGGAAAGTCGCAAAATGTTAGATGTCAAGTAATAGAACCTGAGCTTTGTCCAATACATAAAGGATACTTACTGTTCGTGCCTGCATTTAATACCAAAATTGTATAGAGCATCTTCTACTATTTTTCCCGTAGAAAGAATCCATTTGTCCGAGTCATTCATTTTTAAGTATGTCTTATCGAATTCAGTCAACTCTATCTTTGTCTTCAACTTACTATCATCTACAACAGTATCATCATTATCGGAACTGTCACAGGACGAAGATTCCGAACTATAAACGTAGTCATCATCATCATCATCATCATCAACAACAGATTCCATACCCTTAAAAATTCGTCGTGAAGTGGCGAATTGCTTCTTGGTCTTATAATACTCTCATTGTCACTTTCATCACTTTCATCATCGTGAGCTGGGATCTAGATGTTGAGAAGAAAAAGTGAATTTACTGCGCATGATGTTTTGTACGTTGGAAGCACGACGGAAAATATCTACATTATCTTCCGGTGTACTCGGCTCTTTATACCCTTGTCCACGTTGATACTTGTATCTTCCGTACCATCGTCATCTGCTAAACGCTTTCCGATATTTTTCTCAGTAATATTTGAGTTTAAGGCATAATTTAATTTTTTCCGGTCAAAGATTCGATGAGCCTCGTTCCCCGTTAAAGTACGATCGACCGAAAACTGAGTCTGCAAAACCATAAAAAACATAAAAGTTGGTATTGTACTAACTTGATACTTAAGATACAATATCAATGCTGGACATATACCTCAGCTAACTCCACTTCCATCTCTAATAACCTTTTTTCTGCCTCGATTTTTTCGGTTTCAACACTCCTCCAAAACGATTTTACATCTTCCCCTTGTGCTTGTAGCTACAGAAATAGAAACAGTAAGAGAATGATTAAAAAAAAGGGCTAAACCATCCTGAAGACAGAGCAGGAATCAGCAGGACTACGAATGAACATAGTAATTCTCGGCACTGTGGCATAGTAGGCACTGGCCTTCACGTAGACTTGGAATGAAGCCCACCAGAGATAGTACTCCATTATTAGCTTGGTGCGTAGGCAAGCATTTTAGGTGGTTGTTCTGGCATAGTAACCCAACTCCTTCCTATCCTTTGCATCCAAATATAAAACTTAAATAAAATAGATACTCACCTTTAGTACTCCTTCGTTGAGAACGGAGGTAGCCTTTTTCCACTTTTTGTCCGTTGTACCCTCTGCGATCCAAATCACAAATTTAAATATCATTGAGTGCTCGACTCGCTTATTACAAGTGAAACTTAATTATTAACTCTTGTTCCACATTATCCGAGCTCAAGAGCAAAAAAAGACTAATTTTTTGCCAATTGAGCAACTTGATCCATTCTTTTTTTTCGCGGCAATATCATACGCGAATATGAATGTATCAGTGCACACTCTGCGACGATCAGTGAAGTCTAATTTTGTTTTACGGAAATTCCTCCCAACCTTCAAACTATAATTATAATTTCACATTTTTTCAAGGTGAAACTCGGAAACAAACAAACGTTTAAACTTCATACTATCTGTTGAAAGCTCACCTTTTTCATTTCGATGATAGACATTTGTGGCTTTTTAGGAATGAGTAACTCGTTAAAAAAAAAAAAATTCTAATTACAGAAAAAAAATTTTTTCAATCTTTTTACCTACCCGTGACAATACGTCATTGATTACCTGATAACGTGATACACAAATTGCCATGAGTATCGCAATAAAATGAACACATTAAATATGAAAAATTGGCATAACAATGATTTCCGTTAAACAAATCATTTTTTTTCTCGTGTCGCAAAGGAGTGACCGACTATTATTTAAATGATATCAAATGATTTCGAAGGGATGTCTTAAATAAAATAAAAACGTTATTGTTAATTTGTTAATTGATAATTGTTTAAATAATCTTAAGGCGTTCTTAAACATCTCAATTGATGAGATCTGATTTGGTCAAAGAATAGAAAGTTTTTAAGAAAGTTTCCTATTTTGACGAACAAGTAATCTAAAAATAGCCAAAGACTAATCAATTTATTTACTTTTACTCCATTTTAATTGTTTGTTTAACCAAAAAAATGAATTTTTAAAAATAAATTGATCTTTTTTATTCTTTTTTAAAATAAAATAACTTTTACGAAAAATCAGTTGGACTTTTTTTAAAAAAACTTCTATTTAGTCAAAATGGTAAATATAGATTCTTGTTATACAGTCGTTTGTTAGAAAAATGTATATAGTTCTTTTCTAGGACTTGAAGGAATTATCAAAGGCTCTTGATTCAACCTTCAATACGTTCGAGCAGCGCCTCAATCAACAATTAACTCACGATTTAGTGCTTTCGACTCACTCAAATCGAAACGATCCAACGCGATACTCTCAAACATTTGAAAAGTATTAACCTGTATATTAATAATTTTGATCAACGTATCAAATTAGTTGAAAATAATCAAGTCGATTACAATCAGAGACTCAGCCAAGCTGAACTGAAGGTTAGGGAGCTTGAAACCGCGATTACATTATCAAAATTGTAAAATTGTAATGTAACGTAAGTAACTGTATAAATTTACCAACCATTTAGGTATTAATATTTTATTGGTTCATTAATTCCTTTTTTCTATTTTTTAAAATTTCATCTTAACCTATAGCGATAGTCTTACGTCTAAATAATAGCCCCCACTCTTCACGTGAATTTTTTTATTTCTAGGAAACGGGAACCGTTGGAGCGTCCGAAGCATAATAATCACATGATCGTCAATAAAATACTAAATAAATATATATAGTTAAAATCGTACAATTAAAATACATTGTGAAACGTTACAAATTTCCGATTTATGTTACGTTGCAAATTTCGATTTATTTCGATAAAAAAATTTTCCCCCAGAGAATTTAATACAATTGACGCAAAAAAGTTGTCCAACGTTAAATTACAATATCATATAATCCAGCAGTCGTTTTTCTTCTTTCTTTCTTTCTTTTACTCTCTCATGATTTCCGATTCGGTGAAGCCTTTCAAATGAAAACGGCTTAAAAAAAATGTTTTTCAGAGCACTAACCCGTGATATTGCAACAAATGAGAGACCAGCATTATATTCCTATCTATAACAGCTTTTGGTAGCGTCAGTCCTTGGCTTTTATGTATAGTAATAGCCCATGCGAGTGTGAGAGGAATTTGCAAACGTGAACAAGCTACCGTCTTGGTTTCCCAGGAACGTCGAATTGGTGTAATGGGATAATGCATGATAGATTCTGGGTCATATGAACTAAACACACTACATCCCGTCTCACAACTTTCTAAAATTGTATCATATACGATACAAATATTCGTTACGGCCTGGACGATAGTTTTGTATTCATGATGAACCCGAAGCGTGTGCATCAGCACTACCTTTTGGATATTGATGATTTAGTGTTCGTTAGGTAAAAAAATTTTTTTTATAAAAAATAATTATTTTTCACGAAATCAAATTGTTTTTTTTAAATCAAAGCCTTTTAAAGTATCTCATTTTTGTTCTCCCAAAATATTATTAAATTCATTAAAAAAGAAGTTTCGAAAATTGTTTTTTTTTCTTCAAGGTGAGAAATAAATCTTGCGTTTATATAAAAATGGAATTATTGGGAATTTTGTTAAAGGAGTTTTTTTAAAAAAAAAATTTAAAAGAAAGAACTTTATTAAATTTTCAAAAAAAAAAACGAAATATTTGGGATACATAGTAAAAAAAAAATAGTCTTTTTTTTAAAAAAAAATTTGAAAGAAAGAATTTTACTAATTTAATTTTCAAAAAAAAAAAAATTATATATATATATTATATTTATTTATTTATTCCAAGAAATTTTTATTTATCCGGATCAGATAAACGGAACACTAAATTTAATTTAAAAAAATTTTTTTTTTATATAGTTATTAAATCTTGCGTAACTTAAAGAACTTATTAAACTTATTGATAAATTATTTTTCGATGGTTTTTTTTTTGTTAATTATATTATTGTATTGTCCATATATTAATAAAATTACGCTTATTTAATGCATAATGGCTTAGTGTAATATATTCAATATGAATCAATATTTCAACATGCTTGCCCTTATTTTAGGGGAAAGAAAATCCGTTAAAAAATTGATTTATGGATGGATTGTTTGTAATTTGTGTTGGTAATCTCCTAACACGGATCGTATCAATTCTAATTCCATGTCTTACACGTCGATTATTCCGTCGTCTTCGAATAGTAAGACTAGCGTAAGATGGAACGTTTGATGGAGTACGTTCAGATTGATTCATTGCAAATTTGTTTTTTTTTTCAAGGTGAAAAAATTCGTCAAAGCAGGAAAAAAAGGAATTTTTTTTTTCGTTGTTAAAAAGTATTTGGGTTAAAGGGTTTTTTTATATTAAAAAAAAATTTTTTTTTTCGTTGTTAAAAAATATTTGGGTTAAACGTCAAAGAGGGTCATTTTATATTAAAAATTTTTTTTTTTTCCCCTCTGATCTTGTGTTTTCTCACTTTTTTTAACTAAAGTAGTAAAAATAATATAAAATATTTTTTTTTATTATTTATTTATTCACCAATCTTAATTAAAATTAAATTTTTTTTTTTCATTTAAGTTACATTATATTAAACAACTTTAAAAAAAAAACTTTTTTTTCTTTTTAAAGTAATTTTTTTTTCTTAAGTTGTTTAATATAAATGAAAAAGAAAAAAAAAATTTTTTTTTTATACAAGGTAAAGTCGATTAGAGCAGTTTTTAATTGGTAATTATTTTATTCTAGGTCAGTTCTGAGTCAAAACAATTTCTTTAATTGGGAACACTAAAAAATGCAATGTATAATTTCTGTACCGGGTGCTTTGAGATTGCAAGATTGCATGCAGTTTAATAAATTTGATGATGATGAATTAAATGCGCCAACCTACTTTTATAGGATCTGACCATTCATTGCTAAAATTTTTTTTCAAACACTTTTTTGGGGGATTAGAAAAGAAGATTAGATCGACATTTAAAAAAACTGCGGTATTTGTTAACCTGTTTTAAAACCTGTTTTCTTTCGATTACATTGCGATATTCATCATTTTTATCTTGTGCGAAATACTGTAACCCTCTGTAGGTTAATAAGCCATTATAATTATAACTGCAATATTTTCCTGATGAATGCTTTGCAGAATTATCAATCATTATTGACACTTTTAAATAACTCTTTAATTCTTTCCTTTTCCTTTTTCCTTGTTTTCTTGTTTCCATTATAGAACAACGAAAATTGTCAATTGTTTAATATTTCACATAAAGGAAAAAAAAATTTAAAAAAATAACATTCACCACGAGTTCATCAAAATCTAGATCTAACAATGTGCGTGTCGTAAAATTTATTTTTGACGCGCTAAAAAAAAAAAGAAATCTTTTTTCCGGTTTAATAATTAATAATACTACCGAATTATACAGTTTTTTTTTTTTTAATGTATACAGTTTTAACTTGAAATGCACAAAAAAGAAAAAAAAAATTTTAGATTGATAATTAAGAGGAAGTCACAAGGTAATGTCACGATGTGATTCAAATACCAATATTATATATTGTACAAATTATTATTATAATATAACAATATTTATTAAATTAATAAGTTCAAATAATATATTTGGTGAAATTGGTGAAACCTTTCTTTCAAAACCTTTCAAATTTTAATTACTAAACCAAAAAAAGTATCTGTCAAAAAAAATTCTATTCGATGTGAAATGTGAGACAGCTTTTTTTAAAAAAAAAATTTTGCAATTCCGACAAGTTAAAAAAAAAAATGTTATATATGTTATATATATATGACAATAATAATAATATTATTGTTACTATTATTTATACTAATATGTAATATACAGTATATACATGTATATTATATAAATAAAATATCTACACATTTATATATGAGCGTATGTATTACTTACTGTACATATTTACTTACGAAAAATTAATTTAAATTCATATAATTTTTTTGCCTTATCTGTAATTTCTAATCTATCAATCCATTTTGAGATTAATTCAGCATGTTGAATTAATTATAAACAAAAATATGAGGTTAATCTGCAACTCTGCATATAAACTTTTATAAACAAGAAAAATTTCTTGTTACGCCCTAAATACATAATTATTTTACAGGTAATATTACCTGTATTTAACCTATTATATAATTTATTTAAAGTTATTTTTGAAAGTGACAACAACATTTTGGAAAACTTTTTTTAGTAATATTTATTCTTTTTTTTTTTTTTTTAACGAAATTCTACGAATATATCATTTTTTTTTTTATAACATCAGCATCTTTCGGTTAATTTCCTTAATCAATGAAATAAATATAAACATCCTATTTAAGAGATTCTTTTTATTCCAGATAAAGAACGATTTGCTTTTTTCGAACAATTTTATATACAAAATTTCGCCAATCAAAAATTTCGGCAACTCCGGTATATTATTATTATTATATAAACAACAAACATATATATATATATATATATATATATATATCATATCGTATATATATATCACATAACATATATATGTACATATTAATATATATTAAGTTATTTTAAAATTCCGATTTTTTCAATTAATACAATTTTAATTTGGTAAATTGGCATCATTTAAATGAGACGCCATAACTATTTTTTTTTTTCTTTTTGATAATAAATGAGTATAAAAAAATTCTGATAACCAAACATTACCAAATATAGTAAAATTCAAGAATAAATAAATGAGCAGCTGAACCATAAATAAATAACAAAAGGTTTTTTCTTTATAATGACGATAGTTTTTTTTTAACCCTCTTTTTTATTTATTAGCTATAAAACAAAAAGAGTAAAAAAAAAATAATATTCACCTTCAGCCAAGCAAATTTTTTGTTTATTTCTTTTTTACAATGAGAGAATTTCATACCGCCATCAAAAATAAATAAATAAATAAACATTAATAAAATAGAATAGAATAAGAATATAATGGATATATATTTTTTATTTTTATTTATTTTTTATATATTATATATATTTTAACTAAAATAAAAAATATGAATAATTGATGAAATTTAGTTTTCAAAAAAATTTTTAGCAATGGATGTTACTGCTTTTTTCATGTCTTTGTAAAAAAAAAATGCGTTTTGAAAGGTTTTGAAGTAAAGTTGTGAAATTTATCGCGAATAATAAAACAACCTACTTAATAACAACCTAATAATAACCTCAATAATGACCATAATGACCATAATAAACACAATAATAAGCCCGCGTTAAAGAGAATAATTATCCAAAATTGGACCCATTTTTTTTTGAAAGGCGAAACGTTTCCTAAGAGGAATTGTTATTATTATTATTATTATTTATTATTAACATCATCTCATCAACTCTGATTGGAACACGCAACACGCACAGCTGAGTATTTTATTGTAAGGCTGCTAGGATTATCATTAAACATATTTATTGATCCGAACTTTACAAATTAAGAAAAAAAAGGTGAGAAAATTTGAAACATTGAACCACCTTTAATGACCTTTGTTAACTTTGCCTAATCAGGTGATGTGGGTGATTTATATGTTTATTCGTTTCCTTTTTAAATGATCGTTCCTGAGTCCTGAGTCAACCCTGAGTTTCTGAGTCACATTTTATATTAATCCTATTTTTTTTTCACGAGCAATTTTATTTTTTTAAACACATTCCATTAAAAATAGAATTGTGTAACTATGTTTACGTAACTTCATTTTTTACGTCTATCCCAATTAAGTAATTTGATAGTAGCTTTCCCTTTTTTACAATTATTTAACATACATAACAAACAAGCTTTGAGATCCTTTTAAAGTGACGAATATATGGTTTTAGCGACAAAGATATATGTAATTTTATGAGAAGAAAAAGAATTTCTAAGGTTATTTTTTTAATAAATTTTTTTTTTTTTTTGATTTCAATAAAAGTTTAGAGAGACTTTATTTTTAGATATAATTTAACAAGAAAACAACTTTTATTAATCGATTATCCAAGCAGATTTGTAGTTATTCTTGAATTGTTAAAATTTTTACATTTTATAATTAATTTTTATTCATTATAGAAAATTTAAGTATTTCTGGGTAGAACATTTGTATTTTAGTTAATTTTCATGATTTTTCATTTAAACCATAAGCAGTTGATGTAGTAGATAAATGGATAGTAAAATAATAATTTATTATAAATTATAATAGTTTTCTAAAATGTTTTTGTAAATAAATAGAACGTGTAAAATGTGTGGTTAAAAAGGCTAAAAAGTGTCGAAAAAAAAAAGAGTTTTAAACAACACTAAGTTTCGTACATATATAAAATATACATATAATAGACGACCTTCGTAGCAAGATCCTTTTAAACTGGCTCAAGTGCTTAGCGTTTAAAGCTTATTAAATTGTTTCTAATAACCTGATGAACGGTTTTGGTATTAGTTGTTCATAAATGTTACACAGTTTACCTATAAAAGAGTTAGTAAAATTTTGCTGACCAAAATGATATTACTCTTATTAAATATTATTTTGTTTGGTTTTGCTTGTTTAATAATTTAAATATTATTTTATCATTAGAACCTTTTGGAGCATATTGAATGGATGAATGTTCATTTGATAATTTAAGTTTTCATATTACCATTATTATGTTACCAATATAAAAAATATTTATTACATAATCTGTCAACCAAGTATGGGCAAATCCTTTGCAATTAACTTGTAAATCACGAATTAATAATTCAATTAGAAATCATTGATGGAGGAATAATTTGATTATAAACTGTGAATTGTGAATCTTTCTTGATTGTTATTTTTAACTGTCACAAAAAAAAGTTATTCCTTTTGATCTTTCTCACATATAATAATTATTTCCAGCCAAACTGCATATTAAAATGGTTTGTTAATCCCAATCTTTATAAGACATAAAATTTATATAACATATATTATATATATATCCAAAAATATTCTACTCCATTATAATAATGTACTACAAATAAAATCAATAAAAAAGATTCTTTTTATTATTATATATTTGACAAATTAATTAATTAATCAATTTTACAACTGGTTGTATTCATAAAAAAAATTTAATAGAAAAATTAAACCTAAATCTTTAAAAAAAAGGGTCAATTGGTGTAATTTAAATCCAAAATCTATTAAAAAAATCTAGATTTTTTTGTAATTTATCATTTTTGTTTTATAATTTAATTATATTAAATAGAAAAAAAAAAGTTCATTTATTTATATTATTGTAAATATAAAAAAATGAAATTTAGTTTGTAATCATTATTTTTATCATTATGTTTATTATTTGCAACCATATCACTGATATTTCAGATAATCTACAAATTAGATTTATAATTTGATTTACTAACATTTGCTGATTAAAATTTTAATATTCAATTTTCATTATTATTAAAGAAAAATTGTTGTTATAAATGGGTTGATAAATATTTGATTACATGGGTGGCTTGTACTAGCTACTTATCCATGTGTTACATTGATTATCACAGTTTTCAGAATTCTGTATACGTTATAATTACTTGATGATTATGATTACAGAACAATAAAGCTCTAATCGGTCCAGTCCTAATCTGGCAATCCAGACTGAAAATTCAGATTGGTCAAATCTGGGTTGATGTTTCAACCTGAACCAAAATATTCGGTTCAGTCTGGTCTGATTTCAGATTATAAATCTAATTCAGACCAAATTTTACGGATTGGACTGGACTGGACTAAATAAACGTTTTCGCAATGGATTTATATTAAACCTGTTGCGATTGTAATTATTAAATAAAAAAACGGTGTGAAACATTTTTTTTAATATATTATTATAGAAAAAACATTTATGCAACATTTTTTTAAATTAATTTAATGAAAAAACATTGCGAAAACATTTTTTTTTAATATATTATTATAGAAAAAATGTTTTCGCAACGTTTCTATAATAATTTAATGAAAAAATATTGCGAAAACATTTTTTTTTAATATATTATTATAGAAAAACATTTTCACAATGTTTCTACAATAATTTAATGAAAAATGTTGCGAAACATTTTTTCAAAGTAATTTTAATTAGAAAAATGTTTTTGCAACATTTTTTTAATTAATTTAATGAAAAAATGTTGTGAAAATGTTTTTTTAATATATTATTATAAAAAAAATGCGCAACATTTTTTTATTATAAGACTAGACTGAACTGGACCAAAATAACTGGTCCAGTCCAGTCTGGTCCCAGATTCTCTTTTTAATGTAAACCAGATTGAATCAAAATAAACTAATTTTTCAACTCAGATCAATCAATCCAGACCATTTAGAGCTTTACAGAACAATTATTGGACAATTACTAAACAATTACTGGACAATTACTGAATGATTATAATTATAGGATGATTATAGGATGATTATAGGACAATTATAGGATAATTACCAGACAAAATTGTCCAGTTTTTGTTTAGTAATCATCCTGTAATCATAATCTCATATTCTTTTTTATTAGATGACCTGCAAGGGGTAGTACAATTTTGAAAAGCGCAATAAATAATTAAATATTATTGATCAAATAGTTTATCTATTAGATCTTTTTTACTGCTTTCTTTCTCATCCATTTCACTCCTTTAATAAAAATCATATTAAATTCCTTTTTCTTTCAATATTTTTAACATGAACGAACTATTTTCATCATCATCTTTCAATATTAATAATATTAATATTTCTGAAGAATTTGATCTATCAAAAAAACTTTTTTTCTTTAATAATCCTAGTAAGAAATGACCAAACTTAATAGTATTAATTATCAAATATAATAAATACTAAACGATTTTTCCTTCTAGAATCTATTGAACTAATTGAAGAATATGAATAAGATAGGTTTGAACAGTTAAATAAATAATAATAATAATTCTCATAAAAGTATTGATGCAAATATTGATATTTATAAAAACTAAAATTAGCCACTTGATTTACCTATTGTGCAGTTACTTTTGAGCAATGTTAAACTCTCTTTGGATACTAACTTGATGTTTGAAAATTGAAAGGAGTTTGAAAGATTTGTGGATATATCTAGTGAACAACAAGTTTTGAAAATAAAAAGGTTTGCATTGAAAAAAATAGAGATGGACAAATAAGGAAATACAAGTTTGACTGTGAATATTCAGGAAAATATAAACCTAAGAAAATGGCAATTATTGAAAATTAACGAAATCCAACTTTCAAAAGACTGAATGTAGTTTTCAGGTAAATTTTAGTTATATAAAGTAGAGGTGTGCTCCGGTGAAATCCGTTCAATCCGTCATCTGATCCAATCAAAAAATGGATTATTCAGATTAAAAATAAACGAATTGCGGATAATCTGGATGGATCTGTTGGATGATATCAGATTGATCGGATGTTATACAGATGACCAGATTGACCGGATTGATCAGATAATCTGGTCCAATCTGGTCAAATTTATACTATTTTTTTTCATTATTTTTTTTTTCTAAAAAAAAAAACACTTTGAACTTGGACTTGGACTTTAGAATGACTTGGATGGCTTGAATTTCGAAAGGTAAGCATAAATTTCTTTTTTCTTTTATCTTGGGAATGTCATTAACATTCCTTTTGCTTCTTTTCTTTAGAGAACGCCTTCCTGAACTCAGGTTTCGACTTGGGCTATGAAGGTAAGTTAATAATAGAGATTTTCATTTTTTTTTGTCATTAGAAACGTCATTAACGTTCCTTTTGCTTCTTTTCTTTAGAGGAATGCCTTCCTGAACTTGTTTTTTGGCTTGGGTTATAAAGGTAAGTTGGAGGAAGAGTTTTTTTATTTTTTCTTGTCTTTAGGAACGTAATTAACGTTTCTTTTACTTCTTTTTTTTTAGGAGAACGCCTTCTTGAACTTTAATTTTGGCTTGGGTTATAAAGATAAGTTGGGAAAGGGTATTTTGTTTTTTTGTCTTTAGAAACGTCATTAACGTTCCTTTTGCTTCTTTTCTTTAAAAGGATGCCTTCCCAGACTTGGATCTCAGGCTTGGATTATAAAGGTAAGATGGAAAGTGTATTTTTTTATTTTTGTCTTTAGAAACGTAATTAACGTTCATTTTTGCTTCTTTTCTTTAGGGAAACGTATTCTTGGACCTGGATTTCGGCTTGAGTTATAAAGGTAAAATAGGGAAGTGTATTTTTTTTTTTTTGTCTTTAAGAACGTAATTGACGTTCCTTTTGCTTCTTTTTTTGGGAGACACCTTCTTGGACTTGGATTTCAATTTGGGTTATAAAGGTAAATTGAGAGGAAGGCATTTTTGTTTTTTTTTTGTCTTTAGAAACGTAATTAACATTCCTTTTGCTTCTTTTCTTTAGGAGGATGCCTCTTGGACCTGGATTTTGGCATGGGTTATAAAGGTAAATTGGGGGAAAGGTATTTTTGTTTTTTTGTTTTTAGGAACGTAATTAACGTTCCTTTTGCTTCTTTTTTTAGGGAGACACCTTCTTGGACTCAGATTTCAGCATGGGTTATAAAGGTAAGTTGGGAGAAGAGTATTTTTAGTTTTTTCTTGTCTTTAGGAACGTAATTAACATTCCTTTTATTTCTTTTTTTAGGGGACGCCTTCCTGTACTTGAATTTTGGCGTGGGTTATAAAAGTAAGTTGGGGAAGGGTAATTTTGTTTTTTTTGTCTTTAGGAACGTAACTAATGTTCCTTTTGCTTCTTTTCTTTAGGGGATGCCTTCCCAGACCTGGATTTTGGTTGGGATATAAAGATAAGTTGGGAAGGAGATTTTTTTGTTTTTTTAGTCTTTGAATAGTCTTTAATGTTCTCTTCTTTTTTTTTCTTTAGGGGTCTTCAAACTGGTTCAATCCAAATCTTAAACTTTTTATAAATATTGTGTCAAATAATTTGTTAAAAATCATTTGTAATAACGTAAAAATAAATACTATGTTTATTATTAAAAAATTTCTAATTGTCAATTAATATTAATAAAAAGTATTAAGTAGAAAAAATTGAATTCAGATTCATCAGATTCACCAGATTGACCAGATTATTCAGATATCTGGTCAACCATTCAGTCAAATTGGTGAGCAAGTATTGACCAGATATCTGATGATCTATCTGGTCAATCTGATGAATCATCCGGATCAATCTGAATCTGGTCAAATTTCAGATGGATGACTGGATATCTGGATTGACCAGATTCGGAGCATACCTCTACATCAGAGAAGCAGTGAATAGGTATAAGTTATACATGCCACCCAAATTATTTTGGGCTGCTGTAATTATAAGTAAAATCCTAAATTCAATTATGACATCCCAAATTATTTTGGCACTTTACATAGTAAATTATATATAAATTAAATGAATTACGACATCCCAAATTATAATTATGGCATCCCAAAATAATTTGGGCAGCATGTATAGTATAAGTAATTTAGAAATGAAAAAATATGTGTTTTGATGTTAAAATTAAATATCTTATATAACAAATTACTTGCTATTCATATTCACTGATCTGCAGAATTAACAAAATTCGTCCAAATTAAGGAATTTGACAATAATTTAATAAAAATTAGGTAAATTAAATTTTGCAAAAATGATCACACTTGTACTACATGATCATATGGCAGATATTAAGAAATTACTTCAACAAAAAGTTACGTTAAAAAAATTTTTTCTTTCGTAAACTTCCTATTAAACTCTCCATCAACTCCTCCATCAACTTTTCAACCAGTTTTTACATCAAGTAAATTGGAAATTTTTGCAAGTATATTAGTAATTATTTTACATTAGACATAACTTGAAACTGTTTTTTTATTTTTTTTTTTATAGTTTATAAAAAAAATTTATTTAGAAAGCAAAATTATTCAAAAAACTCTTTTAATAAAGAAATAACTCTAAATATTAATAATGATGATTTAGCAAAATTGAATTATGTATTAATTAGTTGTTTAATTATAATCTATTTGATATTTATTATTAATTATTTTTCAGTTAATTTTTTTCGTTAAATCATTAAATATTCTGGATTTTTGTAAAGTTTTTCTTTTTTTTTTAATAAACTAACTTTATAATATTTCCCCCCTTTTTTTTTAGAAATTCCTTCTACTGGTTTCAGGTTAAAGAGGTAAATATTTTGGAAGAGGTCTTAAAAGTTTTTTTTTTATATATTTTTAACATTTTTTCTTATATAAGAACAGGTTTTGATCGATTTCAGTACTGCACCACATAATTGATGATTGGCAAATTCTGCAAATTGGTAGATATGTATGAATATAGAAGATTATTAGAACATAATTGTATATTTATTTTAGGTAAGTGATAATGATTATGACAACACAGCATGTGCTCTTAATGGTACTTTTTAAATATAATACAAGTAGAGATATGATATATTATATATATAATATATGTAACGATCATATAATATATATAATAATTTTAATGCTAGCCAAAATTATTATAATTTTAGCCAAATTTATAAAAAAAAAATTTTAAAATTTTTCAACTATGATTAATGGTAAGCTTTCATTTTTGGATATTTGTGTAATATTATACAATATTTTCTCAATTTTTATTTTACAGAAAAATTTTCTTTTTTAGAAATTTGTATAATATCATGTGATACATTTGACTATTTAGCTGAAATTAAAAATCACATGGTCACTTAATTCTAGCTACTTAAATTAACTCGGATCAACTTTTGTTATAAATGTTATACAAATGTTACATATCAGCCAATTTTTGGAATTTTAATCAATCAACCCAGGGTAGCAGATCTGCAGATGCGACACATATTTAGTTGATGATCTATATATATCTTTATATCAAAAAAGGAAAGGCCTAGACCGGTCTATGACAAATAAGGTGTGTTAGGTGCGTTGATTGATTAGCCTTTCAAATCCTATGAAAAGTTTTTATACTTAAAATATACTTAAAATTTTATTAAAATATACTTAAAATAAGTATCAATTTTAATTCGCGATAGACTTATAATATACCTAAAATGTGCCTAAAATACTCTTAAAATATACTTTTGATGTACTTGTTTTTTGCCCAAGTACTTAAATTATATTTAAAATATACTTAAACTAGAATTTAAGTACAATATAAGTGTATTTTTTGCATGTTTAAAATATTCTTAAAATGTGCTTAAAATTCAATTTAAGTATATTTTAAGTATATAAAAAATACATTTATATTTTACTTAAATTTTAATTTAAACATATTTTAAGAATATTTTAAACATGTAAAAAATATTAGTTTAAGTATATTTTAAATATAATTTAAGTACTTGGGCAAAAAACAAGTACATTAAAAGTATATTTTAAGAGTATTTTAGGCACATTTTAGATATATTATAAGTATATCGCAAATTAAAATTGATACTTATTTTAAGTATATTTTAATAAAATTTTAAATATATTTTAAGTATAAAAACTTTTCATAGGGAAAAATTGGCTTATATAATATTTTAAGGTATTGCTAAATATCACCAGTGGTAATCGTCACCAATTGTGATGCCTAAAAAAATATTTAGAATAGTTAAAACGAGTGTATCTGTATTTAAAAATGGACATATAACAGGTTATATAACATTATATTCATATATAACATAAATAATATTTTATATAATATATTTAATATAAAATATTGGGTATTGCTAAATATCACCAGTGATGATCATCATCACACCACTTAATTCTGGCCAAATTATAATTTTGGCCAAAGTTAAAAAACACATCATAATTTTTTTTTCAAAAATTTCAATTTAAATAATAAATGTGTAAAACAAACCTGAGTAGATACTAATCACACTAAAATTTTGAAAATTTGACTAAAAAAAATCTTTTTTAAAACAAAAAATTGTATTTTGCTTATAAAATCAAACTTTCCTATTTTTCTCAAAAACTATCTAAACAACAGCTTTTATAATCTAAGGCAAACTTGTTCTACCCATAAATTTACATATAATAATGATATTTATATTATAATTAGAATAATGTCACAGTTAAAAATTTTTGAAAATTCAAAAAATATTTTACATGTTCTCTCGCTGAATATGCTATATTGATAATAAAATTTATTCTATATATATTTCAACTATAGAAATGGATATAAATTTTATATAATTATTATATCCTTTAAGTGTTATTTTGTCAATAATGTGTGGAATCTA
This sequence comes from Rhizophagus irregularis, assembly GCF_026210795.1. NCBI lineage: Eukaryota > Fungi > Glomeromycota > Glomeromycetes > Glomerales > Glomeraceae > Rhizophagus > Rhizophagus irregularis. The sequence continues at coordinate 3,445,132 of NC_089445.1, read as the reverse complement.
ATGTAACTTTAGTAAAACTGGCTAAAGTCAAGTTATTTGTATTGTATGTTGAATATGTTTAATTACGCTTATTTTATTATATGTTTTTATTTACTGTAAATAAATAACAAACTAAGAATTTTCTCTTATATCGTCTCTTAAATAAAAGATAATTGCAATTTGATAATAAATCATAATCATATTTAGATATAAAGTTCTTTTTAAAAGTTATTGACATTCAGAATGGTAAAGTTTATTATTCATGTATTGTATATAACCATTCTTGTAAAAATATTATAATAAAATTATTCGCATATTAGAATCCACATCAAGCGATAGGTTGATAAAAAGAAAATCTGAAGTTAATATTTGATATACATGCCATCCAAATTATTTTGGACTGCCGTAATTATAAGTAAAATCCCAAATTCAATTATGGCATCCCAAATTATTTTGGCATTTTACATAGTAAATTATATATAAACCGAATGAATTATGGCATCCCAAAATAATTTGGGCAGCATGTATAATATTTGAAATATAAAAATAACCTTAATCCAATCATAAACTATATTTCTATTTTTGATTTCAAATTTATTATTTTGATATGATATATATTATAAATAACAGGATCCCAGATATCACATATATAACTCACATTTGAGTTTTAGCAAATTTAATCAAAATTAGGTTAAACTCATAATTTTAGATAGAGCAAATTGATTGAAAATTAATTAATGGTTATAATTATGAGTTTTATCAAATTGTGTTGATTTTACAAAGTTATATTTTATATTTGAGCAAATTGGTACTTTTTTTTTTTAAATTTAACTTATCCTTTTTTTTTTAACTTTTATTGATAATATTTTTAAAAATATTAGTTTCGGGGTTCAGGTTATATTTGACCAAAATTAAGTATAATTCTGGTCAAAATTAAATATAATGCAAACCAAAAACTGTTCACAACATTTTATTTTTTAATAATTATTTATATTTAATTTATTATTTTTATTAATTATTATTTTATCTATAATTTACACATTTTTAATTATAAATTATAAAAATTAACAGTTTAATTTATATTAATTATTTATTTTTTATTAATAATAAAAAAAAAAATTGTTAATTTTGGTAAATTGACAATTAAATTTACTAATCTACAAATAATTTGAATAAACTGAAATTATATTTTATTAAGCAAATTTAAACCTATGTTATTTAGAATTTTACTATAATTCATATTTTAAGTTTTAGCAAATTAGTATAGATTTAAAATGTGATAATTTGATTTTTATTTATAATATAGCTTGAGCTTGAATTTTATTAATTTTTGCCATAAGTAATTTTAGAGAATACCAGGTATTCAAGAATAATTTGATTTTTAGCAAATTAGATCTATTTTAGCAGAAGTAAAAAGTGCTAAATTTATGTAGATCAATTATAAGTTATATATATGATGTCTGGAATTCTTAAATTATACATGCTGCCCAAATTATTTTGGGATGCCATAATTCATTCGGTTTATATATAATTTACTATGTAAAGTGCCAAAATAATTTGGAATGCCATAATTGAATTTGGGATTTTACTTATAATTACGGCAGTCCAAAATAATTTGGGTGGCATGTATACCTTAAATAACCATTGAAGGGGGAAAATCTGAAAAAATTTAGTGTAATACGATTTTTCTTTTTTAGATTAATTTTTTTTACTTTATTTTTTTTTAGGAGACTATATAGCTTTGTTTTTAGTTAGTTTTATTTTTTATTTTTATTTTTGCTTTTTTGTAAATTATAAAATTTGAATGAATTTAATAAAGATAAAGGCTACTATGCCACGTTTGTCTAGTTAAATAACCATCGATATATAACTAAAAATTAATTGTCATCCTATTTGCTCATTGTTATTATCAACAAATAGTAAAGAAAATTTATATATTTTTTATGTAAAAACAGTTGTTATAAAGTACAAAAATATTTGAAATAAAATAAAAATGATATAAATCAGAAGAAAAAAAAATAAAGATGAATAACATTAATTACTAAACACCGTTAACCAGTATTCAAAAATAATTTAGTCATTTAACCATTTAAATGATTTATGAAATGATTTGGTATTATTTATAATTATTTGTCATTTGATTATTTCAATCATATTTATCACATAAATAACCATGTGACTATAATTAAAAAATATTGAATGTAATGTAAGCAAAAATTATAATGTTGGACAAATTATATTCAAATGACCAGATTATTTGTCATTTGTACATTGAAATGATATGTTATTTGTCATTTGAATTATTTGGTCATTTCAAGTCATTTGCCAAATACTGAAGGCTAATTATTTCACCTTATTCAAATTCAATTTGTAACTATGATTAACAAAACTATACCAATTGGCCAATTAAGTAATGATAATCATATAGTTTCAGTATTGTTAAATTGCCATGTTATTTGCCTATTTTTCAAATAACATTTATCATTTCTTATACTTTTTCATAGTAAAATTAATGTTATTTAATATTATTTGATATCATTTTAATGTTATTTCAGTGTCATTTGACAACACTACATGGTCTAATACTGGTCTAATATTTTTAGCAAGGGATATATATGGTTTTGAACTTTTTACTTATTTATAATGAGGCAAGCAACTCCAAAAACTAAAATTGATACAAAGGAAGAATTCAAACTTTCTAATGAATATATAAACAAAAAAAATTTATTAAGTAAAATAAATACACTAAAAAATACTGGTAAAAATAGCACATGGAAGAAAGTTTTTGGTGAATATATAAATAAAAAAAATTCATCAAATATTCCAAATACTAAAAGTATAATTAGGAAAATCTTAAATTCTAAAAAATTACCAATTATTATTATTTTGGCATTTGTGATCATTCCAAATATTAAACATATCATTAGAGACCTCTTGAAACCTAAAAAATTATCATTGATTATTGTGACGTTTTTAGGAGTCTATATTATTCATGATTATATTATGTGGTAAGACAGTAAAAAGGGCTATAGTATTGTTATTTGCATTATATGCACTATCCTTTATCAACCCTTACAAGACCATGAAGAAATATTGAATAATTCTGGTGAGATATTTGAAAGAGATTATACTATTATTCACTTTAGTCAAATTATTTTATTAAATTTTTTATACTTTATAAAACTAGAAAACTAATAAGAACGAAACATATGAAAATGAGCTGAAGAATTCTGATTCTGGTGAGATATTTGAAATAGTATTTTTCTTTATATAGCTTTATTATGAATTGTTTTAGTAAACTGGCTAAAGCCAAAATTTCATTGCTTATATTAATATATTTTCATTCTTTATTAAAGCAAAAATTGATAATTGTCTGCCTTCTGTTATATCAAAATATGACCCTAATTTAAATTACAAAAAGCTTTTGTGTGATCTTTTTAATGAAGAGGATAAAAATTGTTCAGATATAAAATAATATGATGAATTGTAGTCAGCTCTATTAACAACTATAATTAATGTAAATTCTTATGTATTAAGATAACCTAATAAATGTGTTAAAATGCATAGAAACTAGCAAATTATCAAGGGTAAGTTGCAAATCAGTAGTTACTTTAAATTAAAATTTATTTTATTTTATGTAAAGCAAATGAAATAATAAATTTTTATTTTATTTGAGCTCAGAAAGTACATAAAATATAATTAGTGTGCTATAAAATAGAACTAATATGTATCTATAATGCTTGTCATTCAGAATAACCAAACTTTCACTTGTAAATCATACCAAACAACCCAACCAGAAATAATAAATTTTTTTTTGTATTTATTATTTTTTTTTTTGCTTAATTTTGTAATCACGTGAACATAATAAATGATCAATGTAAATTTTGCCATAGATAGAATTTTTACTGCGTTTCTTTATATGAGTTATCTTGTTTTTTTTTACTTATTATTCATTAACTGCAAAATTATAATAAAGTTGTTATTATAGGTTAAGACAAAAAAAATATAGAGATGAACCCTACCCTTAAATATATATACACATTCTTGATATATTTTTCCATTAACAAATTCAAATGCTCCAGATCATCCTGAACTTTTGTAGCTACATTAATACATTCATGAGCCTTATTGCGTTGTTTTCTATTTCATATATTTGGCTTCCACTTTTGTTTGTGTGTCATCTTATTCTGAGTTTCTTTGAACTGTACCATAGTTTTTAATTCATGATAATTGACATTTCTGAAGTCTTTCATTATTTTATGAGGCGTTCTTTTATCCTATTATCACCATTACTAGTATTCACTTTCACATCGTAGAAAAGGTGTGCGAATTTACAATATAGATATTTATGTTCATTTTTAAATTTTCAATTATATTCTATCAAGACTTTTTTCTGCCATATTCTGATTATGTGACAAATATCATCGATAACATCTCATATATCTTTTCCAAGACATGTTTCTACTTTATCTTTGTTGATACTTAAGGTTAAGTTTAGCAAGGATAATTGATTTAATACAAATAGAGAAGAAGTCCAACATTTTTTTTTTTAAAAAAAAAGATTATAAACAATCAGTTATATGACAGACTGATCAGAGTCTAATCAAGTGGAGCTGGAATGCCAAAATAATTACCATATGTTAATTGGAGTACTTTTAATATCATTCCCGCCAAACCTTATCATCAACTGTATCAAATTTCGTTAAAATCATTCCACCTACTATATGTCTTGGATTTGTAATCTAGAAAAATCTTTCAAAGCTTAATTAAATTTCGTAAATTGATTACAATTTTGTTGAGAATATTCACTGAAACTAACTAGTAAATAAACTAATAGTATAAATTCAATTAGTTAACCCAAAAAGATCACATAAATATATTAAGATCGGTACGTACTTTCGCTAACACTCGCATTATTGGTTCGTTGTTTTGCATACGTCGTCCCGCCTTTGTTTGTTTTGGAAAATATAGGCCAGCAACAAATGTCTCCACCGTAGCAATCCTTTGCTAACCCAGCATCTTCTCATATCCACGTCAACATTGAATTTTTACCTAAAGCAACATATACTCTTAATTGTTCTATGGCACCTGTATCACATGCTGCAATAAGGATCTTTAATCCATTTTGAAATAACCAAAAACAAGTTTTTGATAAATTTGTGAGAAGGCTTTCTCATATCTTTACAGATTGTTCCTGAAGAGACTAGTAAACATATCTATAATTTCGTTCTCTTCAGTAAATGATCATTAATATCTAAAATTCCAGCAAATAGAAGCAAGCGAGCCTATTCAAATAAAATTATCACAATTAATTTTCTCCTGAATGAAATTAACCGATTTTAACAACTAAAAGAAATATTATTATATAAAAATAAAATAACCTGATTGAGTTCATCAGTCATAATAACTGGTAGCACTTTTTAGTGTCTAAAATATCCAGCGAACCCGTTTTTTAATATCATAAATGAAATTTCCATCCTGAATCATCCATCTACTGTAATTCTTCCATATATTTCCAATTCAACATTTTGTTGTATTATTCTATAGCTTTTAAAATTTCATTGACATAAATGGTGGATAATTTTACAACTCCCAACACCAACTCAAGTATCGACAAGCCAATGATGCAGCCCAATTTTGATAAAATTTTCCTTGCGCCGATTTAAAGATAACTTGGTTTAGCTTAGGCATAAGACAATTTCGTTATACTTCATCTGACGCGGCCAAGAAATCTTTAATCGGTATCTCCCAAATATAATCTGATGTTGCAAGATGGTTTTCTCCCCATAACACGGTACATTATGCCCCCACCTTTAGTGGACTGAATAGTTCTCGGATTGTCATCATATCCCATAACTTACTCAGCTGGATCAACTGATGACGATTTATCACTATCATCTTTATATCCGCTATAATCCAAACTTTCTATCTCTTCTTTTGTCAATTATCATCCCATACACACATTATTTTCTTTATAACTTGCTTTTTATCGCTTTACTATATAATAAACAGTATCTATTCTGATGAAACATTAGGTTCGTTAGATTTCCAGATTGTTTCCTTCCACCACGTCCTCGCTTTCCACTATGTTAGATGGAGTTCTTCAATATTATGAGCACAGACTTTACTGAGCCTGCCCTTTCCAATGAAGACCAACAACCTTGGAAAACACCCCGACCAACTAATTAAAAATATAAAAGAACTAAAACAACATCTTTAATTTCATCTTCACTGATAATCAGATTCGTAGGAAGTTTTGATATATCATTCACGCCTGAATAAAAATTTACTTTATATAAAAAATTATTCCTCAAAAATAAACCGATAATGTAACACTATTTTGAATATAAACTACCTTTTTTTTTTACCCTTCTGTAGTTTTTTTTAAATTTTTTTTAATTTTAATCAAATAGTCGTGCTTTGAATTTAACATTATTAAATAATATTTTAAACCTTAAAATCCATTTCTTTTTTAATATTGTCAAATCCTAATCAAAAACGATTTCACTAGAGTCTCGGATAAAACTGACAAATTTATCAAGAACTTCTTCAATATATGCAAGTTAAAGAATTTTTTGATAAGCAGCCTAGTTAAATAAAAATATACTATTTTCAATAATTAAAGTATTAAAAAAACTGATTCATAATTGATAATAAAGTCAACTCACTTTATTAAACATTTACAACAAAAATAAGATCTAAATTATTGTCAATTTTAAAGCTCTAAGAATCTTTAAAATAAACTATTTTCTCTGGCATTTTTACCAATTAATACATCAATTAAAGAATTAACCAGGACGAAGTAATACGAGTAAAGATTTTACCAGAGAATAATTCCAACTTTCGTTAGAATTATAAAGAAAACAAACATTTTTGACAAAGAAGTGAAAATACCGTTGTTTCTTCATCATTTAGCTCAAATCTAAAGGAGGAAATTTTGCAGATGATAATTTACTGCATTTACTTATGATTTCACGTGCTTGAATATTACAATATATAAAAATCTCACGATTCACGAATTTTTTTCTCCAACATAAGAACCAAATGTGACGAATTGATATTTGATAATCACCAAATATATATTACGTGATCACATACACGGTGATTCAAGCGTCTTTAATATTATAAAGAAAAATGAACATTTACTAAATTCGTCATCATAAAGAAAGATGAGATATAGGCGGAGCTTGCAACTATTCCATGGTGTTCATTATAATTCAACAAATGTAGTGAATTAATAGTAATATCATTGAAAAGATTTCTTTGGACTTGTACTGATTGATATTCGAATAAATTTATTCTATATAATAGTATATTTTATATCACGCTCAAAATATAATCACTGATACAATTCCATTGGACTCAAGAGCATTCGTTTCTCTTGATACTAAGGAATTGGAGAAATTTTGTTGAGGATGATTATTTGATACCCAAGCGTTCAAGGCATGCAGACGAAACGTGTATTTTATAGAATGAAATTATACTAATAAGAGACGTTCAACATAATAGGAATGAAAAGACTATAATAAATGAAAATAGGATATCCATCAATCCAAATGATGAAAAATTCAGATTTTCAAACCACCATAAGCTATGAAAACACACTATTAAAAACTAGGAAGCAAAGAACATTCTAATTGAGGTAATCTATAGTCGCAATTAGATTCCTTTTAGGGAATAAGATTGTTTGTATTCATATACAGTGCACAACTAGCGTGATTAGCAGCATGTTGAAGGTTGTCGTTTCTTTGTAACTCAGATTAATAAACGAGAACCATCTGGACAGTAATATTATTAGACTACGAGTGGATTAAAAAAAAAATAGACAATTCGGTTAAAATTGAAAATATCGGAGTAATTGCGACTTTTTCTATAAACTCAGACATGTAATCTTCGTGGGAATTATTCATAAATCTATTATTGTAATGCTACAATTGTAATAAAATATCAATTTTTAATCAGAAGTCTAATTCACCAAATACTATTTAACTTTCTTAGTTCACCTTTTTCCCCTTCTTCCTTTTATTCTTTCTCCAATTCTTCCTTCCTCTTTTTCTTTTTCTAAATCTTCCTTCAGATATACGAAAAATATTAAGAATAATAATCAAAATATAAGGAACAAAGTTAGTATAATTCAAATACAGTTCATAGAATATAAAACTCGAATTATATAATCATGGTTACCTTTCATTTTCTTTAAATTCCTTCCTTAATGTGGGAAGGTATGACGAACTAAGATAAAGTGCATTAATTTTTTTTATAGCATAAGTACTTAAATATAAACGTTAGTTTTGAATTGTGAAAAGATATTTGTTATTAGGCGAAGTTGACTGTATGAAACAATCCATAGCACTTGTCCTTTCCGTTCCCGGCTTCGCTTGTAATAAACGTCTCAGGGATGATGCATGATAAATTCTGGGTTATACAGATCAAACATACCACATCCCGTCATCATCTACTTTAGCTATAACGGTCAAATATTCGGACGATAGTATTGGTGTTCATGATAAAACCCGAAGCGTGTGTATCAGGTCATGCATAGCACTACATACCTTTTGGATATTAATGATTCTGCAGGTCCTTGATAACCGATAACTCCTTTATAATTGTGAAATGAAATGAGAGAATTATAGACGAAAATAGTAATTATCAGATCTCTGCCTTGCTTACCAACATAGAGTTCATATCTGGTTGATATGTTCTTACCACGAATATAAACAGACTTTGGAGATCGCTTGTCACAATGCATTTAAGTTCAAAGGACGGAATTCACAGTGAAACGATTCAATTTTCCAAAAGTTTTGTTCGGTCGTTGATACGGGTATCGGAACATGGTTCACACATATTCTCTTTATAAGAGGAGATAACATTAGTATCGGTCCATTTATGAGCTTGACCAATATAATCAACAGTTTGAGTTGCAGTATAATTATTGATGGTTGTAATATATTTTTGTAAAAGAAATTTATTATTTTTTTTTAGTGTTCGTTAGGTAAAAAAAATTTTTTTATAAAAAATAATTATTTTTCATGAAATCAAATTGTTTTTTTTTTAAATCAAAGATACCTTTTAAAGTATCCCATTAAATTTATTAAAAAAAAGTTTCGAAAATTGTTTTTTTTTCTTCAAGGTGAGAAATAAATCTTGCGTTTCTTTTTTTGATACATATAAAAATATATCACATAAGGAAGTATTGGGAATTTTGTTGGAATTTTTTTTTTTAAAAAAAAAATTTGAAAGAGGGACTAAATTTTCAAAAATATATATATATATATATATACTGTATATATAAATTTATTTTATTTATTTATTCATTTTATATATTTTATATCTAATATTTAAATATTTAATTAAAAATTATTTTTTTTTATTTATCCGGATATCCCGTTTTCCGTTATTTATCTATCCTAATGGATTGAAGCTAAACAAAAAAATATAAAAAAAATTTTTTTTTTATATAAATTTTTTTTTCCTTATATATAATTTGATGATGTATTAAATCTTGTGTAACAAAGATATTCCGAAAATTGGATGATTCAATTTCCGGATATATTAATTGATCTATTTTATCTATTTTTCATTAAAATCATTAAAACTTTTAAACTTATTGATAAATTATTTTTCGATGGGGTTTTTTTTTGTTAATTATATTATTGTATTGTCCATATATTAATAAAAGTACGCTTATTTAATGCATAATGGCTTAGTGTAATATATTCAATATGAATCAATATTTCAACATGCTTTGCCCTTATTTTAGGGGAAAGAAAATCCGTTAAAAAATCGATTTATGGATGGATTGTTTGTAATTTGAGTTGGTAATCTCCTAATACGAATCGTATCAATTATAATTCCATGTCTTTCATGTCTTATTCGACGATTATTTCGCCTTCGAATAACAAGACTAGCGTAAGATGGAACGTTTGAAGGAGTACGTTCAGATTGATTCATACGAATATTGTTTTGAAAAAAAACAAAAAATATGAAATAAAAAATTCGTAAAGGAAGTTTTTTTTCTTGATTTTCTGTGTTTTCTCACTTCTATATATAAAAAAAATATTTTTTTTTTTTTGTATACAATAAAAACGTTTATTTATTTATATATATAACTGATATACTAATATGTTGTTTTCAAGTTAAAAAAAGAATTGTATAACTTTTTTTTATATTAATTAATGAACGATTTGAAACTTCTGTTGCATGCAACAGACAGAGAATTCTAAATTTGGAGCACTTTTTATAAATTCGAAAAAGGATTTTAAATAATCAATAATTATTTTCACTTTTTAAAGTAAGTTTTATAAAGCGAATTATTTAAACTATAAATAGTTTAAGAGATAAAATCGATTAAAACATTCTAAACATTTTAACATAGAAACGTAATTGGAAAATATAAAGTAAAAATGAAAATGAAATGAAATACAGTAAATATAAGATTGAACGTGCATAAAATATTCTGTTTAGGAAGGATGGACAAATTTAAAACCTGTAAACAACAAAAACTAAAATACATCAAATGCATCATATTTATCATATATACAACATATTCACCTTCAGCCAAGCAAATTTTTTTTTTGACAATGAAAAAGAGAGAATTTCATACTCCCATCAAAAAAAACTTGTTTAGCTTCATCCGAAAAAAAGGTATGAAAATTTGAAACATTTGAATCACCTTAATTTACTTTTTATTATTTGCCTAATTAGGTGATGTGTATATGCCGGTTCAGGTAAATTATGTTTACTCCTGAGACCTGAGTCACATTTTTATATTAATCCTATTTTTTTTTCGTGAGGAATTTTACTTTTTTTAAACAATCATTTAACATAATTATATAACACAATTTATTATCAACATAAAACTGGTATTCACCATTCACCGCGTACTTTTCTTTTTTGTGTAAATCTCGTTATTATTTTTTTTTACGCGACTTACAATTTACATCACTTTTGTATCGTTTTGGCTGAAAAGCCTGAAACAAAGAAAATAATAATAAAAAGTAGATCCTAATTATTTTGGGAGGACTACAATTTAAGCCATGATCTGCTTATTTTTTATTCATTACCCTTTTACCTTTTTACCCTATTTTCCCAGTATTTTCCCCCATATTATCATTATTAATAATTACCCTTATATCCTTTCGGACCGCATTATTGAATGGATGATTTACAAACCAATATAAAAAATATATATTACATAATCTGATCGAATAGTCTAGAAAGAAAAATAATTATTGTTTTACAATAAATTTTTATTTGACTGTCAAAATATAAACTGTTGTCTTTGACACATGTCACAAATAAATATTATCTTTGTAAGCATAACATATATATATTAATTACATGTATATATCCAAAAATATCCTACTTCATTATAATGTGCTACAAATAAATCAATATGTACGTACATCCGAAAATTTAACTGGTTGAACTCATAAGTGGAAAACTAAACCTAAAATCTTGGGAAAAAAAAGGGGTCAATCCTATCAATTTATTCCAATTTAGTTGTATTGAATAAATAAAAAAAGTTTCATTTGTTTATATTGTTGTAAAAATGTAAAAGTTCGATTTGTGATCATTCTACCACTATGTTTATTATTTGCACGAGAAGTTTTACCCTTTATAAAATGTTTTTTTTTTATTTGCATATCTGATATTATTATGATCAAATTTTTTATGTAATACATCGGTTATATTTTATTTTATTTTTTCTGTTTCTTTATTTTTTTTTTATCATTTTTTTTAAAAAAAAATTTCCCTTCTGTAGTTTCTTATAATTTTTCTGGATTAAATATTATTGTGAAGGCTTAGCATTAATATATACTAATATGGATTAATTATTTCACCCTGCTTCTAAAATTGTTTCTACCATTATACCTCTCTACATTTTATCTAAAAGCTATTTTTATCAGATAATCAAAAATTCTATTTATTATATTTATAGTTATTACTTTAGTTTTTATACATATCCAAATTCAATCTAAATTCAAAATTTTAATTTCAACTAGCCAGTATATTTTTTAGATTAGCCACCGTTTTTTTGTTTGTGATTAGCTTTTGGACATTTTCGGTATTTTGTACTACACAATGAGATAATCCATATATACGAGTTTTAGTTACACAGAGTATTTTTACGTTATTTAGTATTCATGGGAAAAGTATTTTTTCTTTCTTTTGAAAATGAAATTTTATTGAATTGTTTTTAATTTGTACTAGAAAAAAAAGTTTATGGTTTATTTAGAATAAATTGATATATCAGAAAATATCAGAATAGATTGATTTATTTTTATTTTAGTAATAATTGACTAAGGACGTATTGTTTGAAATTTGAAATTTGAAAAAGGGAAGAAAAAAAGGGTTAAGAGAAAAAAAAAGAAAACATTGATAATATTCAATTATCATTTTCTTCCGAAATTTCATTATTAGGAATCTGGTTTATATTAGTGGGAATAGGGTTCGCTTCTAAAGCAGCAGATAGATTCTGGGTATTAGTTGATTCCATTTGAGCGAGGGTGGTTCGTCCTCTTCGCCTTGACGTCGCACCTCGAGAAGGATGGTAAGATCTATTATTATTAGATCCTTGTTGATTCATCTAAGGAAGATTTGGGAATTGTTGAGAGGTGTTGTTATTTCGGTAGTACTGTACATGTTTCCTTCAGCGGTTTCTTCTTGTGTAATCTCATTAATAACCGGCGGAACATAGTCAGTATATCACACCTACTAAGATCGCAGTTGTTGAACGCATATTTTGGTTAATTGAATTTGTTTTATTGGCCAAATAGTATCTATTGTTAGGATCATGTCTAGCTTCAACCCAGAATTCAGTCAGTTTACGATTTCCTAAGCTTTCTTCTACGTAGAAATTGAGGGTTAAATAACCGTTAATATTCTTGACTGTCTTTAGTAGTTAATCCTATTAGTGTTACGTTAACCCGATATCATTAAAATCCAGAATTGGCAATGGCTTGATCGAAGTAGCATTTACATTATTATTTGAGAAAAAAAACATATATATATTTATATATAAAAAATATATATATTTTTTAGCTTATTACGATTTTTTTTTTTTACATAACAAAATATGAAATACATACGGTATACCATCTATCACATCCTATAAATTTTCCTTTAATTATAACGATTTGTCCATTTTCAAAATCTTCAATTTTGGATTCAATATTTTAATCAGACGGAATAAGGGCTTTGATCTTTAGATAAATAACTTTAGTTGGATCATCGTCTTTAATTCTTGTAATACCAGTAATTTCTTTCACAGTAAAGTCTTGTGTTAAACGTTCAGCAATATTATGTACATAACAAATCGTATTGAGTTTTGCAGGCATTTTTCTTTTTTTTTTGCAAATTTTACAAAACCGCATTTTTTTTAAGGTTTATTTAAATTGATTTTTTTTTCTCAATGTGAAATAATTTTTATTCATTTCATTCATGATAAATTTTTTTTCTCAATCTAAAATAATTTGGGGGGTTTTTTTTTTCATATTAATTTTTTTTTTCAATTTTTTTTCGTTATTACAAATTACGATTGATATGTTTAGTTCCTCCTTTTTCTCCTTTTATAATTTTTATTTAACAAAATAAACAAAAAAATTACAAAATATTTTTATAATATCTATTAATAATTTCGTATAAATTACGATATGATATTATTTAATTTATTATTAATAATTAACATGAATGTAAATAAAATGGATAATAGGAAGAAAAATATTATCGATTATTATTATTATTATTAAAATTTTCACGTTCACGAATAAATAATCTTTTATTAATACATTTTAAGAGTAAAAATGAGGTAATTGTTTCTCATGATGTAATGTTTATCAATATCTATTATTTTATTTATTTTTTTTTTTTTGGGAAAATTTATTTATAAGGTGCGAATTCGATAAAAAAGAGAATAAGGCTCTACTCTATAATCTATAATCGAATCGAGTAGGATTTAGATTAAGAATAAATTTATAAATCTAAAAAAAATCATAATTTTATATATAATCTAAATCTATAATAAAATAATGAATATAAATTTTTCGAAGTTTTATTTTCTTAATTTGTCTAGTAAAATCTAATCAAAAAAGAATATACTGGGTAAGTGTTTCGATGATCATTTAGACACTACTCCATAGTAATTAACTTTATTCATACACTGTAATACATTTTTACAAAGTACAAAACCAAATCAGTGGCTGTTTTCTATACTACGATAAATTTCAAATATATTGAATTTTACAATATATATATGGGCCGTTGCAAAAAGATTTGTACCTCACTTAAATAAGATGGACTGAAAAAAATATATGTATGACATCTTAAAACAAACGTTTTTCATTAAAATTTTATTATCTTATCACACATAGTTCTTCCATTAAATGATAATAAAAAATTGACAAAAATAGATGTTTACAACTATTTTTTAGGGTCTATCCTTAAATTTAATTATTCTGATCAATGATCGTGACAATCTAATTATTCCGAATGAATATAAAGACTTAATGATATCGTAAAATTCCAAATGAATGTTATAATTTAAATAGTACCTATTTGATTTATGATTTACCAATATAGTATTGGTTTTATTGATGTATCTGAGTTTAAAAATTTTTGTGTGTCGATAAATCGACTTACATATATTGCATTGGAATGTCTTTGTGAAACTGTTGATAAGGTAGGAATGATTTTATCTGCTTCCAAAAAAGCACTTCTAATATCAACTTCTTTTTCATCGAGTTCTTTTTCATTTAATTCTCCAAGAAGGTCACGCCAATTGCAGCATTCCTCACAAATTTTATAGGCGGTTGGTCGTTTTTCTGGATCAGCATCCATACATTGCTTCGCTAATTGAATATAACAATCGGGCGTACCAGGAGCAAATTCCGGTCGTAATCCATTTTTACAAATGTTTATCAGAAGGCATATATCATGTGATACATTTTCAAATGGCAATTTACCAATTGACATCTCGGACATGATTACACCCAAACTATAAATATCTGATTCTTTGGTGTACGGCTTACGCAGTAATACTTCAGGTGCCACGTAAGGAAAGACTCCATACACTCCTTCATATTCATTAACATCTGTATCATCCATCCTTCTGGATAATCCTAAATCAGAAATACAGGATTTTATACCTGGTTGATCCGTATTGCTGAACAAGAGTATGTTACCACTATGAAGATCTTTGTGAAGGTACCCTTCATGATGAATGGTTAGCAAATCTAATGCGATTGAAATAAGTAAGTCCAACTTTTGTTCCCAAATAAGAGTTGGAAATTTCTTTGATAAATATTGTCGAAGATCCCCTTCATTCGCATATTGATAAACCATCATATACTCTTTCGTAGATGGTTTAAAGGTTATCCCATGTATTTTTATACTGCTCGCTTGGAATTGACATTGTACATGAGCTTTAATCTAAAAGATCATAAGATTCTCGTTAGGTGTACAGTACATTATGATAAGTTATGTAAATAACTAAAATTTCAATATTACCTCATTTAAGAAATCCAATGAGTTATCTTGAGTTTTGAATCTTTTAAGTGCAACCTTTTTCTGATTTACCCAATTTGCCGAATATACAGTACTAAAACCTCCTTTTCCAATTTCTTCAATACCCCTTAATTGGTCAAAATTTATCCATTCAATTACATCATCGTAATGTTTGGCCTTAAGTTGTGATTCCTTGATAAAATCATCAATCTCTTTATTTTTACTTTTCCACTTTTTAGCTATTCGAGGATCGCATGAATGGCATAAATTTTCTCCCGTGTTAAATCGTTTACAAGACTTACAAGTGGAGTATTTTTTATCTCTTTTATCAACAAACTCGTCAATGGATTCAACGGGTTCAATGGGTTCAACAAATTCAACGGGTTTAATTTGTTCAACAGATTCAATGGGTTCAGTGGGTTCAATGGATTCAACAGGCTCAATGGGTTCAACGGGTTCAACGGGTTCAATGGGTTTGACAGGTTTAACAGGTTTGACAAATTCAACAGGTTCAACAGGTCCATCTGATGGTTTTGGTTGATATACACTGGGAAGCTGGGGTATGGATTCTTCCTTTCTTCTTAATCCTTTATAAAATCTTGAATAGTAATTTAGTTGTAAAATTTTAAACTGGATAAATCTTTATATAGTTTGATTCTTACCTCCTTAACCTACTAATAAAAGGACGATTGACTCGCCGCACAACGGGTGGTTCTAAGGCTGCAACAATAGCTTCATCAAAAACATTTTTTAAACCCTTTTGTGTCAGTGCTGAACACTCGACATATTTCACTGCTCCAATTTCTCTAGCCAATCTTTCCCCTTCCTCTACTGATACTGGTTTCATCTTTTGTCTCGATAATTTTTCAACTACAGCAGGGTCATCACGCAAATCTATTTGTGTGCCTACAATCAAATGTGGAACTCCAGGGCAATGATGTTGAACTTCAGGAATCCACTTCTCTTTAATGTTTTCAAAAGAAGCTGGTGAGACTACAGAAAAACAAACAAGGAAAACGTCCGTTTGAGCATATGAAAGTGGTCGGAGACGATCGTAATCTTCTTGACCTATTAATCCATTTTTTTTTATCAATAGAAACACAAATAAGATAAATATAATCAAAAATAAATTAATATTAATAAAAGTCAATCAACGTACCAGTCATATCAAACAATCCTAGTGTATATGGCTCATCACCAATCATTATTGTAACGGCATAATTGTCAAAAACCTACAATGCCACATAATTACCAAGTGATTATAAAAATTTTTTCCTTTACCGAGAAATACTTACAGTAGGGACGAATTCACTTGGAAATTTATTGGTCGTATAAGAGATAAGAAGGGTCGTCTATAACAAATAACCAGAAATTGAAAAAAAAATATTAAATGGTTATTTGTAAATAATGTAAATAATACAATGTCCTTTATTGGCTTTGAGACTCTTAGTCTTACTTTTTCAGCATTTTCATCACCAACGAGAACGCATTTTATTGATTGCATGTCTGAGAATTAAGGTTTACCGCATAAACGCTATATGGTATACACTATATTAAAAAAAGAGATTACCAGGTTCAGAAAGTAGTACAAATATGTAAGTCTCACAAATGTGTTCCTGATAACATAAAAATGGAGTAATAGAAGGTGCATCCTTACACGAATTTCCAATTATACACAATTGTTACAATAAATATTTGTGGATATCTGTATCTCTATTGATTATCGTAGAAAAAGGAGATTAAATTATTAACCGATTTTATTACTTTTGCCCATTATGTTCATATGTTGTATATATTTTGGATTCTGCAGGAAGTGATGAGCTCGAATTCAAATAGTTATAGCTCACAATTAATCACATCGCATGATGTAATTGATAATCCCGAACCTATAAAAGTTTCATCACTCATCAGTACCCATCAGTATGCTCATCACTCTTCTCAAGTTTCTTAAATTTATAAACGAAACTATACTGAAGCTCTTTCTTCCCTTACATTAAAGTTCTCCACAATGCCATTTTATCAAGAGTAACATCTTTAATTGGCCTCAATCAACCAAAAACTATCTAACATTGACAATACGCTAATTACCTTTGTAACTACTTTGACACGAGATTAAACAATACATTACAGTTTCGTATGTATATTATTTCAAAGGAGATCTAATTTTTATTTTTGCTATTTGAACTGAATAATTTCTAAAAATTTCTTTTAGAGGAATTACGCTCTATTTCATGACAAATTAATTTTATCCAAAGTAGACAACCCCCAAAAAATCGAAACTAACACCGATGGACTACCTATGAATTTTCCTACGACAATTTCCGAATTAGTAAATTTGCCCAATAATGAAGTCAATGCTCAATATGATTTATTAAAGATTTATGAAAGATGTAGTCCTGCTGATCGCAAAAGAAAATTTGCGAGGTTTTAGGTGTTATTTTACCGTAGTTATCAAGATGGTAGTTTAAAATCAAGTTAAACGGTTTTTTACAGAATAGAAAAAAATAATTATTCAATAATGTATTAATGTAATTTTCTGTATGATCTTGCTTGTATAACAAAAATGTTGTATTGCTAAAATAAAAAATTTGATATATCGTTTGCTAAATTGCTATAACTTGTAATGTTTGAAAAAATGTTTATATTCGAATATTTTTTTTTTATTAATACACTAGTAGCGTGATATAACATACAAGAATAAATACAGAGTTCACCAGTATATGACTAAGGGGTACTTTTGGTATCAGGCCTATCTAAATTCTAAGTTGACTTTCTTGCAAGACCGTCTGTTGAACTTACCCTTTTTATTTCCCTCTCTCATTGCACAACAAAATTATCGTATCTATTCATAAATTGTCCCATAAGCGGAAAGAACAATCCATCTGTCAACGAAGTAGTATAGAATGCAAGATACTGTATAATTACTATTAACCTCGGTTGCTTGCATTAATTTTTGAATGTTACGATGCCAATACTAATTTCGTTCATATATATGGTATAAATAAACTATAATCGTCCACTTATAACATTATTCTAACAAAATAAATAAATCATTGCTCGTATCGAATAACGGATCAAGTTTTCCTAGTATAAAGCAAATGCCGATTGCATATTTTAGACCTTATCCTTTGTATAAAATTCCCATACACCTAGATATCACACGGCATAGCGTTATATCGTTGACCATTGGCGATCCATTTTTACTATAATAGGGAACAACGCACAAGACAAAATCGCTCTCTCTTGTTGTCCATAGACAATCTAATATTTTTTGACCATATTATGATCATAATAGAACAGTGCATGAATAATTCTCCTATATATCCCTCCCAATTATATTACTCTACAAGATCCCTAAATGTGATTTTTTGTGATTGTGAAGTAATGATGATACACGAGAGCTACATTTAGTTATAAGACAATATCCGGGCAAGCTAGCTATGATAGCGAAAATCTTGTATAACAACTAGCGATAATGTTTCAGAATCACTTACATTATCAAGAATAAGAATTCGAACAATGGATAATCAAGGTGTTCAACGATCATATACTAACTAGCTATTGACGACAAATGAATCCAAGATAATAGCGTTAACATTGTAATTTAATCGTTACTACCGATTTTGATAACAGCAATCAACAATTGATGTGCCAAACTCCAACTCCGCAAATATACCAAAAAACGTACCTAATTTGTGATATTTATTGCGGTCGAGCACTAAAGCGGTAACTCTTTTTTTCTAAAGTCCAAAACTACATGTGAAAAAAAAATGGAACGGCCTCTTTCTTTATATAAATCAATGTTATAATAACCCCTTTTTATTGCATTTTAAGTCTTATTGGCACACTTAAAAGTATATTTTCAAGCCCCCGTTATAGAGTGAATAACTTTCTTGCTATAACATGTCCGAAATTAACCGGCCCTTACAGTGTCCCCATTGACGCTGCCTTTTCTTCGAAAAGTCCGTTTGTACACAAGTAAGAATACTAGTGTCCATCTTTGAGCGACCAGATAAATAACAGGAATGCCTGAATGGCATTATTTCATAATGTAAGCCAGATATTATAGCTAATATATCAATTTATATTTTTTAATTGCATACCTCGCAGCAAAAAGTTAACCGAATATTGCTATGTGTAGGCCATACTCTCTGACTCGGCTGGTCTTATAATATACTGTACTTATTTAAAATTATTTCTGCGTATTGCACAAATCTAGAGAAAGCACTCTTCTAGTTCACAGATTGCGCTTGTGAAAAAAATATAACAAATTTCGTCCTACGTGATACATGCGCAGCTATTTGGATTTGACCTGGTAACGATCATACCAAGACTATAAGGAATCATGTGCCTTTATCAACAAATAAAAATTGTCATCATCTTATTAAGTGAAAAATCTTTAATTGTGTAAGGTACAATCTTTTGATCATAGAACGAAAATATGTAGACACTAAGGTTGCATGCCATAAGTATTGATTATTATATTTTGAATTACAACCTAAGCAGGTTGTAATATTATAAACATAAGTTGTAATTTGGTTGTAAATACTATGCTATTATGGCTAACTAAAAGATGATAATTCTGATTTACAACCATTATAATTATTTAATTTTTAGACTTACAACTATTTATGGCAGGCAATACTAGTAGATACAATACATAGTGTTAAATTCTTAATGAGAATGGAACAAAAAAGAGAATGGGAAAAATATAAAACACAAGCATTCATAACACATTTATTGTTAATAAATAAAAATAGAATAAACTTAGTTCTATACATGTATTCTTTATACTGTATGCTCGGTGAATTATAATACTAGACATATTCTGAACAGAAACTGGACATTACAAAATTTTGAAAATTAAATTGTGTCAAACAACTGGACAATTTCCGGACATATCAAATATTTTCTGGACTATTTCTGGACATTATATAGACAATTTCTGGACATTTATTTTTTATAGGAAAGATAATACAATAACATTTCACTGATTAATGTTACAAAAATATGTTTAAAATATTTTACAATATAATACATTAATTCATTAAAATATACTACAGCTATTTTCATTTATCTAGTAGTTTACAAATTATAAATTGATATAGTAATGATAGTAATAGTATAGTAATGGTATAATCTTAGAAAACTAAATGATCAGAAAAATAGTTAACCAAAAAATAAATAATTGGAAGAATAAATGATTTATATGATGTAATTTTTATAATTATATAAGTTATTTATAATATATTTATATTTTTAATTTATTTAGTTATTATTAGTTTATTTATAAATAAATTATTATTTAGTTATTTATAGTTTATTTAGAAACAAGTTAGATTAATAGTCAAATAAGATTATATAAATAATACAATAATAAGGATAAATATTGCATCAATGATTTGATTATTAGAAAAATATTACATAATAAAATAATTGTATTAACAAGAAATTAATTTAAATGGGAATTTATCATTATATAAATAAGGAGTAATTATTAGTTATAAGAATATAAATAGAGATCAAAAAAAAAAGATAGATAGAAAGATTTTTCTTTTATAAAGAATATTTTTAGAGTACTTTAATTTTAGGGTAGTTTAATAAAATGTAAAAGATATATAAAGGAATGAATTTTGCCTTTAGTAAAATTCAACTTTAGCTCCTTAGCTTTTAATTGTTAAAAGTTATTTTGAATATGCTTATAGACAAAAAGTTAAAAAGTATTTTTTTTGATTAAATTTGCTAACAAAAATGTTATTTAACTTTTTTATTGTTTAAGTTTATAAAAAAAATGTTAAATGAATAAAGTTGGTTAAATGGTTAATTAACAGTTAATTAAATAGTTAGTTAAATGGTTGGTCAAACAGTTAGTCAAAATGGTCAGTTAAATGGTCAAACAGAAGCCTTTGACTGATTAATATCAGTTATGATTATTAACTTATTAACTGGTCATTGGCCAGTTATGATCATGATCATTGCCAGCTCTAACTAAAATTATAAAATATAGTCAAAATTATAAATTGTAACAAATAAAACCATATTTAATTTAATATATTATTTAATATAATAAGATTTATAAGGATTTTAACAAAAAAATGGCCAGAATTATTGTTAATTTTAGTTTAAATAGATATTATAATTTATTAATTAAATACTTAAAAAATATAGCCTAATTATAAAATTTCTTCTTCAAATTATATATATTGAAAAAACTTTCCAAAAATTAAAAAAAGATTATATTAAACAAATTATTGGATTTAAATAACTATAACAAATAGATTTTTTACACTGAAAAATTTTAAGTTTTTAAAATATATAGCAAAAATGAAACAAGAAGAATATGATGTAATATACAAATTATATATTATTAAAAAATTATATAATAAGATAAAATTATCTTTGGCAACCTATTATAGTAATTTTATTTACTTAAAATAATAAATTTTAGCATTAATACTTTAAAATACTATTTATATAAATAATTATTACTAGTTTTATATTTAAAAAAATTAATCTATCAAATTTTGAAAATAAAGAAATAATAACTGTTGAATATAATTTTTTATTTACATTAGTAATGTTTTAGAAATTAGAATTTTTAAAGATTCTTTATAGATAAAAAGAATTTTTAAAAATACTTAAATTGGTTATAGAATCCTTTAAAAATCTTTAAAAATTTATGGATTCTTAAGAATTCTATAGAATTTTTATAAATGATTCTTTAAGGATCCTTATAAATTTATTAAAAATTTTTAAGGATTTTATTTTCAAAATATTACTGATTTTTAATTAAAAAAAAAATTCTTTTTTTTTTTGCAATATAAAAATGAAACCAAAAAAGAGTTTTTAAATTAAGTTAATATATCAGATATCAGATATACAATATATCTCATTTTTTAAATTCTTTGTTAAAAGCTAATATAAAAATATTTTTTTTATTTTTTTCTTGAAGTGAGGTACTAGGTCACCTTAGGCTGGTTAAATTAAATTTTTAAACTTGCAAGAAAAGTTTTCAAGTGCAATAGAAAAATTATGGAAATCATTAAAAAAAAACTGCATAAAATATTGATGGATATTTTAGCTATTATTTTATTTCTGGTATTTTTTAATTTATATATTGTGAATTAGTAATAGGTTCATTTTCATGCATTGGATCATTTATTTTAGCAGGTAAAGAAATTAAAAATTTAATTTTAAATAATAATTATAAAAAGAAAACAGCAATGAATTTAAGGGAATAATAACTAATATAATTAAAGTTGTATTAAAAAAAATCATCTTTTTTTTATAGAACTTTTGCTGATTTCGGTTAAGAAAATTTTCAACCAGTACAGTTTCACCTCTCTATAGCGAAATTTTATATAGTAATAACTTGCTATAATGAAGAAAAATTCAGGTCGGATTTTTTTAATATATAATAAAATGACCCTCAGTATAGTGAATTTCTCACTATAACGAATTTTAATCTCCAGCCCATGGGATTCACTATAGTGAGGTGAACTGTAATTAATTTTCTGTAGTAGTAGTACAAATTATTTAAAGTATTTTCAAATTTTAATAATTATAATCATTTTTTCATGGGTTAAGAATTCAAAAAAGAAGCAACTTTACAAGTAATTATAATTATTCTATTATTTTAAAAAAATGCAAGTGAATATTAAATGTACATGAAATTTGATTAGAACCTATTATAATGCGAAATACTAAAATTTACAATATTATTAGTGAATAATTGTTTTCTTCTTCCTCCTGTTCTTCCTATTCTCTTTCTCCAATTCCTGCTTTCACTTCTTCTTTTTCTAAATCTTCTTTCAGCTATACGAAAAAAATTAAGAATAATAATTCAAATTATAAGGAATAAAGTTAGTAAAATGTCGGATACAGTTCATAAAATATAAAAGCTCGAATTATAAATTATGATTACCTTTCATTTTTAAACTCCTCGTTAACGTGGAGAGGTATGACGAGTTAGGATAAAGTGCATTAAGTGCATTTTTATCATAAGCACTTAACTTTACACGGTGGCCTGAATTGTGCGTGGAAAGATATTTTTTATTAGGCGAAGCTGACTGTACGAAACAAATCGAAAGGAGTTATATAAAAACTCATATTTGTTCTTCTCGTTCCCGCTTCGCTTGTATACATTGTCCTTTGGGATAACTTCCCAGGGAATAATGCATGATTGATTCTGAGTCATACTGACAAAAACACGCTATATCGGGCGTATCCTGTCTCACAACTTTCTAAAATTTCTACTTTAGCTATAATGGTACAAATATTCGTTACGGCCTGGGCGATAGTATTGGTATTTATGATAGAACCCGAAGCGTGAGCATCAGTTCATGCATAGTACTACCTTTGGATATTGATGATTCTGCAGGTCCTTGATAACCGATAACCCCTTTATAATTGTGAAATGAAATGAGAGAGAAAGATAATGAATTTGAATTATAGACGAAAATAGTACGAATCTTACTAACAATGCATTTAAGTTCGAAGGACAGAATTCACAATGGAACGATTCAATTTTCCCAAAGGTTTGTTCGGTCGTTGATACAGGCATCGGAACATGGTTCACTCATATTCTCTTTATAAGAGGAGACAATATCAGTATCAGTCCATTTATGAGCTTGACCGAGATAATCGACAGCTTAAGTTGCAGTATAATTGACTAATTGACTGATGGTTATAATATATTTTTGTAGAAGAAATTTATTTATTTTTATTTTTTTTGTGTTCGTTAGGTAAAAAAAAAGGTTTTTTTTATAAAAAAAAATAATTATTTTTCACGAAATCAAATTGTTTTTTATTAAAATCAAAGACACCTTTAAGTATCTCATTTTTGTTCTCCCAAAATATTATTAAATTCATTAAAAAAAAGTTTCGAAATTGTTTTTTTCTTCAAGGTGAGAAATAAATTTTGCGTTTCTTTTTTTTTTGATACATATAAAAATATATCACATAAGGAACTATTGGGAATTTTGTTAAAGGAGTTTTTTAAAAAAATTTGAAAGAAAGTAGTAAGAACTTTACTAAAATTTTCAAAAAAAAAAAAAAAAAAATATGAAATAAAAATTTCGAAATATTTTGGGATAGTAAAAAAAAAAAATATATATGACCGATTGGAAAAATGACGTGCTATTTTAAATAATGTTTAGTTGTGCCAATCGGTCAATTTGATATATAAATTTATTATTTATTTATTTATTTTATTTATTTATTTACTTTAATTTATTTATTTACTCGGATAATTATCGGATATCAGTTAATTATCCAGATGCGTTTATCCGGATAATTATCGGATTTATCCGGGCACTAAATTTTAATTTATACAAAAAAATTTTTTTTTTTATATAATTTTTTTTTTAAAAAACAATACAATACTTATAATAAATAATTGTAATAAAACAACACTTGTGAAAAACTTTTCGTCATTGATGCAGTAAAAAAAAAAAAATTTTATTGTAAAAGAGTGAGTTAGGTTTTTTTGTTTATATCTTGCGCACATTTTTTATTACCAGCCCTCAAATGGCGATGTTCGGTGGTTACCTTAACAAATGACTAAAATGTACAGTTTATTTTTAACAAACTATAATTTGATAAACTTGAATTATGCGAAATGAATTCTGTGTAACTTTAAAATATTCCGAAAACTGGATGATTTTCAATTGGCGTAGTTTTCATATATAATATTGATTGTTCTAAAAACATTAAACTTATTGATAAATTATTTTTCGATAGTTACTTTTTTTGTTAATAATATTATATATTCAATATGAATCAATGCTTACCCTTATTTTAGGGGAAAGAAAATCCGTTAAAAAATTGATTTATGGATGGATTGTTTGTAATTTGAGTTGGTAATCTCCTAATACGAATTGTATCAATTATAATTCCATGTCTTTCATGTCTTATTCGACGATTATTTCGCCTTCGAATAACAAGACTAGCGTAAGATGGAACGTTTGAAGGAGTACGTTCGTTAGTTTCAGTAAAATTGGAATTATGAGCATAATCAGATTGATTCATTGCGAATATTGTTTTTTTTTTCAATGTGAAAAAAACAAAAAATATGAAATAAAAAATTCGTAAAGGAATTTTTTTTTTCGTTGTTAAAAAAAATATTAGGGTTAAACACCAAAGAGGGGGTTATTTTATAATACAAAAAAGAATTATTTTTTTTTCTTATTTTTTTTTTCTTGATCTTTCACTTTTATATATAAAAAAAAAATAATTTTTTTTGGTAGTAAAAAAAAAAACTTGCAACTTTAAAAAAAAAAAAAATTAATTAATTAATTAATTCATTCATTCATTCATTTACGCAAGTTTTTTTTAAAAGTAAAAAATATTATAATGTAACGTAAACGTAAATGAAAAAAAAGAATTTTTTTTTTTTTTGTATACAATAAAAAAAGTTTTTTGTATATTCAGTTATGTATAACAGATATAATATGTTTTTATTTTCGAGTTAAAATAATATTTTTATATCAATTGATGAACGATTTCGTCAAAACAGAAAACTGCATGCAACAAATAAAGAATATTTTAATATAAATAATAATAATTTTTTTTTTTTCTTTCTTAAAACAAATACAAATATTAAAGTAAATTTTATAAAGAAAATTATTTAAACCATAAGAGGTAAAGTCGTAAAGTCGATGACCGTACTCCTATACAGAATAATTTCCCGATAATTTTGTAAAAATCATACAATGGGTCACATGATAATATCGTTGTTAAATATAATTTTATCAGTTAACCAAAATCTACAAAATCTAGCATTCTGATTGGTACGTGGCCAAATCTGTGATATTAATTGATAATAATATACATGTAATTATTGTGAGGTAATTACCGAAAGAAATTATTAACTTTTAACATAGAATCGTAAATGGAAAACAAAATATATACAATTAAACGTGCTGTTATAACAATTGACCTTATCTTAATAAAAAATATGTACAAATAGTAAAATACGCCTATCATTTCTGGTTAAGTACTAAATAATTGTAATCCTATTATATATTTTTTCAATGAAAAATCATCCTTTCCTTTAAATTCCTATTTTATCATTTAAACAACACATACAACATAAATACAAACTGCAAATACATCAAATACATCATATAACAACATATAATATATATTCTGATTTTTTTCAATTGAAAAATTTTTCTTATCTTAAAGTTTTCAATTAATCCCTTCGTAATAAAATAAATTTTCCTAAACAAACAACTTTTTTTTCTTGTTATTCCGAAATAAACGATAATAAACGTTAATTAATTTTGATGACAAAAATCATTCCCAAAATTAGGTAATAAAAAGAGTAATAATATTCCACAAACAAATTTTTGTTTATCTCTTTATATCTAGAGAAAAAAATTTTAACTTTGCCTAATCAGGTGATGTGAGATTTATTATTGTGTGAATCGTTGATCGACTTGATCGTTCCTGAGTCAACCATGTTTCCATGATGATCGGACTATATCTTCATCCTTCTATGAGTTTTCTGAGTCACATTTTTTATATTAATCCTATTTTTTTTTCGTAACACAATATTATTTTACACGAATTACAATTTACATCACTTTCGTATCGTTTGGCTGAAAAGTCTGAAACAAATAAATAAAAGTAGATCCTAATTATTTGGGGAGGACTACATTTATTTTAAATTTAAGCCATGATCTGCTTATTTTTTATTCTATTTTATTTATTGTTTTCTTTTTTACCTTTTTTTACCTTTTTTTTACCTTCTTTCCCCCATATTAGTTCCACGACAGTTCCAGGATAGTTTCAGGCGAGTTTCTATAAATCACGAGACGATCGTCCAATGAGATTCCGCCTCCTTAATCTTAGCTAAGCCACCATTATAATTATTATATTTGATCAGTCTAACACATCACTCTTTTCTCTCTATATATATATATATATATATATATATAAAACAGGCGAGTGGGCAGATTCTCAGACTCGTCTTCTCATTAACGAACGAAAACAAAGAAATCTTCGAATACCATATTACTCCAAATAAGAAGAAACGCTTTTATTGGGATGATATTCCTAGAATAATAAATGAACGAATTAAGAAATTGAGTCTTACAAAAGCATTTTATGTAAGTATTACCCTTTGGTTATTAAGGCGATCGGTCTCTATGAAAAATTACTAAATAACACTATTATTTTTAGACCGCGAAGAAATATAGAGAAGGAAGAGAAGTTTAGTTGGAGAAAAGTTCTCCAGGTAAATATGTTTCTGGGAAATTAAGTGGGTGGTTCTCTCAAAATTAACATGATTTTTTTTCATGTGTTAGAACTTCCATTCGATTTTTCTGTATTATGTAATGACAATATATGATTGTTTTGTACTCGACTACTCTACTTGAGGATGTAAATCTTAACATTATTGAAATTAAGCAATCAATAACCTTCGGAGTCAACATTCTTCATTAAAATTTATCACGTATATAAATTAATAAAGTTCACACCGGTCTTTATTTTTTTAACTTGTGTATACTTGGAAATAAAAACATCCCATACAAAGTAACAATCCTCTTATTAATCTGATATATAAAAGCACATTTTATTTTTTTTCAAATGTTATAATTATTTTGAATAATACATTTTTTTTTTGTTATACAAATTCATAAGACAAAGTACTTTAAAGCAGATAGAAGAAATAACTCTATATTAGTGAAAGGTAAAAATAATGGTTTGCATTATGCTAAATATAATAGAAAAACATATTTATAATAAGCAGGGCAAAGCAACTACGTAAATGATTAAAACAAAGTTGCTGGAAGAGTTGAATTTTGTAGAATAGCCCGAAGATCTACATATGTTCCTTGCAAGCTGGAGGCACATTGTTTGCACACGTTGTTAAGTCGATAGTTACGTAGACCGGATCAATAATTGATCTGATTTTGGATGTTCGAAGACAAATTTTGACAAGTCTTCGCTGATACTACCAAAGGCACTCGCGCCCGAAAAGTTCTCTCCGATACCGTCAATTCCTATTCTTCCTGCTAGTAATTCAGCTAGTGGCATGACATCTTGCTCCGTCCAGTCAGAGACTGATTTTCTTTTAAGAGTACGGACTGGCTCTAAAAGTTCCTTTCCTGGAATTCCGAGTTCAAAAAAAATATTCAACTTTACTTATTAAGACAGAAAATAATATTATACCTGGTAATGGGACGAGATTTATTTCAGCATTACAAACATAAAAGTTTTTTTTATACATTCATTAGCCGAAATTTTCTCAGACGTATCAATCAACCTAACAACAAAGATTAGTTAATATATGGGAAGAGATGGTATTCAAAAAAAAAATTAGAACTGCATTACTTAGTTTTTTTAGTCTCACGCTTTACAGTTCTTTTTTGAGACATTTTATATAGTTAGAGAGAGTTGAGAAAAAGTTGAATCGTATCTTAGTTTTACGTGGCTTATATTTATATTTATCACTTGATCACATCATCTAATATATTACCTGTTACACGAGTGGGTCAAAATGAGTAATACGAAAAGTTACCAAAAAAGTATAGCATGCGACCAGTGAAAGTAAATGTAATTAATAAAAAGAATTTTTCCAACTATCACCGGAGGTGATGATCACCGGTGACTGAAATTATGATGATCGACCAGCATTAAAAAAATATAGTGCTGGTAAAAATTGATAATTCTGGCCAACGGTGATGATCACCCCCAGTGATTTGAAGTAAAAATCTAATAATAAAAGAATAAATTAATAAATATTAATAAATATTAATGTCACTTTCAAAATACACAACACGTTTAAAAAAATTCAAAGTAAAATCTTTAATATATTTTTGTAAAGTAATACATGAGAAAGGGGCCGGACGGATAAGTAAAAAATGAAACTAATAAAAGATATTGGAGTAAAAGGGAGGAATAAATCACGAAATGAAATAATATCATGCTTTCCGCCGGCCCCCTAAACCATAATACGATGGTTCCTTCTCACTACTCCGCACTATTAACATTATTATCACTATTGCGAATTATACTGCTACTACTACTGCTACTACTGCTACTATTGGAAAAACCTTTTCAACTTATTCGATAATTTTATCCATAAGTTCTTCTTGGTGATTTTTGATGACGATAGAAACTAGCTGATGTGCTAGCACTAAGACCAATTTCGATTGATAAAATATTGTATAATTGCGTTGGAGAATGACTTTCCCTTTTCCTCATATTATTAAAAAGGGCCATAAACTTGATGCAATTCATTTTTTTTCATAAATAATATATACCCGATATGTTTTGTATTCATCTGTATAGGAAATTTGCTTTCAGCAAAAAAATCTAGAATGAACTCTGAACTTTTTCAACGTATAATGTTTTTAAAAAGAAATACAATTAAAGTTAATAGTATTTGCCCAGACCTGGTTTTATATGTTTTGTCCGGCGCAGGCTTTTAGTTGCTGATAGTTAAATATTTACTCAAAATATTGTCTCGTGGAAACGTGACTTGTGAAAGAAAATCAGTTTTATCCTGCTAGAAAAGAATAAGGCGCAGCATAACACAGATAAGTGTATATATGCATGACGTATATAATTTTTTACTCATTACTTAATGTTTTTCGAGATTATTATCTCGTGATCCCATTAGATATTTGCGAAAAAAAAAGATAGCGATGGCAAAGATTATATAAATGTTTATATTTCCTGAAAAAATGCTCTGGATCATTTCCATAGTTAGGACACCATGGGTCAGCATCTCGAAAAAAACAATTGTGACGCCGAAGACTGCGATCAAAAAAATACCCGAGTTTGAGAACATTTTTTTTTTGATAGATTTTGTTTTATTAGTTTTATGTGAAATTGATATTTTTTTTTACTTGTTGGAGGAAAAGAAATACAAAAGCGTTTCTCTAGAAATAATCCTTTTATATGTTTTACAATCGCCTGGTAAAATAATATCCATATACACTAGCATAGAAAATCCGCGTCAAAATATGGATTTGGGACATTTGCTGTGCATTTTATGATAGTTATAAATAGTTTATAGCCGATTTTAGCGATTCTTTATCAACTTATACTTACATAATGTTGGATTCATTTTTATTCGGATTATGAAGTCACATTTAATAAATTAATTCTCATGTCTACAAATATTCTCCTTTATTGTTAAAATATTCAATATATATGTTATCAATATAATATCCTTCCATTTATAATCTTTCCTTCACATTTGATTAAACGGAGATATAATCGAACTTTTATATGAAAATACGGACGTTTTTTATATTTATAATAGTTGGTTTTTCCTCGAGTAAGAGATCTTTAAACCAAAGCATAATATCTATCATGCTTCGGGGTCACGATTTTTACGTTCTTTGATCCCGGTAAACAGCCATAGGTTTTGCTTTTATGCAATCACTATAGTCATAATCATGCTTCGGCGGATTTTGTTTTGTTGTTGGTCTTAAAGGCATGATGTTCGGTTCCCCTAACATTTGCTGACATGCTAAAAGCGCAGAATCCAACGCTCCCAAAATCCAAGTGTGATGAACGCTCAAATGCTCGCCGGCAAAATAGACATTTCCTTCTGGAGCTCTTGCAATATTAAACAAGTTACGAAACTGGCCTGGAAAAAACATAGCGTCTCCTGTTGATTCTTCATCTGTCCAGTTAATTGAATATCCTTCAATAAACTGATCGTCTATGTCGACCTGATCACCATAGACTTTCTTCAAATCACGTAAACCTAAGCAAATACGCTCTTTTTCATTTTTAGGTAAAAAAGCGATAGCATCTGTCATCCACGCATACAATAACAATACGCCGGGTCCGTTATCACCAATACCATAGGATGGATATACAAACCAACGTGACGGCAGATCGGTTATGCTTTGGCCTCCTTTGGACGGTGGGCTCACTTTTTCCCAGAAGCGCGTTTTAAATCTTAAACCAATTTTATATAGCGGTTCAAAATGAAGGGCGCGTATCGCATGCATTTTATCGGGGGACCATGTTGGCGTCTCAATGGTCCGTAATGCTGCGGGAGGCAACGCCATAAGGACTTTATCGAATTTTACCGGTGCGGATGATTCCGAGTGATAAATATTTACGCCGTCAGATACATCTTCAATTTTATAAACTTCAGCCCCCGTAAAAATATTCTCAGAACCAATTAACTGGGCGCATCCATGCGGTAAACGCTCCATTCCATTTTCTATTGTTTTCCAGCTTGCCTGCGAGAAATCCATATTCTCAATAACCAGTTCAGTAAAACTGTTTTGGAATTGGTTTGTCTGAGACGTCATAACTTCGACATAATTGATTCTATCTTCGTCCCATTCTGCAACTTGCACAAGGTATGCACGGAAAGAAAAATCGTCAAACTTGATAATTTCCTGAAACCCCTTGGCAAAATCTTTTTTTAGCGCATCCAAATATGGCCATATAACTTCTCGTATATGAGTTGATTTGCCGTCTTGTTGCATTCTATAGCCTTAGAAGAAAAGCCCAGTTTATCCGGATTGGCATTTGCATAAGAAACACTCATTGTTTTGCCATCCGGGCCAAACTTATTGTTTATCAAAACCAGATTGCCCTTATCATCGTAAAGCACGTAAGGAATGGTTTTAATGCAGGATTCCCCCGGAAGTTTTTCATTAAGATAGTCAATAAGATCAAAGACCGGTTGTTGCTCAGAGGTCTCCGGCAAACGCATGGCGCCTGCTTCAAAATACTGATTGGGCTCCTGTGTAAAACGGTGCGTATATACACGCCCGCCTAAGCGCTGACGCGTGTTTTTTTCAAAAATAGATACCTTTGCTCCATGAGACTGCAAAATTAAAGCGGCATACAGGCCGGACATTCCGCCACCTACAATGCCTACATTAAGTTCCTTGGGTGGAATTTTGGGATGATTGCCCGGTTCGGTTCTCTCAACCGGATTCTGTAATTTAAGCCATTGCTCATACGCGGCTCTTAAGCTGGGTTTTCCCGGAGGAACATCGGAAAACATGTGAGATGACATTGAAAATCCTTTCAGACTTTTAAGGGTATATTTATAATAAAATGGGTTACACAGGTCATCAAATTATCCATTAACGATAAGTTTAATGAATAAGTAAATATATGATAGTAAAAAATAAAAAATAATTAACTTGTTGTATGTTAAGACCTTAAAAACTCGAATCGAAAAAAATCAA
The DNA here is from genome assembly GCF_026210795.1 of Rhizophagus irregularis. Lineage (NCBI taxonomy): Eukaryota > Fungi > Glomeromycota > Glomeromycetes > Glomerales > Glomeraceae > Rhizophagus > Rhizophagus irregularis. The sequence continues at coordinate 3,412,466 of NC_089445.1, read as the reverse complement.
ATTGACCCCTTTTTATTGCCCTTCTTGAGCATATAGTAAAGTAGTACGCCATATAAAATACCAAAAACGTCTGATATGTTGAGCCCGTTTTGGGCATTTTTCTTTTTTCATAGGGACGATACGCCGATACAAATTAGGCCTTCAAAGAAAATTTCACTTTAATATTTCGCTTATGGTTATATTTGTATTATGTTTAAAAGATATGTTTAATTTTCTCATGATAAATGCTGGCGTAACTACATGCATCATGAATATGTTAAATAAATGAGACCCAATAAAAACATTCAGATGATGGTAACTATTTTTTTCAAGTATAAAACTCATCCCTGCATATCATCACAAAAAATTCGCATGATATACTTATGTTAATCAGTTTGTGCATATACGAACTTCTATGATGACAATCATTTTGCAATGGCGATTATAATGATAAATTTTTATTTTTCCAGGTCACACGAATGTATCAACTGACCGCAATTCAGTTTACACAGTGTTTACACGCATAATGACGCCCAGTAAAAAGTCATTGTATAAAATTTATATAGTTGTTAAATTTAGATAACTTTTATTTTTTTGTAAAAATTAAACGTATAATTATTGTAAGATTTATGAAAGATTAACCTGTCTTAATAAATTTCGTGATTATGGGCGAATAAATCTAAATTCAAATGTTTATAAATCTAAATAAAGTCTAAGTCGTGGCGTTAATTATTAAGAAAAAAAATTTGTTTTTGTTAGTTTATTAAGTAAACAACATTTATTATAATTCATACAACATCGCTTCCTTACTATTTTACACACTCAAGCTGCAATTTATTTCTTCTTCTACCAACCACTAAAAACTAGAAAAAAAAGTATATTTAATTCACACTTTTACTTTTTTCCAATCCATATTCTTTTTTTTTTTTGTAATGCGTATACATGAATCTAGAAGAATAATCCAATAAATCGCGTTGTTATTCTTTCTTTTTTTCTTTATATTTTTGTTGATTACTTAATTCTTCGATAAAAAGAAAATTTGCAATTTTTTCTTTTATATATAACAGTTGTTTATTTTTATAAATTTCGCGTCGTATACATTATATTGTAATGTGTAAAATTTTTTTATTTTTGAAATAATGAAGAGAGTAGTACACGTGAGTACATGAGTACATGATCTTATGTATCACGTACTCGTAATCACAGCTGCGTTGTAGTTGTAACAACTAACTATATAATCCTTGGAACCTATATATCTGCTATCCTTATTTTTTTTTTGTATTGATTTCGTAAAATTAACAAATTATCGTCCTTCCTTTTTTTCTACACGTTCATTAATTCGAGTTACTTCATCAAAATCAACATACACATGGGATGCCCTTCAGGTATGTAGTTTGGATTACTCAAACACGAAGAGTTACCAAATGCATCATGAAAATTACTGTCGGTAACGAGAATGTTCCAAAAAATATACCAACACATGACCATGTTACTCTTACTTTATATCAGATATGGCTGTAAAGAAAGTGTAAGTAACCATTGACAATTTGTTCTTGGATTTTTTTTGGTGTCATATTCATCATATCCTGAATCATTCATATTTTCTTCGAGAAATGGTTTAACGTGTCCCGTAAACCATTTCTTAAGATCATTTGGTCGTTCTTCTGTTATCATTGGATATCCCATTTTTCAACGAGAATTGTAACTAATAAGATAAAATACTAAACAAAAAAGGCGCAGAAATACAACTAACTTTTTCATTGCTAGTGAGATGATACAAGAAATAACATATAAAACTGTGCCCAGAAAACTGAAATTATGATGTATTTTTTTTTATGCAATTTGATTCACAAGTATATATTTACCAATAAAGAAATGCACGTTGCCAATAAAATAAAATTTTATTTCACTATTTTTAAATATTAAATACAGTATTAAATTATATATTTTTTACAAAATTTTTATTATCTGATATAAAACATTTTAACAGCTGTATACAAGGAAAAAAAAGTGCGAGAATTTTCTAAGGTAATAATGATGTGATAAAAATAATAAACTATTTTCATCACGGTATCAAGAAATACTGTATACATAATTTTGTGTTACGCTTTAGTCCATCAGCCCATCGAGGAAAATACATATTTAGGTTTGTCTAATCAAGGAGTATATCTGTATATCTCAAATCTACATCTTGCGAGATGGTTAAATGAGAAAATTCTAAATTTAGCAAATTTAGCTACGTGAAATTTCTAGTTTCGTCAGAATAGCTCAAAAATGGACCAACCGCAAAACAGTTTCGCCGAAACATTAGCACAGAAGTAAATAATTTGTAATTATATTCAGGAAAAAAACCAATAGCGCAAATTAATAATATTGAGTTCTATTGAAAATTTTAAATAGGACTAAATATAGGCTTTTAACAATCAAATCACTCTCATTTGAGGTATGCATTGTGTAATGATTGTATAACCACGTGTAACATAAACGGTTGATCCACAGTTCGAACTAATCTTTAAATATACTAATTAAAGTTTTTACAATCAAATCAGTCTCATTAGTTGTACTTCTGTTACAGCGATTAACTACGTGTAAACATAAATGGTGTGAAATTTATGGTCATATTATGAATGTAAATCATTCCATCCACAAACAATGTGTCCAACTTATATTACATAATGTAAAAAAAAGATGTTAACTTTAATATTTTAGTCTCGTTCAATAGTATAAAAACGGAATATAAATGAATTCAATGAAACACTATTTAAGTAACTAATGAATGTACAGAACTATTTGAGCAATTTAAATAATGGTGTTTAGGTGATATTCAAGAAATTTATGCCGCAGTAATAATCTGGACTTTATCATCATTATCTTTATCTTCTTCTAATAATATATTTAAAAATTTCGTATCAAGATAATATTCCTCAAGCAAATTTTCGATACTTTGAATACGTTCTTCTAAAGTAACATTTTTAGCTCTTCCACTAACGAATGGAATTGGTTTGTATTTGCTTTTAAGTTTCTTTACAAGTTTTTTTTGATATTTTATACATAAGCAATTAAACACATACGTTTGCAAAAATCCCCTATAGAAGAAATAAGGTATTATGAATATAAATGTATTTACGAATTATATATAGTAATTATTTCGCTCACCATGGTGCTAATTTAGATGCTCCAAATAAAAATATGAAGATTCCAGATAAAGAACTGAAGAAACCACCAATATCCGACATAACTGAACCAACTAAAAAAAAATGATAAATATTTTATTAATATTTGAAATTAGAATCATTTTTCTAGAATTTAAAAAAAAAAAACTAATAATTACGATCATTATAAGTTTCTTCTTGGTAATAAATATCCGTTGACATTTGGATTAATGTAAGACTTATTGTATTTGTAGTAGTTGCCGAAGGTGTTTTAGTAGCAGTACGTACATTAAAGTTGACATATTGATCATTATTAAAGTCTGTTTTAATAATTGGTGAATAATATACGATCATAGTTTGTTCCTTCATAATATTTATAAGATAATTAGGATAATTAGAAGCACTCTCTGATGGATAATATTTATCTAATTCAAATCCACCTAAATAAATTTCAGGGATGGTATTCTTAGGAGTTATTTTTATAGTTGTACTTAACACTCCTGAAGAACTATGGTTGAAAGAATAGTGAAGATTGTTATCATTAGGAACTTTATATTTCCTACATTCACCTTTATCGTTGTTATTGTTTATGTAATTACAATTTGCAATTTCACCCCGAACGCTTATAATAATACTAATGTTAGTATTTATAAATTCATCAACATTTAGTTTATAGAAATTAATATTGGGATTAGAAATCGATACATAATATTGTGAAAATTGATTATAAGTATAGTAAAGAAGTATGAGAATAAATGAAAGAGAGCATAATTTCTTTAAGAAAATAAAAGAATAAGGTTCAGTTGATCGTTTACTTTCTGTGAATATCATTTTGAACTAAAATAAAAAACTTAAGACACTTGCTGCTATATAAATAATTGTGATTATGTGATATGTGATATCGTCGAGTTATTTATATTACAGTATATAAAGAATACAATTCTTATTCTTGAGGTGCACATTTTTTAAACATGAACGTTGGAAAATTTTTAGAATTTTTATTTATTTTTATAATGATTTCCGAAATTCTCTTTCTTCTTATTTATTCTTATTTTCATTTATATTTTAATTTTTCATTATGGTTTACATTTCCATTCGTTTTTTTAAGTGGATTTACTGCGATCTATAATAAAACTATGATACATTATATAGCATTTTTAATCATAAACCTTGCTCCATTTATATTAATGATTTGTAATATCTTTATATTTGATTATAATTATGGTAAATATTTTTTATAACTGCATAAATATCAAGTTTTAATTAAAAAAAAAAAGTATTATTAATTTATAATTTTTTGCATGATAAGCTCTTACTTCTAGCGGTTTAAACGAATTAACTAATGGAACAAATATAAATGCATATAACTATTATATATCTATATACAAACCTGTAGTGATAACTTTGGGAATTTTTCAATTTATTTTTATAATAATTTGTATTTTATTATTTAAGGAGTATAAAAACGAGAAAAGTATGTTTATTTTTATAAATTACTAGTCTTTTTAATTCTATTGTTATACTAATTAGTTCTATTACTAGACATCTATATTATATATCAACTTGAAAAGTTTTTACTTCCAATTACGACCTCGTTTTTTGGAATTTGGATATTGATTTCAGAAATATATGAGATTTTTAAAATTCGTGAAATACCAAATTATTATAATAAAGGTTTTCCTGAAAACATTATCGATATATTTTGTAATATATTTGGGATCATCACAATTATTCCAATTTCAATGGTTTTTGTAGCGATGCGAAAACGTTCAAAAAGTCTTTATATTTTATTTTATATTGCAAGTCTAATTGAAATAGTAATAATACTTTTTAGACTAGTATGGAGTTTTCGCCTAAATTATTATTTTTATTATTATCCACAACTGGATTATGGTAATTTATAACTTTTAAGCAGTTTTTTTTCAATTATAATTATACTAAATAAATTATACTGACTAATATATTAAAGATATCCTGCACTCAATTGAATTTTTCATTGAAATCATTGAAAATGATATTCAATATAGAGAGAGATTTTTTATTGGTAAATAAATTCTATTAAATTGTTCTTATTAAATAATTAAAATTAATATATTAACAAATTGTTATTATACATTTATTAGGTATATCCACCCTGATTTTTATAGTAATTTTATTTCTTAACACATGCTTATGTCATAAATGGATTAATAAAAATTTTATTAAACATAGTAAGTAAAAACATTTTATAATAATAATTATTATTTATGTACGCTAACTTATTTATTTATTTTAGTATATAGATCAGAGATTCTGCTACAAAGAATTGGAGAGCTCGAGTTCTTGAAGAAACCTTATAAGAAAATTTTAAAATTTTTAGGAAAAGAGTCCTTAAAAACCGATGAATGGAAATTTGTACCTGAATCAAGAATTTTATTATTAAATATTGTACAGATTATGCCCTACGATGACAATGATGATAAAAAAGATGAAGATATTGTAAGCGATGAAAATAATAAAAATTTTGAGGTTATAGGCGTTGAAAAAGTTGTTTTTAACGCTAAATCAGATATTATGATACAAACAAATTGTCCTTTACCTGGTATATCACAAGCAGACTGGTTTCATTACTATGAAATAACAATCTTGTCAAACCCGAATAATGATGAAACAATAATTGCAATCGGTCTTGCACCAAAAAATTTTCCGACTAATAGGTACGTATTTTTATATAATAATTTAAGGTTTTATTTAAGCGATTACTATTAATTTTCTTTCATTTAAGATTACCCGGATGCAATACAGATTCTATTGGATTTCATTCAGATGAGGGTAGAATATTTCGCAATGAAAAGTATACAGGATCAACATATGCCGAAAAATGGGGAAAAGTGAATGATGTGATAGGTTGTGGCTATTATCCAAATAATAGACAAGTTTTCTTCACAATAAATGGTGAAAATTTGGGTATTGCTTATACCGGTTTGCTTCATAATATATTGTATCCTACAATTGGTTCTAACGGACATTGTATTTTAAAAGTTAATTTTGGTCCAGAATTTGAGTATAAAGAAGCTAATATTATGAGTGTTGCTTCTAAAAAGTTATTGAATGCTTCTAAAAAGTTATTGAATGAGAATGAGATTCCTTAAATCATTTATATTATCATTATTATTATTATAATGTCTCAATTAACCCTATAAGTTTGATTTATTCTTAATTAGAATTTTACTTTTATTTTTATTTTTATTTTTTTATTATTAAATAAATATATTTTATTCTTCTTACAATCTAAAAAAATTGATGATAGTTGATAATGGGTTAATAATAGTTATATAATATAAAGAATCTAATAAATGATGAGAAATATTATTGCAGGTATTTTACATATATTATATGATTTTGCTTAATTATCATAATGTAAAATCATAATTTATTGACAATAATGTAAAAGATTGAAGAGTAATGTTTGATTTCTGAATTATATATTTTTTCATCTTTTTTTAATGATAACTTTTATACCTCAAAATATCAAAGAAAACTTGTAAAGAAACTTTAAAGCGAGTAAAATAAACCAATTCCATTGGAAAAACATGTTTACTAGGTATCTAAAATTTTCTTAAAGGATATTATAATACATTTTTTTTAAAAAAAATTTATTATAGGAAATAAAGGTTGTGATAAAATCTTCGTTTCTGCGATATAAATTTCTTGAATAGGGTGTCTCTGAAAGTTCACATGATTTGACATACCAAGTGTTTGATATATTTCATATTAATGCTAACTAAGGTTGCTGGAGAAACTAGGGGGTTTTGGCAAGTTGGTGAAATGCCAAAATAGCAAAACTTTGCCGAAACTATATAAAAGTCTTATTAAAAAGTTGGCGAAACTCTGAAGAAAAGCGAAACCTGATAAAACTTATTATAAATGCTGAAACTGCCAAAACCTTGCCAAAACTATAATAAAACTATAGTAAAATCTTGGAGAAACTAATCGTAAAATTTTGGAGAGGTTTAGGTAGGCAACCTTAATGCTAACAAAAAAAAAGTATTAAAGCAAAAGCTTCAAAACTTACCATTTGGAAAATGGAAAAACTAATAAAAATATATGTGAAGTATATGTTACACTGCTACAGTATTAAATATTGCAATATAAATTATAATATTTTATTAATGGAAACATTTTAATTAGACTATTAATAATATAGAATAAAAAATTATATAATAAATAAAAAAATAATTAATATATATAACTGTGGTGTTAAACATCAATGATATAATTTATAATTTTTGTAAAAATAAAATTAAAAGAGTTTTTAATATATGGGCAAACTTGTAGCAAAAGGGAGGGCTTGGCCAAAAATTTTTTTTTGAAATTTTATTTTAATTATATATTACTTTATTTAACCTTTCAGAAAAAAAAATTTTGTTTATAATATATTAATAAAAAAATTTTTTATTTAAGAATTTGCAAATTTTGTATTTTTCTATTATTGCATTTAATAAATAATATAGATGTTTTAGAAAAAAAACTAATGCTTTTAATGAATTCCTTGCAAAATTTTACCCTAGTTTGCAAAAAATTGATTTTAAAAATCTTTAAAAATGATGGAATAAATTATAATTTATTAAATTATTTATTTATTTTATTACTAGAAGAGTAATTTATTAAATTAACCAATATAGTAATATTAAAGTTTGATTTTTTTTGAAATCACGTGATTGTCCAAGCTCCACCTTTTGCTATAAGTCCGCCCATATATATAATATATGAATTTTTTGTTAGAAGCTAATATAAAAATATTTTTTTACATTTTTCTTGACCATATTACCTTAGGCTGGTTAAACAAAATTTTTAGAAAAGTTTTCAAGTGCAATAGAATTATGGAAATCAAATCTTTCAATTTATATATTGTGTTATTGTGGACCGCAGTAATTTTAATTAAATATTGTACTGCGCCACAAAATTAATAACATTCTTATATGATTTTGAAATAAATTGGGGATTATCAATTTAGAAAACAGCAATGAATTTAAGGTAATAATAACTAATATAATTAAAGTTATATTAAAAAAATTATGATTACTTAAATTTATTCATCTTTTTTTTTATAGAGCTTTTGCTGATTTCGTCTCTATTGGCTAAGAAAATTTCAACCAGTACAGTTCACCCTCACTTTAGTGATTCCCATAAGCTGGAGATTAAAATTTGTTATAGTGATAAATTCACTATACTGAGGGTCATTTTATTATATATAAAGAAAATCTGTACCTGAATTTTTCTTCATTATAACAAGTTATTCACTTATAAAAATTCGCTAGAACTATAATTAATTTTCTGTATAATAGGAGTTCAAATTATTTAAAATATTTTCAAAATTTAAAAATTATAATCATTTTTTCACGAGTTAAGAATTCAAAAAGAAGTAACATTAAAAGTAATTATCATATAATTAAATGAAAAATCTTTACTGGTACTCTATTATTTTTAAAAAATGCAAGTGAATATTAAATAATATTATTATGAGTAAATAATTGTTTTCTTCTTCCTCCTGTTCTTTTTCCTATTCTCTTTCTCTAATTCCTCCATCCACTTCTTCTTTTCTAAATCTTCCTTCAGCTATACGAAAAATATTAAGAATAATAATCCAAATTATAAAATGTCGGATATAGTTCAAAGAATATAAAGTTCGAATTATAAATTATGGTTACCTTTCATTTTTAAACTCCTCCTTAACGGGAGGTATGACGAGCTAGGATAAAGTGCATTAAGTGCATTTATATCATAAGGCACTTAACTTTACACGTTGGCCTGAATTGCGGAAAGATGTTTTTTATTAGACGAAGCTGACTGTATGAAACAAATCGAAAGAAGTCATATACAAACCAATAGCATTTGTTCTTTCCGTCCCCGGCTTCGCTTGTATACGTCGTCCTCCGGAATAACATCCAAGGGATAATGCATGATTGATTCTGGGTCATACAGACCAAAACAAACCACATCCATCTCACACACTTTTCCAAAATTTCTTTAGCAGTAACGGTCCAATAATTGTCACGGTCTGGACGACAGTGTTCATGATAGAACCCGAGCGCGTACATCATTTCGTGCACAATATTACCCTCGGGATGTAGATAATTTTGCAAGTCATAATTCCTTTATAATTGTGAAATGGGATGAGAGAGAGATAACGAGTTTGAATTATAAACGAATATGGTAAGTACCTGGTCTTTTCCTTGCCTACCAATACACCTTATCAACGATTTACGTAATCTGACTGATCCGTTTTTTATCACGAATTTTACTGAGACGTTTTCATTGCGTATAACACAATGAGTTCAAATTCCAAGGACACATTGTTGCCGAATTCATATGGAACTATTCCGTTCGGCCACAGGTTTGTTCGTTTTTTGATACAGACATCAGAACATGGTTTACGCATATTCTCTTTATAATAAAAGATAGGTCCATTTGGCAGTATAAGCGACTGATGGTCGTTCCATTCTTCCACGTTGAGATTGTTGTGCTTGTTGGGTAGCTTTTCTCTTGAACAATATCATGAGTTTGACCCATAAAGCGTTCTTCATACGAATTAAACGCTTCTCTTCTGCGCGTAAAGTAGATTCTTCTTTTTTGTTGTTTGAGTTGTTTACTAATGTTTCCAATATTTCCTATATTAGCAACATCGTCATTTCTTCCACGTTGAGCACGTTGAGATTGTTGTGTTTGTTGGGCAACTTTTTGAGATAGTTATTTGCAAATAAATCTCTTTATAAGAAGAGATAAGTTCCATTTTTGTTATTTTTTTCTAAAGAATTAAAATTTTTGTACAAGAAGTTCTTTTAAGTGTTCGTAAATAAAAAAATTTTTTTTTTATTATAAAAAAAAAACTTTACAAAATTAGAAATTTTTTTTTTTCGCGAATCAAATTGTTGTTTTTTTAAACCAAAAGTGTATCTTGTTTTTGTTGTTTGTTATTTGCGAGAGAATTTGTTAAGATTAAAATGAGGAATGGCAAGTATTGAGAAATGAACCAAGGAGGAATTATAAGAATGAATTTTTGTATAAATGCGCATATTTAATTTTTTAATTTTTTTTTTTGTAAAGAAAAAAGTGACATTTCCTAGGAATTTTCTGACCCTCATTATAAGAAAAAAATTTGACAATCACATTGGGCGTAAAATAAAAGGAAATGTTTCATAATTTTGAAGTTCAGAATAATTAAAATACAATATTAACGTAATTGTCGAATCAAATCTCAAAAAACATCATTATTAAATTATAAACTTCATTAAAAAAGAAGTTTTCGAATATTGTTTCTTTCTTCAAAGTGAGAACAAAAATCTAGCGGTTTCTTCCTTTTTTTTTTGATATATATAAAAATATATATCACATAAAAGGAACTTAATGGGAATTTTTGTTAAAGGAGTTTTTAAAAAAAAATTTGAAAGAAGAAGTTAAAAAACTTTAAAACTTTCAAAAAAAAATTATAATAAAAAATTTGTCAAGACAGAAAAAAAAAAATTTGGTAAAAAAATTTTTTTTTTTTTTTGTTAAAACATGGGATTATAATTCAGTCAAATTGATATGATGACGAATTAATGCGCCAATTTACTTTTTGGGATCTAACTTCAAACCTTAATAACTGATAAGATAGCGTTATGTTAACCTGTTTTAAAACCTGTTTTCGTTTGTATGAATCACTATAACTGATAACTATAACTGCAGACTTTAATGTACACGCAGAATTCTCGCTTTTCCTTGTTCCTTGTTTCCATTATAAAAAACGAAAAAAAAAGGTTTGATTGTTGTTGTTTCGCGTATATTAAAAAAAATTATTTGTTTCGGATTACCACTTACCACGAGTTCATCGAAATCTAGATCTAATAAATTAAGATAATGTGCGAGTCGTAGAATTAATTTTTTTTTGATGCACTTAAAAAAAATATATATATATTTTTCCGGTTTATTGAATGTACAATATCACTAAATTTTTTCTTTGTCAAAAAGAAATAAAAAAAAAATTTGCTTAGCTGGCAGGTGAAATAATATTTTTCTTTACTGTACTTTTTGTTGATATTTGCGTGCTAGGTAATGATAAATAAAGAAGCAAGGACGCTAAAAAAAAAAGGTTTTTTAATGACGCCAATTAACCAAATAGTATATACGTATGTATATGTGTTATATGTATCCATTTTGTTGTTTATATGCAATAGTAATAACATCATCGAACCTGCCGACGAAGATGCTATAATAAAATATATTCATAGAATTATAATCGTTTCAAAACTTTAAAAAAAAAATATTTTAAAGCTACAGTTCCATATTATAATCAGGTTCTTTTAATAATAAACAATAGTCTTTTTATGTTATCAATATTAAACATGCTCGTATGGTCGTTAATGATTTTCTCCATTCAGAATGACCTGTTCTTGTTTCAAATTTTTCATTTTTCTTCTATCATGACCATCATGACCATCTTAATCTTTATACATATTCATTTAAAGATTGGCCCTTCAACCGGTAACGTGATTTATAATGTTTAATATTTAAATTAAAAATGTCAATCAAATACGTTTCATTTTTATTGTTTGTATCCATATTTGTTTTGTTTATTATTTTTTATCTTTGCTTTTAATGAACTAACAAAATTTGAGTTAGGTTTTTTGTTTACATCATCTTGCGCAAATGCGCAAATGGCGATGCACACCTGAAACAGTTAAATTTGATTGCCTCATTTTACAATAATTTAATTGGGTATATCTAAAACTAAAATAATTTTAAATTAACTAAAATAATCAATATATCATCTATTCTACTGCGGGATAAGAAAATGAATGATAACCATTAGATAATTCAATAATTTTAAAACTATTTATAATATTTTTGATAAAAAACGAAGCAGTGTAGCGTGACTTCCCTTCGAAAATTTGATAAAATCATTAAACTTACTGATAACTTATATTATTGTGAAAGATATTATTAGCTTATTTAATGCATAATGACTTGGTGTAATATATTCAATATGAATCAATATTTCAACATGACATAACTAAAATTATTATTATAATTTAATTAAGCAATATAAATCCCAATTATTTTCCGCCACTACTGCATGAATCATCGCTCTGATTTTAGGGGAAAGAAGATCCGTTAAAAATTTGATTTACGGATGGATTGTTTGTATTTTGTATTGGTAGTAATCTACCAACACGGATCGTATTAATTCTAATTCTATGTCTTTCTCGACGATTATTTCGCCTTCGAATAACAAGACTAGTGTAAAATGGATCGTTTGAAGGAATACGTTCAATAGTTCCAGTAAAATTGGATATATGAGCATAATCAGATTCATTCATTGTGAAAATTGTTTTTTTTTTTCAAGATGAGAAAAAAAATATGAAAAAAAAATTCATCAAAGCATAAAAAGAGGAATTTTTTTTTTCGCTGTTAAAAATATTTGAGTTAAACGCCAAAGAAGGTTATTTTATATAAAAAAAGATTTTTTTTTTTTTTCCCTCTGATCTTCTGTGTTTTTTCACTTTTTTAACTTGGTATATACTGTATATAAAAAAAAATCAATCAATCAATTAATTGTTTATTTACCAAAGTTTCTAATCTTAATTAAATTATTTTAAAAAATTTTTTTTTTTTTAAAGTTACAAATCTTTTTTTTAAAAAAAGTTAGACTATAACTTATACAAAGAAAGAATATTACAATGGTACGTAACGTAAATGAAAAAAAAATAACAAATTTTTTTTTTTTATACAATAAAGTTTTACATATATATGTATGTAATATTGTATATAATATTATTATTATTAAAATCATATTATTATTATTAAATTTTAAAATTATTAAACATGTTTTGGAGATTGCTGATCGGAAGATGTTGTGAAATGGACGTGGGCTATGTTATTATCATAAACAACGGATTTACTAAAACTAAAATCTAAATAATTATTTTGCAGATAGCTGTATTTTTTTTTTACAATATATTCTCGTAATATAAACAAACATCTTATTTAAGTGATTCGGTGTTACTATTATATAAACAACATTGATGTATTGGTCCTATTTTTTTTTTCTTTTTGATAAATGAGCATAAAAAAATTTCGATAATCAAAATTACCAAATATATATAAAGAAATAAAAAGGTTTGTTTATAAGGTTTTTTTTCTTACAGGAGAAACTTTTTTTTGTTTATGTCTATGACTTTGAAACACTTTTTTTTCTTTTTTCTTTATAATGACGATGGTTCTTTCAACCTTAACAGCTCCTTGCTTTTTTATTTATCATTACCTAGCATACAAATACCAATAAAAAGAATACTTCAGCCAAGTAATTTTTTTGTTTATTTCTTTTTGACAAATTTAGAGAATTTCAATACCCCAACAAAAAAAAAAATATCAAATAGAATATTTTTTATTTCGGGTTCATTCATTATTTTTAAGTTTTTATTTTTAGAATTTTTTGTTTATCATTACAAATTAAAATCGACCGAACTATACAAATAAAGTGAGAAATCTGAAACTTTTTTTTTTTAATGACCTGCCTAAATCAGTTCATATGTATAATGTATAATTGTTCATTCATCTTATTTCTTAAATAATCGTTACCTGAGTCAGTGAGTCACATTTTTATATTAATCATATTTTAAGGAGTTTGATGTTTGATGATGTTTGTTTGATGATGTACAGTATACATATGACTCGCTTGATGATCGGAATGTCGATCATCAAGTGAGTCAAATGTTACTTAATAACCCAACATGATTAAAAAAATGTAAAAAATCGTACGGCTAATTGATCTTTATTATTGTAATTTATTGATTACCGTAATCAATTTCATAACATACTGTATATTATATAAAAAATATATAACCTCTTGAGTGAACAAAATCGGTCAAATAGTCTAAAAAAGAAAAATAATTATAAATTATGATATCATAGTTCTTGATAAACCAATTCTTTGAAACATCAAATTCAATTTAGTTTCAAAAGGAAAACCTTTTTACCTTTTACGCCTTATTTTTTGAAGAATAGTTAAAAAATATAAAGTTTGCAGCCATTATTAAAAAAAATAGATTACAAAATTTTGTCAGTTATTCCTTTTCATCTTTCCATCGTACAATAATTACGATATAGTTTCATATTTCATTGTGACTTGTAAATCAATCTTTGAATTTATATGACATATACACTATATTATATATTGCATTATAGTTTGGATTCAAAACAAACCATGTTTAATATAATTTTTTTGTAGTACAAATAAGAAAAAGAAATTCATAATGTGCTACCTATGCACCAATAAAATATTACGACGGTTTTTTTTAATGGCTAAACCCATCCCAGTGAACAAAACTAAAAGGCCAATTTGGCGTAATATAAAAAAAAAACCATTTTTTTTTGTGTGGTGCAATTTATCATATTTATTCCATTGGTTATTTAAAAAATAAATTTCTTTTTTTTTTCTTTTAGACAGTATACGTTTAATTATCGAATAGCACACTAGTAGCACTAAATTGATCAGCATGCACGGGATTTCATATCAGGTGAATTTGCCTAATAATTTTTTCATTAAATGATATATAGGGGAGTATCATAGCACAATTTTTTGAAAAGCGCAACAAATTAATGGTATTTCTACAAAAAGTTTTATGTTAAATTTATACCAAATGGGCTCATTGGCTTTAAATTAGCCCAAATTTATGCAAAAAATAATCCAAATTTAAGCCAGTATAAATTTAATATAAATTTAGTATAACCACTTTTTATAGAGTATCAATTTTTTTTTTTATTTTTAATATAAAAATTATTAAAAAGACTTTAAAATTTTAGAAAAATAATTCATTAATTTAAAATCTATAAATTATATATAAATTAGAAATTTTTAAAACTTTAAAATTAAAAAAATTAAAAATTAACAAATACTTTTATTAAAAGAAAAAAATTTTTTGTTTTTATAAATATTTATTATAGTGAACAAAAATGATTAGAATCAAATTATATATTAAAAACCTTCCAAAATTGAAAAAGAAGGAGAAAGGGTTATATTAAATAAATTATTAGATTTTGAATAGCCTAAGGATAATAAATAGGATTTCTTATAATGAAAAAATTTTAAATCTTTAGAATATATAGCAAAAATAAAAATAAGGAGGATGTGATGCAATGTGATAAATTATATATTATTAAAAAATCACATAATAAAGCAAAATTACTTTTAGTGATTCATAGCAATTTTATTTATTTAAAATAAGTCCAGAAGGTAATTTATCTTACTTCTATTCTCTTTTACTTTTCCAATCAAAATGGTAACATCTTGTTTCTCTAAGGGACAGTCATATTTTAGTTATTAGTTTAGCAAATTACTTTTAGTTCTAGTATATAGGACTCAGTGATCTTTACTGTAATTCAGTTCATTTTGTAAATTAAAAATAAAAATAACAATTTACTTAAAATAATAAAATTTTAGCATTTGTTGTAATGAATTACCAACTTGTGCTAATTTAAAAAAGCGTAAGCCAGATCTATATGATGAAGATTGGAAATGTAATTTTTGTAAAATAGAAGAAGAAACCTTTGATCATTTTTGGAAATGTAGTAAGATTCAAAATGTCGTGCAAGATATACTTATGCGATTAAAAATCTTTTTAGTTAAAATTATACAGGAGTATTCAAAAGATGACATAGATACGCAAGAATTAAATGGTAAAATTAATGAGCTAGGTATGTGGGATATTGGATGTTTATATGATTTTACATTTTTAATGAAAAATCAAGTCAGTTGTCAATTAATAGAATTATTAAGGTGCTATAAAATAATTGAAGAAAAATTGTTGTATAAGGTAATGAAACAAATAACTGGGAGAGTTTTATTAGAATTCAAAGTGCTTATTTGGGAACCAAGGAACGAGTTACAAATAAAGGAAGAAAAGCGGTGCGGTATTAGCGGTAAAGATAAAAAAGCTAAGTCACATAGTAATTGCACTGAAGTGGGTGTTAAAAATGTTGGCTGTAAGATGTTAGAAAGTAATTGGAATAAATGGAATGATTTGGCATTCCATCGAGGCGGTCATTGGGCAAATTTTTAGGTAGATCATGACAGTCACCTTTGAATTTGAGGTCGCATCATAGTTTTTAACAATGATGTGATCGTTTAGGTGACAGGTCGACTTGTTCTTTTTGAAAAGTAGTCTTGTTTCATAATGCTTAATTCTTATATGTATTTGTTTATCTTATATTTTGTAAGTTTATATATGTAAGTAAGCGTGATTATAATAGGACATGATCACATCTATAATAAAATTTTTAAAAAAATAAAATAAAATAAAATAAAATAAAATTTTAGCATTAATAATTTAAAATTCCATTTATATAAATAATTGTTAATATATTATTATTAGTTTCAGTTTATATTTTAAAAAAATTAAACTACCAACTTTTAAAAAAAAGAAATAATAATTATTAAATATAATTTTTTATTTACATCTGTAATATTTTAGAAATTGGAATTTAAAGATTTTTTATAAATAAAAAGAATTTTTATAGTTATAAAATCCTTTAAAAATCTTTAAAAATTTATGGATTCTTAAGAATTCTATAAAATTTTTTATTAAAAAATAGAAATGAATCCTTATAAATTTAATTAAAAGAATTTTTAAGGATTCTAATTCCTAAAATATTACTGGTAGAATCAATTAAATTTTTGCTAAAAGGTAAATCTAATAAATTTTTTAATTTTCTTTTTTTGCATATATTTTAAATATAAAAATGAAACTAAAAAGAGTTTTTAAATTAAGTTAATATACAGTATATAATATATATCATTTTTGAATTTTTTGTTAAAAGCTGATATAAAAATATTTTTTTTATTTTTTTCTTGAAATAAGATACCATATTTATAGGTGCCGTCGAAATTCCCTAATTACGGCATTACAGCATTACGGCATATGTCGTAAATAATGCCGTAACTGTAAAAAATGCCGTAATTAATTATGATCACGTGACTTGAATAATACCAAATGATCGGCAAAAAGATCTCCTTTTTAGCACCTTGTGTAACCTTGTGTAACCCATTTCTTTAATTTATTGAGGGACAAAATTTCCTTTTTTTGGAAATTGGTGTAATGTTACGTGATATAACGCTAAAAAAAGTTGACTAGGCATTACGAACGGCTGAAATTAAGTTTAGTCTTATTTATTTACGGCATATTACACTACGGCATTACGGTGTCAAGTTAAATTACGGCATTACGGCATTACGGCAATTACGGTTTACGGTTTTTAATTACGGTGATTACAGCACGTGCCATAACCGTAATAATAATTTCGGTGGCAACTATAACCATATTACCTTAGACTGATTAAACTAAATTTTTAAACTTGGCAGAAAAGTTTTCAAGTGCAATAAAAAAATCATGGAAATCATATCAAAAAGAAACTGCACAAAATCTTAAACTTATTGATGCATATTTTAGCTTTTATTATATATTATATATAGTGCTTATAGTAGCCATGTTCAGCAGCTTGTGAGCGGGCATATCGAGCTGAGCTGAGCCGCGGCTCGTAATCAATTTGGCTTGGCTCATTCGAGCCGAGCTTTGATACAGTGGCTCACAAGCTATGAGCTGGCTCACGAGCTCCAGACTTTTTTTCTTTATTATTGTCAGCATCACGTGATTTTAAATTTTGGCCAGAATTAAGTGATCGACATGGAAATTTCCTTTATTAGGAATCCTGTGTAATGCATTTCCCCATTTTTGATAAGAAATAAAATTGCCTTTTTTGGATTATGTAACATTACTCGAATGTTCAAAAAAGGAAATTTCCATGTCGATTACTTAATTCTGACCAAAATTAAAAAAATCACGAGAAATATGCAAAATTTGATAAAAGCTCGGCTCAAGGTTGGCTCGACATGAGCCAAGCTCGAAAATTCTAATTGAGCCGAGCCGGCTCAAATTTTGGCTCGGCTCAGCTCGAGCTGGCTCGTGCGGAGCTTTACTACTAATATACAAATTGTATATTACATATGGGCCAATTTGACTCTTCTTCAATTTTGTCACACAGATCAACAATGTGATTATTGCATGTACTATACGATATTTATTCAGTAATCGTTGTACAGTAGTTTTTCACGTCCTGATGGAAAACCTGTTGTCTATTTGCTGTAAGCTTTGTTTTAAAGCTTTTACAACTTATCAAAAATTATTCGTTCATCGAAAGAAATAAACATTCGCACAATAAAACAATACCCCATTTCTATTCTCTTCCCTCGTCCTACTTCGGAACAAATGTCTCAATACATAAACTCCTTTATAATTCTTATTAAAAAAAAACTAGGTTTTTCTCGACATGCCATTGGGAAAAAACGCTTTTCAATCGAAACATTTCCAGAAAACATATTTGTATATCTATTTAAAGATGAAGAAAAGTTCAAATACAGTCCTGCTAAACATAAATATCAATGTTATTTTGGGGGGTTAACAGGAGAAAACAGACTTAAGCAAATACTTCACTATGATCAGTAGAGTTTCCGACAAAATCCTCTAACTAATACTAAAGGTTATGTCTTACTTGAAGATTATGAAAATACGTATCAAGTTAAATTTATATGGAGCCAGACGGTATTATTAGAGAATAATAGAAAGTTCACATTAGGAAGAATGACATGTAATTTTATTACAGACTCTGGAGAATTTCAAGAAAAGTAATGAGTTTATTATTATTTTTTTTTTAAAATTTACATTTATTCATAATTTTTTTATTATAGTAACATAAACCAAACACCTACACCAAATTCACAATTTTCAATATTTCAAGAAGATACATCATCTTTATCCAACAATTTAAAACAGCCTGTTAAGAAGAAATTCCGTTACATTTTACCTCGGCCACTTCAAGATATGAATCAGAGTAAGTAAATTCCACTTTTAGTCTTTGTTTTCTTTGTCCCCTGCATCAATATGTCGCATCAGAATTTCTTGCGGCGTATTATTTATTAAATAATATAACTGACGATTTTCAAACTCCATAATATCATATACTACAGGTTTTCCTCTGGTTCCACCACCCATAGTTGTTCCACAAAAAAATAGTCTAACCTAAAATTTATAGATAAAAATAGAGATAACGTAATTAGTTAAACAAAATGATTTAAAAAAAAAATAAAAGTGATATACCTGATTATGGTTTTTTTTTTCAATGCTTGAAGTAGAAAAAACCCGCAATTCCATATTTTTTTCCTTTAGATTTCGCAAAAATTCTGGAATGTGCTGGGAAAAAACATGCATATAAGGGGTAACATCCTCTTTTCTATATAAACCCGGTATTTGTGATGCTGAGTTCATTTGCCCCTGACTTGGCCGACAAAACAATTTAATCCATTGCTTTGCTTTATTTTCGAAATTATCAATTTCTGAATATGTTAGATTAGGACTTCTCAAAACTAAGTATAAATCATAAAAATCACGCCATAGTTTTTGAATTTCTTCACCACGTTTTCCTGAAATAAAATTAACAATAGGGAAATGTTGCAAAACCTTTTTCTTGTCAGGTCCCATTAATGAGGTCCAGTCCCACTTGCCACTATTTGATCTTGATTTAAAAAATTCAAAATGAACTTTAATTGACTTCATGGTTTGTTCTATTTGATTTTTAATTTCTCGTTCAAATTCCCTTTTTTTGAATAAATCATTAAAAAAACATTCCATTAACACATCTGAAATACGTAATAATAGATGTAATTCGTCTGGAATGTAATTTTCTTGCTTAATAGCAGGAAATAAAGGTGGTTTTTTTTGACCTGTTAATTTAAAATAATGTTTATAATTAATTTAACATAAATTATTTTAATAAGTTTACACTTACACTTTGTATTTTTATTAATTGGCCAACATAAATCTACATTCCAACGATTACTTGCTTCACAATCACAATATAGGCAAAAATATCTTGCATTTGGTGCATTTAATCCCATTATATTATACATAAATTTCCAGTCACCAGAAAAATATAATTCAATTGGCCAATGCACACCATCAACAGATATTCCATTTTCTTGAAGATCTTGGAGCTGATACTTAAATAGATTTCCAACTTTAGCTAATGTTTCATATTTTTCTTTACCTATAAAAAGGCAAATACTAATTTCTCATTATTTAATAAATGTTCTAAAAAATTACAAAATTAATACTACCTATACTGATGATCTGGTTTTAATACTTCATCTTTTTCATTTAATAAACAAATAGTTAACATCACATGATTCTGTTTGCGGCCCACATTTCTACCGTCTCCACCAAGTTTCAAATTAATTGTATCTCCTGGTTGAAGAATTGGAGGATTTGATTCATTCCAAATAGGAATAAATATTTGAAGAAGATTTCTAATAGATCGATAAACACCATTACCAATTTCTTGTTCATCAACCATGATTCCATCAGGATTGCTTTGATGTTCATCATCATCATCAAGTTGATTAACCTCTTTATTAAGATTAATTGTTCCGATTGGTATTTGTTCATTGATTAATTTTGTAATTTCTATTCTTCTTTGTGCAACTTGATATTCACGTGTCAATCGTGCTTCTACAGCAGCAAGCCTTCGGTAACCATCACGTCCTAATAAAGCTTCATCACAGGCACGCACATAGGCATCTAATTTTATATGATCTAATAATAGATTGTATTTTATATTAATAATATGATCTTCATATTCCAATTCCATATTACGTAAGTGAATTGGCTCCCGGACTCTGAAATCATCCGATGTTGTAAAATAAGCTGTTTGATTTTCTTGTGAGCAATCTCTCCCAAATGATGCATATCGTTTATTTTGTTGTGATACTGATACTTCACTAAGGGGTCGCTTTCTTTTTGTCAATATTAGTAGTTTTTGCTATAGTTAATTCTTCAGTTCGTGCTTGATGTAATATTTCAATATCTAATCCAAAAACATGTATCCCAGAAAGTCTAGAATTTTCTCGGCTAATTCTCTATAAAAATAGATGTTACATTTTTAATATTTTTAGAAATTATAGTTAGACATAATAATTAATACATTAAATAATTTCTAATTTCTAAAAATTTACCTTTAAAAAAGCATTTATTGCCCCACTTGCTGATCGTTCACTAGATATTGAATATTCTGCCCATCCTTCTTTTCATGTTATAGTGTATAAAACCTTGTTCACATTAATAAATGATTTTGTTATATAACAGATAACAAATTACGCTTATTAGTTTAAGATCATCACTCACTTTATTTACCGGGATGTATTTCGTTTCACAACGTATTGCTTTGTTTGCAGCTTCCGTTTCTATGATGTATCCATCTGGAATTTGATATTGAACGATGCTTCTACTACTTTTTTGCGTGTATTTAATATTTTGTGGATAGTATCCAAGTGCTATTACCTTATACCTTGAATGAACATTTCCGATAGAATATAAGGCATCTATGTAAGGATTATTAGGATAATCATGACAAAAAACTCTGGCGACCTATATAAATTATAAGAAATTTAGCAAAAATCTAACAATAATTATATTATTGCTAACTCACCATGGTGCAATTCTTTTATAAAATGTGACTAAAGCTTCGTTTTAAGTGCAACTATTTATAAAGGTTCGTATAAGACTACTTTTTATAATATTTCTTAATTTTGTTAATTTCGAAATGAAACTGATCTAAAACTGATCTGAACTTGCGATTTCAATAGCGAAAAGGTTATGTCCTGTGCGGTTATTGGATTTCTTTTTTTTTTCACGCGTTTTTGGTACTTTTTTGGTGGGAGTTTTTTTTATCACACATTTTTGGGTGGTACACCAGTGGTACAACTCACGATCTTGGGTGGTACAACTCGTCAACATCACATAAACTTATTTAGTGAGATGAGCACGATCAGCCCATATGAGTAGTAGGTTTATCTCATGCATTGGATCATTTGTTCTAGCAGGTAAAGAAATTAATATATAAAAAAAAATTGTGATTATCAATTTAGAAAACAGCAATGAATTTAAGGGAATTAATTAAAAAAATTATGATTACTTGAGTCTGGGTTTACAAGTAACCACTTTTCTTTTTTTTAAAAAATATCTGAAACAGTATTTTGCTTAACTTTATATAAAACAGCAAGTTCCTCTTAAGTAGGGTGTGGCGTTTTCTGAGAATCTAAACAGAGTTGACGCTTTTGTGCATGTGTCAATACAACTCTTTTATTTGGTTAGAAGGTATCTTGAACAGACTTCCTTTTCTTTGTTGTTGAGACATCATTACTAGTTAAAACATGACGCGTTAAAACAAAAAAAGCTAGTATATATGCTGGTGTAACTTGAAATATCGGTATATAGTACTATATATTACTTATTAAGGGACAAAGAAATTGCATCGGTATATGTTACATCATGAAACAATATGTAATATCGGTATAGTGAGGTTTTTTTATTAATTGTGAAACGGGACAAGGGAAATTTATCAGTATATGTCAATTATCGGTATATAAACTATCGGTATATCGAGGTTAGACTGTATGTTTCCTTTTCATTAAACTTTTACAGTCTGCTTTTAGTAACTGTTCTAAAAAGATTAAAAAGATTAAATTTTTATTTTTTCCTTGATTGTGCACTAATCAAAATTAAATTTTTTGGGAATAAACTAATAATTTCAATATTACCACCCATAATTTTATGATCTTGATGTTTTCCAATTATCTCATGATTGCATATATTGATATTTTCTTTCTTTAATAAAATTATTGTGTCACGTATCCAATAATTATGTCCTGCCATCGTAATACTATTGATATTTTCTATGCAACTCGCAGTCCATAATCTTTCTTGTTCTTGTTTTAATTTAATTTTAAAAATCTTTTTTAGTTTCTCATTACCATTTGCTTGATATATCAAATTCTTACACAAGCTTTCTAACTGCAAATCATAAATATCCATACTGCACATCAATGGGAGTATCCGTTAAAATATATTATAAAAAATTCGAATGGTGTCCTTTTTGTCATCATTCAAGCAATGAATGCCAATGCCGATATATTTTTGAGGATCTACTAGATAAGAAATTTCTACCATATAGGCCAAATTTTTTGCATGGAATGCAACTTGATGAATATAACGAAGAGTTGCGACTAGAATTCAAATTTCATGGCAAGCAACACTATAGTCTTAATTCAATGTTCCATAGGAGAGGCCAGATAGATTTGGATGAATAGAGAATGCGTGATCAGAAGAAGCGAGATATATGCAAGGAGCAAGGCATATGTCTTATTGAAGTGCCGTATACTGCAGATTTTTATCCGTTCATTAGATATACATTAATCGAGAAAGGATTTTTGGATTAAGTGAAGCCCAACCCTATCTTCCCCAGTAACACCATCAAAAAAAGCTTGGGCATGTGATTTTTGGGCATGTGATTTTGTTACATACAGCACAGTTTGTGGCAACTGATCTATTTAAATATTTATCACGTATTATTTAAGCTATTATTTAAGCTTTCCTTTCTTTTTGCGTCTACATTACCAATACCAAAGAATACAAATTTTTATTTTTAAAAAAAAAGTTGGCTTATTTTATTTACAATAGCTACTTGCAGAAATATATGAAACCTGTAGAATAAACCTAATATCTTGGAAATCACCAAGTAAGCAATAATACCAGTTCAACAAACTAATTTGCAACTGTTATTTGACAGCCTAATTAATGCTACCTTCTCTTCTAGAAAAGCAAAACTAGTCTGCATCAAAAATTAGTAAGGCAAAATAAGTGAACCATGCGTCCATGCCATTAACATGGAAGGCATATTGATAGCACTCATTATTTAAAATAATTTAATGTATTTTAATAAATTAAAATTGAATAAATTTTATTGTCAAATTAATATTAAATAAAATAATTACAATAATTTATTAATTTAAAAGAATTTGTTTTACTTTTATGAATTAACATCTATAAAATTTCATTATATTCTCAAGCAATCATCTTTGGAGTGGAGTATCTTAGGGTAAGGAAAGTTACTTTAGGCTGAAATACTTATCTTTGAAGATAACATTGACGTTGGAGTATCTTAGGGTTAGGGTAAGGAAAGTTGTTTTAGGCGGAAATACATATCCTTGAAGATAACATAGATGTTGGAGTTTCTTAGGGTTAGGGTAAGGAAAGTTGTTTTAGGCGGAAATACTTATCCTTGAAAATAACGTAGACATTGGAGTATCTTAGGGTTAGGTAAGGAAGGTTAGTTTAGGCTGAAACTTTTACTTTTGGAGTTGGTGTTGACTTTAGGAAGTTAATTTAGCAATAACTGCGTATTGCAATTTCCATAGCCACACTTAGCCGCAGTCAAATCACATGAATCACGTGCCCGAGCTTTTTTTGATGGTTACGCTGGGGGAGTTTGCCCAACCCTTGAAAGTTCACGTGATTTTGGGCGAACTAAGTTCGCTGAAATTTCTCAAAGAAATTTACTAAGAAATTCATTTCAATTTATCAAATAAACAATACTATATGAAATTTTTTGTGTATAACGTTGACGAGATTCCCAGAAAATCTTTGGAGCGAATGAAGGGAAATAAATATAGTCCAGACTGGTCTTTTCGCCTTTTAGTAACTGGAGTCTCACATAGTGGGAAAACTAATATGGTTATAAACCTTATTCTTGGCAACAAACTTCAGCGCATGTTTAAAGGCAAGAAGGGGGATAGATATATTAAAAATGATGATCTTATATTAGGTGAAAAGCATGCCGAGCCTAAATGGGAGCTGGTAAAAAATGCTATTCATATTTTTGCGAATAGTCCTGACCCATATCGGGAGAATATCTCATTTCAAACAATAAAGGCCGAAAAAATTCCAGATGTAAGAATCAAAAAGAATACAAGAACGTATCATCCCTTACTTTATTAGTGGACGGCATCAAAACATCTCACCAATATACGTAACTTAGAAATATCAAGCCGTGCCAAAGATAATTCATGAAAACATTTCCCATCTAGCATTATTTAATAATAATGAAGGGAATGGAGAGGATCTTATTCGTATTATACATCAATTTGTAAATGATTCAAAAAAAAAGCATCCAAAATCATTGAAAAGCATTTGCGAAATCAGAATTTATAGTTTTTGATTTTACTAAGGTGATAGATGATCCATTAGCGATTAGACTAGGTTGGGATACTCCTTTGAAATTAGAAGAGTAAAATCTAAAAATTAGTGAATCTTTGTTCACAATGAAAAAATTATCCTTAAATGATGCTTGTACTATTGCCGAATCTCATGGTGAAATATACCTTTCAACTGAATACAAAGATAACAAAACCCCATTAATATGGCGCTGTTCTAAGAATCATACATGGTATGCCCCACTTCGTAAAATTAAAAATTGTGGAACATGGTGTCCACATTGTGCAGGTAAAGTAAAACGCACTCTTGAAGATATCAAAAAAATCGCATTATCTAAACATGGAGAGTGCCTCTCAACTAAGTATAAGGATAATCAATTGCCATTATTGTGGCATTGCAAAGAAAACCATTTATGGCATGCAACTCTTGGCAATGTGAAAAGTGGTAAGTGGTGTTCATATTGTGCAGGTAATGCTCGTCTTACTCTTGAAGATGCCAAGCAAATTACACTTAGCCGAAATAGTAAATGTCTTTCGACCACATATAGAAATTCTGATACTCTAATGATGTGGAAATGTCATAAAGGTCATATTTGGAATAGCCCGCTTGAAAGTCTTTTAATTTGTTTTTGAAGAATATGACTAATTTACCTTGATTGATACTAACTTGTTTATCTCCCCATGAAGATTAAGATTGGTATTTACGTACATCACGACGAATAATAATCTGTGTGGTGCATAATTTTTATTAATGTTAGACAAAACTATCTAAAAAGCCAGCAAACTGGACATACCGCCGCTTTTTCTTGTAACCACGTTTCCCAATCCTTTTGAATGTTTGCATCCTATTAAAAAGGTGCACAGGGTTAGAAATACGGTAATATAACATAAGTATGTTCAAGAAATCTTTAATTACATACATCGACCGTTTCTTTCTTTTTTTGGAGTTATTTTTCAGTTACAGATCGTTGGTATTCTCCAAGGCCAGATTAAGCACATTCCGATATTTGTCAATTGCTCGAACCCGATTAGCCGGACATATATGTCGGAAAAATGAGAGAGGATTCGGATCTTGAGAGTTCAACATCCAGTTAATGTGACCTTCTTGCCGAGTTATGTTGCGTGAGGTTTTGTTGCGTGAGGTTTTCATTATCACTTTCGAGTACGATAAATAAAAAATTAAATATCTTGTTGAACGAAGTAAAGGAGAAAATAATTGAAAGTGAATTGTTATTGCACATAAGGCCGGCCACCGACTGGATGATGACTCGCCATTGCTGGCTTCCGATAGACTCTCTCTACCGCAGACGCCCTACATGTTTAACAACTCTAATAACTTCTGTACAATAAAGTCAGCCGGCCACCGACTGGATGATGACTCGCCATTGCTGGCTTCCGACAGACTCTCTCTGTCGCAGACGCTTCCTTTCTTGTTTAACAAAAGTTATTTTTATAAAAAGAAATATGGTTACTTAACTTACCTGACTAATGACAATTACACTGGAAATATAATTATTGTATGAGTAGTTTCAAAACTTTGTTGTTTTGTTGTTTTTATATTTTTTTAACGATTTTATGTTACGATGATTTATGTAACGAGGATGATCCAAAAAAAGCGTCTAAGATTATTGTTTTTTTTTAAAAAAAAAAGATTATCAACAATCAGTTATATGACAGAATGATCAGATTCTAATCAAGTGGAGCTGGAATGCCAAAATAATTACCATATGTTAATTGGAGGACTTTTAATATCATTCCCGCCAAACCTTATCATCAACTGTATCAAATTTCGTTAAAATCATTCCATATATACATATATACATATATATATACACCTATATGTTTTGGATTTGTATTCTAGAAAAATCTTTCAAAGCTTAATTAAATTTCGTAAGTTGATCAACTGCTTCATTACCAACTAATGCTTCACCGACAAATACAATTTTATTCACTGAAAAAAAAACTAACTAAATAAACTAATAGTATAAATTCAATTAGTTAACCCAAAAAAATCACATAATATATATATATATTATGATCGGTACGTACTTTCGCTAACACTCGCATTATCTGTTATTGGTTCGTTGTTTTGCATACGTCCCGCCTTTGTTTGTTTTGGCCAAAAATGTAAAATATAGGCCAGCAACAAATGTCTCCATCGTAGTAATCCTTTGCTAACCCAGCATCTTTTCCATATCCACGTCAACATTGAATTTTTACCTAAAGCAACATATACACTTAATTGTTCTATGGCACCTGTATCACATGCTGCAATAAGGATCTTTAATCCATTTAATCCATTTTGAAATAAAACAAGTTTTTGATAAATTTGTGAACCATAAAAGAGAAGACATTCTCATATCTTTACAGATAGTTCCTGAAGAGACTAGTAAACATATCTATAATTTCGTTCTCAAAATGACCACTAATATCTAAAATTCCAGCAAATAGAGGCAAGCGAGCCTATTCAAATAAAAAAAGTTTATTACCACAATTAATTTTCTCCTGAATGAAATTAACCGATTTTAACAACTAAAAGAAATATTAGTATATAAAAACAAAATAACCTGATTAAGTTCATCAGTCATAATAACTGGTAGCACTTTTTAGTGTCTAAAATATCCAGCGAACCCGTTTTCAGTATCATAAATAAACTTTTCCATCCTGAATCATCTGCTGTAATTCTTCCATATATCTCCAATTCAACATTTTGTTGTATTATTCTATAGCTTTTAAATTTCATTGACATAAATGGTGGATAATTTACAACTCCAACACCAACTCGAGCATCGAAAAGCTATGATGCAGCCCAAACTTGATGAAATTTTCCTTGCGCCGATTTAAAGATAACTTGGTTTAGCTTAAGCATAAGACAATTTCGTTATACTTCATCTGACGCGGCCAAGAAATCTTTAATCGGTATCTCCCAAATATAATCTGATGTTGCAAGATGGTTTTCTCCCCATAACACGGTACATTATGCCCCCACCTTTAGTAGTGGACTGAATAGTTCTCGGATTGTCATCATATCCCATAACTTGATTTCTCACATTGAGCTCTCAACATTTTGGTGTGTACCATCATACATTAAAACTTTTTAGTTTCCTTCGCAAAAAACACCTCTATAAACGATAAATATGTAAGCATGTCTCTATTTTTATTATTTATTTTACAAATTTAACCCACCTTTACTCCAATAAAGCAAGTCGTATAAAGACATGAATCAAGCTGAGCTTGCGCAATATCACGTAGTAAATCAACTGATGTCTTTGGTGTGAGTATACGTTTCAACAACATTTCCATAGATTGTTTTACAGTTGACTAAATTCCTTTTTAAGTTAAAATTGCTTTTAATGACAAAATTTATTTAAAGCATAAACATACTAGTAACATACTCTTAAAGCTTCCAGTCTTTTATCCTACAAGTTTTTTATCTTTGGCGGAAGTATTGTTTCATTATAATCATCTCAAGTTCATCGTCATCTTGAATCTAAATCTTGGATTCTATAATATCCATCTTCAATTGACTTTGGTCAACTGGATCAACTGATGACGATTCATCACTATCATCTTTATCTCTGCTATAATCCAAACTTTCTATCTCTTCTTTTGTCAATTATCATCCCATACACACATTATTTTCTTTATAACTTGCTTTTTATCGCGTTACTATATAACTCTGATGAAACATTAGGTTCGTTAGATTTCCAGATTGTTTCCTTCCACCACGTCCTCACTTTCCACTATGTAGATGAAGTTCTTCAATATTATGAACACAGACTTTACTGAGCCTGTCCTTTCCAATGAAGACCAACAACCTTGGAAAACACCCCGACCAACTAATTAAAAATATAAAAGAACTAAACCAACGTCTTTAATTTCATCTTCACTGATAATCAGGTTCGTAGGAAGTTTTGATATATTATTCACGCCTGAATAAAAAATTTACTTTATATAAAAAATTATTCCTCAAAATAAACCGATAATGTAATACTATTTTGAATATAAATTACTTTTTTTTTACCCTTCTGCAGTTTTTTTTTAAAATTTTTTTAATTTTATCAAATGGTTGCGCTTTGAATTTAACATTATTAAATAATATTTTAAATCTTAGAATCCTTTTCTTTTTTAATATTGTCAAAATCCTAATCAAAAACGAATTCATTAGAGATAAGACTGACAAATTTATCAAGAACTTCTTCAATATATGCAAGTTAAAGAATTTTTTGATAAGCAGCCTAGTTAAATAAAAATATACTAGTCTTAATAATTAAAGTATTAAAAACTGATTCGTAATTGATAATAAAGTCAACTCACTTTATTAGACATTTACAACAAAAATAAGATCTAAATCATTGTAAATTTTAAGCTCTAAGAATCTTTAATAAATTATTTTCTCTGGCACTTTCTCCAGTTAATACATCAATTAAAGAATTAAACCAGGTCGAAGTAATACGAGTAAAAGAGAATAATTCCAACTTTCGTTAGAATTATAAAGAAAACAAGCAGTGAAAATACCGTTTTTTTTATCATCAGCTCAAATCTAAATGAGGAAATTTTGCAGATGATAATTTACTGCATTTACTTTGGTTTTCACGTGCTTGAATATTACAATATATAAAAAATTAAAAATCTCACGATTCCCGAATTTTTTTCTCCAACATAGAAAAATACTGAATCGAATGTGACGAATTGATATTTGATAATCACCAAATATATTTACGTGATCACATACATACTAGTGATTTCAAGCGTCTTTCGCCATCATAAAGAAAGAGGAGATATAAGCGGAGTTTGCACCTACTCCATGGTGTTCATTAATTAGATGATAGTATAGAACGAGAAAAATTATTCAACACTTTGTAATTCAACAAATTTAGTGAATTAATAATATCATTGAAAAGATTTCTTTGGACTTGTACTGATTGATACTCGAATAAATTTATTCTATATAATAGTATATTTTATAGCTTAAAATATAATCACTGATACAATTCCATTGGACTCAAGAGCATTCGTTTATCTTGACACTAAGGAATTGAAGGAATTATGTTGAAGATGATTATTTGATACCCACTCATCTCAAGCATTCGAGGCATGCAAACGAAGCGTGTATTTTGTAGAATAAATATTATTAAGGGACGTTCAACATAATAGGAATAAAAAGACTTTATCTATCAAGCAGAGTAAGAAAAAATTTTTTTTTAATAAATAGTCAGTAGGATATCCATCAAATCTCAAACAATCGAATTCGATAAATGATAATGAAAAATTCAAATTTTCAAAACACCATAACTGATAAGCTATAAAAACACACTATTAAAAACTAGGAAGCAAAGAACATTCTAACTGAGTAATCTAATAAGATTTTTTATATTCATAGTGTACAGTGCACGACTAGCGGGATTGGCAGCATGTTGAAGGGTGTCGTTTCTTTTGTAACTCAGATTAATAAACGAGAACCAGCTGGACAGTCATATTATTAGACTATTAATGGATTAAAAAAAACATAGACAAGTGCATTAAGTGCTTTTATAGCATAAGTACTTAAATTTAAACGTTGGTCTGAATTGTGAAAAGATATTTGTTATTAGGCGAAGTTGACTGTATGAAACAATCCATAGCACTTATTCTTTCCGTTCCCGACTTCGCTTGTAAAACATTGTCCTTAGGAATAAACGTCTCAGGGGGATAATACATGATAGATTCTGGGTCATACGGACCAAAACACACCACATCCCGTCTCACAACTTTCAAAAATTTATATCATCTACTTTCGCTATAACGGTCAAATATTCGTTACGGCCTGGACGATAGTATTGGTATTCATGATAGAACCCGAAGCGTGTATCAGTTCATGCATGATAGCACTACCTTTTGGATATTGATGATTTTGCGGGTCCTTGATAACCGATAACTCCTTTATAATTGTGAAATGAAATGAGATAGAAAGATAATGAATTTAAATTATAGACGAAAATAGTAATCAGATCTCCGCCTTGCTTATCAACATAGCTTTCATTGCACATGTCACAATGTATTTAAGTTCAAAGGACAGAATTCACAATGGAACGATTCAATTTTCCCAAAGTTTTGTTCGGTCGTTGATACGGGCATCGGAACATGGTTTATTCTCTTTATAAGAGGAGACAACATAAGTATCGGTCCATTTATGAGCTTGACCGCAATAATCAACAGCTTGAGTTGCAGTATAGTTGACTAATTGTAATATATTTTTGTAAAAGAAATTTATTTTTTTTTTTAGTGTTCGTTAGGTAAAAAAAATTTTATAAAAAATAAGTTTTTCACGAAATCAAATTGTTTTTTTAAATCAAAGACACCTTTTAAAGTATCTCATTTTTTGTTCTCTCAAAATATTATTAAACTCATTAAAAAAGAAGTTTCGAAAATTGTTTTTTTTTCAAGGTGAGAAATAAATCTTGCGTTTCTTTTTTTTGATACATATAAAAATATATCACAAGGAATTTTATTAAAGGAGTTTTTTTTAAAAAAAAATTTTGAGAAGAACTATACTAAATTTTCAAAAAAAAAAAAAAAATTATATATTTATTTATTTATTCTAATATTTAATTAAGATTTTTAAAGTTGCCATTTATCCGGATAATTAACGGATATCCGTTATTTATCCGGATCGGATAAACGGGACACTAAATTTAATTTATACAAATATATAATTTGATGAAAAGTAGTATTAAATCTTGTGTAACTTAAGGATATTCCGAAAATTGGATGATTCAATTTCTGATTGATCTATTTTATCTATTTTTCATAAAAACATTAAAACTTGATAGTTTTTGTTAATCATATTATTTTGTATTGTCCATATATTAATAAAATTACGCTTATTTAATGCATAATGGCTTAGTGTAATATTTTCAATATGAATCAATATTTCAACATGCTTGCCCTTATTTTAGGGGAAAAAAGATCCGTTAAAAAATTGATTTATAGATGGATTGTTTGTATTTTGTGTTGGTAATCTCCTGACACGGATCGTATCAATTGTAATTCCATATCTTACTCGTCGATTATTCCGCCGTCTGCGAATAGTAAGACTAACGTAAGATGGAACGTTTGAAGGAGTACGTTCAGATTGATTCATTGCAAATATTGTTTTTTTTCCAAGGTAAAAAAAAAAAAAAAATATGAAATAAAAAGTTCGTCAAAGCAGAAAAAAAGAATTTTTTTTTAAAAAAATATTTGTTAAACGCCAAAGAGGGTTATTTTATAAAAAAAAATATTTCTTTTTTTCTTGATCCGTGTTTTCTCACTTCTTTATATAAAAAAAATTTTTTTTTTCCTATGATCTTCACTTTTTAACTAGGTAGTAAAAAAAAAAAACTTGCAACTTTAAAAAAAAAATTATTTATTTATTTATTATTCATTCATTCATTCATTCATTCATTTACGCAAGTACATATTTTTAAAGTAAAGATATTATAATGTGACATAAACGTAAATGAAAAATAAAAAAAATTTTTTTTTTGTATACAATAAAAAAGTTTATATATATTATATATATATAACAGATAATAATATATTAATATGTTTTGATTTCGAGTTAAAAAAAAAAATTTGTATAATTTTTTTTTATATCAATTGATGAACGATTTCACCAAAACATGAAACTTCTGTTACAGAAGGAGAATACTAAATTTGGAGTGCTAATATGAAAAAGGATTTTTATTCAAACCAATTAAAGTAAAAAGAGGTAAAGTCGATTATTATTTATAATTTCATCCGAAATTACCGAAGGAAAATAATATTAATTTAAAATAAATATACGATTAGAATAACAATGACTTATCTTAAAAATATATACAAATAGTAAATAAAAATAAAATACGCCATTAAAAATATCCCTAAATAATTGTAATCGTATTTAATCTATTATATATATTTTTTATAATTAATCGATGAATAAATCATTCTACTCATCTACTGTATTTAAGTGATTCTTTTAATTCCAGATAAAGAACTCGGCGTTTGATAAACAAGAAATTCCTAAATAAGAACTCTAAAAATAATGAACGAATTAAAAAATGAACGAAACCGAAACAAAATAAAAATATATATACAGTAAAAAAATAAAAAATATTCTATTCTACTTTTTTGATGGGCAAATTTTGTTGTTTACTATATTTGGTAATGTTTTTTGTCATCAAAATTTTTTATCGTTTATAAAAGGAAAAAAAAACCGGAATAACCGAAGAAAAAAGATTTTTATTATCAGTTATAGCGCCTCGTTTAAAAAATTTTTTAATGACAAACTTTAAGATAAAAAAATTTTTTTCAATTTTGAAAAAATCGGAATATATATATGTTGTATATATATGATATACAGTATATGATGTGTTTGCAGTTTATGACTTTATGTTGTATGTGTTCTTTTTATGATAAAATAATAATACCGAAGTTGCCGATTGGCGAAAAATTTGTACGTAAAATTGTTTGAAATTCAAGTATTATTATTGATTCTTTGGAAAGAAAAAAAAAGGGGTTTTTTTTTAAAAAAAAAAGATGATGACAAAATTATTTATTGATTATTTTAATTAAAAAAAATTTCTGAGTAATTTGATGAAATCTAGTTTTCAAAAATTTTTTAGCAATGGATGTCCTTGCTTCTTTCATGTCGGTTTTTTTATAAAAAAAAAATTGCGTTTTGAAGGTTTCGAAGGTTTGAAGATATGAATTTTATCGCGAATAATGAAACAACAACCTTAATAACAACAATCTTCAATAATGACCATAATAACCACGATAATAAACCTCGTTAAAAAGAATAATTATCGAAAGACGCTAAGAGAAATTATTATTATTATTATTATTATTTATTAACACAACACGCACAGTTGCGTAGTTGATTGTAAGGCTAGGATTATCATTATTGATCCGATACAAATTAGGAAAAAAAAGGTGAGAACATTTTTCCTTTTAACTTTGCCTAATCAGGTGATGTTTATCCTGAGTTTTCTGTGTCACATTTTTATATTTTTTTTTTTTCGCGGGCAATTTAAACACATTATTTAAATTATCAATATCAACATAAAACCGGTGTTCCCCATTCACCGCGTACTTATCTTTTTTGTGTAAATCTTCATTACAATATTATTATTTTTTTGGGTCGTTATTTTTTTATGCGACTTACAATTTACATTAAGAATAATAAAGGTAGATCCTAATTATTTGGGGAGGACTACATTTATTTTAAATTTAAGCCGTGATCTGCGTATTTTTTATTCTACCTTTTTTACCCTTTTTACCCCCATATTAATCATTACCCTTATATCTTATTTGTTTTGTTTATTTTGTTTATCATTTTATTGTTGGAAATTCCGGGATGGATGAATGTGATTATGTGTTAGGGCAATGACAGATATTACCTAATATCAGTTTATTATAAGAGCTTACCCCCCTCCCCCAGGTAAGATATATTATATATGTAATTTCCTTATATAGTATATATGTAACCCCCTCCCCCTAGAATATTAGGTAATATCTGTCACTGCCTTACCAATATAAAATACTTATTACATAATCAATCGAATAGTCTAGAAAGAAAAATAATTAATCCCATTTTCTGCAGTTCTGACTCGTGGATCACGAATTAATACATAAAAATAATTCAATTAGAAATCATTGACATCTATATGGAGAAATAGTTTGTCAAAGCCCTTTCTCGGTTGTTATCTTTGACACATATCACAAAAAAAAAGTTATTCTTTTTGATCTTTCCATCATATGAATCATATGATAAAATCATATGATAATTATTTCCAGCCAAACTGCATATTACAATGTGATTATAAAATATATATCATATATATTTAATATATATAAATTTTATATAATGTGCCATAAATAAATCAATAAAAAAATATCCTCCTTATTATAGTACACCAATTTAACGATTGGTTGAACTCATAAAGAAAATCCGATGGAAAGACTAAACCCTAAAATCTTCAAAAAAAAGGGGGCCAATTTTGCGTAAAAAAAATCTAGACTTTTTTGCAATTTATCATTTTATTATATTGAATAAAAAAAAGGGTTCATTTGTTTATATTGTTAATGTAAAAAAAAAATGAAGTGCAGTTTGAGATCATTTCTAACCATTATGTTTAGTTATTATTTGCAGCCATGAGAAGTTTTATCAAATTTTTTATGTAGCACATCAGGTTAGGGATGGGAATCGAATTTGAATTAATCTAAAATCGATTCAGAATAAATCATTTCTTTTATATGACTTGGCTGATTATTTTACTGTTACGCAAAATTTGGTTAAAGTCCGATATTCCAAAGCAAATTTTGGTTGAATGATCACATGTTATGATCGGATTTATTTTTATTTAATTTCTTATTTTAGTTATTAATTATTTAATTTCTCAGTAATGTAGTTTTACTGTTAAAATTGAGCTATCCGAAAAATGAGGTCCTACGTGTTGTAATGAATAATCTAGTTCTTTTTACCAGATAGTTTCCTTTGTTATCAAATAGCTATAATTAAATTAGACACAGATTACCGCTCTTTAGAATAAAATAAAGTTATTAATTATTTAATAAATTGTATTAATTTTCTTTATTTGATTTGGTTTACAATGAAAATAACTTGCACAAAATTAATTAATCACTGATACATTAGAATAGATTTGATATTAGATGTTACTTCTGAATATTCATTGAAAATGAGATGTAATTTTTATATATATAGACTTGTATACTTGGCGTCAGAATTAATTATGGCATATGAAGCTTATACCGTAATATATTAAATCGCCATAATGGCGTAATTATTTAATGTCAAAAATACAAAAATTACACAAAGTAAGTAAATATTTTTCTGGTTATACCATAGTAATTTGTAATCCATAAATCTATAATGCTTGGTTTCGATGATTTGTTAAATATTTAAGTGATAAAATCCATATTTTATGATGCCATAATTTCAATTTGGCAATTTGACAGCACCTATAGCTCTTCGTTAAAATTACAAGAAAATCGTCTTAGATTTTTCTAATAATTATTATTATTTATTCCTCTTGTATCCAACAAATAGTCTCATCAATTTTTGTTAATCCTTACATAAAATTGCAATATAATACAATATTATTTAATCATTACCTTACCAAATTTACTGGTAACAATACCATCATTAATATTATATAATTTGCCAATTTATTAATTATTAATTATTAAATAAAATATTAAATATTCACATAAATAGATATTCATTTTAAACTATTAAAAATGGTGATCACTACAAGAAAAAAACATAAGCAAATGCTTAAAGAGGCAGAAGAAATAGTAGTAAAGAAAAGAAGTTCAGTACAAGAAATTGCAGATGAAAGTGAAAATGATTCTAATTATTTATATAAATCAGAAATTTTATTAGAGAAAAGTTTTATAACAATACAAGAAATTAATAATAACACAATATTTGAGGCATCAATATCTGACTTTAATATAATTATTAATGATGAAGTAGAAGTCAATAAACAGACTTTATTAAAGAAAGAAAGAAAGCCTCCATCTAAAATCTTTAATTTAATGATGATATTTTTTCAAAAAGCAGTTTTATTATTAGTAAAAAATCATTGCCATATCAAATATTAATATATATATAATTTTAGATAATACTAAAACTGTTTGTCAGATAATGGTTGTGAAAAAATGCTTGAATGCATAAAATTACAAAAGCTATTATAATAAGCGAGATATGAGGAAAAATTAAAAAAACTTAAGAAATCTAATAATATTATTAATCTACATAATTTTTCTAAATAAAAATCTTAACTAAAATATTATAGGTTTTGTTATTAATACAGTACAGCTCTTAAGTATAGTAGAAAATCCAGATTTTATTAATATGAAAGAGGCTTTGATAAATATTATAAAGTTTCATATATAAAACCTTTAAGAATTGAATTTTTGCAGCATATAATAAAGCTCTACATGAGCCAGCTTGAGCTGAGCCAAGGGCTAGCTCAGCTTGGCTCAGCTTGGCTTGTTCCAAAAGCTCACAAGCTAGCTTATTTCAAAATCATATAAAATTTATTATAACTAAAATTTCAAAACGTGATAACTTCGCCAATATTGCTCCAAATTTAATGATTTTACTACCATTAGATTCGTCTCATCAAGAGGAATCTAATGGTAGTAAATTCATTAAATTTGGAGCAATATTGGCGAGGTTATCACGTTTTGAAACTTTAGTTTTAATTTTCAATAAATCAAGCCAAGCCAGCACCAAGCCAAGCTATAACTGCAGCTTGGTTTAACTTGGCTTGGCTCAGCTTAAAAGCTCACGAGCTGGCTTGGCTCATGTAGAGCACTACTCTGGTGGTTGATTGGGCAGGAGTTAAATTGTCAAAATCAATTTTAGTTAAAGGAAGGTATAAATATTTGATTGACCAACAGTTGGAATATCTTATTAATTATCAAAGATTTAGGAAGAAATTTGGAGATGAAGGATTGAGGAAATTATTTAAAGAAGTTGATTTGTGGTTAGAAGAACCATCTAGATTATTTAGGAGTTACACTATTTTTTATTTTGCAGAGTTGTTCAAAGAGGAAAAGGTTATAACTAGTGATATCCAGTTGGAGGAAGAAACTTGGATTAGTCTTCAAGAAGCCCAAGTTGAAGTCTTTCCTAAATATGATATCTGAACGAGACATTCTTAGACCTCTCGAAAAGAAAAATAAAAAAAATAACTCCCCAAGAAGGTTAAAGATCGGAATTAGTAGGAGTTGGCAAAGGATGGATAAGCAAAAGAAGAGAATTAAAGTTTAGAAAATGGTTCTAATTTTTATTTATTGAAACTTTAGCTTGAATCTGCTTCTCTTTTAACTTCTAGATTGGATAGTTTATTTTCCAACCTAACCAATAAACTTTATCATTCTTCCTTTTCTTGTTTTAATTATACTACTTCAATAATTTAAATAAATAAGTTTTATTATACAATTTTTAATCGACTATACTAAAATAACCTATAAAAAGTAAAATTATTTAAAATATGAGATATACTTAATACTTACAGCGTATACTAGATAGGGCTGTGTAGTCCATGTATGAAACGTGATACTGTAACAAAGATCTATGAACGTTCGAATGCCATAACATGATATGAGAGCATTACATTATATAATAATGTACTGTATTCCTTAGGGTATAGTGACCACAAAGTTAACATTAACTAACATATTGATGTGAAAAAAAGAAGATAACAATTAATAACAGCTTGCTTTATTTTTTCATCTCGTACATACGTACATAACATGATATATTATTTTTAAGTAAGATTTTATTTTTATATTACCACATTGCTATAAACCAACGATTACATTAACGGAAACCACTATCATATTTCATTATCATAACTATTCTTATCATTTTTCCCTTTTTTGGAGTAAAATATGTATCTCGAATATACTTGATCTTGAAATGTCCTGCTTCTAAGTTACCCAATTGATGTAGTAACTTATGGAGAGGATGATTAGTCTTTGTCAGATCAGCTTGTAATTTTGCTTTTTCGACGACATTTGTCTAATATACGTACATACATAAATAAGTAACTATCAATTACCAACAGTTAATGCTAATATCTTATTTTGAAAAAAAAATAAGGTATCCAATGCACTACGAAGACATTAATATTCATAAGTTGTATTGGAAATTGAAAGTTGGACCTTCAAGTCCGAAGTACAATCCATTATCTTAAAGTTCTATTCCTATAATCTGTCCATATAGGCCTTAAATGACAATTAAAATGTTAACTATGAAATTGATTTGTAATTCATAGCATACAAATAAATACGCTTACCAGAAAACTGAATTCCTAAAATTTTTAATCTCTCACACTTTCGGCAGATGAGTCTTCTTTCAAAAAATTATTTAAAATACCTTTTAGTGTACGTAGACATTTGATCGGTCATGTACTATTTTTGTATGGAACTTTTGTACATTCTGAATAACAGTTCAAGATTATTTGCGATGCGAATAATTCGTAAATCAACACCGATCACACATTACGTTGGAAAGTGTCTCTCCCCTATTGTAAAGTATGAAATTAATACTCTTTATTGCTTATGTAAAATAAATGTATCAGTCTTACTAGCGAAGATTTATATATTCCTGATTACCCGCCGGTACGACTGGCTTCAATCATTTCCCTTTCAACAATT
The DNA here is from genome assembly GCF_026210795.1 of Rhizophagus irregularis. NCBI lineage: Eukaryota > Fungi > Glomeromycota > Glomeromycetes > Glomerales > Glomeraceae > Rhizophagus > Rhizophagus irregularis. The sequence goes on along the minus strand of NC_089445.1, from coordinate 3,373,022 downwards.
TCACGTACTATTTAACTCTCTTTTCAAAGTTCTTTTCATCTTTCCCTCACGGAACTTGTTCGCTATTGGTCTCTCGCCGTTATTTAGCCTTAGGAGAAATTTACCTCCCATCACAAACAACTTGACTCTTAGATGGTTCATTAAATATTTCTCTCATAATCGGTACTATCATTTCAATTGCATACTCAATTTCGCTTAGTTCTTTGCATTTTCCAGATTTATCAACAAAAATACAAGCATTTTATCTAACCTAATGATAAATTTAATATTAATTAGTGACTAATGTAGTTAGATCAAAAAACGAGATAAATTTTTAAACTCATACATAGAAATAACATAGAAATAAATATTTGCTATTTGCATTTGCATCTGAGAGATATTGCTAGTTTTGATTTTATATGAATAATCTCAGGCTTCATTGTATTTATATACGTCACACATCTATTAGTCAACAGACATAAAATTAAGTAAACAAGTAACAAATTAGTATGTGCATATGTTCAAAAGTTAATAAATAGTTACCTACCTCTTCGATGGTATTTATAAAAATTTTCACTTCCCCTCAAAATCTTTTGGTTTTCATGTCAACAATTTCATAAACCTTTTTTTTAAATTGTCCCAATCTTTTTCAAACCATGAATACATTCCACCTTTGAACTCGGAAGATAAATCAATTATTGAAGATGTTCCAATATCATAATATTCATCATCTTCCAATATTTCTAATCTGTATTTACCATGTTAGAAATTTCTTTTTATCTTTAATTTCAGAAAATAGGAGATCATACCTAATGCAATTATCTGTTTTTTTTATCTTTTCCTAAGAATTCTTTAATCTTTTCGGAAGTTTTTTTGTTAAGAACTGTGATAAGTTTTTGGCCGCCTTGTAATTTCCACTCGTAAACATGATCATCTATACGTAAATCAAGAGACTCTTTATCCAATTATCATCTTTAGAAGCTAGCTTAATTGTTTTCTTTTTTTTCCCCCTGTTTAGTAGATAGAAAATAGTAAAATTTCCTTAACTATTGTGAGGAACGTATATGACCGGTTCGAATCAGTAGATTATTTTAACAATTATTGATCAAAACAGGCTTTTTTTAAAAAAAATTACGTCCCTTACTTTTATACTTACTCTGATGAAACATTAGATTAGTTAGATCGTTTTTGTACAATTCTAATCTGTCTTCGTCCACCACGTCCTTTCTTTCCATTACGTAGACGAAGCCTACACAGTCAATGCTAGTTTGTTCAGTATTACGAGTAATTTCATCTTAACTGATAGCCGTACACCTGAATAAAAAAAATTTACTAAATACATTTTTTTGATTCTTCTGCAGTTTCTTTAAATTTTTTAGTTTTATCAAATGGTCGAGAACTTACCGTGACCCTAAAAATAATAAATTAGATAATTAGATTAATAATTATCCTCATTTAGAATTTAAACCTTAGAATCCTTTTTTAGATATTATTTAATATTAAAATCAAATTCGTGAAGTTGACTAGAGTCTCAGATAAGACTGGCAAATTTATCAAGTTCTTCAATATATGCAAGTTGAAGAATTTTTTGATAAGCAGCCAAGTTAAATTGAATAAAAATTTAATTGTTCCAATAAAACAACAAAAATAAGAACTAAATCATTTGTCATTTTAAGCTCTAAGAATCCAATAAACCTACTTTCTCTGGCCTTTTCAATAAAGAATTTAGCTAATACGAGTAAAAGATCTTACCAGAGAATAATTCCACCTTCCGTTAGAAATATAAAGAAATCAAGCATTTTTGGTCGAAGAAATAAATACTGGTTTTTTTACGATCAGTTCACTAAATGAGGCAACTTTTGCAGATGATAAACTACTACATTCATTTGATTTTCACGCGTTTTTATACTTGAATAACTTGAATATTACAATATATAAACCTCACGAAATTTACTGTTCTCTGTTTCCCCAATTTTCACAATTTTCATCCGCTGGAGTCGAATGCGTCACCAAAATATTACGTGATGTGATTCGAGCGTCTTTAATATTACAAAGAAAATTATCTGTATAATAGGTTCGTTCTTTAAAGAAAGTGGAGATAAGGCGGAACTTGTACCTACTTCATGTTAGACGATAGCATAAAACGAGAGAACTTATTCAACAAATGTAATGACGTATATATCATTGAAAAGGTTTCTTTGGACGTTGATTATTAGTTTGTACTAGTTGTTATTCATTATAATAAAGTGTTTATATCGCGCTCAAAATATTATCGCTAATACTTTTGCAATTTCACTGGACCCAAGAGCCTTGAAGGGAATTTTGTGGGGAATGATTATTGCATTGATATTTTTCACTCAAGCAAAAAAGATATGCAGATGAAGCGCGTATTTTACAGAACTCTATAATATGAACGAAAAATTTTATCACAGTGTTAAAGGAAAACTATCTGTAATTGTTCAAAGCGTAGCGAAGGTAAACCCGAGAGTCAAGACCATGCAAGTAACACGTTAACTTATTAATGATCATGTGAATATAACGCTTCGGACTTTATAATAAATGAAAATAGGTAAATCTCGAAACATTCGATTTTAAATGAAAAATTCAGATATCAAACACCATAAGCTATTGAAAATATATAGTAGTAATTACTTAGAAACAAAGAACATTACATGGGCGCTCTCTATGGCATGATAACTTAACGATGAAAAACTGGACGTTCAAAAAAAAAAAAAAAAAAAAAATATTCGAATCGCGATTTGCTTTCTTGACACCTTATTTTAGTCAAAACCTTTTAATTTTGAATTCACTGAAATCAGAATTCTCAAATGGAAATATTTACGGAAGATTTGATAAAGAGAAAAATCAAACCGAAGAAACTAAGGACTTCATTAATTTTTGTTGAAATGTTGTTGGTCGTTGATGCAGGCATCAGAACATGGTTCACACATAACAATCAGTATCGGTCCATTTATGAGTTTTGAACGAAACAATCAACAGATTGAGTGGCAGAATAAGTGAGAATTAGATTTTGTACAAGGATTAAAGTGTTCATTAAGTAAAAATTTTTCTAGTTCGCGAATCGAACTGTTTTTTTTAAAAAAAATCAAAGACACTTCTTAAGCGTATCTCATTTTTGTTGTTTGTTGTTCTCAAAATATTATTACTAATTCTTGCGGTCTCTTTTTTTTCGACATATTACATATATCACATAAAAAGGAACTAATGGGAATTTTTAAAAAAATTTGAAAGAACTTTTTTTAAAAAAAATATATTTGCATGATCATCTGTTTTAACTATAATAGTAAATAATAAATAAAAAAAAAAATTTTGGACTTCGGCCCTAAAATTTATAAAAATATAATTAATGTATTAATGTAAACGTGTATACATATACACACATATATATAATGAGTTAGCGAGCAAGAGATATTACGCAGGATTATTGGTTAGATTTACAAAAATATAACGAATTAGAGTGCTGAAAAGAAAAAAAACGCTTGACTACTATTCAATAGCAAATTAAACCTTAATTTTGTTCCGTTTCTCAACTACCCCCTGAAGAAACTTCTCTTATTTCCTATTTTTTCATACTTTCCTAAAAGCAAGTCCGACATTCTACATTAGCCGGTAGATTATGATCAACTTGGTCTAATCCACAATCCACCGGAAGGAGGTTCCTCGGTTTTCAAAAAAGAATATGTCAATTATATTTTTGATCACCTTCCTAAGAAAGAGGTTCGAATAAGTGTGGGATCACTGGCACTCTAATTACTTTCTCACTGACTTTTTCCTTAGCTCAAAGATTAGAGAAATTGGGAAAAGTGTGACTGTTGTGTTGGGGTTAGTGGATACTGGGTCTTTACCTACTGATAGGTTTATTTTGGAAGATATTGAGTATCAAAAAAGTATTACTTACACTGAACATTTAATAACCATCTTGCTGATTTTAAGGAAATTATTAGAAAATTAAGTTCCTATTTTGGTACTTAAACTACGAGATAGAGAAACAGAGTAGTTTAAATTTACACCAGAAAGCTCCGAGATAATTAGCAAAATAATTAATGAGAAACCAAACGGCTGGGATTGCGATCCGCTTGTTCGCAATGTGGTTTAGCAATAGATATAGGTTAACCAATTGTTATGAAGACATTAGGATTAGTTTTTAGAATATGAAACTACGGAATTTAGTTCGAGGTTTATTATTTACTGAAAAAAAAGATGTCCCCTATTTTTGGCTACGAGTTACGGGCAGTGACCAGGCTGGATTTTATCAATAACAACTCTTTATAAAGGAGCTGCTTTACTAGGTATTGTTATAATCAATTCTCCTCTGATTTTATAGTCCTTTGGTGGTTGATTGGGCAAGAGTTAAATTGTCAAAATCAATTTTAGTTAGAGGAGGGTATAAATATTTTATTGATCAAGGATTGAATTTTTTATTAGTTTCAAGGATTTAGCGAGAATTTAGGAGTTACGGTATTTTTATTTTGTAGAGTTGTTCAAAGAGAAAAAGATTCAAAATTAGAACAATCTATAACCATTACTAGTGATATCCAAGTTGGAGAAAGAAATTTGGATTGATCTACAAGTTGAAGTCCTTTCCTAAATATGATATCTGAAAAAGACATCCTTAGATCCCCTGAAAAGAAAAGATAAAAAAAATAACTCCCCAGGAAGCAAAAGAAGAGAATTAAGTTTAGAAAAAGGTTCTAACTAATTTTTATTTATCGAAACTTTAGCTTGAATCTGCTTCTATTTAACTTATAGATTGGACAATTTATTTATTGTTTCTTTTATGCGACTAGTTTATTTTGTTTTATTATTATGTACTTTGATTTATAATTAATAAAATTTTAGCGTAAAGCTGTTTTGCCAATAGATTGGATAATTTATTTTCCAACTTAACCAGTAAACTTTGTCATTCTTCCTTTTCTTGTTTTAATTCTAATACTTTAATAATTAAAATAAATAAGTTTTGTTAAAAGCTTTTTTTGAGAGTTATCAGAATCTTTAATTGATACAATTTTTTTAGAAAAAATTGATTAAACAAAGATTTTCAATTTTAAAATTTTAAATTTTATCTTATTTGTTTTATTTGTTATTTAAAGCCCTATAAAAAATATTTATATTTAATATATATTTAATATATTTAGAGTATATTATAATAAACTAATTTAAAAATTTGTGATATACTTAATACTTATAATACCGCGTATACTACGTGATAGTGTACCTAGTTTTTAAAACTAAACTTTCAAAAAAATATGAAATAAAAAATTCGGCAAAGTAGAAAAAAATTTTTTTTTCATTGTTAAAAACATATTGTCTAAACGCTATGATCATCTGTGTTTTCTCCCTTTAACTTGATTGTTTGTTTAACGTCCAGGTTTTCATTAAACAAACTAAATAAATAAACATAATCCCTATAAAAAATTTTATCCGTTATTTCTGTAAAAACTCCGTAAAAATGAGCCTTTCACGGATCCATTCAGGGAAAATGTAAATGATTCGATAAATTCCGTGATATAAGGTTATTAATTCAGCCTTTTACGGAATATAAAAAACGGATCGACTTTTTTTACAGAAACCCATAATTTGAAATGTTGTGTGATCATCAAAATTTAGATTTTTAAATGAAAGAGGGGGTAAACAAACAATCGTTGTAATGACCTAAATAGTAAATAGTAAATAGTAAATAACAATAATACAACATAAAACGTTTATACATATACACATATATCAGGTGACTGATATATCATATATAATGATTAGTTAGCGAGCAAAGGGATACTACCGTAGGACTCTCTCATAACTATTGAGGAGTGCGGGAGGATTATTGATTAGATTTACAAAAACATTACAAATTAGAGTGCTGAAGAGAAAAAAAACGCTAGACTACTATTCAAAAGCAAATTAAGCCGTTACCTCTCCACTTATTTTGTTTTCATTTTGTTCCGTTTCTCAACTACAGGAAACTTCTCTTATTTCCTATTTTTTCATACCTCCCTCTATAACAAACAAAGCAAGTCTGACATTATACATTAACCATTTGGCCGGTAGTATAAAATATATTATGATCATCAAAATTTCTCATGATGGTTTAATCAGCCATCCACCGGGAAGAGCTTTCAAAAAAGAATATGTCAACTATATTTTTGGTCAACTTCCTAAGAGAGAGGTTCGAATAAGCCTGGCAGCATTTCCCAATAACCCCCCTCATGTTGGCACTCTAATTACTTTCTCACTGGCTTTTTCCTTGGCTCAAAGATTAGAGAAATTGGGGAAAAGTGTGACTGTTGTGTTGGGGTTAGTGGATACAGAGGCTACATTTAGTACTGATAAGTTTATTTTGGAGGATATTGAGTATCAAAAAAGTCTTGCTTCCACCGGAAAAATTAATAACTATCTTGCTGATTTTGAAGAGTTATTAAAAAAATTAAGTTCCTATTTTGGTAACTTAAACTATGAGATAGTGAAAATGAGTAGTTTAAGTTTACACCCGAAAGTTCCCAAGATAATTAGCAAAATAATTAATGAGAAAGAAAAAATTGGATCGCTGCTATTTCCAAAAACCGGAGGGCTGGGATTGCGATCCGCTTGTTCGCAATGTGGTTTAGTAGATAAATATGGAGTAAACAATTGTTATGAAGACACCAGAATTAGTTTTTATTGCCCTCGACATGACCGATACTCAATCGATATTCAAAAAGATGGTTCACAAAAGTTAGAATTTGAAACTCCTCTACGAAATTTAATTCGAGGTTTATTATATACTGAAGATAATCAAGAAAAGGATGTCTCTTATTCTTGGCTACGAATTACAGGCAGTGACCATGCTGGATTTTATCAAGAACAAACTTTTTATAAAGGAGCTGCTTTACTAGGTGCCGACATAACCAATTCTCCTCTAATTGTTTATAGTCCTCTGGTGGTTGATTGGACGGGAGCTAAATTGTCAAAATCAATTTTAATTGAAGGTGGATATAAATGTTTGATTGACCAAGGGTTGGAATATCTTTTTAATTGGCGAAGATTTAAGGAGAAATTTGGAGATGAAGGATTGAGGAAATTATTTAAAGAAGTTGATTTGTGGTTAGAAGAGCCATCTAAATTATTTAGGAGTTACACTATTTTTTATTTTGTAGAGTTGTTCAAAGAGGAAAAGGTTATAACTAGCGATATCCAGTTGGAGGAAGAAACTTGGATTAGTCTTCAAGAAGCCCAAGTTGAAGTCTTTCCTAAATATGATATCTGAACGAGACATCCTTAGACCTCTCGAAAAGAAAAGATAAAAAAAATACTCCCCAAGAAGGTTAAAATCGGAGTTAGTAGGAGTTGGCAAAGGAGGGATAAGCAAAAGAAGAGAATTAAGTTTAGAAAATGATTCTAATTTTTATTTATTGAAACTTTAGCTCTTTTAACCTAGATTGGATAGTTTATTTTCCAACCTAACCAATAAACTTTGTCATTCTTCCTTTTCTTGTTTTAATTCTACTACTTCAATAATTTAAATAAATAAGTTTTGTTATACAATTTTTAGTAATCGACTAAACTATAAAAAAATTTTCAATTTGAAAATTTCAATTTAAATAAAATTTTTACTCAAACTTATAAAAAGTATTTATATTTAAAATTATTTAAAGTATATTAAAATATACTTATTTAATTTAAAGTTTGATACAGCGTATACTAGTGTTAGTGTAACAAATGCCATATATGAGAGCATTACATCATATAAGTAATATAAGTATAGGTAGTATAAATAGTACTGTATTCCTTAGGATATAGACATTAACATATTGATGTGAAAAAAAGAAGATAACAATTAATAACAGCTTGCTTTATTTTTTTCATCTCGTACATACGTACACAACATGATATATTATTTTAAGTAAGATTTTTATTTTTATATTACCACATTGCTATAAACCAACGATTACATTAACGGAGACCACTATCGTATTTTATTATCATAACTATTCTTATCATTTTTCCTTTTTTTGGAGTAAAATATGTATCTCGAATATACTTGATCTTGAAGTGTTCTGCTTCTAAGTTACCCGATTGTTGTAGTATCTTGAAGAGGATGATTAGTCTTTGTCGGATCAGCTTGTAATTTTGCTTTTTCGACGACATTTTTCTAATATACGTATATATACACAAATAAGTAACTATTAATTACCAACAGTTAACGCTAATATCTTGAAAAAAAATAAAGCCTCCAATGCACTACGAAGACATTTAATATTCATAAGTTGTGTTGAAAATTCGAAGTTAAACCTTCAAGCCCAAAGTACAATCCATTATCTAAAAGTTCTATTCCTATAATCTGATCATGTTGGCCTTAAGTAACGATCAAAATATTAACTATGAAATTGAATTGTAATCCATAGCATACAAATAAATACGAAAACTGAATTCCTAAAATTTTTGAATCTCTCACACTTTCGTCAGATTAGTTTTAGTGTACGTAAACATTTTGATCAGTCATGTACTATTTTTGTATGTAAAGGAACTTTCGTACATTCTGAATGACTTAGTTCAAGATTATTTGCGATACGAATAATTCGTAAATCGCCGATCAGACATTACGTTGGAAAGTGTCTCTCCCCTATTGTACAGTATGAAATTAATACTATTTATTGCTTATGTAAAAATAAATGTATCAGTCGGTCTTACCAGCGAAGATTTATATATTCCTGATTACCCACCGTACGACTGGCTTCAATCGTATCCCTTTCAACAATTTCACGCGCTATTTAACTTTTCAAAGTTCTTTTCATCTTTCCCTCACGGTACTTGCTCGCTATCGGTCTCTCGCTATTATTTAGCCTTAGGAGAAATTTTACCTCCCATTTTAAGCTACAATCACAAACAACTTGACTCTTAGACGTATCGTCAAATATTTCTCTCATAATCGATGCTATCATTTCAATTGCATACTCAATTTCGCTCAGTCTTTACATTTTCCAAATTATCAACAAAATACAAGCATTTTTTAAAAATTTATCTATCCTAATGATAAATATAACAATATTAATTAGTGACTAATGTAATTAGATCAAAAGCGAGATAAATTTTTTAAACTCACACATAGAAATAAATATTTTCTAATTGCATTTGCATTAATTCAACAAATTTGTGTAAATTTCTAAATCCTGGTTCTTCATCCTGGAGAGGTAATGGTAGAGTCTACGCTTAAGAATAAAAACAATCCTGTGATTGTCTGACAAGTTGTATTGCTAGTTTTATTTTATATGAATAATCTCAGGCTTCATTGTATTTATATACATCACACATCTATTAGTTAAATCGACATAAAATTTAGTAAACAAAGTAACAAAATAGCATATGCATATGTTCAAAAGTCAATAAATAGCTACCTACCTCTTCAAAGGTATCTATAAAATTTTTCACTTCCCCACACACACGCGGGACGGGGCGTAGCAAAACATGCAAATGTAATGGTGTAAATGAAATCTTCTTCTCTCCCATACCAACAGATTGGTGTAGCACAATTCACTTATTTGAACATTTAGTTAGGTTCAAATCTGTTGATTCTTTTCTGCAAATCATTAATTTTAGTTGAGGATTTCAAATTTTGTTTTAAAACTCTAATCTCGTCCGCAAGGCAGCTATGAGATTGGTGTATAGTAGTCTTTTGTTTTTCAAGGAAGTATTCATCCCACGATTTAATGTTCCATGTGGTGGAAGGAAGCAACCAGTAATCTGATTTAGGATACAGCATTAGATTTTTTTGTTATATTAAACCTTGTATACGGGTATACCTTTGACAACAAATGAAATACTTACCGCTTATGTCTTACTTTAAAATTGCTTTCGCCTTTCGTATAAAACTATGCGTGAACATATACATACCAGAATAAAAATAGACTAATTAAACCACCCCGACTAGCCACTACTGATGATAAATAACGTCAAATGCTTAAAACTTACTTCGACACAGTAGAAAAAAAAAATTAATACGATTTTTGCATGAAGACCATATGACAAACTGTTGTGGAACAATTGGGCAATCAATTTTCTGTGCTACCGTAAAGCACATGATTCAATTGATTAGACATAAAGACAATGTTTTTGTATCCTTTAGCTCTATATTGATATTTTGACAGAGTAATATAATGATGTCTTGATGGTAAAGGCTCTAACGGTGGTATATAACAGATCACTTCCACTATCGATTTACGTGATCGTATACTGGGCGATCAAGCATCTTTAATATTAAAAAGATAAGATAGTTCTTTATAACTTCAAGTTTACGCCATAAAGTAAGAGGAGATAAGGCAGAGCTTTCACCTACTTCATGGTGTTCATTAATTAGATGATAGCATAAAACGAGAGAGCTTATTCAACAAGTGTATGATACCATTTTGATTGAAGTCATAAACGATCTAAGAATTGGAATTTAAAATGGTTTACTTATTATTGGTTTATAATCTTTCACATTGATATATGAACTTATTTAGATACTTTTGTTTCAATTTTTTTTATATTTTCGAAAATCAAACCTTATAAAAAAAGTTCCCCAGGTCCACTACTCAAATTGATGTTCACCTAGACCGATTTTAATATACTTTTTCCAATAAATTCAAGCGCGCTGTGTAAGGACAAATCAGGATCTTCGATATAAGATAGATCAAAATACAAGCAAAATACAAGCGTACAAATAACATTAAGGTAGCAGCATAAAAGATTTAAGATTTATAATGGTTATAATATTTTATTTATTCAATAGCGAAATTTATCTAATCAAGATCATATTAAAGTTTTATTGATTTTATGTTTTTCAATAACAGAGATGAAAATTAGAGGTATCAAATTTTATTTGTGCTCTTTTTAACGAAAATTGTAATAATTACATTTTCTATTAGCGTTAGATATTGTATAATAAATATAATTATTAAATATTTATTTTGATTAAACAAATTGAACAAATTGTTGGGAAACTTGTATAATTTATTTATTAATTTTTATATATAGTATTATGAGAAATCATATTTATGCTGACTATGTTTAATTTTTTATAAAATATTCAAGAATTTCATTAACGTCGATTCTAATAATTTTGAAATTTATTGTTTCTCGCTGATTCAACAGATTCAATGAAAACATTAAAACATTAGTAAATTTAGTTTTCTAAAATTTTATTGTTTCTGTAAATAACGATAACAAAAAGGGTCAAACTTAGTAATGTAAAACCATTAAATTTTAAGATAAAAGTGTTTCGATCAAATATAATATCAGGAAAAATCATGTGATATGACGCCAGAATAAAAAGAAGATTTAGAAATAGATTTGTTTTCCTCACATGTCTCAATGTCTCATGTATTAAAACGATCATATCCATAACTGTTGTACTAGTTTATTTATTTCGAACAAAGCATATATTTACCGGTTACATTCATTTCCTTTTTAGAATAATCATGGATCGTAACGATAAACTGAAGGTAAATAGCGTATTTAGAATTATTCACAGTTTTAAAACTAGTTTCAAAGTTAGCACCAAGGAATTTAAAGGTAAAATATAATATACTAAACAAGCTGAAATATTAAAGTTTTTATAAATGGGAAAACTTTTTCTCGTCGAATCATTAGATTAAGAAAAAAAAGTTGAAGAAAACCGACTATATAAATAGAGCCTTATTATTCATACACGAGAAGAGTACACCAAATCTGTATTTTAGGATGATAAAGTTTTTGGAGAAACGGTTAAACATCCAAAGTAAAAATGACATGTACACTCGTACAGAAAATGATTGATTATTTTATTACGTATTTACTAGTAGATAAAGATGTAAAGATGAAAAATAAAGTGAATTTTCTAAAATAAAACTTCGAATTAGTAATCATTTTTAGTTTTATTTAAATATTACTTTAATTTGATTATTAAAAATAAAAAAAAAAATTTTAGATTAACCATACAAAATAATCTAACATATAGTAAATTATTAAAAATATACAAACGATGAAATGAATTTTATTTTTTCTTTTAATTAATTGGTGATTGGTCGAATATCTAAATATAATGTACTGTATAACACCCATTTGATACATAAACTTTCGTTTTCTATTTATTTAATTAGGACATACATTTGGTTATATTGTAAGACTTTTAACACATACAAATTTACAGAAGAATTTGAGAAGCGATTTTTTTTTATGTATTACACATAAAATTAGTGAATCAAATATTAATATTTCATAATAAAGTATTTCATAATTTTAATATTTTATATCCTTCTACAGAAAATTTACCTTCAGACAAAGTTTCAAGTTTTATCAGACTTAAAACATAAATTTATGTATCCTCTTTTTCTTAAAAAAATATATAAAGCTATCATTAGTAGTATCATAAGTCATAACGAAAAAAAGTTTTCCATAAAATCAGATTATACCCACAGATACGATCGAAAAATACATGAAGAGATGTCTTGATGAAGAGACTCCGGAATCGATATCGAAGCCAATTAAAGAAAATACTACACCAAAAGAGGTAGTGGATATCATCAACGATTTTAGAAAAGAAGAGAAGTATCAAGAAATTATACAAACCTCATTAATCAACAACGGTCATATTGACATTCATGGAACTGAAGAAGGAAAGCAATGCACAAATATTTTCATTATTTAGACGCCCTATAAAAAATTTTATCTGTTATTTCTGTAAAAACTCCGTAAGAATGAGCCTTTCCCGGATCCATTCACGGAAAATGTAAATAATTCGATAAATTCCGTGATATAAAGTTATTAATTCCGGAAATATGAGCCTTTTACGGAAAAAAGATGGAATAAAAAAACGGATTGACTTTTTTTACGGGGACGCTAAAAATAAAAATAAATCTATTAATGAAAGAAATGAATGGTGCGGTGTACAAGTATGCCTAGGTTTTAGCAAGCTCGTGGTTAGAATGCCAGGGTAAGAACGAAGTGATTCCTGTAATAATTGCGCAAAGAACGGTATCGAATGAAGAAATACACGCTTCTTGCCTTCTTTATACCATCATTTTCCACTTGTGTCTTTTATGGTGGGCCGGATAACCTTGCCGAGCAACTAGCGTTGACTTCATGATATTTGTTAATGCAGAAAAGGGGAGATCGTTAAATAAGAAGAATGGCAAGAATAAACAAAAAGAGTTAATCAAACATAGTGTTAATATAGTTTTTAAATAGGGCTACAAAATGTTATACAACCCTATAGAATATGGGTTGGTAGATAGTGTATAATTTTATACTGCTATGCATATCTTGTCTTTATTTAATGTACTTTGTTACCATATTTTAATCAATAAAGAATGAAATGCGCGTTACCATAAAATAAAATAAATAAAATAAAATCCGATTATATCCTCCAAGGATTTCATTACTATCTTTCACTTTAATAATCGTTTCAGTATGAAACGGTAATTTCCAATCTATCAATTCCATTTCGAAATTTCCTGGTTCTGAATCATGATCTATAAAATGGGCACGAATAAACTGGATATCTATTTAATAAATACGGATGTCGGATAAATTTGTGTGATTTCAATCCGTGATGGATTATCTACGGCAGTCGGATCGCATCTCATCGAATCCTGTTATAATCTATTTCATTGTAGCTGAATATTTTTCTAATAACGCCTTGATTAATCCAGCGGATCTTTAGTATAATAATAATCGGATATTTAATTTTTCTGTTTCGTTATAGCTAAATATTAACCTAGTTTTTGCTGCAATTATCCGTGGCGTATTGAGAAAAAGAATCATATAAAGGAAAAATTTTTTATGGCAATGACCCGACCTAGCCCCACGTTTATCCATGAATGAATTAATATTGGTGTTCATTTTTTTTAATAAAAAAAATTATTATGATCAAATAAACGATTCCTCCTTTCGATAAAACTTAAGATCAAAATGAATTAGAACGATGTTATCTATTTAAACATTCCAGCAATATTTTCTAAATTTAAAATTCCTAATCTTATAACGAAAAAAAAAATGTCAAATAGAATGGTAAATCATAATAAACAAATACTATATTCAATACATAAATCTTTATTTGTGTTTTAAAATTTTCTTGGTTTAACTTTAATAAATAATTCTTTACAAACTGTAAGTAAAGCAGAATGATAATTAAGTGGTGCATTTGGATCTGCCAATTCAATATCATATTTTCTATAAATTAATGATAATAAACATTTTAATTCTATCATTGCTAATTTTCTACCAGGACAGGCTCTAATTCCACCTCCAAAAATTGAGAAAGCATTTTTAACGTGTTGTTTTTCAAGAAAATATTTATCACTATCATCAATTTTATAAAATCGATCAGGATCGAATTTTTCAGGATCAGTCCAATAATCCTTTCGTTTCATTATCGAGCAGTAAAGTATTGAAAATGAAGTTTTTTCTGGCCAAACATATCCTCCAACCGTATCCTTTTCAACACTTACACGGCCAAGTGAATAATTTACAGGACAATGACGAGATACTTCCTTAATAACTGCATCACAATATTGTAATTTATCGATATCATTATGCGTTATGGGTTTTGTAACGTCCTTTCCAAGAACTTCATCAAATTCTTGTCGTAACCGTTGTACCACTTCGGGATGATGTCCGAGATGATATACGATGAAGCAAAACAAATTCGAAACCTAAAAAATTGTAAATGAATTTTTAAAATTAAATGCGTAATATATATAGTATTAGTTTTAATGAAAAAATTTTTCACTCACAGTATCAGTTCCTCCACCTATAGCATCGAGTATATTACCCAAAATTTCTTTGTCAGTTATCGGTCTTAACAAATCCGCATCAACATCACCATGTCTCACAATGTTAACATCGCGTGGTGTATTCGCAGTTATAAATGATGTCAACATATCATGACGGAGAGGTTGATTTAATGGTGTATTCTCAATTTCAGTCCTTCTTTCTTTAATAATATTATATAATTTTTCGTATAGATAATCTCTATTTTTTAATAAACTAATTGCTTTTCCACGAATGAAAGGAACATAATGGCGCATAAATCTATTAAAGTAAAAAAAATAAATGGCTCCTCTTATTAACGTTTCAAGTGATTGAATAAAATCTTCAGATTCTTTGATTTTTTCTTTTTCTTTTTCATCTAAATCATTACTTTCAGGTACGAGGGTATGATAATAAGAAGCAACAGAATTATTTCTTTTTCCTATCGAAATTTTAAAAATCATATCATTTGAAAATCTATGCATCCATTTTATAAGATCCAATTCATGATTTTCTCCAAGTTTATTCCAAAAAGATTCCATTTCACTCCATAATTCATTCATCCATTCAACAGCTTGATAATTAAAACTTGGGGTCATCATAGCTTGAACGAAAAATTGACGATTATATTTCCAAGATTTTGGATCAATATTATTAATTATTCCTGTGCCATCTATTCCATATTCTTTAACTCCTTCTGAAACAATATATCTTCTAAAAGGATATCTAGTTTTTGTTGAAGGTATGTTCATATTTTCAATTAAATCAGTATTACATAAGATGATTGTACGTTGTCCCGCTAAGCTTAATTCAAACATATCTCCATATTTTTTATGTAATGACATTAACCAATCATTAAATTCATATCCTCTTTTTTGATGAATATTACCAACTATTGGAAGTGGTAATGGACCAGGTAAAGGATTTAGACGAGTGAAATAATGATAATAATATCGAGATACATAAATAATTATGAAAGTTACGAGAAGATAAAAAATATCGGAAACCCCTAATGAAAAAACAATTGTCGATATCATTGTTGAGAAAAAAGAAATAGAAATCGACGGGAAAAAAAAAATTGTAAATCACAGCACATATTTACATATTTATCATTATCTAAGGTAACACACTAATTATCTGGTTTACACAAAAAATAGAGTTTGTCAATAATGGACAATGGGGGGCACTTATCTCGGCAAAAATTTTCTGACAAGAGTTAAAAAAAAATGGAATCTTATCATACGAGAAATGAATTTGAGAATATATTTTATGAAAGATTCAATTTTTTGTTAAACACTTCGGAAATATAGGACAGACAACGAGCACTGAAGAAGTTTTCGGGAAAACAGTAAAACTTCCAACGCTTTATCAATAGCATAAGTCAACATACTATACATACTAGATTATATCCTGAAATATAGAACTTTTATTTAAAAGTGAAGAAATAGGTATGAAATATAAAGAAATAATTACCTTAGAAACTTGCTGCAGCAAGCGCAGCAAAATAACGCAAAGAGAGATCGTTTCCGATAAATTCCGTCAAAAGGATGGAAATATGATACAAGAAACACGTGACATAATGATATATCTCTAATAAACTATTAAATTATCAAAAAGTAAGAGCACAGATACATAATTCAAAATAATTCAAGAGGTTTTTCTGTTGTATAATATTTGAATAGATACACGCACGATTTATATGGTATAATGGTGAATGGACATTTCCACAAAGATGATGAGATCAATGGCAATTAATAAAAGAAATTAAGAACATCAAAAAGACGAGGAACGCCATTTGAGAGTTGATTCTATGGAAAAATATGACGCTAAATAAATTCTTCAAGATCGACAAAAACAAATAGCGATAGAAAAATTAATTTAAGAAGAAAAGATGGAGAAAGTGATAAAAATATATCATTTTTGGATTCCCGTCAAAAGTCATAAACAAGTTATCAATGGAAGTCATCGTACAAAAAGATGATCGAGTTGGAAAAAACGATAACGGAAAGTTAATGATGAGAAGAAGATAGTGATATATCGACCTCAAATTTAGTTCATTATCCGCCAATATCGTGGGAAAATACCATAAATATACGTGAACGAGAACGATAAAAAACTTGAGTCGTCAAAAAGAAATCACAAGTTCCAAGATGTATTCGGAGAAAGTTATAAAAGTACGAAAAGAAGAAAGACAGTGAACTTATCATTTAAATACTTAAATCAATAAATAGATAGGATTTTAGATAAAATAAGAAAATTACAAAACATCGAAAAATTTAAAAAGTCAAAAATATAAGAAAATTAACATGTAGAGTTCTACATTCGTATACCTGTATTTAGTTTTTTTTGTAGTTAATTTAGTGGGTAGCATAGCGTAGTAGAAAATATAGCGTTATTTGCTGCTGTATTTGTATAGAACTGATCTTCAATTTAGTTTAAGTATTTGTAAAGGTGACCTGAGTCCTGACATTGTTGAAAATAACTCCACAATATTATGTAGATTTGATGAAAAAGTGCTGGCATGAAGATCCATTAAAAAGGCCATCTTCTAAGAAATGCATGTTACCAGTTACCATCCATCAAGTAACATGACTAGTGGATGAACTATTTATCCTTTGTGTGGCATTTAGTCATCATTCTATCATCATAGACTTAAAAAAATTGGACATTAATAGATTGAAAGTATATTAAATCTCTAAGATATCTTGTAAAGCGACTCATCGCTATCATAAAAAAATATATTCTTTAACAATTAATTGTCTCCAGGTTGCGAGATCTTTTTTTTTTTAAAAAAAAAATTAGTATTGCTTGGTGCAGATTTTCCATCTCTTTAAATTTTAATAAATTTGTTTGCAATGATTGATGAACAAATCTAATCCCTTTTCACTACCACATATATTTTACTGAATTCCTGTGTTAGATAGCGTATAAAAAAAGTAAAGTTGCAATAACTACGCTGGCACTACTTCTAGGCGGCTCAGTTTTAAAATCACTAGCGGGTTGAGAAGCAAAAGGTGATTTTTCATTCTCAAAAGAAAATAAGTATATATTACTCTGAATATACTTATTTTATATTTGTGAGTTAGAGGTGGAGCTTTGGGTGAAGCTAAAAATATAAAATGAAGCTTTTGTTAAGACAAAATGATTCATCTTTTGTAATTTAATTCATTTATTAATTCATCAGATCTTGTTAAATTATTTTATTTACTTTGTTATGACAAACAATTGAATATTCCATATTTCTGTGTCATGAGTTTGTATTTTTAGTGAATAAACCTAATTCCGATCCATTTGCAACGAGAGCAGATGGCCTTTTTAGCGAGAAATTGCCATAATTGAGAAAACCGTTCAGGCTGAATGATTTTATCAACTGTTCAAATTGAATTTGTTTATAGGCTTGTATAATAAACGATCAAAATTATAACGTTATATATCGTAACAGAAATAACATTCAAGAATACTATGATTCTTCCCTGTAAAAAAAGTTGATCCTTTTTTTTAATATTCCATCTTTTTTCGTAAATGGCTCATATTTCCGGAATTAATAACCTTATATCTCGGAATTTATCGAATTATTTACATTTCCGTGAATGAATCCGTGTAAGGCTCATTTTTACGGAGTTTTTACAGAAATAGAGTTTGGAATCGATTAAGGTTAATCGATTAATTAATCGACTAAGACGGTTAAATCGATTAAGGTATCTCAAAAATCGGTTAATCGATTAAAATTATCAACCCATAATTCTGGTCAAATTATCTAATGCGGCCCAGAGCTGTGAATTTTTGGTCACGTGTTCTCCGAACTTGGAAGAATTTGTATTAATTTTTTAATGATAATAATAATAAATAAGACTTTCTATAACTAAATGTATGATCTAAAACAATTTGGTGCAATCTGCGGTCAAAAAAAAAAAAATTTTAATATTTTAATATTAATCGATTATTAATCGATTAGGGCCCTTCAGCCCTTGGTTAATCGATTATTAATCGATTAAGGTTTTTTTGGTCGGTTCCAACCTCTATACAGAAATAACGAATAAAATTTTTTTTATGGCTTATATTTATTTGGTTAGTACTATTATGGACACATTTTTCCGAATTGGAATCTCAAGAATAATATAATTTAAATTTTATATCAGTTCTGACTTCTGAATGAATACTTTCATAGGCATGTACATGAATATAATACTGTATTAATTTAGAGCTAGCCATAGTGCGGGCCAGGGCGATTTTTCTTTATTGATAACTATATTATAAAGTTAATTATTCAATGGATTTCTCGTAAAATACTGATTTTATATAAAAAAAACTTTTATTTAAAGTTAGCGAGAACTCACCCATAAATAATGTACTAATTAATAACCTAATAAATAAAAACTTTTTAATATCGATATTATATATATTCTTGTTGTTAAAATCCTATTCTCATTTCAATTTTTATTGTGTACGTAATAAAATATAAGGAAGAAAAGCAAATAGATCACATCATAATCTATCAAATTATTAGATTTGCAGATAAAGTGTTCATACAATAAATAATTATACGTAAAATATTGCCAAATAATAAATTTAAGTTTGAAAGACTTTTGTATTTTAATGATCTGGATAAAGTTCTATATCTGATTTAAAATTAATTACACAAAACTCGTGTGACATGACAAGCGGATGAACCATTTATCCATTCGGATTACGCGACATTACGAAATATAGTTTTATAGTTTATATTTATAACTGAATTATTAATACAGATGCATGTATACTGTATTACAGGAAGAAATCGATTTTATTTTGTATAACAAGTGATAGAGCTTCCATTAGTTAAAAAAATTATAGAGGTTTCGTGAGTTGATCGTGTGATAAATATATATATTTTTTTAAAAGGGAAATTATTCAAATATTTTATATTCATTTCTAGTAAATTCTGAACCTGCTGTTCGCATCTTAACTCTAGCAGAGCGTTATCATATCTAACAAGAGCGATTCATCTTTCAGCAAACGAGATCAAATATACTTATTATATTGACCGTATTACTCAAGGAGTGTCCAGTGCGATAATTTTTATGAACATAAATACTGTATAAAATTTATACTGACTATGTATGATGCATCAGCTTCTTTTTTGTTATTATTGAAATATATGCAAACATTCGGAAAAATTAAAAAATCATATAACAATGTTATAAATTAGTACAAAAGCGTATTATGCTCACTGTATATTAGTTTTGATAATGATCCTACGAAACCAATAATTATTTTAAAATTTACTGACTTGGAAATAATGACAAAATAAATTTAACCTTAATAACCAACCATAAATATAGTCGGTATATCTACTCATCCACGCATTAACTGTGTCAAACACTCTAATCAGAAATTAATGCGAATAAAACATCATTTGACTTGCGATTAAATTAAGGTTTCAAAGGTTCAATACACATTAGAAGTCTCTTTTTATAAATAAATAATTGTAAATTACGATAAATTTTTTTAGAATAGTAACAAATAATAAATAATAAAAAAAATGAAATAACGGTTACCCAAAATTTTTTATAACACTAATATATATATACAAAAATTATATTTCATTTTCCCATAATTTTCTTGGTTTAATTTTAACTCGCATATCTTTACAACCTGTGATGAAACCAGATTCATAATTGATCGGCGCATTTTTATCTACCATTTCAATATCATATTTTCTATAAATCGAGGCCAATAAACATTTTAATTCTATCATCGCTAATTTTCTTCCAGGACAGGCTCTAATTCCACCTCCAAAAATTGAGAATGCAGTTTTAACGTATTGTCTTTCAAGTAAATATTTATCATCTTCATCAATTTTATAAAATCGATCAGGATCGAATTTCTCAGGATCAGTCCAATAATCCTTTGATTTCATTATTGCACAATAAAGTATTGAATATGAAGTTTCTTCTGGCCAAACATATCCTCCGACTTCATCTTTTTCAGTACTTACACGACCAAGTGAAAATGCTACAGGAAAAAGTCGATATACTTCCTTAATAACTGCATCGCAATAACGTAATTCATCAATATGTTTATATGTTATTTGTTTTGTAGAATCATTTCCGATAACGTCATCCAATTCCTGTCGTAATCGTTGCTTAACTTCAGGATAACGTCCAAGATAATATGCGACGAAGCAAAACAAATTCGCCGTCTATAATTTTAAAAAGATTAAAGAAAGAGTTAAATAAGTAATAAAAAGTTTTCCTTCCCAATATTAGAATGATGAAGCATTATTCCCCCAAATATTTAGGATAATTTTTTAATATGAATTTACTTACTGTATCAGTTCCTCCGCCCATAGCATCGAGTATATTACCAAAAATCTCCATGTCGGATATCGGTCTTAACAAATCAGCATCAGTGTCACCATGTCTCACAACGTTAATATCACGTGGTGTATTCGCGGTTATAAATGATGTCAACATATCATGACGGAGAGGTTGATTTAATGGTGTATTCTCAATTTCAGTCCTTCTTTCTTTAATAATTTTATATATTTTTTCGTATAGATAATCTCTATTTTTTAATAAACTAATTGCTTTTCCACGAATGAAAGGAACATAATGACGCATAAATCTATTAAAGTAAAAAAAATAAATGGCCCCTCTTAATAACATTTCAAGCGATTTAATAAAATCTTCAGATTCTTTAATTTTTTCTTTTTCTTTTTCATTTAAATCATTATTAGGTACAAGAGTATAATAATAAGAAGCAACACAATTAGTTTTTACTCCTGTTGAAATTATAAAAATCATTTCATTTGAAAATCTATGCATCCATCTTATAAGATCCAATTCATGGTTTTCTCCAAGATTTTTCCAATAAGATTCCATTTCACTCCATAATTTATTCGTACATTCAACAGCTTGATGATTAAAACTTGGAGTCATCATCGCTTGAGTGAAAAATTGACGATTATATTTCCAAGATTTTAGATCAACATTATTAACTATTCCTGTACCATTTATTCCATATTCTCTAAATCCTTCTGTAACAAGAAATCTAATAGGATATTTTGTTTTAGTTGAAGTTATATTCATATTTTCAATTAATTCTGTATTACATAATATGATAGTACGTTGTCCAGCTAAATTTATTTCAAACATATCTCCATATTTTTTATGTAATGACATTAACCAATCATTAAATTCATATCCAAATTTTTGGTGAATATTACCAAACATTGGAAATGGAAGTGGACCAGGTAAAGGATTTATACGAGTGAAATAATTATAATAGTATCGAGATACATAGAGAATTATGAAAGTAATGGAAAGATAAAAAATATCGGAAATTCCGAATGAACTAAATAAAGAGATAATTGATATCATTATTGAAATATTTATTCTCTTTTTAAAAGAATATAAATATTAAATTTTGGAAGCGTGTTTATTGCACATTTATATATTAAATATACAATAGATTTTTTTTCTTTAGTAATTGTTTAGTTAATGTCCATTTATGCAAGATTTTACATGATAATGAATTTAAATTCCTTGTGTCATATTTCGGAAGGGAATTTTCCCGTATGCTACCAAATTAAAACCTTTGTCTCAACAATTATTTTTTTTTTTAAAGAACCCGGATTAACGATTTGGAATCAATGGCTACATTCTATGTATTTTTAAGGTGACACAAATAATTACTATCTATAAATTTCTTAAACTCCTTATTGTTACCAAGTAAACGTATTCTATATCTAGTTATGTTAGAAAATTTGTGCGACTTTGTTACCAAAATAAGAAAACTCCTAACCTGCCAGATGACGATCTCGGAAAACTTACGGAAATAAGCTTAGCCATATTACAATAATTGTTTATTGGACGTTACAGTTTTTCAAATATCTCGAGGTTAGTTGTATATGATTATTCAATAAAAAATATATTGAAGATTTTAACAAATTAATACCAGTTAAAATAATTTTAATATTTATATTTAAATTTAAAATAAATATGAACATGCATGTGAAAATTAGATGATATCTATGTTACATTTCAACCTTCTTTCGAAAGTGGTACGATAAATTATTATTTTAAAATGTAACCAAATTATTCTAAATTTGGACCCGGTTCAAAAAAAGCAGGTGCATCGGGTATCTCCGATAGAATTGTAGGTGGGATACTGCCTCATACTGGGATATTATGCTGATCCGGTAAATTGGTAACAACTCCAGCCGATTGCCAAATTTTGTATATTTTTTAACGCTGATCCACGTACCATTGCAATAATAATAGCAAAAAATTACATACTTACAGATTCTAAACAATACATGCTAAAAATGTCAACTCAAGGAGAACGATAATTTATAAAGTACATAAATATGTTTCGTTATTTTATAATTTTTTTGTCTAACCTTATCTTTATAGCTGTAAGTGAACTTGAATCATAATTAAGTTGTTCTGCCATTTCTAAATATTGTGAAAGAATTTAACCTGTTGTCTTTCAAATGAATATTATCACTTTCTTCAGTCTTGTAAACTTATCAGAATCGAATTTTTCAGTATCAGTCAGATAATCTTTAATCATTGCGTCTCACAAAAAGCTAATAACTTTAACATATCCAATCTGATATATTAAAGAGAATCCTTTAAGCTATAATATTATCGGTTTACTTTTCAATTTAATTAAATTTTAATGAAATATTGAAATTTAGAAACTTAATGAAATATTGAAATTTAGAAACTTAATGAAATATTGAAATTTAGAAACTTAATGAAATATTGAAATTTAGAAACTTAATAAATTATTTAAATTTAGAAACTTAATGTATTATTTAAATTTAGACATATTCTGTTTTTATTCAAAGAATATAGATGCGCCGCAACGATAATTAAGAAATGATTGCCATTGGAAAAATTTTTCCTATCTCCAACTGTAAGGATACTCGAAATATAAAAACAAAATAATTATGTAGATCTTGCCTTTTATAGATAAAAAAATTTTTATTACACTTTTTAGATACTGACTAACATTATCTTAATTCTGGCCCTGAGCATAATACTGTAATAAATCAGAACAGTATTAATCACTGCTTTCCCTATTTTAAAAGAATCCGTTATTAACACCCTTTACGATGAGAAAATAATCAGTAGTGAAAATAATAGACGTGATGTAATCCATTCGGTATAAATATAAAGACATAAGCTCTTTACTTACATCCTTTTTTACATTAAAAAAAAAATGATATCCACAGTTATTTTTTCATTCGGAATTATAATTCTCTATGTAACTAGATAGATATTATTATCATTATTTCACTCGTCCAAATCCTTTACCTGGTCCATTTCCCACTTCTTGGTAAAAGAGGATTGGAATATAATGATTGGTTGATGCTAATGCATAAAAAATATGAAAATATGTTTGAAATAAATATAGCAGGGAAACGTACAATCGTATTATGTAGCGTTGATTTGATTGAAAATATGAATATACCTTCTGAAAAAAACTAAATATCCTTTTATGTAGAAATATTCAATTTGAAGGAGCCACTGGATATAAATTACAAAGATTAGCCAGTAATAATGATTAAAATCTTGGAAATATAGACGTCAATTTTATACTCAAGCTTTGATGAGACCAAGTTTTAATGATTAAGCCTTTGAATAGATTAATGAATTATGGAATGAAGTGGAAACTTATTGGAATAGTCTCGAAGAAGATTACAAATTGGAACTTATTGAATGGATGAATAGATTTACAAATGAAATAATTTTTAGAATTTCAACTAGTGTGAAAAATGATGCTGTTATTTTTCATTATAAAAAGATTGCTCTTGAATATAATATTTTTATGAAAAAGAAAGAGAAAAAATTAAAGGATCTGAAAATTTTATTCAATCGACACTTTTTATGTGAAAGGAATTATTTATTTTTACAATTTAATAAGTTCATGCGTCATTATGTTTCTTTTATTCGTGAAAAAGTGTAAAATAGAGATTATTTATATGATAAAATATATGATATTATTAAAAAACAAAGGAAGATTGAAATTGAGAATACACCCTCATTTGTTAACGTCTCACATAACCGCAAATACGGTACGTGATAATCGTCGGCCGATGCTGATTTATGACGGATAAAGAGATTTTCAGAAGTATAATTGATTTCATAACTGCAGGAACCAGTAATGCAAGTAAAAAAATTTAAAGAATATTGACTTTTTTTTTTAAAAAAAATAAAAATATTTCAGATAGCAAATATGTTTTGCTTTATTGTGTATTATCTTGGACATTATCCTATGGTGAAACAACGTTTTCGAAATGAATTAAATGCAGTTCTTGCCTGTTTGCACTGTAATTCGTCATCTAGTTACTAACCAAATTCTACGCAAATTTGTAAAAAAAAAGCAACTAAATTAGCCGGATTAGCTTGTCTAAGTCTCATTTCTATATATTGTGGCATATGCTCATAAAGATAAGGCAATACATCTGCATAAGGAATACCTTTCTTAATCCTTTTCTCATAAGTATCTGCCCTCCATTACAGTTAGAGCATCTCGATTAGTTCCAACCATTACCTCCCGATACTTTTCCTGTAACCAATTCAGAAATTCAGCTTCAATGTTAATATTTGCATTTCCATTAAATGGATTCTGGGCAGGAACCGGATGAAATCTTCCTGTCGTTTTCCCTTTCGTTTTATTTACTCTTGCAGCTGCATCAAATCCCACAACAGCTAAGGACGTGCTGACTCGTTTATAGTTCTAAATTTAGCGTAGTATGAATCCGCCCATCATAGTATGGAAGTTGTGCAAGTTGTGGATCTATTAATTTATTAGATTAGCCGTGTTTGATGTATTATTAAGTTTAAAATATTTGTCGCGAATTTATTTCCTGAGTCTTCTATTTTTGATGTCGGTTAAATGCCCAGGCCTGGTTAAATTCTACCAAGTCAGTCTCAGCTTTATGCCTTCGAATTATTATCTGAAGAGCACATTTTCTTACCATACCCGTCGCTAATCTGCCTCACATTCCGAGCTTGTGTTAGCATCTGAGTTCTTATTTTTAGGACCTTTAGAAAACAGTAGTGAGAAAGTAAGTATCAAAATTTTTTAAATTAATAAAATTCAGTAAAAATATATAATACTTCTGTACTTTTATTTAACTTAATGAATTAACGTAAGACATCATATTCAATTGATTCTCGATATTAATTAACAACAACTATCTAAAATCGAATTTTCATTAATGCTTCAGGTATTTTATATTGTGTTCATAGGAAATATATCATTTACTAGTACAATATTTGGCGTATTATTATATGAAAGTAACTCCAAATGCTTTGTTGGTACATCATAAGTATCAAGGTTACATAAAACCGATCATAATACTTTTAAATACTAATAAACGTAATTTACTAATATCAAAGTTGAAGTTTCCAGTTTTTGTGGATACAAAATCTTTAGCAAATCGGAATATTTCCCACTTTTTTCGAAGAATGCAAGCTCAGTTTTAGATTCCATATTGATTAGGGAAGGACGGAATTTTTCTGTCGTAGATTTACCATATTCGCAAATGTTTCATAGTGATCAGGATTATCTAATTCATAAATAATATTTTTTGTAATATAATTCTATAAGGTATTCGTAAAATTATCAAAATACCTCGTGATGGCAGATCAGGAAAAAAATTGTAAGTCTTGAAAAGGCATTCTAATAGGATAACATATTTTGCAAGTTGCTTGATTACATTTTTTACCTAAAAAAAAAGTTAGCATTAAATAAATTTTTCTTATGATGTTATCTTTATCACCTGAAAAGAGTATGCTCTATTGCTCTTTCTTGACAATGAGTTTCAATAAATTCTACCGGAGGCTTGTGTTTACGCATTTGTTGCTGTATTGTTAAATTTTAGGTAATGTGGGATCAATTCGCAGTATATTCTTTAAGAAATGAATAACAAAATGTTAAATAATAATACAGATATCTTTATAAATTATAAAAATTTACCTCAAACATGCAAGATCCTCAGTTTCAAATGTTTCATTTTTCCAAATTAAATGTTCTGTACGTTCACGAAGTAATTCTTGAACTACTGTTGTAATGCATTTTGTAATTCTGCTTTTAAGTTTGGATTATCTTTTGATTTTTCACTTATATCTTCTAATGTTTTTAAAGTCTCAAACTCATCTTCAAGTTCATCTGCTTTCTATAGCAACACCTTATAGTCCATAATTAATAACGCTCATAATTCTTTCAGCATGATTACACCAACTGTGATGTGGAGCTGTTCTAACTGCAATTAACATATCAAAATCACCTGTTAAAAATAAAAGTACATTCGTGTCCATCAGTATAAAGTGACAAAATTGAAGGTAAAGATTGATTTTGATATTACCGATTCACAAGATTAAAAAATTCTGTTGAATGCCTTAGAGCACTTACTTGGCTGAAAAACTGTATCCTTATAACATATATACACTTTCCTATATAAAAGGATTCGGATATTCGGATATATTATCTGGTATATTATCAAATTAGTGTAACAGATGGAGTTAATGATAACTTAGTAAAGTCATGATCGGCTGCAGTAATTTTTCCTTCCGCTGGTGCCAAAAGTTTTTTTATTATGAACACCTGCAGACCTCACCAATTGGTACCTTATGTTTATCATGATCTGCTGAGATAAACATGCATAATCTCGATATTTGATATTATTCACGCTCATAGTTCATCTTCACGCAAAATTCAATCTTATCCATCCTTCTGATGGAACTGCATCATCATCAGGCAGAGTGGTCCTTGGTATTTCGTATTTAAACGAGCCATAACTCTATCTAGTAACTCCTGAATATATGAACAGTATCTGCTCGGCGTTCATTAATAACAGTATTATTATGCTAGAAATAGATAAATATAATATTAACATTGATAATTAATTGTATAATACAAAAATATATTTATAATTACCTCATTAAAATATCCATCAAGTTCATTCCAAAATATATCAAATTTGATCCTTGAAATCCGTTATTAATTCTTAAATCAATTATTATTGAAGGATCCTCTAATGACATCATAAGACGTAGTATTTCTTCCATCTCTTTGCTTATTTGATCATTTGCCAATGAAGCATCGCCAGTTAAATCACGATACAACATTCTCAATACTGATTTTTGAGAAGTGACGAACTAGTGAATACTAAATACGAAATTGGATCAGTTTTGAACTAAAAAATATGCTATTACTTGCTTTTGAAATACATTATTCCTCATCTGTTTAGTACAACATATTGGTATAATATCATTTATACGAGAAATCATCTGTACTTTAAAGAGTTTCATAATATTGTATCAGGTGCTCTCCATATAAAGTTAAGAGTTCCAATTCCCATGTGAATACCTAGAATTAATACAGATATTTCAATAAAATAATTACTTATTTAAAAGAATAGAATTACTAAAAACTTACCGATACAATCCTGCAGGTACAGACAATTGAATATCTTGGATAAAATTATGCTTTTTTATAGGATCGTTTGGTGCATACTGATTAAGATCAAGCAATCAAATAATTCTTTTCTTAAGATCAGAATCTAGTCCAGAGTATCTCTCATCAATTTCTCCAACATGTTTAGAAATAAGACGAATACTACAATTGGAAGATGGCTCACGCGCTGGATTTTTACTTTCATAAGATAATCACTATACTTTTCATCATTGATGTGAATTCAAAAACATTTGATACTACTTCTTGCCAAGAAGCTTCGGATGCTCATGGTCCAACTAAAGAAAGTTCTATAGAATTAGCTAAATGAAAAAGTTCTAAGTGTATAAGCTGTGGTTTTTTCCTTCATTCTTTGATAGTATTAATTATAGACACCATCCTGCAGAGAGTTAAATAATGAAGGAAGACATCCTCTTGAACGCAATTTTCCAAATATGGATCAATGTACCCAGATAGCCTTAGTTAAACACTCAACAAATCATGTTCCATTGGTAAGATTATCACTACTGAACCAACCGACATTTTTATTTTGTAAAAGTTGAATAATATGATTGTATAACAATATATTACGCGTTTCTTCTCTTTTTTGTACTAGAAATTGAAGTCTGGAATCCATTAGCCTTTCAAAAGCACTAGGAAATTGTATTTGTGGTGGTGATGTTAATATCAGATGGAAGGAGAACGAATTTGAGTTGTGTAAATTCTAATATTTTCATTAATAACAGTTTACTGTCTAATCCTTCGTGTTCTGTAACCCAAGGTCCGTATCCTACCTCAACACGTACATTATGGTGTAGATAATTCCAGAAGTTAAATGAGTCAAATAAAGTTAAAAAGAGAGCGTTTTCTTCAACTCCTTTCCAGTTAAAATCTTAGTACCCTCATTTATTTGAACTACTATAAAAAAACATGTGAGTTCTTTGTTTAAGCAATGTTGCGTTATATTTAAAACATATACTTGCATAATTGTTCTACGCATTTGCATTTTAACGTGTGCGATAAAAAATTCAAGGTGTCAGAATTATCATATAAAAATCACATGGTATTTAAGTTTTTTGTTAATTACTGCGCTAAATCTGTGTTGCACGAAGATCATACGACAGAAGAAATAATAAATACCGAACTTATTCATTTTTTCCACGTACTGATAAATTACTTTTTTTACCGAGGGAATTATATTATTTCTGCGTCATAACAAGCAGTCTATCAAGAGTCTATCTTATTAGTCACGATGTATTCAGAAAGGTATACACCCCAGAAACTCTCTTAAACTTCTTTTGAATTCGACATAGTTCAAACTATTAAATTCGTTTCTAATGTCTTACTCTAAAATCATTCAGCTCTTCCATCTCGTTAACCATCGAGTACAATGCAAAAAATATATATTTATATTTATATCTATACTTTTGACGTTAGATCTTTTTTTATTTCTATTTCTCGAAATCATATATATACTCTTCACATCTCCCCACACCTCTTTTGAAGAGTCTATTTTCGTTCCCATTGTGGTGTACGTTTTGATTTCCTCTTTATACCAGGAGATATAATATACGTCCGGCGTAAAAACAAGAATAACGTTCTCTTCTTAACAAGACCGTGGAAATAGGAACTCGGCCTAAAATTGATATTTCAGATGATGAGCTTGTTCCTCGACCTTTAGTTGTAGAACGCCTTAAAAAAATTTTCAACCGAATAGGAATGGGACCGGGAAAATTACGTTAACCAGAATTGCATCAAGGGAAGTAGGGCAGGATAAGGACAAGGGTACAGGCGGAATGGTGTCATATATGTTGAAGTTCCTTCTGATCCTAAAGATAAAGATGTAGAGCACTTTGGCAAAGCATTTGGGAAATCTCTTAATTTTAATGAAGAAAGTATTAGGTGAGTGCTGGTCATCGAGAATACATTGCAGTATTTGTCAGCAGTGAAGGAAGTATTACTTACTGATCATAATTCTTATTTTAGCTCGTAGTGCCTGGTCACGTGCGAAACATCCAGTGATTGAAATTGGCGACCTTGGCAACGAAGAATCAATGAAATATCTAACTGGGAAGCGCAAGATCAATGAAGTAGAGGCAAAAATATTATACGAATTGGTTGGTGGTCGAATTGTAGAGCTAAAGACTGGCGGATGATTTTCTTAACGGACAATCCTTTGAAGGTATTCATTATTTGCTTCATATGAGTTGTTTAATTCTGCTTTGGATTATTGTTTTAACTTTTTTTTCGTGTAGTCATTAAACAGTCAATCTTAGCTGAAGTCGAGAAGAAATTCAACACTGTACAACTACTCCGAAAGCAATTGTATCATGAAGTAGGAAGAAAGCAATCAAGGCTTAAAGAGTTGGACTTTACGACATTTATGGAGTTTTTTGATAATTATGAAGAAGCTGACAAAGTGTTGGAGACCAATATATTTTCATATCATCCCGAAAAAAACATTGTGACTTTCCGGTCTCAATCCGTAGAATCTTATGTTCGAGAAAAGGCTGACATATAGAGTATATGGTTTACATTTTTAAAAATATAGGAGTTGCATAGAAATTTTCAATATAAATAATGTAATGCGGTAAAAAAATGAACCCCGATTTGGGTAAAACTTTATTGATAATTTTTAGAGTAATAATGTCAGAGAAGCAAGTGAAATATATGATGCTATCATCAAAGAGGGAAGGAGTATGTGGATCATAGGTCATTTAATGCAAGTCTCTCAGCATCAAGTTATTTCTTTGCTCTCCCAGGTTTCTTATAAATTTCTACAACTAACTTGTTTCTATCTATATCGCTAAATACGAGAATCTCACTATCATAATCTTTCTCTACCTAATTTCTCACTGATATCTTCTTCTATATATATCTTTTACCATCACATAAATAATATTCTCCACAAGAGAATTACATGATATTTAACATTACTGCGCATTTTTTATCAAGTTAGTGATTATCTGATCCAAGTGGGACTTTAGGTCTCACTTTTTTTATTTATCATACACCTCGAAAAAATATTCTCAATACAATGTATAGTCTTTTCAGCCGAATTCTCACATCAAATTTTGTGATCTATGCCGAAAATACCACATGTTTTGTCTAGGGATGGAATCGGTTCAAAATGAGTCGACTCGAGTCGATTCTGGAACTGATCTTAAATTTTAAAAAATCCGGATCTTTTGGGCTTAAAACTACTTTCAACCATAAAAACCGTTCTGAGAATTCGAACCGACTTCAAGAACTGACTCACGATCATTTTCTGATTGATCATCATCACATGCTTTACTTGTGTCTTAAATTTGACGCACGTAGCTCATATTTATTAAAGCCGAATTAGAATCGACGAGATTTCTATCCCTAAGTTTTGTCACAGGATATTTGGAAATTTCTAGCTAAAAAAGAAATACATTCCTAGATTTTTTAACATAGTGTGATTTAATTTTTTTAATTTTTTTTTTAATAATTTAACACGTGATTATGATATTTGTAGATAGTTATAGAACAAAATAATATTAAATTTTTTATAAATTAACAATTCTGAGAAATGATAAAATTAAGATAGTACTTAAAAAGTTAACATAATTAACTCAATTGTAGTTAAAAATAATTATTATAAATTCGAATGTCATGTTTTTATTAGTTCAAAATAAACCACATTCATATTTACATTTTATAATCCTAACTCCCCTTTAAACATGGTATTATAGTATAGACAATATGTTACATATATTACGTAAGATTAGTTTAAGGAATCCACCTCATGTAAAGATATATAAACCAATCAAATTATAAAGTTTAGTGTAACGTAAGATTTTTATGAAAAATTACGTAATAAATGACAATTTAAAAAGAAAAAAATAAATAAATTAACATGTAATAAATATATAGAAGAAAATATTTTTGCTCATATAATAAATCGTCTAGGACTCTCCATACTTTATGTATATATTTTTTCTTTAAGAAGTACTGCTTCACTAATTTTCTCTTAATAAATAAAAACCGGTATATTTATGGAATTAAACTTTCAAGTTTATTACATGATAGTACAATTACCGGTTTTTTCTGTTGGACCTTCCGTAACTTCAGTAGTAGGTGGTTTTGTGATAATCGTAATTGGATTCATCTTTTTTAGAAAGTTTGTCAGTTGAGTTGTTTAAGAATTTATTTGGTAAAACTTTAAAAAAGCTGACAAATTATTTTTGAGTAATAAGTCTTTTTAAAATGTTTTTAAATATGTGGTT
Source organism: Rhizophagus irregularis (assembly GCF_026210795.1). Classification (NCBI taxonomy): domain Eukaryota; kingdom Fungi; phylum Glomeromycota; class Glomeromycetes; order Glomerales; family Glomeraceae; genus Rhizophagus; species Rhizophagus irregularis. The sequence goes on along the minus strand of NC_089445.1, from coordinate 3,340,584 downwards.
TTTTTTTGAAAAATTTGAAATTCCAAATTAACTATTTTATACTTTTAATTTTACTGCGTATATACGTATATACGAAATGACATTGTTCAAATTATTATTGTTCATTGATTCGTTGAACAATAACTATTCATGTATCATGATTTCGAAACAGTGTAACCTGCGATATTATTTTAATCCGTTTCATTAAAAAGGAGCCTAAAACCTTAACTGTTAACAATCGAAAATCTAAGGCGCATAATGCGCTTGTATTTAATATTCTTGGTATTCCAAATATAAACTAGGAACGGGAAGTCCGAAGTTTTATTGTTGTATATCGTCATGTGCCGAACGGACCGACGGACAGACCTTTGCATTAGTCCTTCGTTACACTTCGGACTAGTATTGTCATCTGACGTTACATAATTCCTTTTTGGAAACCTGTAAAAAAGCATAATGCGGCCAGAATTATATGGAGTATGACCTAGAATCCCAAAAATTAAATGACGCAAAAAAAATTATGGTATCACCTATTCTTTTTTTAAAACAATTTGTTTACACTTCAGAATACAAGAATATTAAATACAAGAGTATTATGCGCTTTAGATTTCGATTGTTAGTAGTTAAGGTTTCAGGCTCCTTTTAATAAAACAATATCGTGAAAAATCATGATAATATCAGATATAATGAATAATCATTCAAAAAATAATATTAATTTGCACAATATGAACGATTTTTCGCGCAGTAAAATTAAAGTATAAAATAGTAAATTGGAAGTTTAAAATTTCAAACCACATTTAAAAAAGATTTTATTGCTCAAAAATAATTTGCCGCCTTTTTTTAAAAGTTTCACCAAGCAAATTCTTAAACAACTCAACAGACAAACTTCCTAAAAAAAATGAATCCAATTACAGTTGTCACTAAACCACCTACTACTGAAGTTACGGAAAGTCCAGAAAAAACTAGTAATTGTACTATCATGTAATAAACTTGATAGTTTAATTCTATAAATATACCGGTTTTTATTTATTAAGAGAAAATTAGTGAAGCATGGTTTCTTAATATATACATAGTAAAGTATGGAGTGTCTTATAAAACTTATTATATTATAGTATGAGCAAAATATTTCTCCTTAGGCCATTCCAAATTAATTTTTAGTTTAACGTCCTCCTCCCCCCACTCTATTTTTGAAAATTTCAAAATAATTTAAACACATATGTTCACATATGTTTAAAGCACCCCCCTCTCTTTTTTGAAATTGGGTGTACCGAATATTTCCAATTTCACCGAAAACTTCCGAAAATTTTAAATGTTTAAATTATTCCCTCCCCCCCAAATTTTTCAGCCAGAAAGGACGTTAAACTAGTAATTATTAATTGGAATGTGCCTTACATATATTACGTTAATCTACTCTACATATATTACTTTTTTTTATTCTTAATCTTTTTTCTTTAAAAAAATATTTTAACATGTAACATTTTCTATAATTTAATTATAATAAATATCTAAAATTTCTTATCTCCATTTTGTAACATTTTCTATTATTTAATTATTATAAATATTAAAAATGTCTTATCTCTATTCTTTTGTAAGTTGTAAATTCACAAATTTAGCCCTATAAAAAATTTTATCAGTTATTTATGTAAAAACTCTGTAAAAATGAGCCTTTCACAGATCCATTCACGGAAAATGTAAATAATTTGATAAATCCGTGATATAAGATTATTAATTCCGGAAATATGAGCCTTTTACAGAAAAAGACGAATATAAAAATGGATTGACTTTTTTTACAGGGTCATTCATACACCTCGAAAATTATTCTCAATACAAGTATGATAGTCTTTTTAGCTGAATTCTCATGTAATTTTTAGGTAGATCCATGTAATTCCAGTTCAGAAATATATCATATCGAATTTTGTGATCTACGCCGAAAATACCATGTGTTTTGCTGTATTTGGAAAATTCAATATTCGATGTTGTGGATTTTAAGTGGAAAAAATTTCCTGATATATGCAAAATTGTTTTAAAAAAATTTTCGCTGCTGCACAAAAGATAACAATTCTGAGAATATGATAGCATAATTAACATAATTAACTCAACTGTAGTTAAAGAATAATTATTATAAATTCGAATGTCATGTTTTTATTAGAGATGAACAAGTTCAAAATAAATCACATTCCAATATATTTACAAACTCTTGTTTATTATAGTAATGACAATATGTTACATATATTACGTAATATTAGTTTAAATGTTATCCCCACCTCATGCAAGATATAAACCAATCAAATTATAAAATTAAGTCACATGATTTAATATTAATATAACGCAAGATTTTTATGAATTACGTAATAAATGACAATTTTTTAAAAGAAAATTGATCGAGAATAAAAAAAAAAAATTAACTTGTATTAAATATATAGAAGAAATATTTTGCTCATATAATATAATAAGTTTTCTAAGACACTCCATACTTTACTACTATGTATATATTAAGAAGTAATGCTTCACTAATTAAATAAAAACCGGTATATTTATAGAATTAAACTTTTCAAGTTTATTACATGATAGTACAATTGCCAGTTTTTTCTGTTGGACCTTCCGTAACTTCAGTAGTAGGTGGTTTAGTGACAACTGTAATTGGATTCATCTTTTTTAGGAAGTTTGTCTGCTGAGTTGTTTAAGAATTTGTTTGGTGAAACTTTAAAAAAGCTGACAAATTATTTTGAGTAATAAGTCTTTTTTAAAATGTTTTTTTCAAATATGTGGTTTTTTTTTTTTGAAAATTTGAACTTCCAAATTAACTATTTTATACTTTTAATTATACTGCGCATATACGAAATGACATTGTTCAAATTATTATTGTTCATTGATTCGTTGAACAATAACTATTCATGTATCATGATTTCGAAACAGTGTAACCTGCGATATTATCTTAATTTGTTTTATTAAAAAGGAGCCTGAAACTTAACTGTTAACAATCCAAAATCTATGGTGCATAATGCGCTTGTATTTAATATTCTTGGTATTTTGAAATATAAACTAGGATATTAAGTCCGAAGTGCTGTTAAATGTTTTATTGTTGTATATCGTCATGTGCCGAACGGACCGACGGAAATTTTTGTGTGACCTTTGCATTGGTCCTTCGGACTAACAAATAATTGTATTGTCATCTGACGTTACACAATTCCTTTTTGGAAACCTGTAAAGCATAATGCCGGCCAGAATTATGGGATGATATTTACATTTCCTAGAATCCCAAAAATTAAATGACGCAAAAAAAATTATGGTAATCCTATTCTTTTTTTTAAAAGAAAAATACAATTTGTTTATATTTCAGAATTCAAGAATATTAAATACAAGCGCATTATGCGCTTTAGATTTTGGATTGTTAACAGTTAAGGTTTCAGGCTCCTTTTTAATAAAACAATATTGCTAGGTTACACTGTTTGAAAATCTGACAATATTAGATAATGAACAATCATTCAAAAAACAATATTTATTTGCACAATATGAACGATTTATAAAACATTTTCGTTTCGTATATGCGCAGTAAAATTAAAAGTATAAAATAGTTAATTTGGAAGTTCAAATTTTCAAAAAAAAAAACCACATATTTAAAAACATTTTAAAAAAAGACTTATTACTCAAAAATAATTTGTCAGCTTTTTTAAAGTTTCACCAAACAAATTCTTAAACAACCAACAGACAAACTTCCTAAAAAAGATGAATCCAATTACGGTTGTCACTAAACCACCTACTACTGAAGTTACGGAAGGTCCAACAGAAAAAACTGGTAATTGTACTATCATGTAATAAACTTGAAAGTTTAATTCTATAAATATACCGGTTTTTATTATTAAGAGAAAATTAGTGAAGCATGACTTCTTAATATATATATAGTAAAGTATGGTGTCTTAGAAAACTTATTATATTATATGAGCAAAAATATTTATCCTGTACATATTTTACATGTTAATTTACCCTACATATTACTTTTTTTATTCTTGATCTTTTTTTAAAAAAATATTTTAACGTGTAACATTTTCCATTATTTAATTATTATAATAAATATTTAAAATGTCTTATCTCTATTTTGTAACATTTTCTATTATCACCACTAAAAGATTTGTTGATCGATTTAAATATAAAAAAGGAAAAGTCTAAATGTAAGACAATAGAAAATATATTACATAATTAGCAAATAATTATTAAAAAGGAAATCACTCACAAATCTTATATAAAACACATATATATACACATATATACATTTCGTACATTTAGCCTGTCGACCCCGCCGAATGAGATGCATCCACATAGATTGTCACATAGTATTTTTCTTTTTTTGTAAAAATTGTAGGATAGTGATTTTAAACTATCTTTAATAGTTAACTAAAAATAATTGTAATTTATTATTTTTTTTTAAAAAAAAAATCAATTTTTCTAAAATGATGATCAAAAAACTGAAATGTGTTACACAATATTCCAAAAAAGTCCATTTTTTATGTCGATCACTTAATTCCGGCCAAAATTATAAATCACGTGACACCTGTGATGATCGCCGCCAGCGATAAATAGCAAACTCCTTTAAAAATTAAAAATGTTATAAACAATCATATTAGAAGAAAATGATTTATGTTCTTCGTATTAAATTTAATAAAATAAACAATTTATAATAATTTATTCTAATCTATTGAAGGAAATAATAGGTTTATGAAAGGAATTTTTTGTGTTCTAGTCTTGGGTGTAATTATTATATGTTCTTTAATTTGCTTGTAAAATAAATTCCGCAATATCGCATGGTATCACTTTATAAAACTAAAAAAAAAGTGTTCTAATGTGACTTGTATTATGTTCATGTTTCTAAATTAATTTACTATTTCAAACGTTAAGTTTTTTTTACATTCTTAATCAATTTATAACCAGTTTTCTTTTCTTGACCATTATTTTTAGAATTGCTATTTATAAAATTTGTTCTATACTTTCTAATTTTGTACCCGATTTAAATGCATCAGGGATCGGTTCATACTTTACTGTTAATATTAAAAAATAAATTTAAAATAATATATGATATATTAGTAAAATAAATAGCTATTTTATCGATTCTCAATAAATTAAATTTACTTACGAAATTGTCCAAGATGCAACCCAAAATTTCTTTGACATCTGATCGAATTCCATGTGGATAAAATCAATATTATCCAGGATATTACTGTTAAACTATAAAACACATCGAAAAATGCGCCATATTTAAAACAATATAGAAAAGAAAATGGTTTATGAGTACTATAACAAACATCTTTTGTTGCATAATATAAAAAGATGGCTTGAAAGATGTTCCCAAAATATACGATGTACATCATCCATTTTTTCTCATCTCTTACCTAATAGTAAAGAAAATATGTTATTAAGAAAATTTATGATAAATTTTACAGTTAATAATTTATTTTGATACTTACACCCTTCAACATAAAATACGCATAATATATAATTACGATATTAAATGGGACAAAAAAATTAATAATTCTCATACCGCGTAGATTTTTTTCTAATATGCTTACAATCCAAACCGTGTATATATAAAAAACTGTATACAATCCTATAATCATGATTTTCGCATGGAAAATTGGGAATTGTATTTGGTATATAGCATCCATGCCTAAATAATAAATAAAAAAAATATTAGAATTTTGTGGATAAAAGAACTAATTATTATTTTTTTTTTAAAAAAAAATTAGCGCTGCATTTATTTATTATGAGAACTAATTGTTATTCACTTACTTATTATATCTTTATCATTTATGTATGGATATTTATGTCTTATAGGCCATATCCTAATTAATTATACAAAATTTTGTAAGTTTTTTACTACATATAAAATATAAATATAAAATATTGGTGTAAATTACTTTTTTGACCAAATATGATATAATATTGTGCAATAAAATATCGTGGATATAATTAAAAATATAAGTAAGAGTACGCCTGATGTATAGAATGTTACATTTGTCGGAAAGAAACAAAATTCTGATGGTAAATCCGAACAAGTGTTTCTTTGCGTGTAAAAAAGGAACACGCCTACGATAAGAGGAAAGGAATGTACTACAAGGAATGAAATTCCATGTAAGATTGTTTTACTGTAAAACTATAAATGAAGTAGAATGTCAAAAAAAATTGATATTTATGATAAGCAAATTTATAAATAAATAAAACTTGCCATTGTGATTCCAGAAATAATAGGAAAGAGGAGCAGTGCAAGAGATGCAGCATTAGTAATAAATCTTCCAGATACTAATAAATAAATAGTAAATAAAAATGTGTATCCAGTCATGTCAATTAAATATGCGTAAAGAAGTATTTTTTCAGAAATTTGAAGTTTCTTATAAAAAATTCGAAGAATGCCTTGAAGCGTATCATCTTCTCTTCTTATTACCATTTTTGTAATACTAATTTCAATGTTTGGTTGATTATAAATTTATAAAATTTACTTTTTGAGTTTAGAATTTTTAGCAAATTATGTATTATGTAGAGATTTTTTTATCAAATACAAAATTTTAACATTGGCAAATTTATGACCATTATATATAATTTTTAACAAAGATGTTTTTTTTAATTGTTCGTTTCGCTTCTTTGTAAGCAGAAGTAATACGGCGATCCCTACAAATTTCTCCAGGTTGTGACAAATAGAGTCACACCAGGAGCGGATTTTACTGTGTCATTAATTAATGATTGCTAGACAAACAAAACCGTATTCTGTATAAAACATGCTTATTGATCTTTTTTTTTTTGAACGTCAACAAAGCCTTTTGTTTCATGTGTTCTAAGTTTTAAGACAAAGATATTGTTTAGTATTAAATTTTGAAATTGTTGGTGTGCTTCCCTTTTCATTTTCCGAAATTAAACTCGAACTGTAAACATGGTTTCAACATGAAATCATTTTTTTTATGTAAAGGAGCATCGTTCTCTTTAAAATAGAGATAGATTAACATATTTCGATAATTATATATGCATTTTATAAAATAAGAAAAGGATTTTTTAATGATATCTCCTAAGTATACCAAATGCATAATTTAATAATTAAAACGCAAAAAAGGAAATAATAGTAATGAATCATGCGAACGAGTGAAAATTCAACCGGATTAGATTTCGCTTAATTTTTACATAGAATTAATAAAATTATGCTTGTCCTTATTGAACGTATCTCCAAAAATGTCGATCATCTACTTTTAAAGCTTAGAAACTACCATGCGACTACGATCAACAACCAAGGGTCTTATTATTGCATTTGCAATTTTACAATTTGTGAAACAAATATATTTTTAAAATGGAAATACGTTTCAAATGCAAATACATAATGTTTGAAATACATCCTTTTTACGATAAGTTTGTAGCACCATTGGAATGAACACACATTTTTAGTATAGTAAAATTCTTTATTTTAAATTATGACGAGATATTACTTTGCATCGTGCGTGAAACTTGATGTTTAAAAAAATCGAAACTGCAAATTATTCAAAAAAGCTTGTACGCCTTCATTTCTTGCATAAAAAAAATCGTTGTGCGACGGTGTACCCCGCGAATTTAAATTGGAGGCTTCTTTGACTAATTTAGTAGATGGGATATAAGAATATTTCCTACTTTGAGTTTTTAAGCTTCTGGTAGTTTATGCAGATTTTATCATAAAGCTGCTTTTATATATAGCACCTGGGTTATTTATTCATTGACACTGCGCCAAAATCATGTGATTCATCCGTGAACGTCATAGTCGTCATACGGTCATACAAAAGTGAGAGCCACTACACTTTTTAATTTACTGTAAAAACGATTTCACTATAGTACCTATTTTACTATTGTAAATATATAACATTGTAAACATACTTTATTTGCATATATATTTAATAAAGCAAACAATGCTATATATTACCTTGCTACGCTAGCTAACTATTAAATTATACATTATTAAGTATTGACAATATGATTCTATATATAAAATGTATAAAAGTATCTGGAAATAAATATGTTTCGCTAAAGGTAATTTGAAAAAAGTCCAATAAAAAACGAACTTTTCCTTAAAATGAAATAATCCAAGGAAAGGTAGCCTCCTACCGAATTCTACACGTTTAAGGACTCCAAAAAACAATCTGTCCAATAACAAAAAGGTTTGAAGAAGCTGAGATCTATAAAAAAAAAATAATAAAAACATTAAAAATGTTTCTAATTAAAGAAAACACAAAAAGTAAGTTTCGCAAAGAAGCTTACCGTCTCCAATCTCCAGGTACCAAATCAAACCCCTTCCATACCTAGATTTATATTATTACATCTAGGACAACATAAATACAAAAAAGTAAAGAATAAGGACGTTTCCAATATTAAGAAAAAAGTAAAATTCATTACGAAACTTACCATTACCATTGAGGGAGCATTTTAAGTTCATGTATCCGTTCTTCTGTATCCAGAATCAAAATCAAATTTTCATTCTGATTCATTACTATATGCCAATAGTGATACAATTCCTGTCAAAATAGTTCCCACTGAAGTCTCGCAAACCCTAACCTAATCCTAACCATAACCATAAATGTCAAAAGGTCCAGCTGCGTGCCAAGGAAATCTTTAAAAAAAAAGAAAAATGAAAACGAAACGTTAGTTAAACATTTCGTTAAATAAAAAAAATGAAAAAATTTTAATCTGAAAGAACCTAAGAAAGGTACCGTTGAAAATTTTACACGTCCAAAGGCCTGACCTGTCTAAAAAAAAAAGAAAAAAGAAAATGAAATGTCAGTTAACGTCTCATTAAAATAAAGAATTTAATCCAAAAAAATCTAAAAAAAGTAAAAGAAACCAACCATTGGAAATTTCACGTGTCCAAAAGCCTGACCGTCTAAAAAAAAAGAAAGAAACAAGAAAACAAAATTTTAGTTAATGTTTCGTCAAATAACAAAATGAATGAAAAAAAATTTAACTTACCGCAAGAAAATACAAAAGAACCGTCTAAAAAAGAGAAGAAACAAACTGTTAGAAACAGTTCGTTAAAAGATGGAAAAAACTTTACCGAAATGTCTCCCAAGGTAACTTGTCTAAAGAAAGAAAAAAAACGAACCATTAGAACACTTCATTAAAAATAATGAAAAAATCGAAAAAAATCTTACCAGAATCCTGATATCCCAATAATTTTTGTCTAATAAAGGAAATATCAAAACGTTACTAAACGTTTCGCTAAAGATTTTGTTAAAAAGGGTGAAACAAATACCCTATAAAAAATTTTATCCGTTATTTCTGTAAGAACTCCGTGAAAATGAGCCTTTCACGGATCCATTCACGGAAAATGCAAATAATTCGATAAATTCCGTGATATAAAGTTAATAAATCCGGAAATATGAGCCTTTTACAGAAAAAAGATAACGGATTGACTTTTTTTACATTCACGGTAAATGTAAATAATTCGATAAATTCCGTGATATAAGGTTATTAATTCCGGAAATATGAGCCTTTTACAGAAAAAGACGAATATAAAAATGGATTAACTTTTTTTACAGGGTCATCATACACCACACCTTGAAAAATATTCTCAATACAATGTACAGTCTTTTTGGCTGAATTCTCATGAAATTTTTGTTCAGAAATATGAGATTCATATCGAATTTTGTGAAAATTTGGATTAAATTAGCTTAATTCAGAAAAGATAGATTATCTACGCCGAAAATTCCATGTGTTTTGTCACAGGGTATTTGGAGAATTCAATATTCGATGTGTGGATTTTAAGTGGAAAAAATTTCCTGATGTATGCAAAATTGTTTTAAAAAATTTCTAGCTAAAAACATCTTTTTAATCTAAACTAGCGTAACCCGTCGCGTTGCACCGGATGATACTTGCCCATCAAGTAAAAGAGTAATAATAACACACTAATATTTTATTTGCCATGCAATGTGAATAGGTCTAGTTTTTTACTATTATTATGATGGCATTAGTAGGAAATAAATGTAATAAATTACACAATTTATATGATTATAAATAACAATGAATTGTGTGCAAGTGTTATACAGTATATGAAATATTATTATTAAATGCAAATTTTATTATCACGAAACAAATGTTGCAGTACTGTGAAATTTATAAATTCATACAAAAACAATTTTTATAAGTAGTTTATTGTTATATTGTTACAAAAAAAAAATCTTTTTTTTATCTTAAAAAATTCCATTGTAGCATTAAAAAAAATCACATCCTCTAAGAAAAAAAATATCTCACTAATTAATATGAAAAAAAAATTTCCAGAAAAATTAATTATAACGAATTGTTACAAAAAATAAACAAATAAGTAATTATGTTAGTCTATTATTGAGTTTGATACAAAAGATACAAAAATATTATTATTATTATAATAAGAATCGGGAAAAAGGAATAACAGAAAAAATCGAAAAATAAAAGCAAAATTCGAAAGAAAAAGAAAAAAAATTTGGGGGATAAGAAATAATCGGTTTAAAAAAAAAAAATAAGTACCGAAAAAAATTCTGAAAAATAGGACAATAATTCGGTCCAAAAAGACCGAAAAAAATAATATAAGTCTTAAAAGATTATTTAATAAAATATATAATATAATAATTTTTTAGTTTTGGAAAAAAAACCTAGCTGAAATCGGCGTTTATTATGATTTGTATACACCCATTTTTAAGCTTTCAGTTAATTAGATGTGTAGCCTTAACGACTTAACATTTCAATGTAAAATTTTGACATAAAAACAAAGTTACGAGGCGATTTCTTATATTTAAATAAAAAAAAACTTACATCCAATATAGTAGTTTATCAAATTTAAGATTAAAATGGGAATTTTCTTTAAACTTGCTAGTTAATGTAAAAAAAAAACCTCGTAACTTTGTAGTTGTAGTATGAAAAACTGATTTATGTTTAAAAAGTTTAGAAGTTCGAACTGTCTATTTACACAGTTTTATAGTGTCAATCAAATTTTCATCAAAAAATCATTTATTAGTTGAAGATCAATGTACTGTAACTATATAATATATATAGTTTTGATTTAATTAGTTGACAGAACACCCAATGTGATATCATAAATTTCATTTTATTTCATTTTTTTTGAATAAACGCGATGCAAACCTTATGTAGTACTTGTTATAGAATCTTTAAAGCACACGTCCTATGCGTGTATTTTTGCCTGTTCTAGAAAGGGTTTAGAATACTAATTTTGACTTTTACATATAACATAATATAGGGGTGCGTTACGTTGCTACGCACCTGCGTATAACAGATAAAATTTAAACCCTTCAATTTTTATAATTTATTTAAATTAATTTAAATTTCGCTGCTGCACAGAAAATAACAATTCTGAGAATATGGTAGCATAATATAAATTCAAATGTCACGTTTTTATTAAGTTCAAAATAAACCACATTCCAAATATTTTACAAACTCTTGTTTATTATCATTGTGTTGACAATATGTTACATAAATTACGTAATATTAGTTTAATGTAATGCCTTATGGGCCCCACCTTATGTAAGATATAAACCAATCAAATTATAAAATTTAGTCACATGATAATATTAATGTGACAAGATTTTTATGAAAAATACGTAATAAATGACAATTTTTTGAAAAGAAAATTGATCAAGAATAAAAAAAATAAATAAATTAACATGTAATAAATATATAAAAGAAATATTTTGCTCATGTAATATAATAAGTTTCTCTTAATAAATAAAAACTGGTATATTGATAGAATTAAACTTTCAAGTTTATTACATGATAGTACAATTGCCAGTTTTTTCTGTTGGACCTTCCGTAACTTCAGTAGTAGGTGGTTTAGCGACAACCGTAATTGGGTTCATCTTTTTTAGAAAGTTTGTCTGCTGAGTTGTTTAAGAATTTGTTTTGTGAAACTTTAAAAAAGTCGACTAATTATTTTGAGTAATAAAGTCTTTTTTAAAATGTTTTTTAAATATGTGAATTTTTTTTGAAAAATTTGAATTTCCAAATTAACTATTTTATACTTTTAATTTTACTGCGCATATAGTACGAAACGAAAAATCGTTCATATTGTGCAAATTAATATTGTTTTTTGAATGATTATTCATTATATCTGATATTGTCATGATTTTCAAACAGTGTAACCTGCGATATTGTTTTATTAAAAAAGGAGCCTGAAACCTTAACTGTTAACAATCGAAAATCTAAAGCGCATAATGCGCTTGTATTTAATATTCTTGTATTCTGAAGTATAAACAAATTGTATTTTTCTTTTAAAAAAAAGAATAGAATTACCCGTTGTGATACCATAATTTTTTTGCGTCATGGGATTCTAGGTCATAGTCCATTTTAGGAAATGTAAAAATTATCATAATTCTGGCTGTCATTATGCTTTTTACAGGTTTCCAAAAAGGAATTGTGTAACGTCAGATGACAATACAATTATTTGTTCCGAAGGACTATGCAAAGGTCACACAAAAATGTCCGTCGGCATGATGATATATAACAATAAAACATTTAACAGCACTTCGGACTTAATAACAGTTCCCGTTCCTAGTTTATATTTCAGAATACCAAGAATATTAAATACAAGCGCATTATGTGCTTTAGATTTTGGATTGTTAACAGTTAAGGTTTTAGGCTCCTTTTTAATAAAACAAATTAAGATAATATCGCAGGTTACACTGTTTCGAAATCATGATACATGAATTGTTATTGTTCAACAAATCAACGAACAATAATAATTTGTACAATGTCATTTCGTATATGCGCAGTAAAATTAAAAGTATAAAATAGTTAATTTGGAAGTTCAAATTTTTCAAAAAAAAAAACCACCCATTTTAAAAAGACTTATTACTCAAAAATAATTTGTCAGCTTTTTTAAAGTTTTACCAAATAAATTCTTAAACAACCAACAGACAAACTTCCTAAAAAAGATGAATCCAATTACGGTTGTCACTAAACCACCTACTACTGAAGTTACGGAAGGTCCAACAGAAAAAACTGGTAATTGTACTATCATGTAATAAACTTGAAAGTTTAATTCTATAAATATACCGGTTTTTATTTATTAAGAGAAAATTAGTGAAGCATGACTTCTTAATATATACATAGTAAAGTATGGAGTGTCTTAGAAAAGTTATTATATTATATGAGCAAAATATTCTCCTGTACATATATTACATGTTAATTTACCCCACATATATTACTTTTTTTTATTCTTGTTCTTTTTTTTTAAAAAAAATATTTAACATGTAACATTTCTATTATTTAATTATTATAATAAATATTTAAAATGTCTTATCTCTATTTTGTAACATTTTCTATTATTTAATTATTATAATAAATATTAAAAATATCTTATCTCCATTCTTTTGTAAGTTAATTTAGCTTTATAAAAAATTTTATCAGTTATTTGTGTAAAAACTCTGTAAAAATGAGCCTTTCACGGAAAATGTAAATAATTTGATAAATTCCGTGATATAACTTTACGGAAACTTTTAAAATCGAAACCAAATATTGACTATATCAAAAATTTATCGTGAAACTTTTAATCAAGATTTGGTCGCGATTTAGGTATAATTTAATATCGAAGTCGTTACATTAAGGTGTCGTCAGCTGATTTGATCAAAATTGTAAAAATATATTATTGAAATCTTATCGAATTTGTAAATAAATTGTAATTGTATTTTCGAATTCGTAAATAAATAGTAAAATATTATTAAATATTTATTAAATTGTTCATTTTGAAATTGTGAAGTTTTAGAAAAAGATACATATTTCGCACGTGAATTATATCTAAATTGTGGCTACCCTCAATATTTCATCATTAAACTACTAAAAGACTTTTTGCCAGTCTTTCATTTGTTACCTAATTGTATTTCAAAAACATGCATCGATTATGTCATTCATGTTAAATCTTGTTTATTCTTACTAGTACTTATGTTAGAGGAAAGTGATATAACTTGGTTATACAAATCCAAATTCAAAAAAGATCTGAAAGAGCCACCTAAAAAAAAGTGCAGAATGTTAACAAACATTTTGTTAAAACATTAAAAATATTAAAAATAACTAAAAAGAGATCAATACTTCACCAAGATATCACGCGTCCAGTATCTGACCATTACCCAGGTCATACATTGAATTCAATATTTTTAAGGATACAGCTACCTAAAAAGAGAGAAAACAAACTGTTAATAAAGTTTCAGTTGTTAAAAAAATCTGCGTTCAAAGAGACTTCCCGGCATTTCCCATCAGAAATCCCACACGTTCTTCAGTCTAGAAAAAAGAAATAAACCATTAACGTTAGCAATCATTTCAATAAAAAAAAAAGAATAAATTAAAAAAAATGGACTGATTTCTACCAATCTATGCAAATAGCAACCATGCAACATACCACATTTGAATTGTTACTTTTGGCTCAATCAGTTAGTTTTGTTAGACTTTGTGATACTCTTGGAGTGATTTATCTTCTTTATTACGCATGATTCATCTAGAAGACAAAACATTAGCAATGTTTTGTTTAATTGTTTTTATTCTTTACCGAGATCCCATACGTTCAGACTCGAAAACAAAATCTGACGTTCAAAGACCTGATACTTCCTAAGCTTCAAAATCCAATTTTGAGCTGGTCCATAAAAAATAATAATTATTTTAAAACTTTCGAAAAAAAGATACATATTCTAGAGTTCTGAGCTGGTTTCCTATAAATAAAAAAACAAATTATAAAATGTTAGTTTTTGAAAAAAAATTGCCTGGAGCAAAAAAAAAAAAATACAAAAAATTTAATTATTCCCATATTATGACCTGAAGAAAAGTCTCCTAAAAAAAGAGATAACCTGAAACATTAATAAATGTTTCATTAAGTAAATAATTCAAACCACCCCTCTTATCAAAATCCATGTAGAATAGGGCCTTCATCAGCATATACTTCTGATACCCAATAAATCATCTAAAAAAAAGAGAAATTAAATAAAACATTAATAGACATTTCATTAAAAAAATAGAGGAAAATACACTTATTTAAACTAGAGTTTGGAATCGATTAAGGTATCTCAAAAATTGGTTAATCGATTAAAATTATCAACCCATAATTCTGGTCAAATTATCTAATGCGGCCCAGAGCTGTGAATTTTTGGTCACGTGTTCTCCGAACTTGGAAGAATTTGTATTAATTTTTTAATGATAATAATAATAAAACCATAAAGAAATCAAAAAACCACCTAGAAGATTACAAGGACGTAACCGTCAAGGTAAACCTATCTTTATCAACCCAACATACAAACAACTAATAGTAAGATTCCAGAAACAATCAGCATTTGAGTACTTCATGCAAGAAGAATACTGGAGCTTAGAAATAGAAAATTTTAGTGTCAGAATATTACCAGGAAACAAAAACAACCTTATTTACAAGAAAAGAACCTCTAAATATTACAAAGTAACTGGTCTGTCTCTAAACACCACTAATAAAGATATTGAACCGGTTATAAAATATCTACACGGATGCACGTGCACGTTCACTCAAACATCTAAATATTCAATAATGAAAAATGCTTACATATATGCTGTACGCAGATGAAAAAAAATTTCCTGAAAATGCAAATGGTGCTATCAGTACTACCTTCAACGGATCTTCAATATATATTTACCCCAACACAGTAACATCCAAAACATGCAACATATGTGGCGCATGTAACCACACTACTAATAATTGTGATGACAAAAATTTCATCCTTGACAAAAATAACAGAAAATTTTTTACAAAAAGACTTATTAAAAGAAACGAAGAAAAAATCACTATAGATGATAAATACAAGACAACATATAACCACGTTATTGCTCTAAACACAAATAGAACACATCCATCTAACGCCAATACACAACAATAAAACACAAGATTCCCGCAATCAAGACTACAATATCATACACCACAATCACAAAATAACTTTATCCAACAATCATCCTCTAATCCATCACCTAATTACCAAAGACAGACTACATCAAGACCACATGATAACATTTACCAAAACTACGACAACTTATTGGAAAAAGTTAAACAACTAGAAAATCAAGTACATACCCTTACCACTAGAATATCACAATTAGAAAACAACCCCAAACAATATGAGACGAAATTTTCTAATATTGAAAATCAAGTTAATAACATCGCAACAAATGTCAATGCTATTAATACAAGACAAGACAAATATGACGAAATCATACAAAAACTCACTGACAACTAGAGATGGTCAGTCGGTCCTGCGGTCTTTGATCGGTCCTGATCGGTCTTTAGGAAATTTTTGGAAAAGTAATAAGGCTGTGCTTCCAATTTTTTGTAGCACAACAGAACTGATTAAAGACCAAAAAGTGGTAAATTTTGGTCTCGATCTAATCACCCAATTTAGAGCTAGGCAGGTTTTTATTTTGCCAAAACCAGTATTTTTTGCTTTTTTCGGTCTTTTTCCAATTTCGCCTCTGCTGGTCTTAAAAAAAGAAGTATAAAGGCCAAATTTTGACATTTATTGGTCTTTAGCCATACTTGCTGCGCCTTAAAATTCAAGGGTGCATTCCTTATAACTTTCCCAAAGACCGGGCAGGACCGTCCAGGACCGAAAGACCGACTGACCATCCTTACTGACAACATCAGTAAACTCAGCAATGCTATTTACACTAAAGACAAACCTATCAAACAATCTAAACGCTCCTCACCGTACGAAAAAACCTCATACGAACAAACAAAGAAAAAACACTATACAAGATCATCTAATAAATCTTCAAGTCCAAGAATATCAGCTGACGATAGCGATAGTTTTCCTCAAACAGAAGACGACACTATAATGCACCAAGATTTAACGGCACTAACAGACAACGCTGCCGATGATGGTATTATAGAACCAGATTCGGACTATACACAAAATGATAACATAAGTGGTACATTATCATATGGTTATAATATTTTCAATTTTGGATCTCGTAAATAATCATTTACAAGAATCCTTAATAATTAACGACATTATAACTTCGGACTTCCTATATTGATTTTAACCCAACTTGTTCTTCTTTTACACATACACTTTTATATTTCTTTTTTTTATGGAATACACCAATAATAACACACCGGTTGACGTCAAAAATCAACCTCTTATCTATATTTCAAATAACCAAAAAACTATACAAAATAACAAAAAAAATATTATAAATCAAAAAAATCACAAAAAAAATATCCCATACTTTAACCCGAATTTATTATACTTTGATTCTATAAACGTAGCTTCACTTAACATCAGAGGAGAACTCAAATCCAAATTAATCAACTTAATAGATTACATGATAGAATCTGATATTCATTTTCTACATTTATGCGAAACGCATAAATATGATAAAAACAATTCATTTGAAAACGATAACGACTTCCAACAAAATAACAAAAATAATTATAAAAAACTTAATCATACACTATTTACACATACACCATCAAATCGCCAGTTTACTATTATTCATAATCCCGACCCTGATAATAAATCATCAGGAATATCAATTATTATATTCCCAACATTATATAAATATATAGGTCCCTTATTCTTCATACTAGGACGACTAATATACGCTACATTCTTTTTCAAAAAATACCACCAACTTAACATTATCAATCTATACTTACCACCTATAACTTCGGACTCCATCAAATACAAAACCTTAGATATAATCGACAAATATATCTCTAACAAAATCAACAATACTAATAAATATAATTACTACATTTTAATAGGGGATTTTAATATTAATCCACATAATAATAAACTATCTTATAAAAAAGATAACACCATAGATACACCAAACTGCGATCACACAAAAATACCTTACGAGAATATTTCATGACACTATTATCACAAACAAATACTTTCTACGTTAAAAGGAAAATTTTATAAAGATCTAATTAAAATATTCCACAACCCGCCACCTTCTACTTTTAGTAATCATAATGGTCATTCATATATAGACATAATCTTTGGTTCTCCAAATATTTTTTCTTACACTCTATACGGCAATATTATTAATGCACCTATCGACACCGATCACAAATTGATATATATATTGATAAAAAAAGAATTTTTTATCAATACTACAGTTCACGACATAAATATTCGGAATTTTATCACAATATGTAAAAATATAATAAAGTTTATTTTTTTCATTTCAAATTTATTGTATTTATAGTTTAAAATGCGCAGATAAACATACGTCAAAAATCAGTAATTTATCGTGTAACCATTTTTTTCTATGACCATGTTAATCCGATCTGACATGCTATCTGCTAAATTAAAGAAAACGTTTTGATCAATGTTATCCCATTCCTGCTGAATTATGCCCTGAAAATCATCTCCACTAAGTGATTTTTTTTTCATAATCCAATTATTGACCCTTTTTTCTACATTCCCTTTGAGAATCGCCCATAGATTCTCGATAGGATTCAGGTCAGGTGAGTTAGCAGGCCAATCAATAACTGAAACATCGTTAATCACAAAAAATTGATGGGTAAGCTTTGCAGTGTGTGTAGGTGCGTTGTCTTGCTGAAATTTCCATCCATAACCAGCATGATAAGCATTAGGAAGTAGTTGGGATTGAAGAATTTCACGGTATTTTGCAGAATTCATGTTTCCTGTAAAAAGTGCAACTCCAATTGGTCCCCTGACGGCAAAATGCACCCCAAACATGCACTTTGTATGGATGCTTTACCATAGGATGTGATGGACGTGGATTGCCAGCCTTGTAACGCACAATTTGAGTATTACGGAATGTCTGAAATGTACTTTCATCTGAAAAAATTGTGTGAGACCAGTCATCTTGGGTATGGTTTAAGGCCCATTGAAGACGAGTTTCAACATGACTTGCCTTAAGAAGGGGAACTGATCGTGGCCTACAAACAATATAATTAAGTTTATTTTTGAGAGTACGTTGAACAGTTCGGGTTGATACATTAAGGTCTGGATATAAATTATTCAGCTTTGTAGTCATTAGAGCTGAAGTTGTAGCATTATCATTTTTAAGAAGACGGCCAAGATATCGACGTTTTTTGGGAGAAAGAACAAGAGGACGACCAGGAATGGGTAAGTGCTTAACACTTCCTGTTTTTTTTAGACGGTTGACAATATCATATACTGTAGACTTAGGAAAACCAGTTATTTTAATTATTTCGGAGGGTTTTCGTATGTTATTGTCCCATAATTCCTTTATGGTTAACCGTTGCATTTCAAATTCCGAAGTGGGCGCCATGAATTTGTTTTGCCACTAATAAAACAATCAGGTGAGAATTTTTGTGTTTATATATATATTCTAAAGGGGCTGGTGAATTTCCATTTTAGTTATTATTTTGATTGCACAAGACCTGGTGTGACAGCGCCCCTTTATGCACAAAATCAAAAATTCCGGATATTTATGTCGTGAACTGTAACAATTATAACAACAATTCAAATAACATTATAGAATTAAACAAGAAAAAATGGATTTCAACCACTGAAAAAATCAATTACAAGAAAATTACCACTACACAATGGACTGACTTCCATAATTTTGTATGGAAGGAATTTTTACACTTAAATTCTCAAACACCTCAAATATCCAATACACAAACGCAACTTAATACACATTACGAATCTATTCAACAAAGTATCAATAGAATGATCAAATCATTGAACTTTCCACTAATCAAAAATAACACCCATCAATATGAGTATTCACACGAAATTTGCATTATATAAAATGATATTTATTATATCCTCAAACTAATTAGACAAATAAGAACGTATTTCTCCATAAGCAACAATCCTAAATACCCTCCAAGAATTGAATTTTGAAATAATCCCAAAAAATTGAATAGACTAAAAAGAATCACGTCCAATCCTAAATTAAAAAATTCTATTACAGATAACAACGATGAGATCCCCCTATTCCCTCTGTCATCAATTTACAGAGTTGCCACATCGAACGGGCTTTCTCATGGTCGAACGAACGAATAATCGAACGAACGAACAATTAAACGAACAGGCAAATAATCAAAGATATAATTAACGAACAGCAAGATCAACAAACAATATACGACAACATTCTTGGTTCACAACATAAATAGCGTTAGTAATATAAAACATCAAACGATATAAAATAAAATTTAACTTCTCTAAATTTTCCCCAAATTATATCCACTTTTACCTTTAATTTCAAACTTCAATAGCTCTCGCTACGAATTATTACTTTCCAAAAGTGTATATTTAATTCATCTTAAAATTTCCATTTATTCAATTAAAATTAATTAAGCGAACATTAATTAAAGTTTAGGGCGAACCTATTACCTTTAATTAATATTAAACTTCACTAACAAATAATTAAATGAAACTTATATTTTTATTGAGTTCTGTGGATGAGAACTAAGGAATTACCTTGAATTCCGCTCTCTATATATACAATTTTTATGCTACTTTCTATTCTATCTATATACTATCTTTTATGTTCTTTTTACATATTATCTTTGAACTATCTTTCTAATATACTATCTATATTTTAAATACGCTATCTTTTAATATGCTATCTTTTAATATGCTATCTTTTTATATATGTTCTTTTTAATATATTATCTTTTACGTTCCATCTTTATACTATCTTTTTATATTATCTTTTACATTATTTTGTGTTCTTTAATCTTTCTGACATTATTTTATATGTTCTTTTAATTCGCTTTATGTGTTTTGCTTATAATCTATCTTTTGTGGCTTATAATTATTCTTTCTTATCGTTCTTATTGTTAAAGATTGCTAAGCCGCAATTGATCGACTCTATTTATCCTATTGGTTCCTTGTCAATCATTCAATAAATATTACATCATGTAGATCATTACTCTTCCTAAATGTTTATCCTTTTCGGCTAATTATTTATCTATCTACGCCAATCCACGATTAATTTGTTCGTTCTTAATATTTAATAATTACATTTGGTGGTTGAATTTTATCATCTTTCCATGCTTGATATTCGACCATTTACATTATCCCCCTCTTCGCTATTTGTGACCTCACAAATAACTTTAATAGAATCGAACTCGTGTCTTATCCACAATAATTTTAATCGAATCGAACTCGGGTCTTATCGAATACCTCTTTTCCTTTAATTACTATTTTTGGTGTAAATCCCCTTCGATCATAAAATTTCTTTAACCATTCTCCATTTTGTGGTGTTTTTAGTATTCTTCCGTCTAATTCTTTGAGTTTATACGCTCCATTTCCAAATTCTTCGTGAATTAAATATGGTCCTTTCCATTTGTTCTGCAATTTTCCCGACCATTGTTTCTCTCTCCATGCTTCATATAATAATACTTTTTCTCCTATTTCAAATTTAGGTTTTCTAATTCCCCTTTTGTCGTGTTGTTGTTTTTGTTTTTCTTGAGCTTCTTTCACATTTTCTTTTATTTTCCTTCTTATTACCGGTAGCTCTTCAATTAATACTTTTACTCTGTCAGCTAATGTTATTTTATTTTCGTCTTTATCCAATGGTAGTTTTGCTCTCCTTCCGTATGTCGCATAAAAAGGTTTAATCTTTGTTGATGATTGCTTCTTTGTTCTATATGCAAATAATACAGATGGTATATGTTTATCCCAATTTTCTTCTCCTAATTTGGCTAATCCTTCGCATAAAGTTTTATTGAATCTTTCGACCAAACCATTTGTTTGTGGCCTATATGGTGTACTTAATCTATGATTTATTCCACACCTTTCTACCAATTCTTCCATCATTCTATTGTTAAAGTGAGTCCCTCTATCACTAATTATTTTCTTTGGACACCCATGTCTACAAATTATGTCCCTCCAAATAAATTCTACTACCTCTTTCGCTGTAGCTTCTTTTAGTGGTGCGGCCTCGGGCCATTTTGTAAAATAATCCATTGCTACTACAATGTACTTATTTCCCTTTTCTGTCTCTTTTAGTGGTCCAACTATATCTATCCCAATCATCTCGAATGGTCCATTTATCTTTATCGGCATTAATTCATTCTTTCCTCTTGGTTTTCCTCTCATTTGACAATTCCAACATGTTTTTACATATTCTTCTACATCTTCTTTCATATTTTTCCACCAATAATTTTCTTTTATTCTATCTAATGTCGCTTCTACTCCAAAATGTCCTGATAATTCGTTATCATGCATCATGTACATCAATCCTTCGTATTCATAATCCCTGATTACTCTAAGTTTGTTTTGTCCTTTTACTCTATATAGAATTCCTTCTTTCAATTCATATTTATTCCCCTTTTCGATATTGTCAATTATTCTCTTGTAATTATTTTCTTCCATAATACCTCTTTAATTGATTTCGCTTCTAAATTTGTTATTTTCATTATGTGTTCTGTATTTTTAGTTCTGTGCTCTTCTCCATTTCTCCACCTCTTTAAATACTTTTCTCCAACTACTATTGTCATTTTTAACTTTTACTCGACTGTATCTTTTAGTATCTTTGTACACGCTCTGATTTTCTTCAAACATTCTAACCATGTCCAAATATTCATCCTTCTTTAATGTTGGATATGATGATTTTTCCGTTTTCTTTGTTTCTCTTCCAATGTAATTTTTCCAACATACGTCGCCATCTTTTTCTAAAAATATCACTATTGATTTATCTATTGTTTCTTTCAATCTGAATATTTCTTTCTCCATCTCATGATTTCCGTGTGGAGTAATTAATCCTCTGTCAAAACTTTTCGTCTTTTGATAATAATATTCACAATATGGTGATTTGTCCAAAATTATTATATCTGTATCTTCGTCATATTCTAACATTCTTCTGTTTATTTGTTCTACTACTTCTTTTCTAAATTTCCATTCCGTCTCCATCTTTGATTCATAAAATTCATCTTTGTCTTTTCTTCTTCTTTTATAAGTATTGAATCTTACTTTTAATCCTTGTTTTTCCCATTCTTTAATTAAATTTTGTACTATACTTGTTTTTCCTAATCCGTCTACTCCGTCGATTATTACTATTTCTGGTTGATCCTCTACTATCTTTAATAACCTACTTAATGCGTCGGCGTTCGTATTTTCTTTTCCCGACCTATGTATTACTTCAAAATTATATTGCTGTAATTCCATCACCCATCTTGCTCTTTTTCCTTTTGGTATCTTTGCATTCATTAATCCTTTTAATGCACTGTGATCTGTTATTACTTTAAATTTTCTATCGATTAAATATTTATGAAAATGTTGAATTCCCCAAACTATTCCTAAACATTCCAATTCTGTTATCGGATAATTTTCTTCTGCTGGTAATAAACTTCTACTTGCATATGCTATTACTACTTCTTTTCCCTTTTCATCTTTTTGACTTAATACTGCACCTAATCCTTTTCCTGATGCATCTGTTATTAATAAAAATTCTTTCTTCCAATCTGGATGTCGCAATATTGGATATTGTATTAACTTTTCTTTCAATTTTTCAAACGCTTCTTGTTGTTCTCTTCCCCAAATGAAAGGTATTCCCTTCTTTCTCAAATCACTTATTGGTCTTGCTATCTTTGAAAAATTCTTCACAAATTTTCTGTAATATGAACAAAGTCCTAAAAATGATCTTACTTCTTTCACTGTTGTTGGTGCCTTCATTTCTTTTATCTTTTCCATCTTTTTATCGTCTGGCCTTAATCCATCATTTCCTACTATATGTCCTAAAAATTCTATGTTTCTTTCCAAAAATCTACATTTCTTTAATTTTATTATCAAATTATTCTCCCGTAACTTCTTTAATACTTTTTCCACATGTTCCATATGATCTTTTAAATTTTCCGAATATATCATAATATCATCGATATATACTACCACAAAATCGTTTATGTATTCTTCTAATATTTCATCCATTAATCTTTGAAATGTTGCCGGTGCATTTGTTAAACCGAATGGCATTACATTATATTCAAACAATCCTTTCGAACATACAAATGCTGTTTTTTCTTTGTCTTCTTCTTTCATTTCTACCTGATTAAATCCTGCCGCTAGATCTATACTTGAAAACCATTTTGCTTTTCTATATTTGTCTAATAATTCATCCATTCTTGGTAAAGGAAAACTATCCATTATAGTTATCTTATTTAACTTTCTGTAATCAATGCAAAATCTATATTTTCCTGTTTTCTTTCCTGCTAATGTAACAGGTGAACTCCATGGACTTTTTGATTTCCTTATCCTTCCTTGTTTTAACAATTTATCCACTTCTTCGCTTATAAATTTTGCCTTTTCATCTGTTTCTTTGTATCTTCTTTGCTTTATTGGTTCTACCCCCTCTTTTATTTTTATCTCATGTTGCGCTGCTTTTGTTCTTCCTTCTATTTCCTCGTCGTATTCTAAAATATCTTGGTATTCTAATAGTAATTTTACCATATTTTCCCAAATTGGTTCTTCTACTTCCCCTATACTTAGTTTTTGCATAAATTTTTCACTTGGTTCGAGCATCTTTTCCGTCTCTCTCTCTTCAGAGCCAAGACTCTCTATTTAAAATTCTGGTGCATTCTGAATACCTCTCCTTCATCATTGCTTTCATATTCTTCATCGTCCTCACTCTCCTCACTTTCATATGCTACTTCTCTTTCATATCCTACTGGAATCGTTATTATTTCTCCCTGTTCTTCTATTCTTAAGGTATGATCTTCAAAATTTATTTTTGCATTATACAACTTCCATATGTCATTTCCCAAAATTAGATCCTCTTCTTCTGAATAAATTACTTCAACCTCTTTTAGTATCTCTAATTCATCTTTGTATCTCAAAGTTATATTTGCCTTTCCTAATGCCGCTATCTTTTGTCCATTTGCTATTGTACATCTAAATTTACTTTTTCCAAATATAGGTATATTCAATCTTCTTCTTAATTTATCTGTTATCACACTTACTGCTGCTCCAGTATCTATTATTACATTCACTAATTGATCTTCAACTTCTAATTCCGTTCTCATTGCTGTAGTTCTCTTTTCCTCATTTTTCATAGTCCCCACCGAGTGTAGTCAATTTTTCTCGTTTATACTTCTTGGTCTATATGTTCCTTCTCTCAATTGCTTGTGATACTTAGTATTCTCATTTGTTAATTGTCCAAATGTTATATTCGCTCTACAATTTTTCACGTCTCCCACAATGTCGTAAGGTGGTATTCCATCAGTTAATCTCGGTCCATATTCTCTGGGCTTTTCTGTCCCTGATGGCTTTGTTCTAACCCAATTTCCAAATTCGTCTTGCCGCATTCCAGGGTAAAATGCTTTGCCTTCTTTTGTGAACATTGGTTTATAAAATCTTCCATCTTTTGTCATGGGTCGACGACCATAATTATAATCTTCTGGTCCTATTGGATTATCCCAATTTTGACTATCTTTGTATACATTATTTTGTTCTGTCCTTTCGGGCGTATATCTTGGTGTTGTTGTTCCACTTGGTATTTCTCTATCATCCATTCTATTTCCCGCTTCTCTTAGTTCTTCTTGTAAATTTCCTTCTTCATTATTATTTTTATATCCCACTACTGGATTCGACCTTCTCGTTTGTCTTCTTGTTTTTACTGCGTTATCTTTCGCGTATAATTCATTATGGTAATTTAATTCCCTATCTTCATAATCATCGTAATAACCTTGTGTATAATACATTTCACCGTATTGTGGTTCCTCATCTTCATATCCATTATAATCATATTCTTCTTGATCATAATACTCGTCCATCATATTCACTCCTACATTCCTTCTTTTCTCTGGACACTCTCTTGAATAATGACCAGCTCTACCACATGTATAGCATGTCGGTACTCTTTTTTGGAATGACTGATTTCTTTGAATTGGTTGATTTCTTTGCATTGGTTGGTTTCTTTGCATTGGTTGGTTTCTTTGTGGCAATCGCCTATAGCTCTGACTCGCTAAATTTCTTAATCTTTCATTCTCATCTTCTAACATCTTAATTTGTAACTTCGCAAAACTGTCTGCTAATTCATCTACACTTACCCCTTTATTATTCCTTACATTCTATTGAACAATAGGTTCTTGTCTTCTTTGTTCATCATTAATTCCTTTTGGTTGTACTTTATCTGTTAATGCTTCTAAACCTCTTTCTACGTTTTTTGCTATCTGAAATGTTGCATTTAGATCTGCTGGATTTCCCATTACTACGTCTTTAGTAAAGTCCGGTTTTAATCCTCTAATAAAAATTCTCTTTTGCTGATTTGCTGCTACTGCTGCATCACCTCCCGCTCTCTTTAGCATATATTTAAATCTCGTAAGGTATTGAGTTACATTCTCATCTCCCTGTCTAATCTTTTCTAATTGTTCTAGCCATCTATCCTTAATTTCATCACTTGCATACTTTCCAATTATTCTTACTCTTAATCTTAAATTATGATCTCCATTAATATTCCAATCGACAATATTTACTCCTTCAGTCTTTAACCAATCTGCTGCTCCTCCCATTAATTTCGCTTTTGCTAATCTAAATCTCTGTGCGTCATCATTCCCTAAACCATTCGCTGTAAATGTCTCCTCAAATTTATCTGCCCATTCTTCTGGATCTTCTCCACTGGTACCATAAAATACTGGTATTTCCACAATAGCTCCCCTATTTGCGTTTAAATTTCCTATTGCATTAGTATTCGCTTGAACTTCTCCTTGTAATCCTGTCAATGTTACTGGTGGTAATGCTAAATTGTTCCAATCTGCCCCAATATCATGATTATACATAGTATTCATTAGTGCTCTTAGATCCGCTCTGAGTTCATCTCTTGATGCTGCCATTGTTATCTTTGGTTTTATTGGTGGTGCTGGTATTATTGGTATTATAGGTACTTCCTTTAATTTTTTATTTTTCTCTTTACTTTTTGGTTTTTTACTTGAGCCAATTTCGGGTCCTTTTATATCCTCTTTCATTTCCTCTTCATCATCTGTTGGATTTTCTTTTTCAACATCTTCTTTGCATTCCATGCAAATTTCTTTTCCGATTTCAAATTCTTTCTTTAATCTTTCGGTTTCACATCTTTCGCATTCTTTTGTGTTTTCAACTCTTTATTGTAATATTTGCTCATCTAATTCTTCATCTTCAAGATTCCATATCGTTAAATATCTCTTCATAAATTCATATGTTGTTATTATCTTTGCAGTTACTCCAAATTTTCTTATTCTTTCAATTTCCGTTATCTCTACATCATAACCCATTCTTTTCAAATCCATTCTAATTATTTCTTCGAATATCTTTGTTGTTTCTGTTTCTTCAACATTATTAGATTCATTAGATTCATCAGATTCCTCATCTGACATTTCTTCATTTTTGTTAATTGGTAAATTTTCTTCTTCCCCATCGTCTGTTTCTGTTATAGTATAGCTTCTTGGTGTGTCATCACTATCTGTTTCATCCATATTTAATTGCTCAAACCCCCTTATCTTATCATAAACTTTTTTAACTATTTCTTTGCTAATTCCCCAACCATGTTCACGAACTTTTATGTGCATCGTGTGCAACATTAATCTAATCTTTCATTTGAACTCTTCTATCTTTTCTGTTGACTCATCTTCTTTTAATTCAGCCTCTTCATATAATATATTTTTGTATCTTCTAGTAGTGCTATCTTTACATTCTACAAAATCTGTTATAGCTTCTTTATACCATTCATAAAATTCCCTAAATCTTATATTCACATCCCAATCTTCCAAAATATAACCATATCTTATTAATTCTTCATTCCCTATCAATCTGTCCATTGTTTCATCTTCTTTATCATTTTCTATACAATCTCTCACGATCACTATTATTATTATCTTTAATCCTTTTTCTCTCAATACTGGTTGTTTCAAGTATCTTATCGATTCGACCATTACATCTAATGCATCTCTAATTCTTCCTTTTGTATAATTATTTCTTTCTTCACCATCTATACTCAATAAATTTAATAACGCTCTTATAGTTTCTGCATTATAATCTTTTATCGTATATTCAAATTTTTGCAATATTTTCCAAAATTTCTTGAAAACTTCTGGTGTATCTCTTATTGGATAACATATTTCACATGTTATATTTTCTCCTCTTAATTCGTATATATCTACATTTCCGATATTTTCGTCATGTCTTAATTTGTGGTTCTCGTAATCAACCCTCCAAGTTTCATACCATTCCATCATTGTAATCGTTCATCCAGAATCTTAACTAAAATCTTACCTCCTTTTATATATATATTTCACTCTCATCGTTTCTATTTTCAATCTTCTATGTTTCTATTTTCAATCTTCTAAACATTCTTTTATCTTTAAATAGATTGCTCCTTTCAATCTTTAAATTCCATCTTTCAGTTTTATATATTTACTACTCCATATTCTATTATTAATTTTTGCTGCGCCTCAAAATTTCAAAAATTATTCTAAGTCCACGATCTCCTCAGTCTGCGGAGGTTTTTACTGCGCCATGAAATTTATCTTTTATCACCGATATCCATAATTTCACATATCACATCTTTTTGTCACTGTGATTCATAATTTCACATATCACATCTTTCTTATCATCCACATAAATCCTTCTTGCTCTATATATTCTATATTATATAAATTAATCTATGATACACAAAATGTCGTTCTTTTCAAATAAATGTCCTTCTTTTCAAATAAATGTTCTTTTTCAAATAAATGTTCTTCTTTTAAATAAATGTCCTTCTTTTCGGATTTTACTCTATTATTAAATACTGCACGTAATATTCATTATACGGCTCGTTAATGTGTAAATATCCTTCTATTTTATCTTCTTTTAACGGAACATTGTAATGAGAGCGTGAACTAGGACACTACACCAGGAACCTTCATCTGAAATGTAGCCTAGGACCTGTAACAATACAACGCATCCGTCTTTCCTCCTTCGTTGGCCGACTCGTCTCTTAACGGGTGAATCTAACCTTCCAAAATCCGGTTTCAAAAGTCATCAGCTATCCATAAAACTCATCTAAACCAACTTATCTTTCCTCAAATTAGTGGACCTATACTGGGCTTATCTCTATCTTTTTCCCATTGGGTAAAAGCATGATAGTTTACAGGTTTGTCCCATTTTATCCATTCAATGTTTCTTGATAGTAGGTGTCTTTACAACTTTCATTCCCCGTCCCCAAAGCAATTTGCGCATTATTGAGCTGGGTATCCAGATTTGACGTAACCCATACGTTATAATCTTTAATGTCGAAGAATAAAAATTTTCCAATCTCGAGCATTTATCCAAAATTCAAACTCAGAGGTAACCCATACCACACAGATGAACCCCAGATAATACATTGGTGTTTTCCCATTATTAATCTTTATTCCAAAATTCATCTTTCACTTCCACATCTCCTTACGAAATTTCTCAGGTACTTTATTCCTGAAAGAAATATTCTTGTGCTTTCTATCGATTAAATGATTACTTGCACAACTTCAAACTCCAATCTTTCACCTTTTCAAGTTTTTAACTCGATTAAATCCTTATTGATTCATTGGTTCCTTTTGAACTCGTTAAAACCTGAAATCTAAAAATAAATTCTAAAAATAAAATATTGATTAATAATACCTATCAGTGACTTACTAACGAGATTAAATTTTCATATTCATTATAATAATAATCATGTGATGATGATCATTACCTTTCTTGCGAGCATGCACCATATGAGATCCCCCTATTCCCTCTGTCATCAATTTACAGAGTTGCCACATCGAACGGGCTTTCTCATGGTCAAACGAACGAATAATCGAACGAACGAACAATTAAACGAACAGGCAAATAATCAAAGATATAATTAACGAACAGCAAGATCAACAAACAATATACGACAACATTCTTGGTTCACAACATAAATAGCGTTAGTAATATAAAACATCAAACGATATAAAATAAAATTTAACTTCTCTAAATTTTCCCCAAATTATATCCACTTTTACCTTTAATTTCAAACTTCAATAGCTCTCGCTACGAATTATTACTTTCCAAAAGTGTATATTTAATTCATCTTAAAATTTCCATTTATTCAATTAAAATTAATTAAGCGAACATTAATTAAAGTTTAGGGCGAACCTATTACCTTTAATTAATATTAAACTTCACTAACAAATAATTAAATGAAACTTATATTTTTATTGAGTTCTGTGGATGAGAACTAAGGAATTACCTTGAATTCCGCTCTCTATATATACAATTTTTATGCTACTTTCTATTCTATCTATATACTATCTTTTATGTTCTTTTTACATATTATCTTTGAACTATCTTTCTAATATACTATCTATATTTTAAATACGCTATCTTTTAATATGCTATCTTTTAATATGCTATCTTTTTATATATGTTCTTTTTAATATATTATCTTTTACGTTCCATCTTTATACTATCTTTTTATATTATCTTTTACATTATTTTGTGTTCTTTAATCTTTCTGACATTATTTTATATGTTCTTTTAATTCGCTTTATGTGTTTTGCTTATAATCTATCTTTTGTGGCTTATAATTATTCTTTCTTATCATTCTTATTGTTAAAGATTGCTAAGCCGCAATTGATCGACTCTATTTATCCTATTGGTTCCTTGTCAATCATTCAATAAATATTACATCATGTAGATCATTACTCTTCCTAAATGTTTATCCTTTTCGGCTAATTATTTATCCATCTACGCCAATCCACGATTAATTTGTTCGTTCTTAATATTTAATAATTACATTTGGTGGTTGAATTTTATCATCTTTCCGTGCTTGATATTCGACCGTTTACAACGAAGAAATCACATGGCCTTCTAGTATTAATATAACAAATTTTGAACTTATTTTAAAACACTTGACAAATACACAAAATATTCTACAAAACTCTTACAACAATTCAATCAGTAACTTCCACAAAAAAAAATAGAAAAATATATTAACCAAAGAGACAATAACATAATTACTAACCAAAAAAGAATGCTTAATTCATTATTAGATCAAAAACTGAACGTTATTAAAATAGATAGGCTTATCTACGAAGATGAAAACAACGTTAAAACTTTCACAAATGATCCAGAAATAATAGATTCAAAAGTTATTAATTACTATAAAAACATATCTTCAATCGACCGTATAAATAGATCATATAATCCTGACACGTCACTAAGACAACCATAGAAGGACATATACCAATCTATATCCAACATTCCTCAATTTGAAATTAATAAATTAATAATACCTATCACAATAGATGAATTAAAATCAAATATCAAAGATCTCCCCAATGGCAAAGCAACAGTTCCTAACAATATTTCTAACGAAATTATCAAAAAGCTTCTGCAGCAGATGCTAGATGAATTGTTATCTCTCTTCAATAATTGCTTAGAAAAAGGCATGATTCCATCACAATTTGAACTTGCATACCTCTATTCAATCCCGAAACCACAATAGTGGAATTATGACATCAATTTAACACGACCTATCATTTTACTTGACTGTATAAGAAAATTACTAGTCAAAATTATTAACAGCCGCTTAAACCATTATTTATCAAAAAATCAAATACTACAACACAACAACTAAGTAGAAGTACAAGGGGCTTTATGTAATGAAATTATTTTACAAATACAAGCCATCATAGACCATCAACACGATACCAAAAATCCATTCTTTTTAGCAATTCAAGATCTAAGTAAAGCATACGATAGAGTCAATCTTGACTTATTACAATTAGCATTACGAAGAATTAATATTCCTGATATATTAATATCATTTATTAATAAATTATTTTCACATCATAGAAATAAAATTATCTTTCCATTTGGATATGGATTTGAATATACCACGACAAATGGTATCATACAAGGAGAAGTCATTTCATTTCTCTTATGGGTAATTTATTACGACCCTATGTTCACAGCCATCAATAACTCCATATTTTCAGGATACAAGCTTTACGCTTCTATACCAAGAAACATATTCAGAAAAGATGATTTACACAAAAAATTAATTGAAATAAAACTTTTGGGATACTTAAACGATACAACATAGTTCGCTAATAACATCAACGATCTACAAAATAACCTTGCTATAGCAGATAATTTCTATGCCTTAGCAAACATTAAAATTAATAAAGATAAAACAAAAATCTTAACCAACGATCCCACCTTCAATAAAAAACAACATATTCCAATTAAATTTGGAAAAGACACAGTTGATATCACTATCATACCACCTTCCAATAATGAAAGAATACTTGGAATATACGTTAATACTAATAATAATTTCACTTTTACCATCAACAAAATCAATAGATTATTAAAATATACGAGTTCAAATCTATGAAAAAAAAAAATTACATATGACCATGTAATTTATGTTATCAACAAAGTTCTTATACCACAGATAGAATATTTATGTCAACATTTTATCATTTTACCACATATTTGTAATAATTTTAATAGAACTATACGTTCTATTTATAAATTCTCACTTCTATTACCACGTTCAATATATAATACAATTATTCATAATCAAATATATCCTAACATTTTAAACATTTGGGATCACCAATTTTTATCACAAACATCATTATTAAATGCAAAAATACGAATGTGAGGTATTTCCCCAAAATGAAGTTAAAATTGGATTTGTTAGATGTTGATCGGGAATGTGTGATGATGATCCTTAGATAAATCTATATCATTCGTGTATATTGAAAAATTGTTTTTGATTGACAGGGGTTCGTTTGCATGAAAACGCAAGCGAATAGCCCTTACACGAAATATTATTGAATACCTTATTTTATATTCACAGTCCAGATTATGGACCAATGACCTTTTTTTACTACCAAATTTTTAGACTCGCCTTCTAAAAAATTAAATAGAATAGAGAACCTCCTATGCATTATGCATAATTATAAATTAGAATTTAAATTTTCATTTAAATTTAACACCAAAGGAGGTGTATATCCTTTATCATCATATCTTATCCGTTCTAATCAATTTTTTAATTTTATTAAATCATTGAAAAACAAAGATATTTTTTTTCTCGAACAAATTATTACAGTAGATGGTTTATTTCTTAAAACATGGAAAGAAATTAAAAAATCTCTGACCAACAATAAAGGTCATTCGCCAGGATGGTATAAATACCTATATGACAACATAGTTATCAATCAACACAACTTACGTCTTAATTTTGACTTACCTCCAATTAAAACGCAAAATCCACTGATTACACGCCCTAAAATTATTCATCAAAGTTCAAATATTACAAGAATTAAAAACATATAGATAGCATATTGGCGTCCTCGCACTAATAACGTAATTTTTGGAAGAGTTATCGAGAAACAACACTTTTACCATCACCATCAAACCATCACTTTTGAACATTTCACTCACATCCCAGATTCACATCTTTCACATTCTAATTTGACACTACGGTCACGTCCTATGTATTTATCTAAATGTACTGGATGTAACCTTTCAGAAATTAATACCCTTAATAATAATTATTCTAATACTTGTTACATCACATCACTCTCAAATTCAACTATTATAGTCAATATTTCGAAAAGTAATTTAACCTACCCAAATTATAATAAATCCATTTACAAATGTAATCAACAATTCACTACTATTAAACAAAAAGTACTTATAGATTTTAACATGAGAAATACACGTCCTTCAAATACTTCTTCTATATTAGAAGATCCTATACTATACCATTCACAATTAGAACAACATATTGATTTACAGAATATTCACCTTCTAAATCAAAATCTTATTTTACAACTTATTACTCCTAATTCTCTTCATATACCTTTATTAAAAATTACTTCATCACTTTCTTCTTACACTAATCTTGAATTTTATACAGATGGATCGCTCAATAGAGACAATGACATTCCAATCATGGGTTACAATTGGATATTTTCCTCAAATTTCACAGACAATATTAAACATTCAGGTTCATGTAAAGAATGGCCAAGCTCATTAAAAGCAGAATTAGTAGCTATATTAACATCGTTAATAGTCTGTCCTCCTGATAGCAACGTACATATCTATACCGATTCGGCTAGTTGTATCGCCACTTTCAATATGCTATATCCTCCAAAACTCACAGCTAGACATTTTCAAAAACTGAACAACTGTGCCTTATGGAATACATTGAAGCACATTATTAATGTATTGAAACTGAAAATTTCGTTATTTAAAGTTAAAGCGAATTCGGGACACCCGTTAAATGATGCTGCCGATCTCCTCGCCAAAGAAGGATTGTTATCAAAAGACTTTTTACAAATCAACATAAGACACATCACTACTCAAGCATGTCACCTCACTTTCAACGATTCAATTATTATCGACCGAAATATACGTAAATCAGTTAAACGTATTATTAACTTCCAATATTTCGAACAACATCTATCTCACCAAAACCTTCATAAAATTAAAGACTATTCCCTAGAAAATATTATTGATTGGGAATTTTCACAACTTTGGTTCAAATACAACCCGTTTACGAAACCCACCAGTAAGAAATATTTTAAACATGTAAGCTGGAGAATTAAATGCTCCAGCAATAATTTACCGACATTAGACATTCTTAATTGCAATTACCCAGAATTACTTAAAGATAATGATATATACTTCTTATGCAATTCTCATATTGAATCTAACGAACACCTATAGAATTGCCCACAAGTACTTCTTATTATTACGCCGATATTCATCACATTTTACGAAAAATACAAAACGCTTATCACGTTGGAATCTAATTCTTTATATGCATTATATTCAGAGCACATCACACGCAATCCGATATTTTAATGGATCAAAAAACCCCTAAACAAATCTAGGACATTCCTCAATTACATAGTCTTTTAATGAACTTTGTCCCATCGGACCTCACATACCCATTCAAAGCAGCAAAAATTAGTAAACAAACAACAAAGAACATTTTATTAAAATTTTTATTTGAATTACACAAAGAATTATATGACAACATTTGGAAATACAGAGCATTACAATGGAAACAACTGAAAAAGTCATTAAATTTATCAAAAAAATCATTTACCAATTATCGTTTTAACTTCCGTCAAAATATTCATACACACTCACAAACACATATAATAACATCACCACGTAACGATCATGGCTATCACTGTTCTCTCAACGATACGAGAAGACATCTAGATAATAATAATCTATAGATCTACTTAACTTCATCCAACTTTATGCACAATTTACCATGGCTATCATCTCTAAACGAGGATCTTTCACGTTTTCACTCATCTATTTATAGAAATTTATTCTTATTTCATATTTAAGCCCAATGGGCTATAACCTCTATTCACCGAATTACCTACTTATACTTTTTTTAACTTTTTCTCTTTATAGATTTTTAGGGTTTTCTTATTAGTTCTTTTTTTCTTATTTTTTTCGAACCCTTTATCAGTAGCGTAGTTTTACTGTTAGAGTAGTGCCGCCCGGAGGGTGAAATCCTTTGAATATTTTTAAGGGATTTATAGCCACAGCACTCATATTTGTATAATTTCTTCTGTATAGTAGTTTACTTCACTGGTCAAAAACTATACAAACATAGCTTGAGCTTGAATTTTATTAATTAATGCTGAAGTGACTTTAGAGAACACAGAGTGATCTATAAAGTACCGCAACAAGTGCAGAACTAATAGAAAACAAAGAACAAATAATCTTCCGAAATTACAAATAAAAAGAAAAGCTAAGATTATAAAACCCCACCCTCTCTATATAAATAACTACGGCTACTCCCCCCAAATCTATTTCAAAATGGGTAAAGTCGACTATGCTATACGTAACCCATCCAGCGCTGTACCCACTCCTAGAATCGGTAAAGAACCTCCGAGCTACCATTAGCACTATCAGAAACGCATAAAATTCAACTTCCCCTATTTGACTACATACTATGGATAACAAACCTATTTCACAAAGACCTCCGGGAACTTTTTAGTGTCATGCAGTCCAGCCGATGGGGAACTTTTTAGTGTCATGCAATCCCCGAAGGGATACCCACCTCATTGCGAACAATCCCAAACGGAGGACACCCACCTCATTGCGAACGATCCTTCGACCTAAGATTTACCTAGATAAGTCAATCCAATGATAGTCCAACATGTGACCACATGATCAGCATACTACAAAAACTGCGGTACCCAACCTGTCACCCCCTTATCACCCGAGTGATCATCAATTTTGAAAATTAGTAACACCAAGCCACCATGACGATCAAATTTTCCAGTATCCCCCCACCCCCCAAAGAAAATAAGGTTACACCGAAAAAAGTGACCAAGAAAAACAAAAAGCAAAAAATAAAAACATAAACCTCAGGAAAACTCGAAGTGCAATGAGAAAAACCTGAGTAAAAAACACCAAACATACACCTCAACTCCGTCTCCTTATTTTAGAAGACTAACTCCCCCGTTAACAACATCAACTAGCAAGAAATACGTTGGTCAGGAGCTCCTTCCAAGAAATACCAGTCCGGCCTGCGAACCACTTGGCCAGTTAGACTTTAAAGGCGTAGGAACCAAGACGCACTACTTTTCAACCTTTCAGAAAGCCCAGGGGAACGTTCGTATAGAACTGCCATCTTACAGTATTATTGGTAACTCCAAGACTCATGATAACGGTCCTAACTCAATATAAGCCGTGAGGAGTTCGGGCGAAACTAAAGACCTCAGTAATAACTTCATATAACGTCGAAAAGTCCTTTTACTATCACTCAAGGCAAAAAATCCTCATATTTTTCATCCATAACTTCATGGGAAAAAATGGGCAGAGCCCAACGGAAGAGAAAGTACGATGATCACTGGTCAAAAACTAATATATCGGGTAGCAGATATGTATCAGATATGTACCTGATATGTGTAGTATTAATGCTGAAAATCGGGTACCGATATGTATATGATATGTAAATGATATGTATATGATATATATATTTACACATATCTTACACATATCGGGTACCCGATTTTCAGCATTAATACTACACATATCAGGTACATATCTGATACATATCTGCTACCCGATATATTAGTTTTTGACCAGTGCTTCTTATATGTACTTGTCATTGGTTATTCCTTTCTGAAATAAAATAAAATAAATAAATAAATAAATAAATGATAATAATAATAAATAAGACTTTCCTATAACTAAATGTATGATTAAAAACAATTTGGTGCAATCTGCGGTAAAAATTTTTAATATTTTAATATTAATCGATTATTAATCGATTAAGATTTTTTTGGTCGGTTCCAACCTCTAATTTAAACTACTTGTATTGAAATGACAAACTATTTAAAAAGTTTATTTTTTTAGTAAAAAAGTTGAACTGCAGTCATTATTAATGTCACATGATACACGTGATACATAATTTATATAAATAGGGGCTTTTCTACCTAAAGTCCTGAAGTTATACGTATCCTAATATAATTAACAAATATCTGGTGGACTATACGTATGTAAATTTAGTACAAGCTGAATGTAAAGTAATAAGTGTTCATTAAAAAAAATATGCAAATTTAAATTATTAAATTTCATATAAATAAAGTCCCTATAAAGTAGTTAATTTGTCATATTAAAAAAATATCTCGACAATCAGAAAATATTTATTACTTCAATTCATTCGATTATTTTGCAAAATCATCACAAAATTTATCATCACGTGATCGATTCAAAATTGATGCGATAGAGTAACTGCTTGGTAGCAAATCACAGGTTTCTGCAAAAAAGGTTATTAATTCTGGAAATATGAGCAAAAGATGGAATATAAAAAACGGATAGACTTTTTTTACAGGGTAGGCTTGTAGTGGATATCCTTTCCTTAAATTTCTCCATCAGACAGAAGCACTTGAGATGTCTAGATAGTACTGATATGTATATTAAATTAAAATGTTAAAACAATCACTGGTTGAAGTGGAATGATTTGCATAGATTAATTGGATGGAACTCTTTCTGACGACCATTCCATCCAAAATTCAGTGGAAAGAAAAATACATTTAACGGAGGAGTTTATTAATAAAACACTTAAAAATTAACACAAAAATGGAGTCAGCGTACAATTGTACAGAATATAAGTATAGGTTTCTTAAGGAAAGTAAGGAATTATTTCAGGCTGGCTCCAAAGTTTTAGAGTTTACAAGGAAAAGAACTTTGAGTGGTAGTGAGCTTAATATAGTGGAAGATACATTTCTGGAGTCAATAAGACAAGAGGTCATGCACAAAAAAATAAGTATAAAAGACATAATATTAGGTACATCTTATGAAGTCTATAGAGAAGAAATGAAAAGACTTTCAAGAGAAGTTTTACGTTGACTGCAGGAGGCGCAGCAGCGAAACAGAGAAATATCATATGATGTGATTAAAAAAGTTAAAGAGGTTAAAAAGAGAGAACAAATAATATTAGAGAAATATCTCAAGAAGTTGAATCGACGAGGTTGGAGCTTAAAAAAATAAAGTCAGGCGCCAAAAATTACAATAAAAGAAAATAAAAATGTGAGTTATGATTTAGAGTTTTGAGATGTTTTTTTTGTTTTTTACTATACTAATTTTATTCTACTTGTTAATTACTTTTTAAAGTTGATTTTATTAATTTATTCAATTTAAAACAGAAATGGCAAATAAAAACTTGTTAAGTAAAGTAAAAAGAGCCCAATAATACCTGTAAAGATCATCTTTTGGTAAGAATTATAATTTTAAAAATTTTTGTGTCAGAGTTTTATTCAATTAACAAAATCGTTAATATCTCGGCGTACATGTATGCTAAACACATATATTTATATTCATATGAAAGCCCAGAATCTACTCTACCTGAACGAAAAAAAATTATTCAAATCGAATTACTAGATGTGAAGATATTAACGATCAAAGTCAAAGGTTAAAATAAATATATTGAACGTAATTATTCAGCAACTTTACCGGTCAAATGATGACAAATAGGGGACCAATAAGATGGAAATCGGGTCACCTGATTTCCATCTTATTGGTCCCCTATTTTTTTTGTTTATTATCAATCGAGAGAATCCCGATTGCTACCAAAAAATAGCGCAATAAGAGTACATTAGGGTTCCAATCGGGATATTCAAATAAAGTACAATCGGATATTTAAATAGAGTACAATCGGGTTACAATAGGCCATTTACTATTTGACATATCAGTATACCAATTGTTAACTTTTCAACCAATAAAAAATCTTCCAATTGCCATACATTTTTATTTTAAATTTATGGTTTTATTAATTATATTTTGGTTAGTTTACTAAATACGATTATATATTAATTATTAAAATTATAAAAATCGGTTTTACAGAAATAAATTTATTGCTAAATTATTATTATATAATTGAATCATCCCACCGATTTACTACTATCACTACTATCGTATTCTTCTGAAACAAGACTTACACTTCTCTTTTTCCTTTTTTTCCTATCGTCTACTTCTTCATCCTGCTCTTTTTTCTGATCTTCATTCTTTTCTCCGCCGGTTGCATCGTCATCTTCCTGGCTTTTATCATCATCTTCCTGGCTTTTATCGTCGTCTTCCTGGCATTTTATCGTCATCTTCCTGGCTTTTATCGTCGTCTTCCTGTATACATGCCACCCAAATTATTTTGGACTGCCGTAATTATAAGTAAAATCCCAAATTCAATTATGGCATCCCAAATTATTTTGGCACTTTACATAGTAAATTATATATAAACCGAATGAATTATGGCATCCCAAATTATAATTATGACATCCCAAAATAATTTGGGCAGCATGTATATCTTCCTGGCTTTTATCGTCGTCTACCTCTTCGCGATTAGCACTATATTTTTCCACTAAATGTTTCAACGATCCTTTGTAACTGACTTTTGCCCATTTGGGGGCATTAACGGGTGCACTGTCCTCATTAGGAGCGTATTCAGTATCATACACCCGTTTTCTTACATGTCGAGCATTTGACGCTGCATTATTGACGTAATTTCGTAAAAAAGAGCATAGCTATAAAAAAAAAAGAAGAATAAAAATACGAATTATTATGCACCGATTGGTAAAAATTATTCGAATACTTACGGTAGCTGATCTCCATTTGAGATCCCGTATGATGATCTTTCGCTTATTAGGGTTATCGCTATCGGTCTCCGATACCTCTGGACTGTGGTATCGATTATCAGTCTGAAGAGGCCGGAGCTCGTTGGTGTGGAACTTATTTATCAATCGATCTTTTAATTTTTTTAACTTGTCGATAGTTTTATTTCGTCTTTCCCGCTTCTAAATAATTAATAGAAAATTATAAGATAAGGTAATATAAAAATAACGATTTAATATTTACATCACTTCGTCTTGAATTTGCATGCTTTCTTCTTTTTTCGAGATCTTTCCAATTGGCATCCCTCTCGCTATTGAGTAGTAGCTCTCTCTGGTGATGATGTCTCTCATGCATGATATGCTTAATCACACCGTCGGATACAGAGAATATATTCTTATTGATCGTTTTTTGTACTACCAGAATTATGTTATTTTGGACTAACTTTCGCTGACTATCAAAAGTTTTCCTAGTATTTAATGCTTTGTCTTCCGGAAGTCGGTCTATAATTCTGGCAATTTCGTTCTAATCGTAAGAATATCAACTGATTAGCAAACAATCTAGGGAATTAAACTGAACTAAAAAAAAAAATAGTTACCCTTAAAGCAGTCCTTAGATCCTGATCCATTTCCTCGTAATGAAGAAACGACGAATTTGAAGATGAAAATGAGGAGGATGGGGATGAGGATGGAGATGGAGATGAGGATGACGATGAGGATGAGGATGGAGACAGGGCACTTTTTGATGATCTGGCAATTCCATAAGCTTGAATATATCGGTTCTTTTTCGGTGATCGGGATACGTATTAGCTCTTTTCTGGAGAATCTGAGGTTTCTACTCCCGACCAGTCAATAATCATATCTTTCAGATTTGCTGCTTTTTGTTTACCTTTCGTTATTTTCTGGATCAACTGACTCAATTCTTCGACCTGCTCCTGAAATGCTAAAAAAGAAAATTGTGATAAAATTGATAAAATTTGATAATCTTATTATAATATACTTATAATATATACATTAATAACATACCGGTTTGATCATTATCTCTCTCATCCTGTTGAATTGGATCATCATCGTCATCATTAACTAAGTCAATTACACCGGACTTTCGGCCTTTTTGGCCTTTCATTGGTTCTGATTGACGTCTTTTTGTTCGTTTTTCTTTATTGAGTACTTTAAATTCATAATTATTGGGTGATATAATAAATTCGGGCATGATTACATAAATATATCAAAATATACCAATATTTTTTTCTTCGTCTTCAACAAAGTCGATTAAAGTGGGTATTTTGTCTTTTCGTTGGTTTAATATTAAGTATTGATCGCTAATAAATCGAGAAATTAAAGAATCTGACGAAAATCAAATAAATTAAATTACCGTTGTTTGTCCATTTGTTTCTTTGGAACCGTTTTATTGGTCTTTCGCACTTTAGCTTTAGGTTTTTCGTTATCAGAGGATTCTATATCCGAGTGGTACCGTTTTCCAGATTTTTTCTTCTTTTCATGTTTTTCATATTTTTTATGTTTTTTAGTCATATTTAATTATAATATTTCAGTAAGAATATGTTTCAGTAAATTTACGGATAGAAAAATATAGGGTTATATTACAAAAATCGGTAACAAGCGAGAAGAAAAAGT
This sequence comes from Rhizophagus irregularis, assembly GCF_026210795.1. Classification (NCBI taxonomy): domain Eukaryota; kingdom Fungi; phylum Glomeromycota; class Glomeromycetes; order Glomerales; family Glomeraceae; genus Rhizophagus; species Rhizophagus irregularis. The sequence continues at coordinate 3,298,922 of NC_089445.1, read as the reverse complement.
CAAGTCTAAATTAGCTCATATATATATTCCCAATAGTTTATTTTAGCTTAAATAGACTGATTTAATTAACTGTTACTATTGATATATTTAAAAATAAAAATAAACTGATTTAATTAACTGTTGCAATTAATATTAAAAATAGTAGCGATAGTGATTTTCTCGCAATTTCTCCGATTTATACGTTCATACGATTAATTGATACATAAAATTCATTTGTTCAATCATGATTGATATTATTATTTTTTAATTAATTGCAATAAGATAACTGATTGATATATTATTTTTAAGAATTTATTTAATCAACTAAATAAAATAAGCTAACTGATTGATATGGAAATTTTAAGTATTTATTTAATCAACTAAATGAAATAAATTAATTGATTGATATGGAAATTTTAAGAATTTATTTAATCAACTAAATGAAATAAGTTAACTGATTGAGAACTAATTATGATGAATTTTATAAACAAACTTCAAAGTTATTAAATCAGGTTATTTAAATTTAAAATAAAATTGGGTTGGTAAATATTTATATCAAACCAAATATGCCAAGACCAAGAAAATATCGTGTTAATAGAGATCGTTTCAAAGTTACTAAAAGTGGTCCTAAAACTAGAAATTTGGTTGAATGTAAATGTTTATTGCATTGCGGAGGTAGTAAATTGGTGGATCCCAGAACATTTGAGAGACATCGCAAAGAAATAGAACAACTCCAAGCCATCGCTACCGGATCTCAAGCTTCTCGATCAAGAGGAACCAGCAAAAAACATAACATTTCTAAAGAAAGAAAAAAAGCAATTCTAGCAACAGTTCTAAAGAAAGAAAAAAAAGAAGAACTAGAGTCGTTGAGAATTTATCAGATACCGATGATGATGAAGAATTGGAACGAAACGATGATGATGAATCGGAATGAAGCGATGATGAAGAATCGGAATGAAACGATGATGGTGAATCAGAACGAAATGATGATGAAGAATCAGAACGAAACGATGATGAAGAATCAGAACGAAACGATGATGATGAATCGGAATGAAATGATAATGATGAAAACGATAATGAAACTGATAATAAGCCGATTGATGGACCGAAAAGACAAAAATGCCACAATAAGTTTCGTGATGTAAATCTTGAACAACCTAATAAACTGGAACCAGTTCAACTTGAAGATAAAGTACCGAGCGATGATGATGGAGCTTCTACTACAGATGAGGATGATGTTCCGATTGAAGAATTTACCGCTCCCGATTTTAATGATCTTGAGTTAGACCATGAATATTTTGACATGAACATTAATTTTAATGATTCGTGGATACTTCTGTGGATATTCAAATACCAAGCGAGATTTCGTGTTCCGGATGTTGCTATTGAGTCACTTATTAAGTTTTTCAGGATGGTATTATTGAATACCGATCGAACACGTTTTGAAAATTTCTCTACAAGTTTTTATATGGCAAAAAAACTTTTAGGAATTAATAAACGAAATAGGACATGTGTGGTATGTTCTGAATGCAACATTCTGTATAAAATATCAGAAATTTTGCCAGGAAATCCACAAAATGAGACAAATACCGGATTCCAATGCACTTATGTGGAATTTCCTAACCATCCTATGCGTAATAAAAGGCAGATATGTGGAACAGAATTAACTAATAAAGTCCCAGTAGTTAATGGATTTGTCTGAAGACCCAGAATGTTATATCCGATACCATCTTTGAAAAAGCAATTGACTGTGATGTATCAACGCCCAGGCTTTGAAGAATCACTTCAGAAATGGACAAATCGGAGAAATGAACCAGGTTTATACACCGATATTTACGATAGAGATGTATGAAAAAGCTTTCCATCTTCCTTAAACAACCCAAATACTCGATTTTTTACAAATAAGACGGCCGATTTTAATCTTGGGATCATGATTAATTTAGACTTGTTCCAGCCATTTAATTCGTCAGCTTACAGTTCTGGTGTTATCTATGGGGTCATATGTAATCTTCCCCGTGATATTAGATTTAAACAAGAAAACATGCTATATCTTGGACTTCTCCCAGGACCGGAAGAAGTAAAATTACACAAGATTAATCATTTTCTTAGTCCAATTGTCGACGAATTGTTAGAATTCTGGGATGGTGTCGATCTACCATCTGGTAAAAGAATTTGGATGGCCGTAATTTGCTGCAGCAATGACATACCGGCTGCTAGAAAATTATGTGGACATATTTCGGCACTGGTCAGTTGTCATCGATGCTACAAAACAGCCAATAGCAGCGGAAGAAGGTTTAATTTTGGTGGGTTTGACGATATGGATGATTGGTACATTTCCAGAGATCCAAACGAGCATCGACAAAATGCTGAACTTTGGAGACAGTGCAGAACTCAGGAAGAAAGAAAAAAACATGTTTCTGACACTCACGTGCGGTGGTCGGAAATGCTAAGATTGCCTTATTTCAACCCGATAAGACATCTTATTGTCGATCCAATGCACTGTTTATTCCTGGGGATTGCTCATTGGATCGTAAAGAAATTATGGATAGATAGCGGAAAAATCACTAAAAAGGACCTTGAATTAATGGAAAGAAGAGCAAAAGCTCTTAAAGTACCAGCAGATATCAGAAGGATTCCGTATAAAATAGCAACCGGGGAAGGGTTTTCTGGATTTACGGTCAATCAATAGAAATCGTTTATTTTAATTTACGTGACTTCATTGATGTGGGATCTCCTAGATACTTCCGATCGTGAAATATTAGCAAATTTTGTAAGAGCTTGCTCTTTCTTGTCTATCGAATTATCGCCACCAATGCATTGCGCGAAGCTCATAGCCGATTGCTTTAAGTAGCTCGTTTAATTGAAACGTATTACGGAAAAGAAATGATAACTCCAAACATCCATTTATCACTCCATATTGTCGATTGTTGCCATGATTATGGCCCATTATATTCTTTCTGGTGTTACTCGTTTGAAAGAATGAACGGATTATTAGGTAAATATATATATAAATCTATACATGCTGCCCAAATTATTTTGGGATGCCATAATTATAATTTGGGATGTCATAATTCATTCAGTTTATATATAATTTACTATATAAAGTGCCAAAATAATTTGGGATGCCATAATTGAATTTGGGATTTTACTTATAATTACGGCAGTCCAAAATAATTTGGGTGGCATGTATATATAAATCGGTATAAGTTATCGGTATAAGTTAAATTTAATAAATGGTATAAATGAATTAATTTATTTATCATCTTGCTGTAGGTTCTTTTCCAAATAGTAAGCGAGCTATTGAACTAGAATTGATGCGAATCATCACGCAAAATTCACGGCTAAATTGCCTAATATCCGCCCAATCGGATAATCCAAAATTGATGGAAGCATTATCTCTGGTACAAAATAGGCCAACTACTAGAAGTTTAGCGGCTTACGATGGGTTCGATTTTGCTGAACTTTACCGATTTATGCGAACCTTTCATCAAAATATTGACGTTACAATTACCGGTTGTGAAGAATTTCCCAGAGAAATGATTACCCCAAAAAAGCAAGTATCGTTACCAGATACTATATATGAACTTCTGATAAAATATTACAATGATACATACAATAGGGATTTTGTATCAATTGCCGAATTTGTTTCAAATAATTTGACATCAAGCAATTCTGAAAATCAACCAATCGTTGTATCGCCCAATGTGTCTCAATTCGGTCGTATTCGGATTGCTACTGAAATCTTTGGATCTGCATTTGCACCTCGATAGCATAGCGGACATAGGACCCCGAAGAATACATATACAACTCAGATCCAGATCCAAAATTTTAATATAACTTTATACACCTAATTTTATTAGAAGCTTTATACAAAATCATCACATAAGTTCAAATTTTATTATAAATTATACAATTATAAATCTGAGTTTATATAAAAAAAAAATTTTTAAAGAAAAATTTCAAATAAATTTTATTGAAAATTTTAATAAATATTATTAAAAATTCTAACAAATACTTAAAAATTTTTTTTAAAAAAAATTATTAAAAAATAACTTAAATAAAATTTTTAAACAAAATTGCATGTTAAAATTTTAAATACCTTATAGATATTGATGCCCAATATGTATAATATAGTAAGTTTTATGCAAAAATTTGGATGTATATTACAAAATAAAAGAAAATACATTTTGTTATATATCTCACCACCCAGTGATCGTAAAAAGATGAAACACAACTCGTTGGATTCGTCTTGACAAGACGAATCGAATGGTAGTAGTTTCGTGTTTCTAGGTGGATAGATGTTGAGCTATACCACACATCGGCACTTTGTATTTTCGTCTACTGTGCATTTTTACATTTTATCACATAACTCGGCATCTATCGCGCCTAGAAATATGAAACTACCACCATTCGACTCGTTGTATTGAGGCGAATCTAATAAGCTGTGTTTCATTTCTCTATGATCACTAGATGCCGAGATATGTAATAAAATGTATTTTTTTTAATTTTGTAAATGAATTTTAAAAAAATTTCTTCATTTTTATTAAAAAAATGTCTTAAAACGAACATTTAAAAACTTCTTAAACAAAAAACAATTTCTATTAAAAAATATGTCAAGTGTTTTTTAAAACAAATAAAAAAACTCTTTTTTAAAAAATATCTTAAAAATTTCTTAAACAAAAAATAAAAAAAAACTAAAAAATTTTAAACGTATATAAAAAAAAATTCTAATATCCGTTATACAAAATGAAAATCTTACTTATTGTAAAAATCATTATTGTTATACAAATAAAAATCTGACTTTTTGCATAACTGCTATTTGGTTATACAATTTCAAACATATGACTTATTAAGAAATTACATAGTAAGTTTATACAAAATTGGATCCCAGTATTATATGTATTCTTCGGGGTCCTGCGGACATGCTCATATCACCTTGCCGATCATTTGCTGATCACTAATTCCGGATTTTAAAAACTTATTGCAAAATCACAAATATTTTTCAAATTTTGTGGCAAAAAAATAATGGAAATCTAAGTAAAAACACTAAATTATCATATGACTTTAATTATGTAATTATTAGACAATTTTTAATAATATTATAAAAATATTATTTGTATATGGTAATTCACTAATTATTGCCGATCATCAGACAAAAATTGAAGTGCGAAGATGAATATGTGAGTGCGAAACTTAAGAATTTGCACAAATATTCTTTATATTATGTAGAATCTATAAAAAAAATAATGCAGTGATCTGATTCATAATGCAGGTTTTTTATTAGTAACATAATTAGTGAATAATTTCGTAAAATGAATAAATATATGCCAAATACTAATAAAATCTAATGAAATTTAATACACAATAAATTAAAACTAAATTTAAGTTATTTGTGAAATTTGAACATATTAATTATTATGTATATTTTTTTAGCAATGGTATTTATATTATGTGATAATTGAAAAATGATCGGCAAATGATCGACAAATGATCAGTCAGTATTGTGATAAAATAGGGATGTCCGCTATGCTCACCTCGATATCAAAGAAGTTCATATGTCACAAGCAAGTTTATACAAGATGATAAATCTGTCGATATTTTTTCCGGACAAGTGCAGTTTTATTTTGAGCACACAGTTCCGCTTCCAACCAATGCAAAGACACATCGACTTGCTTTTATAAAATGGTATATGTGAGTACTGAGGGAAAAAACAAGATTTCATTGCAGAATCGACAATCAGGATGATAAAAGCTGTAATATTGAATTGTGGAAAGATTATTTTCACGAATTATCAAGAGATTGTATTATACCGATTCATAATATATATAGCCGATTTTTACCTTGTAAATTTACAATAGGCAACCGAAAACTGATTACTTACATGGCAGTCATACCTATCAATAGACAATTTCATTTGTAATAATGTTATGATTAGTTTTAAATCAGTAAATTCATATTTCTAGTAATACTGATTAATAAATTTAGTTTCAATATAATTAAAACATTGTTTATAAATTTATAAATTATAAAATTGGTAATTTTAAATTTAAACAGTACAATAGAAATCAATCGGTAAATTTAAACTAAACAATAGTTATCAATTAGGTAATAACCTGATTGGTACCCGATCGAAAGTTTATACCAATTTCTAACTATTGAACAAATCAGGTGACTATTTAAAAAAAAGTGACCAATCGGGATGGTACCTGATTGGTCAGCTTTTTACCCGTGCTTGTGATCCAATTCATGTGATATTTGGTTTATGGATAGCTCTTGATTACCTCTTTCTAATGAATATAAATTCATTCGTCTAGCACACATACACGTTAAGTTATTCAATATTTTGTCATGACAATTATATTTAAATTTTTTAATTTTAATGATATTATTAAAAAAAATCAAAAAATAATATAATCAAATCAATTTTATTTATATCAGCGGTGTGAATCTATCATTTTCATGTAACTTGTATTTGCATTTTCTTAATAAAGTTAGTTTTTTGAATATAAAAACTTAATTCCATAAATCAGCCTATATGTTAATTCTAATTTAACTAATTTAGTAGTATTAAGGCTTTAATTTAAAAATTAAGCAGTATCAAGGAAAATTCTTGTGAATTTTTCTTAATACTGCTTAATTCTAATTTAACTAATTTAATATTAAGGCTTTAATTTAAAAATTAAGCAGTATCAAAGAAAATTCTTACAAATTTTTCTTAATTCTAATTTAGCTAATTTAGTATTAAGGCTTTAATTTAAAAATTAAGCAGTATTAAGAAAAATTTTTACAAATTTTCTTATTAAAAAAAAAGAACTTTTAAATTACTAATTAAACTTTAAAAACAATCTGTATGATTTAAATTTTAAAAAAAATACTTCTGCTTTTTAATTTTCGCATTTCTATATTTAACCAATTAAAATTCAGCTGATCGCTGATCACATGCATTAATAACATGTTATTGTTTATTTTTTGCAAAAATATTCTTTTCTCTTCTTTTTTTTAGAAAAAAAAAACAATAAAAATGAATACCAAAATTATTTTAACATTTAATAATAAAAATTAAATAAAAAACTTATTTTAATAATATATAATATATATTTGTACCAAACTACTAATTATACAAAAAGTGATATGCACATATATCAATTAACAATTACTTTCACTAATATCTCTCAGGAATTGTAATGGTGAATTTTAACAATATTAATTAAACAACTATATGTACACCGTTTTATGTTTTTATTTTTATATTAATATTATATATTAACATATATTAATTATATTTTTTTTTTACTTTTATGTATTTTATTTAATTTTTTTAATATATTACTAATATTATTACTACTATCGTTTTATTACTTTTTTATATCTAACTAATATATTAATAATATTACTAACTTTTTATTATTTCTTTTTTATATTTAAAATAATGATAATATTACTAATTAAATTTCTTTTTTTTACTAACCTTTTATTATTCCTTTTTTATATTTAAAATAATGATAATATTACTAATTAAATTTCTTTTTTTTTGTTTATATTTTGCTAATATTATTTTTTTTACAAATAGTATATTATTTTATACTAGTTTTTTATTTATATTATTTATAAAAAATATTTGTATATTTAATATTATTTAATAAAAATTTTATTGATTATAAATGCATTTTAAATTCTGTTTGCAAATATAAAATATACGATTTAATTGAATAATATATACTATTTATCAGTACAAAATATGCAGTTTAAACTGGAAAAAAGTACTGTTTATTAGTATAAAATATATGGTTTATCCTGGAAAAGTATACTGTTCGCAATATAAAATATAAAACAATATACTGTTTATTAGTATAAAACATACGGTTTTTCTACTGTTTACAAGTATAAAACATACGGGTGAAACTGGAAAAATATACTGTATGCAAACCATATATATGATACGGTGTGCAGAATACCGAATATATACAGTATGTGAAAATACTGTAATTATATGGTAATAATACTATAAATATACTGTTCGCAAAATACGAAAATACAGTATACTAACTGTATATATATTTTTTATAGGGTAATACTTATTTGTGTTGCACTTTCAGAAAAAGTTAAGTTTATATGCCACAGGCAACTTAATTTCTTTGTCTTGGTATTTCGTTGTATTCCTTTTAATATTGCTTCTACTTTTTTTTTAGATTTGTATTTTCCTCTAAATTTGCAGATCAAAGTTCTTTTGTAAACCCGACCTTTACTATTTCGTTCCATTCTATATTTAACAATTGCGAATCCATTTCTTATATCATACTCATCAAAATAGTTATCAACTTCTTCTCATGTATCGAACTTGATATCTTCAGAAATATCTTCAGAAATATCTTCAGATGCAACTGCTTGTAAATATGTTAGTCATTAGTTTTATATATGTTAATATCATATAGCGTTTTAACAGAGATATGTACTTATTAAATCATCATTATTTTCTTTATCTATATTAAAATATTCTATATCTTCCATATCTTGTATACCATTTATAATATTATTAACATTAACAGGACTAATTTCAACTGGATATACGTTCATTAGAGCTTATAATATCTATCAAATTAAAGATAGAAAATTCGTGGATGATGAGTTTGTTAAATTTATCAGGAAAAGCAAAACAAAATGAAGTATATACTAAACTAACCAAGAGATAATGAAGATAAGGACGCTGTGACATGCCACCCATAGGATAATAAATTATCGTATGTTGCTACCGACGTGTTGAGTTCGAATAATATCTATGCTTGGTCCAAAATAAAAATTAGTTACAAAAATTTCAAAACATTATTTCTTACCCAAATATTAATTTTGCGATAATTTCCCCAAATTTAATATTTTAATAAATCATTAATTAAAATAATTAATGAGGCACTTTTTCATCATAAGAAAAAGGCAAAAAGAATATGTTAGTTTATTATTAAGGGTGAAATAAAATTTTTTATTTATTTAAAATCGAACTGTGGAATTTCTAACGAAATCTGCAGATATTTGTACATTTTAAGAAAATTATTTCTAATACGACTATCTTTTTTCTAATAAAAATTTAAGAAAATTTAAGAAAATAAAAGATCTATTATCATATGACTATCTTGTTACACTAAACTAAACTATAAATATAATTTTATCGGCTAATTATTTACCCATCGGTTAATTATTTATCCATCGGCTAATTATTTATCCTTATTCTATTTTATTATATTTTCGGTTATTACAACACAGCAAAGCTGAAAGATAACTGATAGTTAACAAGTCATAAACAGACTTGTGAGAAAAAGTATTTGTTTATTTTGCATTAAACGAAATGTGTAAGGTGTTTGTTTATAATATATTTTAGGAAATGCGATGCATCTTAAATCTTACTTTTAAAGGGGGTTTTGATTGTTATAAATTATGACATTTTCATTTACATTAGGAAATGCGATGCATCTTAAATCTCGCTTTTTAAAGGGGGTTAATTGTTATAAATGATGATGTCTTTTTTCATTTTTACATTAGGAAATGCGATGTATCTTAAATCTCACTTTTAAAGGGGTTTAATTATGACATTTTTTTTCATTTTTATATTAGGAAATGCGATGCACCTTAAATTTCGCTTTGCATAAAAAAAAAATTTGGTAGTGAATCACATGTTTGTAACCAATCAGATCATATTTAATATATCATGCTAGATTTAATTGTGTCGCCCCTGTGCTAGATATATATTTCCCTACAAAATAAACCTTTTTATAATGAATTTTTTTTGGTAAAATGACGATTTTTATTTATTAAATTTCCTTAAAGTAAATCTGCTCTACACATTTACCACATGTTTTACCCATATTGTTTTTATACTAAATATTAATAAAACACCCTTGAAATCGCCTAGGAGCCATGACCAAAAGGTCCATTCCTACAAAATAAAAAAAACAATTGGTTAGTACTATATTAAAATAAAAAAAATTTTTTTATAAAAAAATTGATCAGATCGGTGAATCACATAATCCACATACTATTCATACCAAAAAATTTGTTATACTATACTGAATAATTCTTTATAGCATTAACAAATTTGCTTATAATGAAGTCCTGATCAGCTGGGACATAGGGTTCATTATATCGAGAGGGGACTGTATACTGTACTGTACTTCATTATAATATATATAGAATTTATATAAAATCTCTAGTACATTTATTGTATTTATTATTAATATTTTAGCTATATATTTGCACATATGGTAAAATTTCATTAATATTTCTTTATAACATAAAAAATTTCGTTTTAATGTGTTATTAGTTTAAAGTAGGGATTGGAATCGATTCAACCAAAATTGAATTAATTGAAAATCTAATCGAATCTAATAATCAAATCTCAATAAATCAATTATTTTGACAATATGGTGTAGTGAAAATAATCTTGCCATTTCTATAACTGTACTTTGATAAAAAAAATCCCATCAAATTACTAAATACGTTGATAAAATTAAAGATTCTGCACTTGAACATTCTGGCCAAAACTATAATGCCGGCCAGAATTATGAATTAATGCGACCAATAAAAATTCACCATTTTTATTTAAAACAATATATTATTTAATTAGAATAGAATTGGAATATTACAATTTATTATAATAATAATTTATAATATTGTCATACTGTTGGCATTTAATTTTAATTGTCGATCATTTAAATTCAACTTTATAATACAGAATTTCATGACGCTGAACCAGGTTCGGATGATATTGCAAATAGTAGAAAATCACATTGCAATATTATATTAATTCGATTAATCGAAATCAAAAATCAAATCCCCGAATTGAGGCTTTGATACGATTAATCAAATCTTTAATCGATTCTTGAGATTCGATTTTCGATTGAATCGATTCCAGTCCCTACTTTAATATCGCAATTTAAAATACATTTATATAATAGAAACTTATAAATTACTATACATTTCATGGAAATTGGACAAGTTACTAGTACAAATTTCTGCAATGTACATTTTAATTGGATTTAATTGAAATTTCTGGTAAATCAATATGAAATGTGACGTGTATATAAAATTTCTCTAGTGTAAATTCGACCAGTGAATATTGGAAGAAAACGATTTATGTTCTTCGTATTAAATTTGATAAAATAAACAATTTATAATAATTATTCCAATCTATTGAAGGAAATAATAGGTTTATGAAAGGGGTGGATAATTATACAAGGAATTTTTTGTGTTCTAGTGTTGGGTGTAATTATTATATGTTCTTTAATTTGCTTGTAAAATAAATGCATGGTACTATCATTTATAAAATTAAAAAAAAGGTTTCTAATGTGACTTGTATTATGTTCATGTTTATAAATTAATTTACTATTTAAACGTTAAGGTTTTTTTACAATTTATAACCAGTTTTCTTTACCATTATTTATAGAATTGTTATTACAAAATATGTTCTATACTTTCTAATTTTGTACCTGATTTAAATACATCAGGGATCGGTTCATACTTTACTGTTAATATTAAAAAATAAATTTAAAATAATATATGATATATTAGTAAAATAAATAGCTATTCTATCGATTTTCAATAGATTAAATTTACTTACGAAATTGTCCAAGATGCAACCCGAAATTTCTTTGACATCTAATCGAATTCCATGTGGATAAAATCAATATTATCCAGGATATTACTGTTAAACTACAAAACACATCGAAAAAAGCGCCATATTTAAAACAATATGTAAAAGAAAATGGTTTATGAGAACTATAACAAATATCTTTTGTTGCATAATATAAAAAGATGGCTTGAAAAATGTTCCCAAAATATACGATGTACATCATCCATTTTTTCTCATCTCTTACCTAATAGTAAAAAAAAAATGTTATTAAGAAAGTTTATGATAAATTTTATAGTTAATAATATATTTTTGATACTTACACCTTTCAACATCAAATATGCATAATATATAATTACGATATTTAATGGGACAAAAAAATTAATAATTCTCATTCCACGTAGGTTTTTCTCTAATATGCTTATAATCCAAACCGTATATATATATAAAATTGTATACAATCCTATAATCATGATTTTCGCATGGAAAATTGGGAATTGTATTTGGTATATAGCATCCATGCCTAAATAATAAATAAAAAAAAATATTAGAATTTTGTGGATAAAAGAAACAATTGTTATTTTATTCTTTAAAAAAATTAGCGCTGCATTTATTATTATGAGAACCAATTGTTATTCACTTACTTATTATATCTTTATCATTTATGTATGGATATTTATGTCTTATAGGCCATATCCTAATTAATTATACAAATTTTTGTAAGTTTTTTACTACTTATTACATATTTAAAATATAAATATGAAGTATTGTCGTAAATTACTTTTTTGACCAAAGATGATATATCATTGTGCAATAAAATATCGTGGATATAATTAAAAATATAAGTAAGAGTACGCCTGATGTATAAAATGTTACATTTGTCGGAAAGAAGCAAAATTCTGATGGTAAATCCGAACAAGTGTTTCTTTGCGTGTAAAAAAGGAACACGCCTACGATAAGAGGAAAGGAATGTACTACAAGGAATGAAATTCCATGTAAGATTGTTTTGCTGTAAAACTATAAATGAAGTAGAATGTCAAAAAAATTGATATTTATGATAAGCAAATTTATAAATAAATAAAACCTACCATTGTTATTCCAGAAATAATAGGAAAGAGTATCAGTGCAAGAGATGCAATATTAGTAACAAATTTTCCAGATACTAATAAATAAATAGTAAATAAAAATGTGTATAGAGTCATGTCAATTAAATATGCGTAAAGAAGTATTTTTTCAGTAATTTGAAGTTTCTTATAAAAAATTTGAAGAATGCCCTGAAGCGTATCATCTTCTCTTCTTGTTACCATTTAATACTAATTCAATGTTTTGGTTGATTATAAATTTATAAAATTTATCTATAATTTCTTTTATGAGTTTAGAATTTTTAGCAGGTTATGTATTATGTAGAGATTTTTTTTATCAAATACAAGATTTTAAAGATTATGTATTATGTAGAGATTTTTTATCAAACACAAGATTTTAACATTGGCAAATTTATGACCATTATATATAATTTTTAACAAAGATGTTTTATTAATTGTTCGTATCACTTCTTTGTAAACAATAAGTAATACAAGGCAATCACGGTGTCCCTCCAAATTTCTCCGAGTTGTGACAAATAGAGTCAAATAAGCTGTGGACCACTTAAAAAACCAGATAAATATAAACAACGCGATCTTGCCACTCACATGATCGGTGTCAGTTAAACATCACCGTCATTAATCAATGATTGTTGCATATGAATAGACAAATAAAACTGCATTCTGTATAAAACATGTTTATTGATCTTTTTTTTTGAATGTCAACAAGTCCTTTTGTTTCAAGTGTTACAAAGTTTTTAAAAAAAAGATATTGTTCATCCACTTTATTTGAATTTCATAATTGTTGGTGTACTTCAATCTCCGAGTCTTTTTCATTTTCCAAAATTAAACATGAAATCGATTTTTTTTATATAAAGGAGCATCATTTACAAGTTGATGACTAGTGATAATTGCGTCCTCTTTAAAATAGAGATAAATTAACATATTTCGATAATTATATGTGCATTTTATCAAATAAGAAAAGGATTTTTAGTGATATCTCCTAAGTATACCAAATGCATAATTTAATAATTTAAAATCTTTCAAAAACGCAAAAAAAAAGGAAAATAATAGTAATGAATCATGCGAACGAGTGAAAATTCAACCAGATTGGATTTCGTTTAATTTTTTACATAGAATTAATAAAATTAGGTTCGTCCTTATTGAGAATCGTAACAAAATCCAAAAATGTCGATCATCTACTTTTAAAGCTTAGAAACTACCATGCGACTACGATCATCAACAAAGGTCTTATATAAAATATATTTATTATTGCATTTGCAATAACAATTTATGTAACAAAGATATTTTTAAAAATAGAAATACGTTTCAAATACATAGTGTTTAAAATACATCCTTTTTTATTATGATAAGTTTGTAGCACCATTGGAATGAAACACGCATTTTTAATATAGTAAACTAGAGTCATACCCTAGGGCCTTACTAAGAGTATGATATATACTATAAATTTTAACATTTATTTGCAGAAACAAAAGTATTGGTAAGAATATAATTTAATTTCGTTTAAAATAAATAAATAATTTAATTTATTATTTTTTCATCTAAAATAATTTAATTATTTTTTTTACGTTTCGATTTAATAATCTTGTAATTGGCCTTAAAAGAAGAATTTTTTTGAGATTTATAAAAATTTTTTTTTAAAAAATTTTTTCATTTCTAACCAAAATAAAATTATTCAATAAAATTTACTTCACACGATATGGATATTTCAAATCAAAATTTGGACGATCCTATGTCTACACAATTAATATTTTTATATAAAAAGAATTCTGTCCTTTATTTTTTTAATAAAATGTAAATTCATATAATTTTTTTTAATGATTAAATTCATATAATGTTTTTTAATAATTAAGTTTGTATGATGTTTTTTAATCCCGATTATATATTTTTTCAATAAATAAATTTAATAAATTCGGGTATATATATATTTTTACTGTAATAAAATAAAATTTGGAAAAAATATATATTTTTTAATAAAATTCGGATATATATATTTTAATAAAATTCAGGTATATATTTTTTTTTAATAAAACTAGGTGTAACCTGTCGCGCTGCGCCGGGAATAAAACTTGCCCAGAAAAGTAACAATGATATGGAGAAATAGGCTTAGTATTTTAATAATATTATTTACAGTATGATAAGGTTAGAAGAAAATAATCTAATAAATTTATTAAATGTGAATTCTATTTATAGAATGAAATATTTCACAGTATTCAATGTTTCTTGTCTTGCAGTTCTCACCATTATCTATAAAAACCTTAATATGTTGATATACAGTTACTCTTGAGAAGGCAACATATAATTGCTCATGTGTAAAGACAGGTTCAGGTAGGTAAACACCAACCCTGCTCAGAGCTTGCCCTTGTGATTTATTAATTGTTATTGAGAATGCAACACATACTGGAAAATAACATTGATTCAAAGTAAAGTCTCATCATTTTTCACCTCATATTACTTCTCATTATTCGTCTCCTATTATTTTCTATTACATCTTTTCATTTTCCATTATTTCTTTTTCTCTCCTGTTTACTTCTTTTTGTCTCTCATCGCTTCTTTTTGCCTCTCATCACTTCTTTTCATTTCCCATCACTCCCATCACTCCTATTCGTCTCTCACCACTCCTCTTCGTTTTCCATCACTCCTTTTCGTCTCTCACCACCCCTCTTCGTCTTCCCATCACTTCTTTTCGTCTCTCATCACTCTTTTTCATCATCCATCATGTCCTATTTTTCCTTTTTGTTTCCTATCACTTCTCATTACTTCTTCTATTACTTTCCATTACTCCATTGTTATCTCATTTTTTTTATTAGCATCTTTCTCCTTGATCATTGCAATTTAATGATCTTTTTTATTTATTGTTATTGTTTTTTATTTGTATCACTTCATTAAAAATAAATACAGTGATTTTTTTTCTTTAAAATCGAAAATGTGGGACTTAAATTTTAATATTTGCAAATAAAATTTCATTAAATAAGATTATTTTGAATAAATATATTTGCAAAAAAAAATTTAAAAAATATCTTTGCAATAAAATTTTAACCGATCAAAAATTAGCTAAGAAAAAAATCAGCCATCAGTCGATTAATAAATTTACTTTATATATTGTACATCATGTGACATATTGAAAAAAAAACCCAGATGATCTGTGCCTTATATAAGGGAGTAACGTAAATTGACCTAAAATAGTAATTTTACGTTACTTACTTAGCCAATTTCCGTTACTTACTTGCTACCTACCCGATTTTATAGTTAGGTTATTAGCTTACTTTACTCTGTTACGGATTTATAATTATATAGATTTGACATACAAACCTATATGTTTGCCGATCAAATAAATGGCCTTAATTTTTAAGCTTAAATCAGGCACTGAATCATGCGGTACACAATTCAAAAATTATTTATACAGGATAATCTAAATGTTAGAAGATCAACATGTATTTTTTAATTATATAATATAGATTCGTTATTTCAACTGCTTTTATATATTTAACTTCCTTCAATTCCTATTATAATTAATCACAACAATTAGCCTCCTGAATAATGTATATAAATAATAAATATTTACTTGATACTAATATATGGTTAGCTTTCAGATTTTTGTTCGGATCATACCGCAGATCATGATCAAAAGTTTTTTTTATATATAAACAACCATTGTTCATAATATTGATATCAATATCAACTCAATATCAATTCAATATCAATTTCAATATATAAAAATACTTAGCGCATAAGAGCTAACCAAATTAGTGAATTTCTCCTTCCTTTCCAGGATAGCCAATTAGCAAAGTAACCAATCACAAGAAATATCACTATTAAAATGAAGATCACCTGATATCGTTTACTATATAGTGCGATCTGTATATAGTGTCAAATTCTTTATTTTAAAATTATGATGAGATATTACTTTACATCGTGCGTAAAACTTAAATGTTTAAAAATTAAAACTGCAAATTATTCATAAAAACTAGTATTGCTTGTATGCTTTCATTTCTTGCATAAAAAAATCGGTGTGCGACGGTGTACCCTGAATATTTAAATTGGATGTCTGTGCTTGTGCTACGGATTTTTATATAGGATTTGCAGTGGCGCATCATTTTTCCCAAGTTTATTTGTCAAACAATCTAAAGGAGGCAAATTTTTTAAAATTATGATTAACTAATTGAGATGGGATATAAAGAATATTTCTTACTTTGAGTTTTTAAACTTCTGGTAGATTCTGCATATTTTATCATAACGCTCAGAGGTCTGCTTTTATATATATATAGTAGCACCTGGGTTATTTATTATTATAGGCCCAATATCTGCTGAATTTATATTTCCATTTGGATTGATACTTCCTTAATATGAACCATATAAATAAAACGGCTCATCATTAATAATCTTTTTGGGTAAAATAAGATTTATTTACTAAACAGTCAGAAAACTCTTCGGGCATTGGGTTTTCATGGCATAAAACTTATTCAGTATTTCTTAATTAGAGATTTAGAAATACAAATTAAGAAATTCGTGCCAAATACTCGAAATTTTATTTCTAATTCAGTTGCTATTGGTCTCTTATTCAGATCAGAATGCCACATTCTTTCATTAATTCAATATACTTTAGATGCATTTCTACAATTGGGGGACGAACTCCATCACATATTTTAATAATAAGATCTGTATCATGACTTTTATCCCAAAAAGGTTTTCTACCTGTAAGGGGAGGGCCAGAAATGACGTAATTTAGGGTTTTGGAAAATTGACCCCCTCCCCCCCTTGTCATCATTTCCAAATTTAGGGGACCGTTAAAGCAGGGTAGAATCACGTGACTTTTGAAATTTTTCTTTTTTTTAAATAAAACTCTTTATTATATATAAAACCTTCCAAATAAATATATACTAAGCGCATTTTGACCTGTTCTGCAAGTTTACTTAGAGCACAAAATGAGGTTTAGAACACCATTTTCGATTTATTCAACTTTTTCAATTTCGTTAAAATTGATCTATCCTTTTTTGGGTATGATCAGCAAAATTTGGTTGCTCATATGTAAAGTCAAAAACATTGTTCAAAATCCACCTTTTCTCCCTAAGTAAACTTGTGGAGCAGGCCGAAATACACTTATTTAATGATTTTCAAGTTCACTTTAATTTTAGTTTATAAAAAATTTATCAAATCATAATAATTTTAAATCACGTGATTCTACCCGCTTTAACGGGCCCCAAATTTAGAAATCATATAACATGTGATTGTTTTAAGAATTTATTAAAATTTTTTTGTCATCGATATTAAATGATTACAAAATTCATTAAACTATATTTAATACTAAGAAAAAAATTTAATGTTTTATTATATTATATTAATACTAAGAAAAAAAGATGTTTAAATGTTATATCTTAAACGTAAGATGATCTTGTTCCCATTGCTTTGCTGTCAAATTTTGCTGACACGGCCTACTTTTACCCTTCTTTACTGGTTTTTCTCCTTGGAATACTTGAACATTCCTTATTTCATGATTTGAAATTTCGTTATCTTTAGTATTTTCAACGTTACATCCATAATCCCGCGGTAAAGACTCAGTTTCCTCATTTGTTACTCCACTTTTTGGTGCTTTTTCATTTGAGTGAGTCGTTTTAATATGCAACTTTAGAAACATTTTTGTTGGATAATATCTAAAACATTTTTGACATACGAAACTAGGATATTGATCTTGGAAAATACTGGGACAATGTTCATTGTATCCTGGTAACTTTTCTCTGAAATATTCCAAGGTATGAACGAGATTTAGAAAATGTCTGTCGCAACCTTTTGTAATTGGTGGCAAAAACCCATTATTTGCAGATAAAATATTATAAATTTCAGGTGCATGTGGTTGACTACAACAATTTCAATCCTCGCACTTCCTTATGTCAAGTAAATACTTGCAAATTTGTGCATGCCGATCGATCCAATCCCATGACTCCTCCTCAATATCTAAAAAATCAGACTGATCATGCTCCTTAACATATGTGTCATCGGGCTGGATGTGGGTCTTGCTACCGCTCCACCCACCTCAGCCTCACGGCCTTGCAGTATCTATATGGCCCCTACGGGGCTCAGGAATTCCCATATATTTGTCACCATCTGTTATAAACATCTGTCATATAATAATATACTAAAAAATGATAAAATAAGGGAAAAGAAAGGAAAATAAGAGGGAATCAGAGGGGTATGACAGATATGACAGATATGACAGATGTTTCAGAAATATCGGGAGAGGATAATCCCTAGAAAAAAGTTTTGATTTTACCCCCCAGATCTGTCATACTGTCATAAATCTGTCATATGATCAAGATTCAGTCTATTCATCTGTCAGAAGCAGTGAGACAGCAAACCAGGTAGGTTAGCAGGTAAGCCCCTAGAAGGTCTGTAGAACCAGTAAGACTAACCCTGTCCTGTCCCCGTCATAAAAAATAAGTAATTGAACAATGGGTATACCATAAGTAATATATAAGAATACCTAACACAAAACATGCACAGGTCAAAATATAATAAATCGGCCACCAATCGGTCATATAACTGATTGGTAACTGATTAGTTACTGATTCTTTTAATCAGTTACCAATCAGTCATCAATCAGGTGTTAATTCCAATCGGTTACCAATCAGTTATATGACGATTAGTAGCCGACTGATGACTAATTGTCAATCATCAACCAATCAGGCATCATTGGGTCATCACCTACAGGTCGAATTTATTAGGCCTGTTCAATTCTGTTCAGTTGGATTTTTCTTTAATTTTTTTTCAAACTACGTAATTTTACATATAAAGCACCGGAACCATCAGTTTTCAGCGATTTTGCATATAAAAACACCGGAACTATTAGTTTCGGCATTTTTTTTTGTAATTTTACATTTAAAAAACGCCAGAACTAATAGTTTCGGCATATTTATTTAACCAAATGACCGATTAATGACTGTTTTGTCAATCAGTCATCAGCCAGCATGTGACCGATTGATGGCAGGATATAAAAATGTCATCAATCGGCGTTCGTTTTAATACATTATAAAATTAAGGTCAATCACCACCTATCATGCATATGCCGGTTGGTGACTAATTGGTAGCCGGAAGAATAGAATACTAAAAGCCGTGGTCTGTTGCCTCTTGTTATCTGAAATTATTACTCAGGACAATTTTTTTCTCAATGTGCCGGTTTGTGTATAGTCGATCAACTTTACTTGTACAACTGAACAGGTTTGGCTGAATTATATAAATTATTATAAATTTCACTACCGATTGAAATTTTTTTTTTTTTTTTTTTGGTAAACGTATTTTATTAATTTTATTAAATCTCTCCATACCAAAACTTTAAAACTCAATTTAAAGTAATCACGTAAAATTCTTCTAAATCTATTTTTATTAAATCTTTGATTTTTTTATTATTTTTTTTGTTTTCTAATTTTTCTAATTCTACCTCGCTTGTGTCTGTCCCATTTTTAGATCTTTTCTTTTTCCTTTTCAAATCCTTGAAGATTCCCATTTGTTTTTCCAATTCAATCGTCTCATTACATCTTTCAGTCCATATTTGTTTTTGTAATCTTATCAAATATTCGTCACAAATTTCTCGCATTAATATTATTAGCACAACAATTCATCCACTTCTCATTTATAAGTCCTCTAGTCAATTCTCTAATAACACCTTCCGTAACCATAATATTTGACCTCGTCGATGCCACTTCTAAAATTTTGTCAATGAAACCACTCCTAATCTTATCTTTGTTAATACTTCACTGGTACTTTCTTTTAATAAATAAAATTCTGTATTAGTATCATTTTTGGAACACGACCAAACATGATCCCACGTTTCTTTTTCGATCTTGCATCTTGGACACTTCATGTTTAGAATTCCCCATACTTCTCTTTCCAAAGTGTTTCATACGTCGGTAATATTTTTAGAAAATTTTTAATGCGCCAGCATCTAATTGATGCGTCTTTCTATTCGTTGTATTTTTGACGTCATGATTTCATTATTTATCAATTTAAAAGTTTCTTTCCAATCGATGAAAATGTTCGCTCCATTTACTTCAATAAAACAATCTTTGACATAGTCTAATAATATTACATCTATTTTTGTTATATTATTACTAAGCTCTTTAAACCAGTATCTATACCCTCCTTCGATCGGTATATGATTCCAACGTAGACTATATTCATCAATTATCAAATTGTTCAAATTTATTTTCACTTCAGGTATAACTTCTTTACACTTAATTAATTCCTTTTTCAAGGCTGGTAATTTCAAGTCTTGCATCGTCAAATCCATATTTTTGAGCTCCAATATTGTGTTAACAAAATTTAAATAGCCCGTCATCTAATTCTCTTCTCATACTACCTGTTTCACTATATTTATATAACCACTCTACTATCCTAATATCCGTTCTTAAATCTAATATAATATTACATGGTAACATTATTAATGCAACTATTCTCATTTTTAATGATTTAATTTTTCCTTCAAAATTAAATTTATTGACTTCATTATTCTTTGGAATCACTTCTATTCCAAAAAACCCGTTTAGACACAGATCAGATCCTTTCTGAATTATACCTTCAACCTGTAAAATCACCTCTTTGTCTCATTTTCCCTGTTACAAATTCTTTAATTTTCACAGAACCTTCTATTTCTTCTTGACCCATATTTTATTAACACATTCTTCTATATTACTATAAACTTTCATATTATTATAATTTTTTTCTTGTAAATTCACCAATATTTTCTTTAACTACCATTTCATTTTTCTCATATATATTTTCCCTCGTCATGTATGGTTTCATTAATGTTATATCATTCTTATCTTTCACTACCCTCCCCTTAATCAATAAAGCTGTTTCTTTCTCAATATAAATCATACATTTTTCTTTATTTGTCTTCCTTCTAATATTGAACGCACATCCTTTACAATCAATTAAATAAGGTGAATTATAATCATTATTACTATCTTGTAGTTCTTTATTCGATCAAATGTTTTCCAATTTCATCGTATTTCCTATGACGTGACTTTTTACTTCTAATACTATATATGATCTCGTTATCTTTGTTCCTTACCGATTGAAATCTATGCGCAAGAATTCCTCTTATATGATATGCTGTCTACATTACAGACTAATTACGATTATAAATTTTGATTTGATCGGTTGCAGCAATATTTTATCAGTTTTCTTTTTCGATTAGATATAGCTTTTTTCTTCCGATTACCGATTTTTGTCATTATTTTCTGGCTTTTTTGTAGTAGTAAACTTGGTAGTAAACAAGTAATTTTTTAAATAATTTTCGCTTGATACAAAATATATTTAGCGATTATCACTTTTATGTTAAGAAAATAATTAATTATATGTGTTAAATATATAAAATAAGTTATTTGCATAATTGAAATAAAGTTTAAAGACCGATTAATAAATTGAATCAGGATTGTTAAGAAAAATTCGCGAGAATTTTCCTTGAACTGCTTAAAAAACACGTTTATTGATTTAATTTTAATAGAATAATAAATATTTATTTAGCTCAAGGTTTACGTCTTTTATGAATTTCGATACACAAATTACCAATTTAAAAAATTTCACTATAATTGAATCTATTTTTGAGCAAATAGCACATTTTGGTGGCGAAATGAGATCTGTTTCACAAATTCCTATTAGATTCCGATATAACCAATAATTTGAGCACATCTTGTGACCGATATGACCGATATAGGCTTATCTACTGGCTTATCTATCATGTTATTGTACCATATCCAGCATATTAGCAAAAATGTATACTTCTATACTGGGTAGCATTGCATCATATATATAAGATGTAAGAAATTTCTCACACTTTTTTTTTTTTTTTTGATAAAATTTCTCACACTTTTTTTTTTTTTTTTTTTGATACACTTTATTTCTCACACTTTATTTCACACTTCATTTTATATATAAAGGATGTAAGGATGTAAGAAATGTCTCGCACTTTATTTCTCATTTTTAATAACGATGAACGACGGTAATAATGAAAATACCACGGAAGAGATTGAAATTATAAACGTTGGTAAAGAAGGAATGTCTTACGGCGAACTAAAAAGGCTCCATAGCATGTCCATGTTGACATTAAGCAACATGTCGAAAGTTATATCGTCTCTTCCATCAACGTCAACGTCAACATCATCATCACCAACAAACCCAATAACATTATACTCTTCAAAAAATGTTAAAATTTCAAAAACAAACAATAATTGGTTGATTCCGTATTATCCTTTCAAAGAAGGCTGCCGGGTGTGTCATTATTATGGACATTCTTTGAAAAATTGCCCTAATCTTAAACCTGAATTTCGAGGAGTAGATCGTTGTATACATTGTTGGGAACCAGGGCACTTAAGTGGTAATTGTAGTAGGGATTCAAAGGTACCACCGTATAATGAAGATTTTTTATCCCTGGAAGAAATCATAAACAATTTATTTTATAAATAATTTTTTTCTTTTATAATTTTTTAAATAATTTTTTTTCTTTTATAATTTTTTAAATCTTTTTTTTTTCTTTTAAAAATTTATCATGGGTTGCCGGTGGCAGTGATAAATTTGGAAAAAGTTCACCTGGACACCGGGTGGTGTGGTGACTTTTCTTTTTATATACTGTATATAATGTAATAAAATAATAAATATACCGTAATAATATAAAATTATAAGTTCTTAAATTTAATTTACTAAAATATAAATTAGATTAATTCCTGCATTTATTAAAAATTAATAAAATTGACAATATAAAATCAATCGGATTGCATTGCATTTAATAAAATTTTATTAAATTCTACTTTATTATTAGTTTTATTGTAATGTTATATGACAAAAGTGTTTTCTTTTTGTAGTAGCAATTAAATATGAAAGTGTCTGTTTACTGGAATAACCGCCATATATTTAATAGGGTTCCTTTTACCTATTGTAAAATCACTAGTTATAAATCGGGCATAAATGTTATGAACCGGTATAATACTGTCTCTACCTATATTGTAAAAATCATATTTCCATATCTCAATATTACAACTATTATTGTCATTATTGACCCGACATTGAAATCTTTTTTGTTGATCTTCTGCCGGTAAATACCACTTAACGAACGCTAACCGATGCGTATGGTAGCCATCTGGAAGTTCAACTGTATGCTCAAAGAAGAACTGAACTTGACCAGGGAACGCTTCAACTATTTCATTTTCTTGTATAAAATTAGCTAATATATATGAATTCTTTTTATATTGAGGTGAAATTACTGATCCGAAAATTTCAGAACCAATTCGGACGCGACCAAACTGATTAGCTCGAGGATGAACAATAATCTGCTGGTTTGAATTTCTCAGCTTTATTTGTCTGCTTGAGACATATTTGTTAAATGATATAAAATCCAAATTATACGCATCTTTGTAATATTGTACCAAGTGATCGCAAATTTCTTCAGGAAGATTAACCTTTAATCTTGTCAGTTTCATCATTTCGCCGGGGAATGGTTCCTTGCCAGTAATTGTTTCATCAACATCAAGACGAAAGCTTCTCATGAATCGGTGCATTTCATCAAAATTAAATTCATCGTATGCAGATAAGCTGCCGACAGATGGCCGAGGGCGTAACAACTTTAATCCTTCTTGGAGTCTCAGATTATCCGATTGATCAGATAATAAATCATCAAGTTTCTGATTTTGCATTATGATACGTAGGAGCTCTGACTCAATTTGACGATGTGAATTAGGATACGAACCTAAATACCAAACATTATCATTTAATAATATGGTCGTAAAAAAAAATTTATCAGCCTCAGAAACTCACCTAAAATACCGTTCATTCTTTCGAACGAAAAACACCAGAACGAATACAAGGGACCATAATCATGGCAGCATTCAGTAAGATGAAGGGAAAGGTGAATGTTCGGAGTGATGTATTCTGATCCGTAATGTTCTTCGATTAATTTAGCAACAGTTAACAACCGGCTATGTGCTTCATTTAATGAATTTCTATCAATAATGCGTGATACTAATAAAAAGCACGCTCTAACGAAATTTGCTAAAATTTTTCTATCAGATTCATCTAAAAGATCCCAAAGAATCGGTGTAGCATAAATCATGATGAAGGATCTCCATTGATCGGCTGTAAATGCGGAAAATCCATCTCCAGTTGCTATATTATCAGGAACTCTCCCTAAATCGGCGGGTATTTTGATTCTTTTTGCCCGTTTTTCGATTAATTCGAGGTCAGATTTTGTTAATTTTCCGTTTTCAATCCATAGTCGCTTCACAATCCAACGAGTAATCCCGAGAAAAAGACAGTGCATCGGATCCACAATTAGGTGCCTAATCGGATTGAAATAAGGAAGCCTCAACATTTCTGACCAGCGTACATGTGTATCAGAAACATGTTGTTTTCTTTCTTCATTGGATATGCAGCTCAGCCAACCTTCAGCATTACGTCGATGTTCATCTACACTTCGCTCTCTAAACCATTCTCCTATATTATCAAATCCCCCGAAGTTTGGCCTTTTGTTATCACCATTTCTTTCAGCGCGTTTATAGCATCTATGGCAGCCAACTAATGCCGATATGTGGCCACACAATTTTCGCACCGCGGGGATATCGTTTGAACAGCAAATGACGGCTAATCTGATTCTCTTTCCTGTTGGATGTTTTGATGACACTGGTAAGTCAAAACCATGCCAAAATTCTAGCAATACATCAATTATCGGGGCAAGGTAATGGTTTATATGGTGTAATTTAACTTCTGTGGGTCCCGGTAGTAGACCAAGTGTGAGCATGTATTCCTTCTTGAATCTAATATCACGAGGAAGATTACAGATAACGCCATAAATCACACCACAACTATAAGTTCTCGAATCAAATGGCTGGAACCAGTCCAGGTTTAACATTATTCCCAGATGAGTATCTGCTGTTTCTGGGGCAAAAAATGGCGAAGGATCTGGGATATCATGTTGTGAGGGAAAAGTTTTCCAAATATCGCCGTCATAAATATCAAACATTAACCCTTGATTAACACTCCGATTTGTCCATTTTCGTAAAAGCTCTTCAAAACCTGCTCGTTGATACAATGCAACTAGCTGTGTCTTTAAGCATGGTAGAGGGTAAATCATTATCGGCCGCCAAATATATCCTTTAGATATTGGTACCTTTTTTAATAAGACTGTATTGCAAGATTTTCGTTGACTCTTTATCGGATGATTTGGGAACTCGACATTGTTGCATCTTGTGCTGGAGTCGGCTGAGCTTTTGGAAATGACTTCTGTTGGATTGAATAATTTATTACATTGGGGACATACTGCATAAGTATTTGATTTTTTAATAAATCCCATTAGTTTTTTTGCCATATAGGCAGATGAAGGAAAATTTTCAAATCTATTCTTATTGATTTCCAATAAAACCAACTTGAAAAATTTAATTAACGCGTCGATTGCCGAATCGGATAGCTGGAATCTTGTTTGATACTTAAAAATCCAAAGTAAAATCCATGTATCACTAAAGTTCACGCGTGTATTAGAAGTTTCGACAGTATCATCAAAATCGGGAGCAGAAAATTGCTTCATAGTTAATGCTTCATCATCATCTGATAGCGTTTCATCATCAATTGGCCGAAAATCTTCATCACTATATTGTTGATCAACTTCTGCCGGGTTAATAAATTGATGCCTGGCATGCCTAGCATCACGATTTTTAAGCGTTTCATCATCAATTGGCAGAAAATCTTCATCACTATATTGTTGGCAAGCTTCTGCCGAATTAATAAATTGAAGCCTGGCATGCCTGCCATCACGATTTTTAATAGTTGCAGGATTCGATCCTGAAACTTTCCTTTTCTTTTTATCAGGTTCTTCCATTGCCAGCCGCAACTTTTCCTCCTTTGCATAGTGTTTTTCTCTCGTTCTCGACTCAGTCCACTTACCATTGCATTTTTTGCAGTTGCATGGCACTTGTGGTCTTACTTTCGTAGTTTTTGAAGCTACCGGTATAGATAATTGGTTTTTTTTAGATTGACCAACTGTTGTTTGTTCTCGCATCTTTAAATATAATGTGACTGAAAAATTAAAAAATGCGCGTTTACCCAATACGATGGTATACGCGGCATAACCTATTTAGAATAAATTAAATGATGTCACATACTCTCTCCCTACCGATAAATATAAACACGTAAATAAAAAGAAATTTTTTTTCACTTTAGCTGGTCTCCACTTCTCCACTCTCCACCTTTTGAAGTCTTTTCCGCCGAAATGGGCGACAAGGTTAGGAAAGACCACAACAAAAAAGAAAGAGCTATGATAACTCAGGGACGTCATCCATGTGCAGACAAAAACCGCCAACCAAAGTCCAAAAAATATAGCACGGAAGAATCGTAATATTAATAATATATTCTTAATTATTGTTTTGCGAATATTTCGTTATTTCGTTCGAATATTTATTTGAATATTTATTTGAATATTTATTTGAATACAAATTTATTAATAAAAAGAAGACGCGCACACGAGAGACGTAAAAATGAATATTATCACCCATCTTCTTGTCCGTCGGACTCAGAAGAACAATTATCAATACGTAGGAGAGAGAACCGACAAGCAGGTTAATGTTTAATTAGAAGTCTTTTGACCTTTTTACTTTGTATCACTTTACACTACTTTACACTCCTAACTCGTATACATGTAATACGTTGATGCTGACTTAATTGGAAAATTACGAACATGAAGTTGCGGGAACTTCTTACCATGTAACAAGTGATTCGGAATCGGCTTCCGGTGACAAATCTGGTAATTCTGAGACCTCTGATGACGAATCTGGTAATGCTGATAGCGAATCGACTTCTGACGATCCCGATTCGATCTCTGACGATAGTGATTCCGATTCCAATTTTATTCCAAAATATTATTTTTCAAAAGACAAAATGCCACACGATCTTCGGGAGGCCTTGAGAGTAAGTGAAAGTTTAATTTATTATTGAAATTGTTAATTAATGTTGTTATTCGCAATTTAGCTGGAAGTGAAATGGCTATTAAGCCGGTTCCCGGATGAAGATAAGCTTAACCTTAATGAAACGTTTGAACAACAATCGGACCACGTGAATGAAATTATTGTACCGGCAATTATGGAATCATTAAATAAAACGATATTTCCAGTCGCCAATAAAGTTGTATACAGCATGATACATTCATTACACCGACACCGACGAGAAGAATACAAACTTAAAAAAAGATCACCAGAATTCATAGACAAGCAAAATCGAAGACGACACTCCAATAGCCGAAGAAATTCAGTAAATATTATTAATTTCTGTCTTATTCTGTAGTAATTTAGTTTGTTTTATATACACTTTTTTTTACAGAAACAAAAAAATAGGGCAAAAATGATTAATCACTTACGAAGGGTAGGCGATCCACTAATTCGGAAATTCAATAACGAATACCTGCAGCCAGTCATTAATCATAGTGCATATCACTCCCCCGAAATTTCTGAAACGGATGAAGAGAATCCATCCGGAAAAAGAAAAATAGTGATAAGAGATTTCAAATGGCGGTCGTCAACTGTAAGTAATGTCTTGAAATTAATAACAATTAGCATAAATACTAACCATTTTTTTTCTTCTTATGCTAAGTGTCGTATGTTTTTACGAAATTACATAGATCAGAAGATTTCTGAAAAGTCGAAGGTTCCTAAGAAGAGAAAATATGTTTATGATAACGAAAATTTTTATGACAAGGAAGAAGAGAAACCCTGCAATGCTCCTAAATGGACTTGTACCAAATATAAAGGTATATTAAAAACACACATTAACGATGCCTGCGGCCGTCAGTTTGGCAACGAATTACCATCAAGACCGAACGAATTAAATGACAATGAAATTTAATTTCTTAATGTGATTTGTTAAATTAGAAAAGTTAGATTATAGCTCATATTGATTGTTAAAATTAAAATAAATAAAAATCAGTATCATTTAGATTAATTAAATATCAATTCATATATCAATGTATTAATAATAACCGATTTATGCTGTTGATTATTGAGTTCTGTTTATTTCCTATTTTCAATTAAATTGCTCGAATATTGACTAAATTGTGCCGGTTAAAAAAGTGCCCGATTAATGACGAAATCTTGCCGGTTAAAAAAAAGTGCCCGATTAATGACGAAATCTTGCCGGTTAAAAAGTGTCCGATTAATGACGAAATTGTGCCGGTTAAAAAGTGTCCGATTAATGACGAAATTGTGCCGATTTCCGCCATAAATTTACAGCAATCGGTAATCACGCCGATTCAAAGTAATTTGAATAATCAGCATTAATCAGTAAATGATCGGCATTAATCGGATAGTCCGATTATTAACTGATTGATATCCGATCACATGCCGATTTTTAATCATTTGACCTGTGATGCATATGATGAACTTACACGCAGCCACTTCTCTTGCCGAAGACCTTGGTCTCGATCTTGTAGACATCTATGGAATTCATAAATGGATCCAAATGCAGGTTTCACCCCTCAACGATCCCGACATAGTAAGAGAGATGGTCAGAAACCTTCTAGTCAAAGAATTCAGAAAGCATCTTAAGATAAACAGACTCTGGTACAACTGTTGTAAAGCCGAGTTGTGGAAGCGACATGAGAAAGCCGAGGAGGCATACGACAGGGCAGTAGAAAAGAAGGAAAAAGCGGGGGATGATCTTGGTCAATCATTTGAGGAGGAAGGTATTGGAAATCGTGAACTTCATGAGCTTAAATGGAAGGCATATCAAAAGGCTTGTAAAGAGTTATCAGAAGCTAGAAAAGAGCATTGTATGGTAAGGTGGGCTGTCGAGCGGTATGGATTTCACTAGATATATGTGGATTGAAAAAGGGGAAGGAAAGATTTAGAGCAGTCGTAATGGTTTGTGGTTTATAGTTTTTTTTTACCCCTAAAAGATAACCAGGTATGACCAAAGGACCGCAGAACCACAGGACCACAGGACTACAGGAGGATAACTGGGTAGGAGTGCGGATCTTTGAAAAAAATATATTCGGCAATTGAAGATTAGGTAACTATAAATTAGTACTCGATTTAATAGAACAAAAAATGACTGCCCAAACTAGCATTTAAGCTCAAGTTATCCCCAAGTTCGGTGAACAGAAGAAGGCTTTTAGTATTGATGAGCTTAAACAGCTCATTAACGCTGCAAAGAATATGAGAGATCTCAATCAAGCTAAAGGTTATCTTTGCAGTTACTTTATCCCCTGCTCCAACCTGCATGAAGTCTTCATGTGGCGGTCAGAAATCAAAAACCTCGAGCACATCTCTGATAAAAATATTAATAAACTTATCCGTCCAATTACCAAAGTCTTTTACACACAATCCGAACAAAGTCCTTCACAAAAGGTTGAATTCAATATCAACAAATGGTTTATGATCGAATATAGTACTGTATGTGTAGCTACCTGTGACCCTCAAAAATCCTGTATCTTTAAACTAGGTGGCCAACTTTATCTCAATATCTTCCCAGGATTCCTCCATATCCTGCGTCCGATATTCACTTTTGAATCTACAACCCACCTCGCGGTTAAATTTATCTTCTCCCACATTCAGGATATCTGGTGTTCAGGCGATTGGAATCTTACTGAGTATATCATCAAGTGGTTGGCCGGTGTGTCTGCTGGAAGGAAAATGTATTCGATTCTCTACCTGAAATTCGGACAAGATTGGGGTAAGAGTATTATAACAGATTTCATTCAACGTAGTGTCTTAGGTACTCAACTTCATCAGTAAGTTTTTTAGTATTAGGATCCTTAGAGATTCCTAAAATTATTAAAGAATCCTTAAAGATTTTTAAATTTTAAAAATCTTTAAGGATTCTTTAATAATTTTAAAAGATCTTTAGGGATTCTATAAAATAATAGATTCCTTAAGGATTTTTAAATGTTTTATCCTTAAGGATTTTTAGAAATATTATTTTTAAGAATCCTTAAGGATTTTTAAAAAACTTTTATTAAATAAATCTATATATTTTACTTATAGTAATTAATAAAGTAATATTTATTAAAAGTAGAATTTATTTACAAAAAATTCATTTTGATAATAAAAACGTTTTACTATATGTACTAATCCTACAATTGAATTAAAGGGAACTACATCATAACTATTTACAAATTTTAAGTGTGGACACTCATACTTTTTAGGATATCGTTTAGAATAATAATCATACCAATGTATTAGTGCAATTGGTAAAGTTGAAGAAGATAATATAATTTCAGCTAACATTAAAATCTAAATTTATAATAATTATAATGACAAATATCATAGTAATTAGTAAACTTCAGTTAAAAGTAAAAATATAAAATTAAAAAAATATAAATTTTAATATAACTTACTTTTTCATAACATATTCCATTGTCTGTTAAATAATCAGCATCATCCATTGCAATTGCAATATCACTAAATTTAGGTCGTCCATAAAATCTACTAGTTGCATATACTATTTCGCCATTTGTTAATATTCCAGATGCATAAATTTTTAAGTTAATATCATCATTTTCTGAAATATTTGATTTCTCATCTAAAAATGCATCTAGACAATAAATTAAATTTTGTATTCCTTCAATACATAAACTATCTATATCTTTTTCATGCTTTAATTTTTGTTCAAGATTATCCAATTCACTGATAGATAGTTTCTATAATAAAGATCGCATACAATCTAACTTTAACATAGTTGGTTTTTTTAATTCATTAGTTGTAATTATTTGCCGACAAATCTAAATATAAAAACCATTTTATTTTTTGACATTAAAAACAATAAATAAAAATATATAAAATAATTATTATAACTTACAGTTTTAATGATTTGATTAAGAACATTCTTTTTATTAGATATTCTATATGGGGTTTTAACCCAATTCTTATGTAATGTTTCGTAGGTCTCAGTCGTTAGTCCATTAATTGCACCATAACGTTTAATAGTTTGAATAGTATGATATCGCCACATGTGAAGTTTTGGTAGGCGAAGTTCACTTCGTGAAAATGTCTTAAATAATTTGACAAAATCATCTGACCATCTAATAATTTCTTGCTATATCAATATAAGAGAAACTGAGATTAAATAAATTAAATAAATTAAATTACAACTTAATGATAATTAAAGAATTACCTCAAACTCATTTAATTCATCTTCATTAAATTTTTCTTTTCTAGATGTTATATACATTTTAACAAATTTTATAAAACATTGAATTAATTTTTTACAATCAACGAACTCATATGACGTATTTTCTGTATCATTTCGATGTCTGATTATATCATTATTTGTATAAAGCTCATCTAGTACAAATATAATTATTTTCATAACATCACGCATTTCTGCTCCAGTAAATTTTGCCCCTTGTTGATATCCATTACGCAATATTCTTAATCCACTAAATGGCGTAATAGTGGCTAACTGAACATCCATTTTGGTAATAATTTGATTACCAGATTGATACATAATCATTTCTCTTGTAAAGTCAAGCATATATGGAAACAAACCAATTTCTTGCAGGTGCATACGGTCTAATGCCACTACATCATAAATATTCATCATTCTAAAGTAAATAAATTATATTAATTTAAATAGGATTATTTTTTAAATCAAATATAAATTAATTATTTAATATTTTACCTAAATTTCCAGAAAAAGTTTTCATGTTCATGAATGGAATATTTTGCGGCATCATGTGATAAAACAACTGCACTCATATTTTCGTGGATTCGTAAAATGATAGAATTTACATTAACATGCGTGCATATTATTTAATTGATCTCCCGGTATAAGACATTTGTAGCAAGGACATGTTGTACAATATGATTTGTAAGTACAGCAAATACTTTGTGCCTCTGACATATCAGCTAATATAGTAGATATATGTGGAATAAAATGTTCTACTTTTCCATTTATTGCCAAGTAGATGTCTTCTTTCCGAAGAAGTGGGCTTAGCAAATATTTCAGAGCACGTTGTTCCAAATTTCGCTTGTATTGTTTAAATTTCTTAGATTCTCGAAGTTTACCGTCTCTAGTACTCAATTGTGGTAAAAAGCAAACAAAAACCTTTGCATCAGGGAAATTCTGGCGCCAATTAGGAATATTAGTAAGCGTTAAAAATACTGGGTATTCAGAATGTCGCCCATATGTATCAAGTGTAGTACCATCAATGTATAACATTACTGCAAGAATTTTACTAAAAGGTGACTCTCTTTCACGCTACCATTCTGCAGTATTTTGTTCTGAATATACTCGCATCAAAGTTCCATTCTTATTAAATAAAATATCAATTATTAGTTATTTATTATAAAAATACTAGTCATTGTTAAAATTCTATACATACATCACGAGATTCCCACTATTCCTTATAATCAAGAAAAAATTCTTTACATAATTCTTGATTAGATGTAAGACTTTTTATTGCATCAATGATAGGACGATAATGTAATTTATAAGTTATTCCTTCAAATTCAACGAGATCTTGTGTTTTTAGATGAAGACCTTTAATATTCATTGTATCCATATACAATCGTCCCTTTCGTGTAGAAGCAGGTAGTAGTTCAGTACAATTCTTTTTTATTATTTGTAACATTGCATCACCTGCTGCATCTGAAATACGATACTGTGTTATTGCTGTCATAAATTCTTTATATGTCTGACTTGGCCATGTAACGGTTTCTTGTTTATTATTGCCATTTAAATCATCAAGTGCAGCAATATAACTTCCATCGTGAAAATCGTCAATATCACCAGAAGAATTTTCACTTTCATCACTATTATTTGATAATTCATTATCATCATCATCGATACTTTCATCCTCATCGATCCTTTCACCATCATCGCCATCAACATCTTCGATCCTTTCATCATCATCGTCTTCGATCCTTTCACCATCATCGCCATCACCATCTTCGATCTTTTCATCATCATCGTCTTCGATCTTTTCATCATCATCGTCTTCGATCCTTTCACCATCATCGCCATCACCATCTTCGATCCTTTCATCATCATCGTCTTCGATCCTTTCACCATCATCACCATCAACATCTTCGATCCTTTCATCATCATCATCATCGATTTCAATCCTTTCATCATTTCCAAAACTTGAAATTTGCGATGGTAACGGATTTTGATCATCTATTGGTAATAAATTATCTGCCTCAGCCTCAGCAAGATTGTCTGAAGATCGAGGTGGTTTTTGGTACTCATATCGTTGATCTTGTACCCAATTTAGTGTTCGTGACTGTTGGAAGTACGGATGGAGTCGATTAAAATGTTGTGTAAGACTCTCTCTTCGTGAAAAACCTCTCTCACAGAAATTACATTTATACATTTTTGTATTTTGTCTTTCTTTAATTTTCTTATTCACTTTTCCTTACTCCTTCCTATTAATTAGTAACTGGAATTATTGCTTTACTAGTTTGCCGAGAACCTTATATCATCCAAAAAATATTAGTTCAGTTGCACTACCAAACCACCATTAATACTTTTTAGAAATAATTACCTAATCTTATATTTTCTCCGATATTATCCAAATATATAACGATAATAATTTCTAAACCATAAATATTTGACACTGGCGTATATTGTCTTTCAAGAAATATTTTTGGATGAAATATATAAGGGAAATGTAGAAAGAAGTTAAATTTACAATAAACGAAGATAAATGAATTAGTCAGTTTCAGTTATCATCATTTTCTTACTGATTTTAATTAATCATTATGTTTGTTACTATGTAATTGATTAGTAAGTATTCAGGGATAATAGTCTAATTTACATTGATTTTGCGGAGATAGAAAATAACTTATTTAAACTTTTTTTTTTTTTACTTTAATCCTATTTCTTTCTCGAATATTTTTTTATATATATCACGGCAAGTAAGGTTTTTTTACTTCTTTAACGTGTAAATTATTTTCGTGTCAATTCACTAAATCTCAAAAAGACAAAATAAAACTTTTCAATATTTCGCTCTTCGGTGATATAAGACATCATTATGACTAAGAAAAAAGGCAAGTAATACGTTCAACAATAAAATAATTTGAATATATTAGAAATTAAATTTTTATATTTCTATTTATTATTGTAGCACCTACCCGAAAAGTCTTAAAAGAAACTCAGAAGATATCTAACGTAACTACTGATAATTCCAGGAGAAAAGTTAGCGAAGCAGACAAAATTGCTTTGAAGTTGGGCTCTAATTCTAAAGGTAATATCTTTAATAATAGAATTATTTTATTAAACGACAATAATAAGTTCATAATATAGTGTAAGAAGTGAAAACTAACAAATTTTATATTTATTTATTATAAAAAAAAAGTCACAAAGCGAAAGAAAAAAAATCCCATTACGCTTGAACCTATTGTTATCGTTGATGCAGATCAAACAGAACAATGTAATACTGCAATGCAAGTTGAAATGGATTGTGAAGTTGCAGATATTAATGTAGGACGAATATCAAACAAGACTAATGGTAAGATGTGTTATTTGTCATTATCATGGGTTATTTAAGCGTAATCAAAATATACATTTTAATTTTGATTTATGATAAACACATCTTATTATCATCTTATGGAAGGTTTAAAAAACTGTTTAACTCAAAATAAAGAAATATTTCAAGTAATTTATGATGTTAAAAACGAGCAAAAGGAATTTTATAAGAAAACTCGTGAACAATTAAATGAACTATTGGAAAAAGTTGACCAATTAATGATTCCTGAAAACTCTTATTGGAAGGTGTATAATTTGTAATTGCTTTTTTACTAAATTTATCGACCACTTATTTTTATGTATTTAGAATTTAGCGTCAAAAACTTGTAAAATTCAATTACCCATTCTTGGGATTTATTCAGACGGTATTGCATTTCAAAAAGCATTTGAGGCTATGCTTGAACAAGAAAAACCTGGATACATTGAGAAGCATGGACCTCAATGGATGCATATTTATGAAGGACGAATTAAACCTTTGGTAATTATGGATTTGTTTGTTTTATTAATAGTAATACTAAATAATAACTATTAATATAAAATTTCTATTTTTAGTGTAATGATATAATTAAAAGTCGGCGTTGTGATAAAGCCAAAGATATCCGTGCCGCCATGTTTGACATATTTGGTGAAGATTGGCTAGTTCGTATAAATACTACTGCATCAGCTGATGATATTTGTTCATTTAAACAATTACGTAAAACCAAAAAAGCATTTGAATGCTTATTTAAAACTGATGAAGAGGGAAACCTTTTATATATTCAAGCAATAAAGAATAAGGCATGGGGTAAAAAGAAAACAAGTGAAAAGGATACGGCTTTTACCCTAGCTGTATGTGAAACTGTGTTAAATCCGAAACATCCGAAAATATCTATTGGTGATAATTCTTTGCGAAATAGATATAATATTTATTTGGTATGCAATATGTATTATATTAATTATTTAATTAGTTAAAAAATATTTACTAATAAATTTTTTTAGGATTGTCTTTCTAATTCAAAGGAGATAACCGCAAATACTACTAAACAAATTAGACTTATGGAACTATGTAAAGAAAATGATAGTGATACTAGTAGCAACAATAGCGGTGATAGTGAGAGTAATTATGATCAAGAATTGGAGGATAATCAAGAATTGGGGGATAATCAAGAATTGGGGGATAATCAAGAATTAGAAAATAATTATAATCATGATAGTAATCAAGAATTAGATAGTTAAATTAGGAGTAAAAATTGTATAAATTTCGAAATAATAAATAATTAATAGAAAATTAAATAATTAAATAATATCCTTAAGGTTTACTTAAATAATGTCCCTAAAGTTTCTTTTAAACAATACCCTTAAAGGTTTTTTTAAATAATATTTCTAAGGATTCTTTTTAACCTTTAGGGATTTCTTAATTTTTTTTTCAATAAGGAACCCTCAGCGGAGGGGATGATTCTTTGAGGATCCTTCTTATGTTATGGATTTTAGGATTCTTTGAGGATCCTAATACTAAAAAACTTACTGATGTTGTTTATAAGACCAGCGATCCTCAAACGATTCTTGGAAGTTTCAATGGGCAATTACAGGGTAAAGTTCTTCTTCTTTTCGAGGAAATGCCCACAGAAAAAAGCCAGTGGAATAATCTGTATTGATCGTTGAAGGATAAGGTAACAGATGACATAATGGAAATCCATGAAAAATATAAGACGCCAACACATTACAAAAACTTTATATCCACCATTGTACTCACCAATGAAAATGCTCTCAGAGTGGAGAATGACGATAGGCGCACAGTGTTATTGGATGTGTCACCATCCTGCAAGGGAGATCTCAACTACTTTAAGAAACTTGGTGACACTATGAAATACCCAGGTGCCAGTGAGGCATTCTATGCTTACTTGAGAGCCATTGCAGACGCTTATCCAGACTTCAATGGGAATCCACCACCTATGACAACATCTAAGCAGGATCACATCATATCGACTCTCCCACCCCTCTTTCAATTCATAAAGGATACATACCTCATAGTAAAAAATCATATGACCGATCTACCTGTTCAAGAATTTTATAGAGTATATACTTCATACTGTGAAACTCATTGCATTTCACCCTTATCAAAGATAAACGCTTCTAGAATCCTATCAAATGAGTTGAGTATAAATAGTAATCGGACTTATATAAATAAAAAGTTAACCCGAGTATATAGTATATCCAGGAGGATCTATACAAGAAGTTTCTTGGCAAAAACTGGATACATGAAACAGATGAAATCGATATAGAAGGAATTGATATAGATACTCCTGAGAAGCTCGCATCTGATCCAAATGCCTTGGAGAAGTTCTTGGCAAATATATATAATCCAGCTAGTAAATCACAAGTAGATCAAGAGAAAGTGGAGTTAGTTGTTGAGAAACCCGCTGAGGAAAAACCTGC
Organism: Rhizophagus irregularis; assembly: GCF_026210795.1. NCBI lineage: Eukaryota > Fungi > Glomeromycota > Glomeromycetes > Glomerales > Glomeraceae > Rhizophagus > Rhizophagus irregularis. The sequence continues at coordinate 3,261,326 of NC_089445.1, read as the reverse complement.
ACCTGTTATCAAAGAGCAATCAGTTGCCAAAAAGGCTTCTCCACCAGTACCACCCAAACCTGATTGCTTGAAGGTAAAACCCGCATCTGTCATCAAGGAGGATTCCGTTCTTGAAGAACCTCCAGCTCCTGTCGAAAAACAGGATGAATTTATAGATAGTTTCTCAGACTGTTATCTATCTGATGAGGAACCTGACCAAGAAGATGAGCCGTCTGCTGAAGAACCTGTACCTGAAGCAGATGATGACTACGATGTCTTAGGTGACTTGTTATCTGACTCAGATCCTATAACCACAAACCCAGCTCATGAACAACAACCCGAGTCTGCTGCAGAAGATTCTGCATCTGTCACTAAGCCTGACCCAGAACCTGTAGTAAAACCGGCTTCTGAGCAACCTATCCCAGAACTCAACACAGAACTAGAAGTCGACCGGAATCCTGAACCAAGGGAAGGTACTCAAGCACACTGGGCTTGGCAAGAAAGACACTGATGGGATCGTAAGCCATGGGTTAAGAATTCAAAGGACCAGGTCTTCAATGATCTCTATAATACAGGTAAGGAATTATGGGCTAAGTACCAAGACACATCAGACGAATATGATTGGGACATGCTTGTGTTTGAAGTAGAGGAATGTCCCATAACACGTGTTGAGGACAAGTACCAGTACTACCTTAGGGAAGTAGTAAACCGTTTCAAGGACTGGATCGAATATAATGGGAACTTACCTAAAACACCCAGTTGTAAAGAACTTGCAAATATAATAAGAGCATATAAGGAAGATCATGATGCTGAGATTATCCCTACCCCCTCCGGTTATGAAACTATGAAGATGAATAAAGGTAAGGCACGAGAAATTCCAGAGGAGCGTCCAAAGACCGAAATGGAACGCCAGTGGGAGGCTGCTAATGATGGATTTGTAGACGAGTTAGATATTGATGATGCCTGTGATATGATTGACTCCTTTTAATAAGATAAGCGCCTCTTAGTTATTTTATATTTTTTATATAAAAAACCTATATTACAATTGAATACAATTCATAGTTATATCAAATGGCCTATTCAAAAATTGCACGTGCTTTACCTACAAGACCAGATATCAAAGAACTACAGTATTCAGGCGCAAGATTTTCTAGATGAGCTATTGCCAGACTTGGACAGCAATTCTAATCCCGGTATCCAACTTATAAATTTCAGATCCTGCTCCCCTATGAAAACTGGAAACCTGGTAGATGGACATCAGGAAACCAACCAGCCAGCCTCTTTTCACTATTAGACCATTATGATGTAGCACAACTACCAGATAATGCAGATCCTGATTACTTTGAACGATTCATAATTTATGTGAGAGGTGCTCCACCGGTTGCAGGAGGATGCAATGGGGAGCTAAATGATTGCCTGTATGAATGCCTGAAGCATATCTATAGTATATTCTCTAAAATACCCGAGACTATAAAAAAGCCTGAGTATATCAAAAAGGCATTAGGTCTTAATCGTGATGCTTCAGTTCCAGTCTCAAATATGGATAAGGTTGAACAACTTGCAGGAAGCCTTACACTTAATATTGTAGGGGATTCTACTCGAATTTCCAAGAGCAAGTCTAACAGACGCGCAACCCTTATCCTGTCTGAAGGCCACTACTCTCTTGCACTGAATCCCGGAAGACTCCACCCTAGTAAATTAGATAGAAAACAAAAGTCTCCCTTTGTTTATCGTGAAGATGGGGTTAATAATGTAGTAACAATATACAATGGTAAGACAGTTAAGTCTCTTACAGTTGGACAGTTTCAGAATGGTAAGAACTCTGATAGTTACTCCTTCATTCCTATTGAGAAGAATCGTAAAACTGGAATATATGAAACACTTGAGGAAACATACCAGAGGATCCATGAAGAGCGGGATTCCTTCCTACAGGCTACAAAGAAGTTCAGTCTAGGAATCGACTTATCTTACCACAACTGGTCGTACAAGAGAACTGCTCTCTGGCTTTTTGAACGGTTTAGTGTAGGGGTTCCAGCCAATGATCCTCTTGACCCTATAGAAGCAGAGTGAATAAATGATGCTATGATAGGAGGTCTTATCTGGGCAGACAATGAATGGAAGGGTTATGGAAGGCAATATGACGTGACAAGTTTGTATCCAAGTATCCAGCAATTGAATGTAAACTTTCCAATCCGACAAGGTAAGTTTCAAATACTCAAAGACTTTGTAGACTACAGAGGTTATGCCTTGTATGGATTATTTCGTGCTAAGGTAAGTGGTAATGACATTCTCTTCTGACAGAATAAGAGGGGAGTCTATACATTCATTGACTTACAACGAGCAAAGAAACTTGGTCTCGATATACAGTTAATCCAGGATGGAAAGCCAAATGCCTTGATATATGACAGAGAAGCAAGAATTCCTGGGACTGTAATATTTGGTGAGTATGTTCACTTTCTCTTCAATATAAAGAACCAGGGTGGCGTGGCCGGTCATGTTGCAAAGAGAGTTCTCAATACATTATGGGGAGCACTCTGCCAGAGGAAACGCAATTACAAGACACTCACCACAAATCAAACAGATCCATTCAAGTTTCCAGAAGGCCACACACTTGACTCCATCATACCAGTAGAATCTGACCAGTGGCGATTCCAGTTAACAAACCCAGGTAGTCCCTTCAAGGGTGAGTATCCTAGGATCGCTCCATTCTTATTAGCACATGAACGGAAGATGATTTCAGAGTTATTAGAACCATATAAGTAAGGTTGCTTGCCAAAACTAGGGTTTCGGCAGAACGGCGTATGCGAAACTGCCGAAACTAGTTTTGCAAAATCACCTGAAATGCCAAAACTGCTGAAACTGTTTCGGCGTTTCAGCATAGTATATCATATGACATACTATAGTTTCGGCATTTTGATAATCTATTGATAAAAACTGGCCAATCAATCTATTTTTTTTTATCGGCCAAAATTTTTTTTAATAAAAAAATAATTAAAAAAATTATTTTTAATTATTTTTTTTTCAGTTTTTTAAACCAAAATTTTTTTTTTATATTTCTTTTCCGGCTTTCTAAACCGAAATTTTTTTTAAAAAAATTTTTTTTTTATATATTTCTTTTTCGGTTTTCTAAAACCGAAATTTTCTTAAAAAAAATTTTTTTTATATATTTTTTTTCGGCTTTTCTAAAACTGAAATTTTTTAATTTTTTATATATTTCTTTTTCGGTTTTCTAAACCGATTTTTTTTTTTTGGTTTTATTTTTTAGGTTACTGGACTCCTTGGACGAACTGGATTTAGAATGTAAGTTGTAAAAATGGCGGGTATATTTTTAATATTAAAGAAACGTTAGTAACGTTTCTTTCTCTATCTTTTTTAGGTTACCGGACTCTTTGGACGAATGTGGATTCTATTGGAACGAAGTAAGGGCAGTTTTTGGTCCTTCCTTAGAGTGAAGTATGTGGTAAGTAGTTTGGATGGATGTATAATATGAAATGACATTATAAAACAATACTGACGACATTCTTTTTTTATCTTTTTTTAGATTTTCGGCTGTAGAATATGCGGTAAGTGAAGTTTGGGTGGGTGTATAATATGAAATGGCGTTATAAACAACATTAACAACATTATTTTTTTATTTTTTAGATTTCTGGCTTTCTCTTGAAGTGGGATATGCGGGTAGGTGTTTGAGTGGTGTGTAGTTGTGTGTTTTTAATATCAAGAACCATTCTAACTATACATGCCACCCAAATTATTTTGGGCTGCCGTAATTATAAGTAAAATCCCAAATTCAATTATGGCATCCCAAATTATTTTGGTACTTTATATAGTAAATTATATATAAACTGAATGAATTACGGCATCCCAAATTATAATTATGACATCCCAAAATAATTTGGGCAGCATGTATAATTCTAACATTTTCTTCTACTTTAGGTTGCCGGAATTCTAAGATGAGCTGTTGGCCTTGAATGTAAGTTAGAGGAAAAGGGGAAATATTTCTTAATATTTTAAAGAAACATATTAATGTTTCTTTCTTTGTTTTATTTTTTTAGGTTGTCGGATTTTTGGATGATGGGGAGTTATACTTAATTGCGTAAAGAAATATATATTTTTTTACTTTTAGGACATGAACTTAAAGGCATATCATTGATTTATAAGAAATTTATTGTTATTACAATAAAATAAAAAATACAATAAAACAATAAAATAGAATATGTTGATGTTTTTATTGAAGTGTAAGTAAAAAAAAATAAAGAATGCCGAAACTATGCGAAACTCATATAAAATATTATTATGTATTATGCCGAAACTATGGATAAATGAGGTTTTGCAGTTTCGCAAGTTTTGGCAGTTTCGCAAGTTTTGGCAGTTTCGCAGTTTCGGCCGATTTCGGCATTTCGGCATTTCAGCAGTTTCGCTACTATATACGAGTTTCGGCATTTCGCGTTGGGCCAAATGGGTTTCAGCAAGCAACCTTACATATAAGGATAAAGTACGACGCATCCATACAGATGGATTTATTCTAGAGGAACAGCCGAGTAGTCCTACACTTATCACTTGTCCAGAAAATGCATCCAAAGCATTGAAAGCTCTCAAGTTTGAAACCGCAGGATACTGCCATATGAAAAATGCAAACAAGGTTATCTGGACATGATTGCCAAGAATGCGGTTGGGTTTACAGTAGGTATATATATTTTTTCTTCCTTGAATGTAAAGTCAATTTGAAGATTCCTATTTATTACAAAGTACAAAAAAGTATAAGGAATCATGTCAACATATAGCATTAGTGATGAAGTTATTTATGATGCATCACGCAATCAGTTCACCATTGTCTCTGATGAAACTGTCCTCAAGATTATCCGTGTATTGAAAGACACTATAGTAGTCGCATTAGTATCTGGGTTTAGCAAAACCAGCTACCTTGTCCAGGATTATGTGAAGTATATCAAGAGAATCCAGACAGCAAAGTCTCCTGTATCATATGTGAAGTTCGTGGCCAGAAAACTCTTCCCAGATAATGCAGCATATACTGCTAAGATAGCAAAGATTCGTGAATCATACAAGAATAAACAAGCTCTTCTAGACAAACTTGAGGCCCTCTTCAAGTTGTATTATAATGTGACTAAGGACACATCAACAGGTCCCTCAAAGCGAGCTGTCACTATGAATGAGGCTGAGAAAACCTTAGCAGAACTTCTTGCATAAGCGGCTCCTGTATGAATTTAGTTTATATTTTTTATTCATGTGTAATGGGCATACAGTAATTAAAGATAGCTATAGTATAAGTAACATAACATCATGTTGGACCAATTACCAGTAAAAATAGTCAAACGCATTGTCGCAAAGATCCTAGATACTGACCTTATTGCAGCAAGTAAAGTAGATAGTGTGTGGTGGCAGGAGGTTCGTCAAGAAGCATATAAGAGATGGAAAAATTACGCTACTACAATTGGGCATATCCAAGCTCTTGGAAAGCCATTTGAAAAAAGGAATATTGATTGAATAACGTTTGAAGATGTAAACGACTTCTATAAAAGATGGATAAACCGCCTTACCGAGAATCAGCTTTATATTATGGAGAAAATGCTTAGGAATGGGATGGTCGTGAACCTCCAGGAAAGGGAAACCATAGAGTATGCATTAAGTGAACATAGATGGGGAGGCGATCCTTGAGGACTGGACTGGGAGTGGAATGAATGGACTCAACAGGAGTAAGCATTTTGTACTTGCAGATTTATATTTTTTTTTTGTATTTTTCAACAACAAGGGCTGATGACAATGTAACCTTATCATCAGGTATCCTTGCATTTTTCGACAAGGATTGATGACCATGTAACCTTATCATCAGGTATCCTTGCATTTTTTAATAAGGACTGATGACCATGTAACCTTATCATCAGATATCCTTGCATTTTTCGACAAGGACTGATGACCATGTAACCTTATCATCAGGTATTCTTGTATTTTTTGATAAGGACTGATGACCATGTCACTTGGTTATTATAAATTGAAGAAAACTATTAGGTATGTAGACACATACAGAAAAAAGACATGTCTTACTCTTATATAGCTAACCCTATAACTGGATGTCCAATTATTATCGGTAGAGATACCTTTAATCGAATAGTTATGGAATCCCATGATTATATTGATGGAAGGCTTGTCTGTAGACAAACTGCACCTCCACCCGAGGAGCAACCTGTATATTTTAATACAGATACAGGACGTTATCTTTGACGTGGTACTAGAACATATCATAGACTGATTGAGAGTGACTATGAGAGGACCTCGAACAATATATAAATAGGTCATAGGAAATTGGCAAAATTTTACTATTAGCTCTACGCATTTTTTCAGGGCCGGAATTATGATAATGTCAGTCAGTTACTAAATAAAGTAATATATTTCTTACCAACGTTATCAAAATTTATCTAAAAAAGGAAAGATTTTCATGATTATTTTAGCCTATTCTACGCGTTATTTCTTGTTACCTATTTCAGTATTGCTCGGGGTCCTACTATGAGGTAGTTGAGGACTACTACCTTGTCCATTATGAAGAAGAGGAGCTTATAGAGGAAATCATCAATGAAACACGCTATAATGAAGAAAATCTTGATGGGCAGCGGTTAACTTTCAATGATACACAACAAATCAGGACTGTTATTCATGCTGACCAAGATGAATATGATGATTTTATCTTACAGCAGGATATGACTGATATGACAACTATCGGTCCTTCCGGTCATCTATGAACTTTGGAGGACCATGCCCCGAGACTTACAGAGCTTAATATTGAGTTGTGTAGGGAATGTCTCATGCCTGTAAGCCCAAGTGACTTAACGGACAAGTTGTGCAAGAACTGCTCTGAATAGTTACTTAATTTTGAATAATTCTTTTTTACATAAAGAAAGATAGCCATGTTAACATCAATCGTAATAAACCAGTGCCAAAACTGTGGAGTAATCACTCCAAAAACAGCACATAGAGGATTATCCAGTGTATTATACAGACAGATTATAAAGAAGATTAGTGACGAGAATGATCCTCTACAAGCTTTAGGACTTGCTAGGGATAAGTTAGTTCAGATCATTCGTCGGGCAAGTAATGTGGACTTTACACAATTGTTTGCACAAAGACTGGATATGAAAATTATGGATGGAGAGCCATATGAAGATATTAGGAAGTGACTTCTCGAACAGCTTATAGCCATAGGTTGTGACAGTGGAGAAATTGCTTTATATCAATTTCTAAGGGATACATATCCAGATGGTATCGACGAGCCTTTCACTACATTCTATGAGAACTATGTAAATCATGTAAGTAATCCAATGACTAAGAACTTTGCTTCTTGTGCTTTAGGAGCAATAGGGTTGAAGGCTAAGATGTTAAGGATTGACTTTGAGGGCCGTAAAAAAAGTGCTATGATTCTTAGAGTTTCTGCAGATGAATTACTTGGTATTCTCACAAGATACTATTAATCCCTACTTGTAATGCTCGACGGTCCATGTGGCCCTTAGAAAAGATCTGTAGAAGGACTTCAATACCTTCTATTATTTTTTTATTATCCAGAGGGCGACTAGACTTCAGGGCTTCATATCGGGAGAATAACTTCTTCACATTCTCAGCTTTCAAAGTTTCAGTCTTTGCAGTTCTACCCTGTACTTTTGCTAAGAAATCCTGAAAGTCCCTTCCCAAGGTTTTACCAGAGAGTCCATAAGCTTTTCGAAAGACATATTTAATCCAGGTATCTGTATTCTTGGCTAAGACACCAGGTACAAGTAAATGTTTACATTCTTTAGGGGATGGAAATACCCGAGCAAATTCAATCAAGTGTCCACCTTTTTTTGCTTCAGATACAGCTTTCTGACCATAGGGACTAAACTTGGATTGAACTATGATCGAATTGGGTTCAGACTCAGATCGAACTGGGTTCAAACTTGAATCAAACTGAGATTGAACTGAGATTGAACTAGGATCGAACTGAGATTGCTCTGTGATCGAACTGAGACTAGTATCCCATTTTACTCGAATGGACAGTGGATCACTCTTGGACCGTCTAAGATCAAACACTACAAATTTACGTTGCAGAGTAAGATCATCAATTACTGGTGCTAATGACTCTGATTCTTCTGTATATAGGCGGATGATTCTCTTAGTATCTGTAAGGCTCCCATGACCTCCATGCAGTGAGATGTAGTTAACATTTTCTCGAATAGCCTTAGGAATGGCAAAGAATCTATGGGCTACATAAATACATGAAATATTTTTGTGTCGTCCATGTGTGAAGTATCCAGTGATGAGATCCTGGATTTTTTTAGGTGCATCCATCAGATCCTCGAAAATTACCAGAATAGCTTGAGTAGGGTCGAAGGAGTCAATCTCTGGAATCTCACTATGGGTTACTGCAGTGAATGGGATCTTCTCCTCTTTGAAAAAATCATGTACAACTGTTCACTTCGGCTCGTCAAGATATCTGCCAACTAAAAGTACTGCATCACATAGTACATACCGATTACCATCCTCCTTTGCTTTCTTGTCACCCATTAACAAGTTAATCATCATAGTTGTCTTACCTGAGTCTGAGCTACCTGCTATGGCTAATCGAAAGGGCCATGTTGGGGCAAACTCATTGCCTTGTCTTGAGTCGGTCGTGTACTCGTCCAAATTGTATACATAAAGATCCATTTGAATTTTATTCTAACTTAGTTTAAATACTATGTCGACATCAACACCAATTCCAGTTTATACTCCTTCAGAACCTATTAGACCGCCTCCTGCACACTTGACCAATGAAGAAAATGATGATGAATTAGTTAGAATACTTAAGGCTCATGCAAATTTATTGACTACCAGGGGTCGTTTAACTGTTGATTCAGAGATACAGGAGGCAAATAATCAAATCAAACATATTATTAATATATTAATGTATCGCTGTAAAGTAAAACATGAAGAACTTGGTATTACAAAAGATTTGTTAGTTTTTGCACAGGGTAAGATAAATGCATTTGATGAAACGTTTACTAATTTAGAATGTCAATTAGTTATTATACGTGCTGCCAATGATAATTTCATAGAAGAAAACTATAACCTGCAAAGAGATTATGATACTATAATAGAGCTTCGTCAACAGGCTATAGGTGAACGTAATCAGGTATGATATGAACGTAATGTATTACAAGCAGATTATACTCAAGCAGTAAGGGATCGTAATGAGGCTCAAAATGCTGTGAATCGTGGTAATATCCTTCTAAATCATTGGCGGCTGAGGGCTACTCAGACTGGAGGACAACTTGTATTGGCTAATGCGCAACTTGGACAGGTTAATGCACAGCTAGCACATGCTAATAATAGGGTGTGTTTTAGGATTCAGACATTAGGGAGACTTAGGAATAGACTTTTCCAACAGATAGCTGCTCTTAGAATTCAGGTACAATGGTTTTGAATTAGACAATTGAACCCTCCTCCACCTCTTTTAAACAATCCACTAGAGACGATATGGCTACCACTGCGATAGGATTGCCGATTTTTGAGGGTAAAGCTACTGATGATATTGATACATTTGTTAGGCTTTATATGGGTTATCTTGATACTATCAATCTTAATCCATACGCTGCTGGAGGGCCACCAGAGTCTTGGAAAAGAGCTATGGGTATACTTAGAAGCTGCATGGCTGGTGAAGCGGCTGAATGGTTTGATCGAGAAATTACAGGAAAAAATTGGGAACTTTCTGGTATCACTTCAAGAGGTGGAGTTAATTTAGCTGCTTTTGTAGCATTAGTAATACCAGAAGGTGCAGGAGGACCAAATGCAGGTACCTATGTAAATGGGTCTGAAGCACAAATCTATTCAAGAGATATAAATAATGCATTAGCAACTATTAGAGCAGCATTTATTCCTACTCATGATTTAATAGGTGGAGATAAAGCTTGGGGAAGAGCTGGTGCTCGTCTGACAGATACTGCTGCTCCAGCTACTGCAGATGCTGGTGTTGCTGCTAATAATAATCAGCCTATAGTTTTTCCAGGTATTAAACCTAACCAGGTGCTTTATTGGCTTAGAACACAATTCCCAACTATTTTAGATAAAAAGAAACATATCCGTTTTAACAGTCTTTATCAGGAAAATGAGCCAGTTGATGCATTTTATAGAACTGTAAAGAGGGCTGGAAAATTACTAAAACTAACTGATGATCTTATTATCGACCAGTTCTTTAGAGGTCTTTCGGCTGATAATATTTTTGAAGCAGAAAGGTTTAGTAATCTTAATCCTGATGATTTGGTTAAACATCTGAGAAATTTAGAACGGAGAAGGGCTGAAATGCGCTTGGGATTACAAAATAGAAATCGATGACTTCGAGCAGATTACAGTGATGTAACTCAACCTCCGTTAGGAAAACAGGAACCTGTCGTACTGACATCAAAGTCATCTGGGGTTACTCAAGAACAATTACAAGAGTTACTTAAGGCTTAAGCTGAGGAACTTACCAAGAATTTTCAGGTGCAATTTAAACAATTACAGGCTCGACCAGTTCGTAATCTACCAGTCTATAGACAGCAGATTAAACCTGTTTGACCAAAACCACAGAGACGTATTATTCAGGATCATCAGGATCCTGATTGGGATGATGGTTATGTAGAACCTGATGTTGGTGATGACCCTGATGCTCCTGTTATGACTTTGTATGATCATCAAAATGCTATTGATCTTATTATGGGATATAAACGTGGGACGTCTAAAATACTTACAAATTAACTTCAGAAAGCTAAAGATAGACGTGATGATCTGGATTTGGCCCAAGCAATGAGAAACCTCGATCTTAATGATGATGCTATGGACATTGATACTGTGAGTTTTGGTGAAAAGGTAGAATTGAGAGAAAAAGATGGTGATATCTATATGGTTTGTGTTGGGTTAAAAAAAAAGTAGGTTCGAGTATCTCAAAACTTCTTAAGTCATCGCCGAATAAGACAGCAGTTAGCTCTCCTAGTGTGCCCTTAAGGGGCAAAGCAACCCCTGTTAAGATTCCTGTAAAAGTTACTGGTAGTAAGTCTATACCTGCAAAAGCTGTTACTAAGAATGACTTATTAAACCTGTTAAGGTCTGCAGACTTTAGGAAATTACTCTGTGAGATTCTTCAGGAGGAGATGATGTCTGCTAGAAAAGTCACAGAGATTTCAGAGGTTCAGGATCTAGCTGAGGAGGAATAAGAAGAGGATATTAGGGAAGACGATCCTATGAATATTGATATAGCTCGTTTGGAGAATACTAAAGATCTTTTAGCACTGGATGGGGAGGTTAATGGGACAGCAATTCAGTGTTTAGCAGACACTTGTGCTAATGCGTCTTTTATTCAGAGAGAAGCTGCTAAGGAATTAGAGTTGAATATCGACAAGAGTATTACACACAACATATCTGGTGCTCCAGGAACAGGTAGGACATTCGGCATGGTAAAAGGAGTTTCAATCAAATTCACTCCTGAATGTATTATCACTGAGGACCTTGCAGTTTTAGATGGATACAAGCATAGGGAGATTGGGTTAAGCCAAACGTGTCTGAAACGTTACAATTATGATGTCCATGAATCATGTGAACATATAGCCCTTACCTGTGATGGGAAGAATGTTTTTATCCCAATAGTTCCTGATGTTAATCAAGGAGACAAAAAATAAGACCCTTTAATTCTTCTATTTTTTTTATTCCCAAAATTTGCGAATTAAGTCAGGAACATTCTCCTCTAACCGGTCAGCAGGTTCCCAAGTAGCCTCAGTGTCTGGATAGCGCTCCCACTTGACCAAGTACTGATGTTGACCTTTCCTAATGCGATGCCGAAGTATCTGCTCAGGAACAAATCTTTCAGGTTGTCCTCTTATCACAGAGTCAGGTGGAGGCTTTTCATTAATAGGAACTACTTGCAATTTCTTTTGGGTATACAGTCAACTCTCTTTATAGTCACACATTTGGGACAGTCCATATTTGGTGATTATAAAGAGATGTGACTATATAAAAAATTTCTTATATTTGTATATCATAATTCCGGCCAAAAATTAACATAATTTTGGCTAGAATTATACTTAAAACTTTATTGTATCGTAACTTCGCCAATATTAATCGTAGAGAAATGATCTTACCGCCATTCGATTCGTCTTGATGAGACGGTTCTAATTGTATAAAATAAGTCGAAATCCAATCACTAGATCAATTTCCGAAATTAAAAAAATATTAATGGTTTTTAAGTAATAACTCCGTCAATATTGATCACAGAGAGATGAGCTTACCACCATTCGATTCGTCTCGATGAGGCGATTCCAACGAGCTATAAATCGTCTTTTTACAATCACTAGGTACCGAAAAATCTAGCAAAATGTTAAATGGCGCAGTAAACGTAAATCAAGAAATATTATAATGCCGATGTTTAACATTTTGTTGAATAACTCGTCAGCCAGTTATCGGAAAAGGATAAAACTAACTCTCTCCCGTTCTGCTCACTTGACAATATTTACGAAAAAAATAAAAAATTTTTTCGAAGTTTTTTATTACTTTTTCTTTATATTTTCTTTATTTTAGATAACTACGACACTTTACAAATGGGTAAAGATAACAAAAAGAAAAATAACCAGTCTAACAAAGATACTACATCTAAACGTCCTGCCTCTAGCTCTCCAACTGGCAACGTTTCTGGTCAAGGTTCCTCTATGTCTGGCCCTTCGAACACTCCACCTTTGACCACCTCTACTAATAAACGTACCAGAGTCAGTGCTGAAGACTCTGTCATGGATGTTGATAAACCTCTCACACCTCCTGGCCCTGTTGAGACAACTTCCGCTGAGATACCTTCTCAACCCGATACCTTCTCTCTCGATGCTTCGCAACACGCCCCTGCTAACAACAACGATAAAGGCAAAAGCCCTGAAATTACTCCCGCAGTCTCCTTCCCTGAACGTGCTGCCTCTCCGGACGCGTCTCAAGCTGCAGTACAATCTCAACCTACACTTTTCTACGCCTCGGCCGCTCCTAATGACGTTGATGGCTTTTGGAATCACTTCGCTTCGAACCGCGATGCGTGCGACGCAGTTGATCGACAACTTTCCTTGTTCTCCTCTTATGGTAGTCATGCCACGTGTAGTGGATCCAACGATTTGAAGAGGATCATCGTCCACTTCCGAAAAAAAGAAGATCTTGACAACGTCACAGCCTCCCCTATGGATTCTTTATTTGGCTTGCATTTCCATGCATATGACCCCCAGGCTATTAAGGCTGATGAACACGCGCGTACCCTGGTGGTTACCGATATCCCCCTTTTTCTTACTGACGCTCTTTTGCGTGGTACCTTTTCTCGTTATGGCAATATTACTCGTTGCCATACCCGTTTATCTAAACTTTATCGTACTGCATACATTACCTTTGAATCTACTGGTGCTTTACAGAACCTTGACTCTACCTGGGGCGTCCTTTGTGGAGGACATTGTTTGCGTATCTGCCCCGCTACTTTCTCACCTGAACAACGCGCTGAAAGACGCGCTTATGTTGCTTTACTTGCCGGTCTCCCGCGTGGCACTATAGCGGTCGATCTTGCTAAAATTGCCGATGAAATTTCCGCTAAATCTATCAATGTTCCCTTCTCTATGAATTCTTACAATCCCAAACCTTACGCCTATTGCCATTTTGCCTCTGAAACGGCTATGGAAAATGCTAAATCTATTTCATGTGCCCTCAAGAAAGTTGGCCTTACCTGGCATTCTCCGGATGAAGTCACTTCTCTTTGTCATCGATGTGGTCGCCCTAATTGTAACCCTGATCGATGTGGTTCTTCATCTAGACCTAATCGCCCTTCTCGCCCTTGGCAATCTAATGATAAATTACGTGCTTTATATAATAAGCATCTACCTCCTTCTCATCCTGCTAAACGACATAACCGTTTTGCCCGCCCTGATAACAATAATGATGGACAAAGCCGTACCAATGCTTCTCGCCATCGCTCTAAATCCAGACCTAATAACCGACAACAATCTCGTTCTCGTTCTCAACATCGACCATGGAATCGCGACAATCTTAACAACAACAATAATAATCAACGTCGTCGTATTCCTGATGCAAATGAACTTGATCACTATGCTGATGGCATGGATGTTGCATACCCTGCTCCTCCTACTGTGCTTACTGATTGGAAATCTATTGGTGCTGCTCTTGAAAAAGTAGTTGAAGAATTAGCCCTTCTTACCACACAATTTGCTTCTATGAACAGCCGCATCACTAATTTGGAATCTGCTATGGCTGCTCGTACTCCTATTCCTGGACCTTTTGTCGCTAAACCTCCTTCCTACATCCCTTCCTCTATGCAAGGATGGGATGATACAGTGAATCGAACTGATAATAATATCCTCGTTGATGTTAATTCTCCCCTTTGCAATCAACAAGTGGTTTTTCCCCGATTCCTCATTTTGCTCCCATTCCACCTTCCAACATCGCTCCTTCCTCCCCTATTGATATGGAACAGCGTCTCTCCTCTCTTTCCGATACTGTTGCCTCTTTGGCTGGCTCGATTAAAGAAGGAATCCAACAAAACAACCTCATCTTAGCTCGGCAACAAGGCCAAGCTAATCAATAATTGTTCCCTTTTTTCCCCTTCTTTATTACCGATTTATCAGTGTGTAATAATGATGGACAACAATAAACATAATTTTTCCCCCCACCCCTCTCCCCTTATTAAATTTGGTCAATTAAATGTTAATGGTTTATGTTCCCCAGTTCGACAACAACATTTACTTAATTTTTTTCTCCACTCCTCTTTTGGTGCTTTATCTATTAATGATACGCGTCTTTCCCCTTCAAATGCAAAATTTATTTTCAAAAACGAACACTCCCAACATCACTTTAAATCCTATTGGGCTTGTTCATCTTCTTTTCGCCCTCATGATGGTGTTGGTATTTTGTTACGAAATTCCCTTCACAAACATGTTCAAACAATTGATCCTTGGAACGGTCGACTTCTTAAATTAGACTTGTTCTTTCATCAAACTAAAATTTCTATTATTTCTATATATTATCCCCCTTCTGGTTCTGTTCATCAATCTATTTGCAATGATCTTATTGCCAAACTTCTTTCTTGGCTCGATTATGCCCGAGCTAATAATTATTTTGTAGTTATTCTTGGCGACTTCAATGCTGATGTAATCGCTCATTCTAATTATTCACCTAATCATTTTAAGCTTCTTCGCTTGCTTTCTTCTTGGTTTTTTACCGATCATCAAGCTCACTCCTCTACAAATGGTCCTGATCCCACCTTTTTTCATGATAATGGATCTTCAAGACTGGATTATATTTGGTCCTCACCTGGTTTTCCTGCCCCTGGTCTTTTTTCGCAAGTGGTTACTTGCCCGGATCTCCTTGATCGTCCTTTTACAGATCACAAAGTTCTTTCAACTGTTTTTGACTTCAGTTCTTGCCTAGCTATTTTGGCTAAATCTCGTCTTAAACAAAAAAAAGAATTGCGTACTATTTTCTCTTACGCTTCCACTTCAGTTGAACAATGGAATAATTTTACCACTGAAGTAGATGATTCTCTTGGAGTTTATTTAGATAGACAATATCACCCTAATTTTGATTTCTCCTCTCTTTCTCTTGATCGTATGTGGCATGCATTGAAAGCTGCCATAATTAGTGCTGCAATTGAAACTTTACCCTTTCAAAAAGTCTCCAATACACACTGACATTCGTACTCTCCTGAATTAACTAAACTTATTGCTATTAACAAGTTTTTAGATCGATTTTTATATCGCCTTACTACTCGTCGTTCTAATCGGCCTACTCAGATTGCGCAAATGACTGCCGCTTTGCCCTCCCACCTTGAAAATCTTGCATCCTTACTCCCTGATTACTCAGTTCCTACCTATTCTACAACCCCTGTATCTGTATTTAAATCGTTTTTACGATCACAGAAGAATTTAGTTTCTGCCTTTTTATCTACTAAATTCGCCCAACACCTTACGGACTCAGTGGAATATTATACTGCACTACGTGACGAACACTTTTCGAACTCGCTTGGCACCTTTATAGATTCTGCCCTATCAGTAGAAAAACGCTCGATTGTTCTTGATCGTGTCCTGGTCGTACTGGACTCAACTCCTACTTTATTAACGGATCCTTCGGACATTAAACAAGCTGCTATTTCTCATTTTCAATCGATTGTTTCTCCTCCGTTGGTCCGCTATTCTTCCATCACTTCATTTCCCGCCCGATGGCAACAAGCTTACACTCCTCTTGCAAATGTGTCTGCTTCATTATATGATCCTGTTTTGGCGCCTATTTCCCTACAGGAATGGTCTACTGTGATTTCCTCCATGCCAAATAATAAAGCTTCCGGCCCTTCAAAAATTTCTTATGAGATGATTAAACACTTGTCCGGTGAAGCCTTGGAATTTTCTCTTTTACTTGCCAATACTTGCCTTTCTCGTGGTGATATTCCTGCTGACTGGCGTGAAGCCGTGGTTTATCCTATTCCTAAACCTCATGACTTTGATGCTCAACTTAAGAACACTCGACCTATTACCCTTCTGGAAACAGTTCGAAAATGTGTAGTTAAGGTCGTCACGAATCGTCTTTCCAACATCCTTGCTGATAATAAAATTCTTCAAGGTGGTAATTTTGCTGGTTTACCTGGTGGTTCTACTGATGTCCCTATCAAAATGCTGGATGCGATTATTCATCAACATAAACATGACTCTACTGATGATCAGGAACTATGGATCGTTTCTCAAGATATCTCTAAAGCTTTTGATTCTATGGATTTAAATATGCTTAAATTAGCTTTAGATAGGTTACATATCCCTGCACTTTTAGTGCATTTTATTTTAAATCTTTTTACACGACGAAATAATAAGATAATTACATGTCATGGCGATACAGCTGCTTATAGAGTATGTGTTGGTATCGATCAAGGAGAAATTATTTCCCCTCTTCTTTGGGTTATTTATTTGGATCCCTTACTCACTGTTTTGAATCAAGAAGCACGAGATCCTTTTAATTTAAAATCTTCAGCTCTTTTAAATTACTCTCCACTTGAATTTGAACAACATTCTTTACCAATTTCACATTTAACGTTTATGGATGATTCTACACTTATTGCTTCTTCAAAATCTGGAATAGAAGACCGTCTTTCTATTACTGCTGAATTTTATACTTTAAATAATGTTCAAGCTAATTCAGCTAAATATGTTCTCCTTTCATCTTCTTCCCCTTCTTCAAAGATTATTTTTGATCTTACACCTTCTTTTTTAGTCTCTGATTTGTCTCTTTCCCTTTTTTCTTTATCTTTGCATGCTTCCTTTCGCTTTTTAGGCGTTTGGTTTTCCTTATCCGCCTCTTCTGATTTTGTTCTCAAATAAGCGCGTTCCATGGTTAAAGATATGGCAGCTCTCCTGGGACCGAAGAAATTATTAGCACAACATGTGGCCTATCTCTATAATGCTGTCCTTCTTCCGCGATTGGAATTTCATCTTCAAACTACCCTTCTCTCTGAAAGTACTATTCAATCAATTGTCAAGCCCCTGTTTTCAGTACTTCGAAGAAAAGCTGGTCTTGCTACGACTACTCCGTTGCCCTTGTTATTTCTCAAACTTCCCTTTTCGATTCAAAATGCTTTCTATCGCTTTCTTTCTTCCCATATGGCATCTTGGCAAAAAATTTTCACTCATCCTGATTTCAAAGATTTTGCTCTTTATGCTATCTCCTATCTTCAAGGATATTTGGGTGCTGAAAGTTGCCCGACTACTATTAACTTAGAACCATGGTCACAGATCGTTTCTTTGCGAACGCACACTTTGTTTAATTCGTTATTGTTTTCTTCGCGCTTGAACATCACGTGGTCTCTTTCCTTCCGGCCTCTGAGGCATGATCTACAACCTGCTCTGCCACTCCGATCTATTCTACCTCATTCCATTTTTCAATCGAGTTGGAAACTTTGGAAAAACCTGAATATATTTGCGCTTGCTCAGTTGGTTTCTCCTTGTGGACGTCATCTTATGAATTGGCCTGACCTTCGTTATTTTGGCATTGTTGGTCGCAAAGGACGGATCCCTAATTGGTTTACTTTTATTAATAAAAATTTTCTCTCTTCTTCTTCTTCTACTTTACTTTTATCTTCATACTTTATTAATTCTTCTTTTACTTTAGCTTCTCCTTGTTTATTAGATCATACTGTTAAAGATTATTCTTTTTATCCTCAATGGGCTATTACTCTTGACTCTGCTACTCAAACTTTATCTGTTGGTCGTGTGTGTATCACTTATAAGAAACAAAACTCGGCTATTATGTCCCATTGGCTTCCTGTATCTACCTCGGCTGATGAACGATCCTATGACCCTTGTCCCGGTTGTGCTCTTAACATTCCCGCCTTATCCATGAAATCTGCCATCAGACAACGCTGTAATAGCGAGAAATGCTTTTTTAATGTAATTCTATCGGATACTGTGGGCTATCCTACCAGAAATGCCAAAGTTTTCGCAGCTTATCTTCTCATTACTCTATCTACTTCATGGAGTTATGCGACTTCCTTGGCTCTTGTTCATTTTTTGAACGCGTCTCCCGCTCTTTCTCCTCTCTTTAAGGATAGAATCGATAGAATTGAAGACACTATTTTACCACTTTCGGTGCAATCTCTGTACACAGATGGTTCGTTCCATCCTGCCAATGATTCTTCGCCTTCTTCCATGACTTCTGCTTGGATTGCTCTTGATGATGTTGGACTTGTTCTGGAATCTTCTTCCATGCATCTCCCTTCTTACTTTCCTTCCACTTTGCGTTCCGAAATTTCTGCTGTTCTATTAGGATTGAACGCCCTTTCCCGTGACTCGTCAATCTCTATTCATACTGATTGTAGTCAGTTAATTTCACTATGGACACGGTTTGTTGATGCTCCTTTCTCACCGAAGTTGCTCCGAGAACCTAATCATCTTCTTTGGCTTTCTATTCGACAACTTATCATGGACCGTAATCTTAATGTCGATTTGATTAAAGTCCCTGCCCATGGCGATGACATCTACAATATACAAGCGGATTCTTTGGCAAAAGCTGCTCATTCGTCTTTACAACCCAATATTCCACTTTCAACATTTTGTCATGCTCCATGCTTGTTGACTTTTAACTCCTTGCCTATTGACAAGAATATTCGACATTTTCTCCGCTCTATTGCAGATGCTCGTGCTCTTTTATCTTTTTGTTCACTAGCGCGTTTTACTGCTCTTGGTTCTCCTTCACTTTTTGATTGGGCTGGTATATATTTTTGCCTTTCACAAATTAAAGGTTTCGTTTCACATAAGAATGGTCGTCCTGAGTTTTGGATCTTCCGTATTAAACTTCTTTTGGATATGTTGCCTACCTTAACTACTCTTCAACAACGTAAACCTTACTTATATTCTCCTGACTGGCTCTGTCCGCAGTGTAATTCTGCTCCTGAAGATTTGAATCATCTTTGGACTTGTCCTTATATTTTACCAGATTTAAATCCCTGTTTAACACACCGGTCTGAAGTCATTAAATTTAGAGATTCTTGTTTATCTTCTTTCCTATCCTTGAAATCTTTGGATAATTCCTTTCATACTGAGTTCTTTGCTTTGGATTGCTGGAACTATGAAGCTCCTTCTTCATCCTGTCTTTGGCTTACTCGAGGATTGTTGCCTGCACATTTAACGGCATTTTTGAATCAATACTTTCCTCTCTCTGTTATATACAAGATTATTTCTCCCCTTCTTAATGACTTCCAAGTCGAATTATATGGTGAAATTTGGCTGTGTCGGAATGTTCTTTTCCATGCTTGGGAGGAGTCGCAGGGTATCTCGGCTGCTTCCAAATTACGTGGCCCATCTACAAATTCTTTCCCTAATACTACTTCTCCACAACAACACAACTCTTCTTTGGCGTCAGTTTCTCAGGATTCCTGGATTTCTTGGATATCCTCTTCTATAATTCGGGGTGGATCTTGGATCTCGCACTTGGATTTTCTGCGCCGCTTAACAGTTCAACCTCTTAGGATTTCTTTCTGGTAACGGACTGGATTTTTGGATGTTGGATAGTTGACTCACACTGGCCTTCGGGTAAAGTTGGGGTATGCGATTCTGTAATAGTTCAGTTTTTCTTTGCTTTAATTTTATTTTAGTTTAGATTTCTTTACTTGTATGAATCGTGAAGCTACTCTTTTATTTTTTATTAGTTTATTTTCTTATTTTTGTAATATTGTTCGATTACTTTTCGAAATCCAAAGTATAAATAAAAGATAAAGTCATAAGACTGTTTGCACAGGAAAAGGATAAAACTACCACCATTCGATTCGTCTCAGTGAGACGATTCTAATAAGCTATGATACATCTTTGTACGATTATTAGATGCCAAGTTATTTAATATATTCTTTATATAACTGTGATTATAAACGGTTCTTTTTAATATAAGATTTTTGAAGATAGGTGTGATAGTGACTATAGATAGATTGTGACTATATAGGATAGTTTTTAATAATAAAGTGTTTTGAACATTCAACTGGTGTGACTATATAGTAGAATGTGACTATAACGGGAGTGACTATAGAGGGAGTTGACTGTATGCACATCTGGATACACGTAATCGACCATGTGGTCCGTTAAGGAGATATGTAGGAGGCTGTTCGGGTGAAAGTATCATTTTTTTGATAACACGAATATTTGGGTTCCATCTTATGTCTCCTGTACGAAATTTTCCGTGAAGTTTGTTACCAAGTACAGAAATAGGTTCATCTAACTTGACTTTGACACGTATTCCTTCAGAGAGGAGGTCTGTCTTTTTTGATACTTTGGGTGACCCTATCGGAATATCTGAGGGATTTCTCTGCCAGAGTTCATTTACTTTACTCACTATATTATGGAAATCTTCTGACCATTCCACGGATGTCACCCCAGTTTTCAACTCCTGTGCCACCATTCGTTTGAGAAGGGGTTCTTGGATGGCTTGGATAGCTCTTTCAGCATATGATTGCTGTTTATGTCTACCTGGCTCTCTGAACCTCATCATTACCCCTAGGCTGTTCAGGAAAAAATCACGTACCTAGTCGTTAGTGAATTCTGATCCAGAGTCTGTCTCTAGTCGATGTGTTGATAGCTTAATACGATTTTTTCTGTAGATTTTAACAAATCCATTGAGAACCCTATTTGCAGTCTTATCCTTTAGGGGTTCTGCATCGACTTTCTTTCCTGCAACTTCCACCACTACGAGAAAATAGTGGAATCCTTTGGGGTCAACTGGCATCTCTGCAAGATCTGCCTGATGTGTTGCATTTGGTTTCCATACAATTACCTTTGGGCGTTCTGTTGACTTTTCATTTAGGGGCTTTTTGTATAGATTGTAGTACTCTTCATTTTTTAGAATTTGTACTGATATTCCAGAGAGATTGTAGTACTTATAGTAATTCTCTAAGTGTGATATATTACGACAAATTAAAGGAATGGTTTTAGACTTCAAATCTTAAGATGACACGTTTTTACTGCCTAAAGTGCAAGAAGGAAACTGAGACGGCTAGTGAAATACAAGATATGACTACAAATGGGTGCTACCAGCTGCATGGTGACTGCACAATTTGTGGTATGCATAAGAATACTTTTACTGGAATAGACTGGGTGATCAAAAAGAAGACTAAGGAGAAAAGGAAAGAAACCGCTGCTAAGAGACATCAGACGGCTTACAATCAGCAATGCAAAAAACTCGGACAGAAAATTTTAGATGCTGATGACACTTGCAAGCAGTGTATTGATAAATGTCTTAAAGAGGCAAAAAAGAGGAAGACGGATTAGTACTGCCTTCTAAAAGTATTCTTTATCATCTGAATCGTCTTGGTATACCCATTGTTCAATTACTTATTTTTTCTGACGGGGACAGGACAGGGTTAGTCTTACTGGTTCTACAGACCTTCTAGGGGCTTACCTGCTAACCTACCTGGTTTGCTGTCTCACTGCTTCTGACAGATGAATAGACTGAATCCTGATCATATGACAGATTTATAACAGTATGACAGATCTGGGGTAAAATCAAAACTTTTTTCTGGAAATTATCCTCTCCCGATATTTCTGAAACATCTGTCATATCTGTCATATCTGTCATACCCCTCTGATTCCCTCTTATTTTCCTCTCTTTTCCCTTATTTTATCGTTTTTTAGTATATTATTATATGACAGATGTTTATGACAGATGGTGACAGATATATGGGGATTCCTGAGCCCCGTAGGGGCCATATAGGTACTGCGAGGCCGTGAGGCCGAGGTGGGTGGAGCGGTAGCAAGATCCACATCCAGCCCGACGACTATGTAGTAATAACAGAATGACCATTAATCTTATCACATTCCCAAAGCTCACATAAACGTTCACCTGCATGCCTAAAATTACAACGTCCAAGATCTTCATCCACGATAGTAACTTTTCCATTGATACTTCCAAGATGTTTACTATGTGCAAATGCATCCAACTCGATGCCTGCTAATTTACCAGAAAGTGACGCCATACTTCGTTCTACTGGATTGTAAGCTGATTGTCCTGGCGCATGTGTCTGAATGGTAAGGTAATCGAGATCAAGTTTTTTAAAAAGTAATAAGTATTTCAATATATTAGCAAGGAACCGAGGTTTTCATCTGGTCCACCATCTGTTAACAAACACCAAAATGGCTTTACAAAATCTTCATTATGCGTAAATTCATGGAATGGCTTCTCCTTTGCAATCGACATAAGATCTACCATGTGTGTTTTGCAAGATGTACCTAAAAAATGTTCCAGATGAATAAAAATTCGTACTTTACCAGAACATAATGAATCATTACTATCAGAAGGATTTATCAACAAATAGACGAAAGGTATCAACTTGTGCTTTGTAGCTTTTAGAAAATCGTAATCGTGTTGTTTGTATAGTCTTGAATGTTCGTCCAACAGCAGTTATTCCAAGAGGAACCTGTAAAACTCGAAAGTACAACTCAAGCTCAAATTACAATAGAAGAAAAAAAAGGTAAACAAGAGTACCTTTGCTTTATCATCTTGCGAAATCAAAACAACGTCTTGAGGAAAAGCTAATGCAAACATTTTCACTTCTTTAACTGATGCCAGGCAATAATAATGTTCATCAACATGACTGTTCATTTCATTTCTCCTGACGGCTGCAAAACAAATCTGTGAAGGGTGATGATGACGTTGTATCTCTTTTGTTGCTGGATGTCTGGGCTGCATGTAATTTTGCAACATAGTTCTTGCAAGGTATATATTATAGTTTTCTTCCATTTTTTCACGAAGATGCTTAACTGTTCGTACTTTGATTGTTTCTTTTCATTGTTTATAATCAGCTGCTCCAAATTCAACACAATCATGCATCTTTTCCAAAAGATTAGGATCTTTAACGAAAAATGATGGGTGACTAGAAGCATCATATATTTCCACAACATTTTCTTCCAATGCCGCCTTCTGCTTTTTTTTCATGTTCGTTGCTGAGCTGCTGCATTATCCCTTAATCGCTTGAGCTTCTTTTCTTTTACCGTTACAGTCTCTTCCAATTTTTTAATTTTTAAAGTAAAACTTGAACGAAGTTTCAGTGTAGATGCTGCTTGTAGCAGATTATTGTATTCGCATAGATCGTTCTTGACTTTTTGAAGATTTTCAAGTAGATGATTTTGTGCCGTTGCATTTGATTTAAGTTGTATATTATTAGAAGGTTTGGGAAGATTATTTATAGGCGTCAAAGGTGGTCTCGTCAAAAGTGGTCTTGGAGGTTCTACAGTTTTTTTTTGCGAAATAAAAGGGTACTAGGGTGAGGGTTGAATAGGAGTATGGAATAATTCAAAAATAATGTTTTGAATGGTATCTTTATCTTTTATCTTAATTTTACACCAGTTATCTTGAGCTTGTAGTTGCAACTCTCTTTTGTTTGGTGCTTTATTATGACTTTTTACCATTTCTGAGAATGCAAAAGCATTCACGTATTGTTCATAAAGATTTCCAGGTTTTTGAATAAGGTAGTTTTTAGAATATATTAATTCTTTAAAATACGTTTGCTTCATACCGCCTACGAAAAATTACATTTTTGATTTTTTGGATGTAAATTTTTTAAGATAAAACCTCTTAATATATACGCCGAAGCATATGAAGCAGATGAAATTGTATCACCAATCTATCGTATTGTCATCTTTCCTAAAATGGAAATAAAGATCTTGTGTAACATCATCCTGCGCCCTCCCCCTCCCCTAATTAGTTCCCACATAATCATACCAAAACTATATATTACTGAAGCTTTAGTATATTTTCATCCTCTAAGGACCGCCATAAATCTCATTATTATCATCTAATGATTCAATTGCTGCTGTTATTGATGGATAGAAATTATAGATAAAAATTATGGATTAAAATATTTCCACTATGATAATCTTTGTGAATAATATTTGCATCATGTATGTTTTTAAGTCCAAAGATGTTATATCTTGCAAAATTGTAAAATTTTTGGTAAGAGGATTTTAAGTAATACCACAATAAGTGTTGATATTAATTAAAATGGAATATTGCCTACGATATGTTGATATCTGATATATCGCATCCTATATTAATTATGAATTATGTCGATCATTTTGATCACATGACTTCGTTAAGAATTTTCCATTATTAAAAAAATCCTGGCGTGAGACCGGCATATATTAGTATGTTGCAATTATTAATAGTATATCCGTGTAATACAACTATAAATAATATTGATAATCAAAAAATTTTTTCATATTGAACCTTTACTTTCTTTTTCAATTTCAAATTATGGATAACAATTTTATTAATGAATATAAATAAAGTTTCCATTTATTGGTTGTAGAGGACAAAGATTGGATAAAGAAAGATTTAATGCCATTAAAATTCATAAAACATACAATATATATACCCAATAGAGGGCGTGACAAAGGACCCATAACTCGCAATGTTCAGTCTAACAAATGTAAAGGTAATTAAAAATTATGACTTTATTTAATTATGATTTATTTTATTAATTTTTTTTATAAATTAGCTAATACACAGGTTAAAAATCGAACGTTACAAAATCAACTGTGAAATGTAGACGCGTAAATTCTAACAAGAAAACTAAAACAACTGTCACAATTTCTGATTCCGATGATAATTGTGATGATAATAATAATAAAGAAAATTTAAACTTAAATTTCAATGAGCTTAAATATCGAGAGGGAACTAGCTTTAAAAGAACGTGAAATTTTATTAAGAGAACATGAAGCAAAAGTTTGTGTAATGGAACTGTCCAACCTTGAGAAGGAGCAGGAGTTAAAGTTACATTAGAAGTTTAGAATAGTTTCATTGAAATTAGAATAGCTTTATCAATAGTAAATTATAAAAGTAAAAATTTGCATTAATTAAATAAAAATGAAATCTGCATTTTATACTAATTACTCTTTAAATTAATTAATATAATACATGTTTTAAATGTAAATTTCATTCATTATACTCAACATCAGTTATTACGTCATACAATACTCAATAGACAACCCATACTATATTACTATTCGTCTTACCTCATGAGACCTTATGCACTTACTATGTATTGTAAGAAACCTTATATAACTATGCATATTTTTGACTGCTCTACAAGTTTTCTTAATATATCAAAAAGGATTTAGAATGTCATTTTTGACTTTTATATGCAACATATTATAGGGTGCGAGATAACGTAGGTGCGATAAAAAACAAAACTCATGATTAGTGCTCCTAATGGGTCGGGTTAGGTCGGGTTTGAGAGATATTTGAATTCGATTCAAATATTCATGTAATTTGACTTGAAAATTCGGATTGATCAACTGTGTAATCCAAACTTAATTTGACCTGACTATAGTTTAACCCGGATAACCCAGGTCAAACTCGAATTTATATTAATTTATGATCATAAAAATTAATTGTCAAATTATACAAATTAATTTATGAAAAATTTAACAATTTTTGTAATTTTTATTATAACAATGTTTATTTATTCAATTAATATAAAATTCAGTTTAATTTCTTTGATTTTTCACGCCCACCAAGATTTTAAACACATACATGCATGAATAGTTTGTGTTTTAAGGCTGCATCTTTTTGTTGCCAGTAGATCAGCTCCACCAGAAAAAATTCATTCTACTGGAACACTCGTAGCTTTAATGAAATTAGATTATTAGTTAAATGATAAATAATATTATCAATAATTGCATACAATAAGCTTATTTACCTGTAATAGCCAGATAATCCCTTCCCATTTTGGCTAAGTTTGGAAATGTCGCTTTATGTGTCTAATAATAATACTATACACGTTAATTGAACTAATAATTTAAAAAATTATACAATTTATTATTAAATACACACCTTCCACCAAAGAAGAATATCTTCTTTTCGTAATGTTCGAGGAGTTTTTAGATATAATTCCACTTCATTTTCCTGATTTTTTTTTTGCTTACCAAAAAGTTGATCAAGAAATTCATCATTTTCATCATCATTAATATCTTCTAAGTGCCCATCAGTGGCGGAAGGTGCATAATTTGCATTGTATATGCTAAGAACAGTTTCTTTAGCATAACGTATAAAACTATGCTTCCATTTATTGTCTTCATAGTAATTTAGCTTCAACCGTGGATCAAGTACTATAAAATTTAATTATTGACATTATAAATTTATAATACAATTCAGTTAAAAAATGAATCATAATTTTAATGCCTAACTCACCAGTAGCAACAGTATACATATTTGTATCATCTGTTTTAGTATAATATGTATCTAATTTATTGATGCCTACTTTAACAGCATTTGCTATATCACTATAATTTGACTTATCACAATAACTTTCAAGTTTATCAATTAAAAAATTGTATATTGGTATAGTAGTAGAAAGTATGGGATACTTTGCAGAAGAAACTACCTTGGTGGCTCGTATAAATACCTATAATAAAGTTCTGAATGTTAACTTTCAAATAATTTTAGTAAATTACTAGGAAATTATTATTTCTTACTTTTAAAACAGACATGATTTCTTTAATTGTATTCCATTCATTTTCATTGAGTTCAAAAATTCGAAGATCTTTATCTGAACTTGCAGTTGCATCCAGTGCCTGTATAAATAGCATTATAATAAATATTAAAATATAATAAAACAAAAATAATTAATATTAATAATATTTGTATATACTAACTTCACGCATTTCTAATGCTCGTTCTAGCATATCATGTGTAGAATTCCACCAGGTTCTTATATCAAGAATAAGGTTGAGCCCCTTAAGATCAGCCGCTTCAGCTTGTCGCGCAAATCTTTCCTTATACTGTGGTGATGACCGAATTTTAACAATAAGCTTACGAAGCTAAATGTTGAATAATAGAATAAAAATCAATATATAATACAATTCATTATAAACCACCTATTTTAAATAATAAATTTACCTTTGGAATTATTTCCCCAGCAGGTATAGTTTCATCTATATTATCCAATATAAAATCTTCAGTCTGGGCTTCACCTGCTTTGATTTGTTTTAAAATATCTTGTACAACTATATTCATAATATGAGCAATACAACTAAAGCTCTGAACGGTTCCGGTTTGAACCGAGAACCGATCCGGAACCGGCAAAAAATTCGGTTCGGTTCTCGGTTCGGTTTTGGACTTAGAACCGTCCAGTTCGGTTCGGTTCTATCTGAAATTAAGAAAAAATGCGAAAAAACGAATATACGACTATCCAGTGATCGTACAAGGACGAGCCATAGCTCGTTGGAATCCTCTCATCGAGACGCGTCGAATGGTGGTAAAATCAAGTCTCTAGCATCGATAGATCACGAGATAGAACATGGTGAGTGTTTCTTAAAAAATTTGCATTAGAAAACGATCCGTTGATGCTAGAGACATGAATTTACCACCATTCGACGCATCTCGACGATACGAATCTAATGAGCTATAATTCGTCCTTTTACAATCACTGGATGGTCGTGTATTCGTTTTTTCGCATTTTTTTTTAAATTTTCAAACATCAAAAATTAAAATTCCGATACAAGCGATTAAACGCCATCTATTGATCACACAAAGACGAATTATAGCTCATTAGGTTCGTCTCACTGAGACGAGTCGAATGGTGGTAAATTCATGTCTCTAGCATCAATGGATCATTTTCTAATACAAATTTTTTAAGAAACACTCACCATGTTCTATCTCGTGATCTATCGATGCTAGAGACTTGATTTTACCACCATTCGACGCGTCTCGATGAGAGGATTCCAACGAGCTATGGCTCGTCCTTGTACGATTACTGGATGGTCGTGTATTCATTTTTTCGCATTTTTCTTAATTTCGGATAGAACCGAACTGAACCGGACAGTTTCGGTTCGGTTCCATTTTGGTTTTCGGTTCTACCCGAACCGCAAAAAAACCGAACCGAACTGACCCGTTCAGAGCTTTAAATACAACGACAATGGGAATCAATAGCATCAAAAGAAATACTTTCATTTTGACAAACATTTTCCAAATGTTTCATAAAAGTATCATTATTTGAAGCATTGTCGCTTGTAATCACAAAAACCTGAAAATAGTAAACAATTTTATTAATATCATGCTCATTTTAAGCAAAAAAAATCATATTAGGATAATAGGAAATTTACCTTTTTTAAAACTCCAAATTCTTGGCAGCTTTTTACGAAAGCATTACAAAGGTTTTCACCAGAATGAGGACCAGAAAGATCTATAAAATCAAGTAAACTGTCTTGAAGTACCCAATCTTTTGTAATCCAATGCATTGTAATGGCTAAAAATCCATAACCATTTGTGGATGTCCATGTATCTAGAGCAAATGAAATTTTCCCTGGAATACTCTATTAAAATTCATTGCAAATATATATATAAGTTTTAAGAACAAAAATTATTTTCGTGCATATTTAAAAACTTACTTGAAACAAACTTTTTCTTATTTCTTGCTCTTTAACAAAATTTTCCATAATATCCTTTTTTATTGTGTCTGCTTTTGGAACCACTGCATTTGGATTTAATACTTTCACCATGTGCCAAAATTGCTGATTTTCAGGTGTTGTGAATGGCTGATCGTCAGCAACTATCCATTTAGTAATAGAAGTACGAAATTCTGCTTGTGTAAACTACACTTGAGAATAATTAATAGAAGTAAAAATAATTAATAAATATTATAAATATTATAAATATTGAAGCTTACTAGCTTTTCAAATAAAAATTTAATTGATAAATTCTACTCACTTTAGATGGAATTTCTGCTTGACCCACAAATTCATCTAATGTACTTTGGCCTTCTGCTATTAAGATTTTTGCTTTTTTTAATTTTGGATCTTTATCTGGATGGTATTTCTCCAAATGACGCCAAAGATTGGATGTATTGGAGTCACCAATTTTTCGTAGCCAAGTCTTATTAACTCTAATTTAAATATACATTTAATATTATTTCATAATTCTTTTTAAAACTCTAAGTACTATACTTTAAACATTTTACTTACGGACAGTTAAGACACCTGACTACACGGTGTGTATTTGCGTCTTTATTTTTTGGTGGGAGTTCTTTCTCCTCAAAGAGATTTTTAATAAAAAGCTCACTACGTAAAGCTTTTCATTTTCCAAGTTGAGTTATTGGTTCAGCAATATCAATAGTCTCAGACATTATTTCTTATTTATTGATAAAGTTCTTTACAAACAATAGCAATAAAAAAAAACTCTCACATTTCATGGCTTAGTGATGGAAAAAAACGCGTCATCCAAGTTACCCAGGTTGATCTGGGTCAAAGTAACAGTACGACCCTAACCTGATGGGTCAGGTCATGCGGGTTACAAGTCATCAAAATGATTAATCCCGATTTGATTCAAAATTCGAGTCGGGTTGATCACCCGGGTCTGATCCGACCCGTACGGAGCACTACTCATGATATATAAATATTAATATAAAAAAAATAAAAATTAAAATGTATTGAATATTTATAATAATACATTACAAAGTAAAAGAGTATTAACTTATTACTACATTTGTTTACGTATAAATTTAGTAATCATTTCTTATAATACTCATAATACTATTTGGTTAGCAGGCCAAAATTTGTAGCTATAAGATTAACAGGGTCATTTTCTACGTGATTAATACACGTCCATATGACCCACAAAACGTATAAATCTTATAAATCATATATAATTCTCAAACTTCCTTAGTTTGCTCTTGTTAAAAATTTTTCTTCTCTCTCTTATGAAAACTCTCTTCTATGAAACCTGTATATTTGTTTAAAAAGAAAATATCATTCAAAGCTAAGTATTTTTTTAATTTTTAAATTATATTGTTATAGAAAAAGTTTTTATTTATTTTATTTGGAGATAAGGATCGTATTCCTGAAAATTACTCGAAAGAGTATCAATAAAGTTTACGCGAATACATCTCCGAGCCCAGTAGTTAGAAATGTATTATAGTTATTTTAACAGTATTTCTTGTTTACTTCAAGCCTTTTTTGTTGAACTCGATATAAGGTCTATTGATTATTCTGAATGTTATGTAATCATACGCTGAACGAGCCATCCAAGCGATTCAACCTTTCCTTATAACAGCCTTCAAAAAAACTTGTTTATGGCAAGCAAATCTGGTGTAAAAAGTAGTTTTGATAAAAATATTTTAAGATATTTTATTTGTATGTTAGAAGTATACTTACTCTTTTATTTAATTTACTGTATACAACTACAATTCCAATTGGAGTTGGACCTGGGAAACTAAGCTTAATACTTAACTGTTAATTAATGTAAAATAAAAATGGAAATAAAAATAAAATTAACATTATTAAATTAAAAATAAAGATTTCCGTTCTCAATGATAAAATCTTTTTCATCAGCCCGATTTTATCACAATTTTGGCTAATTTTTTGCGACTTTTTGGGTGGTTGCGATTTTTGATAAAATTTCATGATTTTTCACGATCTTTAAATTTGATTGGATGGCTGGATAACCATGTGATTATGATTTTGCTGAAATTCTGGCTGGCTAAAATTATGGCTTTTAGAAATTAGGCCAAAATTACGTTAATTTTGAATTTGCGAAAAAATTGTGAAAATCACGCATGATTTTAGAGTCATTATGACAACCCATCCTGAACACCCTATGACTGTTAAGAGATCATTGCATATTATGTATGATATATTTATTAATTTATTTATTAAATACTTTGTTAAAAAGACACATATAAAGTATTGAGCAGCTCTCTAGACTCATATGCCTATATTGCCTATATTAACTATAAAGTTTCAAATATCTGTATCCCTAGGAAACTTTGATTGTGTTAGTCATTATACATCTAATAATAAAAATAAATTTATTTTATAAGACGTGTGAAAAATTAGAAAATTAGTGAAACATTTTTATTTTTTTACATACCATGTATTACGAAAAAGACCCCGTTTTTACCGTATTAAAAAAAAAGAGAAATATTCATACTTTTTTTTTGGTTTCAATGCAAAAAAAAGAGTTCTTTCATATTTATTAGAATGATCGACTTGACGGGGATGTGTACATTGTATTTCGTTATTGAATCAGAAAGTACTTGAGGGATAATGTATTCGTGTAGGAAATGATATGACCAAATATAATTTTAACTGTACAAAATATTTTTTGATTTAATGTTTTAATTTTACATTTTATTAAGTTGATTTGATTTTGAGTTATATTCATAACATAGTAGAAATTATTTATAATTTGGACTATGCAATTTTTAAATTTATTTATATAAAAACTCGAGTGATTTTATACCAAGTATACTCATCAAATTATTTTTGTATACATTCATTTAGAATCTTGAACAAAGCAAATTTTCTCTAGCAAATTTATAATATACTGTACATCTTTTACTAAAAATGCTGAAAGTGTGTGCTTTCGGAAGCAATAGATAAAATTAAAAATATAATAAAATTATTGACTTATCAATCATATGACTCAGGATCCAGAAAAATACTTTAAAGAGCACCAATGTATGAGTATGTAACAATTAATTAACAAAAGGAAATTCATAAATAGATCTATCAAGAAAACGAATAGGAATTAAGGAATTTAACGTCACCCTTATTAGGGACCGCCAATTAGATACTAACTACTCCATTTAACATACTTTCCTCCAACCTCCAATAAAGTATGCGTATGAGATCCTTATCATGGTTCTGCCATGTAAGAGAAGATTTTGCGGTATAATTTAACCATTAAATTATAATGTATATTATCAGTTAGGAACAGGCCTTTTACATCATACTAAGAACGAGTTTACTTAAAGCAAGAGCTTATACTAACCGCACTAAAGTGTGTGAGTAAATAAAAAAAAAATAAATAAAAAATAAAATAATTTTTAAAAAAGAAACTTTTTGAAAAATATCCCCCGCGTAGTGTTTGAAATGCCAAAAATGGTAAGAAAACTATGAAAAAGATAGGTTACTATGGGTTCTATGGGTTACTATACTGGAAATAAGGATGGAATTTTTTTTAAAAAATTTTTCGGATGGAGAGGTATTTTATATAAATTTGTTATATAAAAATTGACATACAAAAGTTTTTTTTTTCTATAGTCAGCGTCATGATTAATAGATTTTAGCAAAATAAAAATTTTTAGAGATGACTCAATGACTCATTATCAATCATGTGATCATGTTGAGATTGTAAGAAACAAAATGAGATTTGAAACATGTGCATAACCAAGGATCATCTTTGCTAAATTTGTATGGCATAAAATTGATGACTTTTATAACGATTTGTATATTATAAATATTATATCATTATACTCCCGAGTACACGGTATGGTTTATATTTTATTTTAACCTTTGCAGCAAAATTGCTAAGTGTCCCATTAATGGCGGCTCCGCAGCTCCTAATTGCCAGTTTATTTGATTAATTAATTAGTATATATTTTTTTTATGGACAGATGTTAGTGATAGTGTACTTTGAATTAAAAATTTGTAAAACAATATTATTTTCTTTATTAAAATTTTCTGATAATAATTACCTTTTTTGTGTCGCGGTCAGTGATATCACGGGATAGAATATTACAAAAGCTACTTTTGCTCGATGATAATAATATCGTGATACAAATCGTTAAAACTACCTTAGAAAATGACCATTCTGATATGGTACCTGGAAATAAAATTGTTCTTTATTGTTCTTAATTCATTGTGAATAATAAAATAAGTAATGACAATGTTTTTTTTTAAAAAAAAAATAAAATAAAAAGTTGAAGTTATTTAATAATATAGTTTAACCGAGTAACATTAAAGTAAAATAATATAATCTAATCTACTATCAGTTAACCGTAATTCCTCTCATCCTTTACTTTAAGCTTTTAAAAAATTTTTCATAATTTAAAAAATTATTTAAAGACCAAAAAGTCTCAATAATAATTGCAAAAAACGGTACGTAACTTCCAAATATCTAATCCTAATACTGATATTTGAAAGTAATAAACTCTTTAAACACAATTTCTTAATGTAATCATCTTCATTCAAATTCTTTTTTTTAATACTGAAGAATACAAACAGTATACAAACACATTTGACTAAATCAGCTAGCTGCTCCATATTTTTTTTTTCTTGTAAAAAAAG
Organism: Rhizophagus irregularis; assembly: GCF_026210795.1. Lineage (NCBI taxonomy): Eukaryota > Fungi > Glomeromycota > Glomeromycetes > Glomerales > Glomeraceae > Rhizophagus > Rhizophagus irregularis. Next base: position 3,227,745 of record NC_089445.1, on the reverse strand, counting down.
AATTAAAATAATTCGTATTTTGCTCAGTTTAAAGTTACACCAGTTGATTCCAATTTTTCAGTGTTATAATGTTTTCCCAGTATGTAATAATTCGTAAACGCTTCCGGCTCTCAAATGAATTATATCTTAATACGGCAAATTGAGATTTAAATGACGTTACATGGATATTTGGATTCTTACTATCATCTATTGAAAAGAAATAGAAAATGATTCTCAAATTCTTTTTTAATATTGGTCCCGTCAACAATATCAATAATTTTATTTTAGTAATTTCAACATTGGGACTTGGGATTATAATAATTTTACACATTTTGGACGTTAATAAGAATAGAAATATAAAAATGACATAAATATATGTTTATGCGATGTAAGGAATTTTAAATATTTGCTGCTTACGTTAGTGAGGGAAATAATTTAATAAAACAACCCTTTTATTGTTTGATAGAAAAAATTGTTTCAAAAAATCAATTTTTATTAAATATAGTAATACATATAATAATTCCAATATCAATATCATATGATTATTTTTAATCAATGATATAAATAAATAATTAATTAATTATAAAACTGAACGTACCAAGAAATATCAAATAAAATATTTAGACACAAAATAAATTCAATTTTGAGTATATATTTAAATAGTGTAATAGCTTCTTGTTGGACATGTTTCTTATATTGTCAATATTATTTCTAAAATAAAAAAAATAAGTAAGCAAGGTAAATACACAATTTATAGCGGGCACTTTCCCTAAAGAGGAGCAGCCAGTCTCAATTCTACCGCTCTTGGTGGAGACTGGATTTTTCACGTAATATTTAGGCGTGGAATTTAAGAGTAAAAAGATGTCATAAATCAAAGAAGCCAATGCTATTTAAGAGCTAGCGAGAGAGCCCACTTCAAATAATTTAAGATACATCTTTTCATTTTCAGTTCCACCAAAAAGGAAAATGGACTTTTAAAATTCTCACCTTTGATTACCAATCATACATCTAGTTATTTGTCTTTTTGTGAAAGGTAAGGTTATTTGTTCATAAAAAATTGTTTAAGTTTCATATTGTAAAAAATAAATAAATAAAATTCTACTTGTGTACTTGTGTAGAAAATTAATTATGATGTGAAAAAAAATTTACTTGGATGAAGGTAAAGTAAGGGTATTTATATAGTTTTTTTTTTGAGGTGTATTTAATGATGATTAACTAATTATACCTGATGCGTCGTGACGCGCCAACGCGGCTGCAAGAAATTGATTAAATTGATTAGTCATGACTCAATATTATAACATACCACAACTCCATCTATATGACCAATATGAGTAAAGAAAGTCTATTTTTCGCAAAAGTGACTATGTCGTGATGTCAGAAGGTCGAAAAAAAAATTGAACAAATATTGAGTATTTACTTGATAAAGCACAGAGGCAAAGAAACCAGTATTTATTCAAATAAAAAATATAGTAGTTTATTATTAAATTACTAAAATGTTGTAAATATTTATTAGTAAAACCAAGAAATTATCAAAAATATTACCATCATTCAAATGAATCGTTAAGGTTAGTAACTATAACACCATCTCTTACTTCATTAAATTTTAAAATAGTGTATTATTCGAAATCATATTATACATCTTTCAAATTAACTTAATTGTTCAATGTTAAAATATATGAAATTTACTACAGTATAACTATTGTATATATAGATCTTATATATAAATCTTTTTTATTAAATAAAAAGAAACATCATAAAAAATTCACCTAAGAGATTATATAGAAATTAATTTTAAAAAAAAGAATTCTAGATCAACTAAGAAATTCTCAAGTCTTAATAATAAACTATTATATAAAGGGTTAAAATATGACTTTATGTTAAGAAATTCTGAATCTTTTATGTAACCGGTTTCTCTTATTTGATGAAAATGTTCCTTTCATCGTTATCGAGAAATGAGGTTTGATTTTTTTTTTAGTTAAGAATTATTATTTTTTTTTCTAATATTTTATTTCCGATTTCAACTAATTTAATTCATACTTTGGAAAAAGAATGAATGCAAATTTCGTGTTTCGAAATATTTATTAGTTTACCTCTAAATGGTAACTATATTTTCAGAATTTTACTATTAACCAAATTAAAAGTCATCATCATATTGAAGTCGTACAAACTACATTGAAAATCGATTTGTAAAGAGACGATTTTTTTTTCTGAGAGTTAATAAATACTACGTCTTTAAATATTTATATCCTTGAACTTTGGCAAGGTCAATTAAAAAAATATTTTTTTGTAGAAATTAACTTAATTTTCTATTTTATATTAATTAAATGAAATTCAAGATCTTTTTAATTTTCCAGACACGTATCTAAAACGAAATTTATCTTTTGATCTAACGGCTTGATTTTATCTTAAAAATCTATTTTATGGTTCGAGAATTTGGTAACTAAATTCCAATGAATTAAAGGCGATTAATTATTGAAGATCGAATGAAATAATATCAAAGATGGAATAATATCACACATACTATTCCTTAATTGTGAAAATTTTGGTATAGGTGTATGTGCAGGAATTAGTTAAATTACAGTATTTTAAAAATAATGGGCAACAAATAATAATAATTAATATTAAATAGACAATAGACTAAAATTACAGTCTAATATCGACATCGATAAATTTTTAATAAAAAGCCATTGGAAATTTCCAAAAAAGATATTTGTGTTAGTGTTACTGACGTTCGGTAGGTAGTAACAGAAAGAAATATAAGGATCAGTTAATAAAGAGCAGGGTAATATAACGATATATGACTAACGATAAGGTCAAAGTATATGCGGGTAAACCGTAAACGATAATAAATGATTGTAGACGATAATAAGTGAGGATGGTTGTGTGTATAAAAACGATTAGTTATACGGTGTATATGAATAATTAACAATGTACAACTAAAAATTAACAAATGGTAATAAATGACAATGATAGTGAACAATAATAAACGATAATAAACAAAAATAAACAGTGTGTCAAAAAATGATAAAACGTATATGAGCTATGCGGAAACAGATTGGCAGGTTTTTTATTAACAATTAAACAAAATACGATATTACTGCCTCTCTCAGCGCTCTGTAATATCCGTATATCTATCGGTTGAAAATACAACCTAAACTAATTTATGTTTAACTCTAACTGAACTATTAACTGCACCTCCAACAACGGTCCTTTTTATAACGTTAAGATTTTGGTGCAAATCTGTCTTTTCGACCACCCGGCCATTATCGCCACCCGGCCAATTGTGGCGATCTGGCACATTTGTCTATAAAGCCACTTGTATTCAGCCACCTTCCCACCAGGACCTGGAAAACTATATATAAAGGTTACCGCCAAAAAATCAAAAAAAAATAGGAGTGCGAACCATAATATGATTGGTTGTTTTGCTGTTTACTCACATGTTTCTATTTCAAATATAGTAATAGGGCCAAGAAAGGAAAGATTTTCACAAAAAAATTCTTATTGTTGCGAACCAACACGTGACTTTTACTAATTAATTTGGCGGTGACCTTTTTGAAAATTAATTATAGCCTCGAATCATGTTTGGCGGTAACCCCTATTAGAAGTTTTCCAGGTCCTTTCTCACCGCTAAGCTTCCGGATCACTAAATACCTAAAATAACTAAAAATAACTATACTAAAAATTAACAAATAAAAATAAGAGATAAAAATAGATGAAAATAAAAAAAATAAATATATATCTATAAAAAAATTATCCCGTGACATTAGTATATCAAATTTTCATTAAACTTTTACCGTAACAATCGCTTTTTTTTAATAAAGATAAATTCTTTAGTTTTTATTTATTGTAAATACAGTTTTTATAAATATAAATGTAAAATAAAAACTAATAATAATTAAAAATGTGAAAGTAATTAGTAATCCAAAATATCATCAATAACTAAATGTCAAACCCGATTTCTTTAGTAGTATAATCTATACATATTTAAATAAAAATTAGCAATTTAATTACTAGTACCGTAATTGTTATTGACCGTAATACTATTACTTACCACTGTTGTTAAATTTGCTATTATTAATATTATTATCAATGTCAAATTCAAGTTCTTTTGACAAATAATCTAAAGGAGATAAAATTTGGTTAAATTACGATATTAAAACAAATAAAACTGCGCACAAATAAATTTACCATCGTTTTTGTTTAATTTAATTTTTTTAATGGTTTTATCTAAAATAATTTTTAATAATGAAAAAAAAATAATTATGATCAATTAACTTATTAATAGTTTAATCATTTTTTTTACCAATATTTCCAGTGTCTTCATTCGAATTATTATCATTAATCATTCTTTTACCCTCTTAAAAGAGTTTTGTAAGATTATTAGTATTTAATATTAACAATAAGAAATATTAAATTTAAATAAAAGATACCATTAAAAGGTTTATATCCTAAAAATAAAATAAACATATTACTTTACATTTTTTTTTAAATGATGCAATTAGTAAACTAATTCTTACTTTGAATCTTTAAACTCCTGGTTGATTCTGCAGATTTTATCATTGCACTTAATGGCCTGCTTTTATAGACGGCGTTTGGATTATTTGTTATAGGTCCGATATCTGGTGACTTTATAATTTTAGTTGGGTTTTCAAATTCTGGACCACAATCTAATTTACCATCTTTGACAAAAATCTTAGAGAGATCATTGGCTGTTGGTCTTTTATTTGGATCAGAGTGCCAACATTCTTTCATCAATTCAACATAACCTTTAGGTGCATTTGTAACTACTGGAGGACGAATTCCGTCACATATTTCGATAATAAGTTCTGCATCATGATTTTTATCCCAAAAAGGTCTTCTACCTGTCATTAATTCCCACATAATCATACCAAAACTATATATATCTGAAGCTTTAGTATATTTTTGTCCTTGAAGAACCTCTGGAGCAACATAAGGAATAATTCCATATATCTCATTTTCATCATCCAATGATTCAATTGCTGATTTACTTAATCCTAAATCACCTGTTGTAGCTGAATAAGAATATACAACAAAAATATTTCCACTATGATAATCTTTGTGGATTATATTTGCATCATGTATGTTTTTAAGTCCTGATGCAATATTATGCAAAATACTTAGCTTATTATACCAAATATAATTAAAAAAATCATTAGCTATATAATGTGCTAGATCTCCCATATCATAATATTTTGTAATTATCATAAAATTTTTGGTAATAGGATTTTGGGTAATCCCATAACATATGTTGATATTATTATAGTCACTAATATTCACATAATAATTTTTTCTACTTTTGCGATCCTCTTTAGCATCTTCTTTATCAGGTTTCCATTTTGAGACGAAATTGTAATATATCTTGAGCTAAAAAATAATAAATTCAATAATCTATTTATTGCATCAAAATATTAGTAATATAGAATACTGTACCTCATTTAGCTTCCTAGAATTTATGTTCTCAGAACTATCAAGTTCCTTAAGTGCAACTGTCATTTCACCATAACGATTATACTTTTGTTTTTTTTCATTCCAATCGACTATTGGACCATCAATCCAAGTAGCCTTATAAATTTTGCTAAATCCTCCTTCGGCAATAAATTTTATATCCTTAAATTTTTCATAAGGAACAAATTCCATTCCCCCCTCTTTTTTACAGTAATTAGTTAACGTGAACTTTATAAAATCATCAATAACTTTATTTCCACTTAACGGAATCTTTTTTGCTTTATAACATTGGACGCAAATCTGATCGATTTCATTGAAAACTTTTCTTCTTCGTTTGCATCCATTACATTTCTTATATATTGATTTAAGTGTACTAGTTTGTGTCTGATGATTTAAGGGTACATCGCTCGATATTAAAAAGTCAGTTTTTAATTTATAGTTAGTTTGTTGGTCCATAATTTTTCCGTTTTAAAATTAATTTAGAGAATCCAAAATAAATATCCTATGTTTATATATACTTTTTTTTCTATATAATAATAAACTTTAAAAAATTCTTTATTCGAATATTAAAAATTCCGATTAAAATGAATATATCTTTTTTAGAAATAATCAAAGTTGATATATCTTTTTCTGGTATGTTTTGAATAAGAACTCCGAATCGTATTCCATTGAACCATTCGATGCATATTGAAATTACACAAAAACTTTTTCTAGTATGTTTTGCCGAATATCATGTTTCAGGAACTCCGAAAACGTATTCCATCGAATCATTCGATGCATTGACATGCAGCGTATAAACAATGTCACGTGTCATTCGTGACACGATGAAATTTTGGTTGACAAATAAAATTAAGCAAATTTTGTCTAAAAAATTTCGAGAAAATTAACAAGGTGATATAAATTTTATAAATTATTCAAAGATCATCTCTGCTCTAGAAAAAATATTGTCCAAATACTGTTCGGTTTTTTGTTCGGAAAATCGACCCTGTTCCGGACATTTACTTGACATTCATCATGATATTGTACATTTTTTATGTGGTTAAAAATTCTCAATCTCCGCATCTTGTATTAAATTGTAACAAATATTGTATAATAGCGTACGAGTGTCCAGAAATTGACCCCATTCCGAATATTTATCGGACAAACATTTTTTATAGGGGTGCGGAAATAATCTGTTCACTCGACTATGAAAAAAACTGGATAAACACACTCCAAGCCGGAAATAATCCTAACAATGATAGTAAAATATCTTTCGTCCACTAATCTGACAATCGACACACGATTATACAGTACAGTCAAACCTTTATATAACGATATGTCGGGACATATATGAAATTTTTAGAAAATATCGTTATATCAAAGTTATACCGATATTTATATGTCCTCACATATAGTGGGAAAATAAAATTTTATCGGTATATCAAGTTTTTAATAGTATATCGGTATATCGAATATCGGTATATCGAGGTTAGACTGTATATACGTATATGATTTACGAAAAAAAAACAATACTGAGGGTTCTGATATGGAAGTTTCGTCAGCTTGAATTATTGAAGTCAAATGACAAAAAGGAATTAAAAATTGGAAAATTCTGTAAGAGGTATAATTGCACCCAAATTCAATTAAATTTTAATAGGGGTTTAATTGATATCGAAGGAATGATACGTGATATTTTATGGAGAGGAACTGGATGAATATGAAGAGGCCTAATAATTAAGTGTTGGTCTGCTGAAACTGAAGCTGTACAGTATTAAACTGTGTATAATATTATTACTGAACTTGAATGAAAATAAACTTTAAAATCCCACATTTTACTCTTGTTATTTGATAAGTTAGCATATGTATTTTCTTAATTACACAATTATTGACGTAGTATTCTATTTTGAGACTAGAATTATATATTTTGGCTTATTGATTTAATTAAGAATTCATTATTATAATTTTATTATTATTACTGTTCATAAAAATTTATCTAAAAAAAAAATTAATTACATACAGACAGATACATAATTGATTACCCAATAGAATTTCCATTTTGGCCAGCAGAATTAGCATATAACGTACTTTAATGCCGGCCGGAATTAAGGTTTTAAAAGCAATTAAAGGTCCAACTCACGAATCAAAAGACTGAATTTTATTGAAAAAAATTATTGCTGAATTATTAAAAAAAATATGATTATTAATATATACAACTTTGGAGAACAAATTTTTTTAAATTTTTTTATTGCTCGTAATAAAATTTGATAAATTATAAATTATAAAATAAATACTAAAATTAAGTATTATATTATTATTATTAATAATAAGGATTAAAAAATTTTTTCAATTATTGGCCAAAACATTTTTAAAAATACATCTTTCAATAATTCATGTTGACGTGTTCTATTACAATTTACAAATAGAAAATAATAAAGGTTTACCTAATCTTTTTTCACAACCATTCAAGAATAAATTCAATGCTTCAGTATGATTACAAGACCAATTTTCGGATAACCACTTCATTTTCAAATTTTTTGGTATATTCTTGCTAATTGCTTTCATTACGTTACTTATGTCATAACATAGTGAACCATTACCATTATTATATATATAAATATTCCAACTTTGAACATTTTTGAAAGAATAAAGGTAAAAAATAATAATACCTACAGATGCAAGGTATTCTGTAAGATTAGGACAATACATGATTATTATGGAGATTAATAATGAGAAATTATTTGTATTTGTGTATCTTATGGCGTTATCCAATATAAATATATATACTTGTTAAACTTCCACCCGTATTCTTAATCAAGGTTGATATCTGATAAAGATAAGGAAAATCTAATTGAAGTTGAAGTTCATAATTTTCGAAACTTAGAATTAACAAAATTTCCATAAGATCTTTGCCAAAAGGTTCCACGTGAGCTATTATTAGTTTTTCTAAATTATTGCAGTTTGATACAAACACATTCGACTAAATCAGCTAGCTGCTCCATATATTTTTACTTGTAAAAAAAGAATTTATTTTGCTCAATTTAAACTAAATTTAGTTACACCAGTTGATTCCAATTTTTCAGTGTTATAATATGAATATAGGTTTTCCAGTATATAATAATTCATAAACGTCAAATGAATTATATATTAATACGGCAAATTGAGATTTTAATGACGTTAAATGGATATTTGAATTCCTACTATCGTCTATTGAAAAGGAATAGAAAATGATTCTCAATTCTTTTTTAATATTGGTCCAAATTACTCCTGTCAATAATATCAATAATGTTATGAAAACGAATGAATCTAAATTTCGTGTTTCGAAATATTTAGTTTACCTCTAAATGGTAACTTCATATTTTCAGAATTTCACTATGACCAAATTAAAAATCATTCCATATATATTGAAATCGTACAAACTATAACATTGAAAATCGAATTGCAAAGAGTTGCTTAGTATTTTAGTTAATAAATGACTATGTACTATTTAAATATTTGTATCTTTGAACTTCGGCAAGCTTAGTAAAAAAATATTTTTTTTATCGAAATAAAACTTAATTTCTATTTTATATTAATTAAATGAAAGTTTAAAATCTTTTTAATTTTCCAGACACGTATCTAAAACGAAATTTATCTTTTGATCTAACGGCTTGCCCTGTAAAAAAAGTCAATCCGTTTTTTATATTCCATCTTTTTTCCGTAAAAGACTCATATTTCCGGAATAACCTTATATCACGGAATTTATCGAAATATTTACATTTTCCGTGAATGGATCCGTGAAAGGCTCATTTTACGGAGTTTTTACAGAAATAACGGATAAATTTTTTTATAGAGTTGATTTAACTTAATAATCTAGTATTTCATTGGTTCGAGAATTTGGTAAAGAATAACGTTTAAATTCGAATGAAATAATATCAAAGATGAATTAATGGAGTCTGTATGAATAATATCACACATACTTTAATTGTGAATATTTTGGCGTAGGTGTCGGTAGAAATGGTATGTATGGTTAAATTACAGTATTTCAAAAATAATGCCAACAAAAAATAATAATTAATATTAAATAGACAAAATCACAGTCTAACCTCGTTATCGATAAATTTTTAGTAAAAAGTCATTGGAAATTTCCAAAAGATATTTGAGTTAATATATCAAATTTCAATTGATAAGAATTAAACGATTACCGTAATAGTCGTGATTAATTACCCAAATCGCTTTTTTTATAATAAAGGCAAATTTTTTAGTCTATTTATTGTAAATATAACCTTTATAAATAATATAAATGTAAAATAAAAACTAATAATAATTATATGTGAAAGTAATTAATCTAAAACATCATCAATAACTAAATGTCAAAACCGATTCTTTGGTAGTATAATCTACACATATTTTAAATGAAAATTAGCGATTTAATTACTAGTAATTGTTATTAATCGTAATACTATTACTTACCACTGTCGTTAAATTTATTAAATTTGCTAATATCAATATTATTATCAATGTCAAATTCAAGTTCTTTTGACAAATAATCTAAAGGAGATAAAATTTGGTTAAATTAGTACGATATTAAACAAATAAAACCACGCAAAAAATAAATTTACCATCGTTTTTGTTTAATTTAATTTTTTTAATGATTTTATCTAAAATAATTTTTAATAATAAAAAAAAAAATTATAAATAATATGATCAATTAACTTATTAATAGTTTAATAATTTTTTTTTACCACTATTTCCAGTGTCTTCAATCAAATTATCATCACGTTTTCTTTTATCCTCTTAAAAGAGATTTGTAAGATTATTAGTATTTAGATAATAACAATAAGAAATCAAACTTGATTATTAAATTTAAATAAAAGATACCATTAAAAGGTTTATATCCTAAAATAAAATAAACATGTTACTTCACATTTTTTTTAAATAGTGCAATTAGTAAATTAATTCTTACTTTGAATCTTTAAACTCCTGGTTGATTCTGCAGATTTTATCATTGCACTTAATGATCTGCTTTTATAGATGGCATTTGGATTATTTGTTATAGGTCCAATATCTGGTGACTTTATAATTTCGATTCCAAGATGTTTCCGAAAACATAATTTACCGCCATCTTCGTTAAAAATCTTAGAGAGATCATTGGCTGTTGGTCTTTTATTTGGATCAGAGTGCCAACATTCTTTCATCAATTCAACATAACCTTCAGGTGCATTTGTAACAATTGGAGGACGAACTCCATCACATATTTCGATAATAAGTTCTGTGTCATGATTTTTATCCCAAAAAGGTCTTCTACCTGTCATTAATTCCCACATAATCATACCAAAACTATATATATCTGAAGCTTTTGTATATTTTTGTCCTTGAAGAACCTATGGAGCAACATAAGGAATAATTCCATATATCTCATTTTCATCATCAGATGATTCAATTGCTGATTTACTTAATCCTAAATCACCTATTGTTGGACCTTTTTATTCTATAAGAATGTTTCCACTATGATAATCTTTGTGGATTATATTTGCATCATGGATGTTCTCAAGTCCCGATGAAATAAATAACAAATTACCTAGCTTACTATACCAAGGATAATTAAAAAAGTTATCAGCTATATAATGTGCCAGGTCTCCAGATTCATAATATTTTGTAATTATCATAAAATTTTTGGTAATAGGATTTTGGGTAATTCCATAACATATGTTGATATAATTATGATCATTAATGTTCACATAATAATATTCTTTATTAGATATGCGATGACTTTTGGAATTTTTATTAGGTTTCCATTTTGAAACGAAATCGTAATATACCTTGAGCTAACAAAAAAATAATTCAATTATTTATTGAAAAAAATTAATAATTTCGATTTATATGGAATACTGTACCTCATTTAGCTCCCTAGAATTTATGCTCTCAGAATTATTAAGTTCCTTAAGTGCAACTGTCATTTCACCATAATAATCATACTTTTGATTTTCTTCATTCCAATCAATTATTGGACCATCAATCCAAGTAGCCTTATAAATTTGGCTGAATCCTCCTTCGGCAATAAATTCTATATCCTTAAATTTTCATAAGGAACAAATTCCATTCCCCCCTCTTTTTTACAGTAATTAGTTAACGTGAACTTTATAAAATCATCAATAACTTTATTTCCACTTAACGGAATCTTTTTTGCTTTATAACATTGGTAGCAAATCTGACCAATTTTATTGAAAACTTTTCTTCTTCGTTTGCATCCATTACACTTCTTAAATATTGGTTCAAGTGTAGTTTGTGTCGGATGATTTAAATGTACATCACTCGATATTAAAAAGTCGATTTTTAATTTATAGTTAGTTTGTTGGTCCATAATTTTTCCGTTTTTAAAATCAATTTAGAGAATCCAAAATAAAAATCCTATGTTTATATATACTTTTTTTTTAAAAAAGAATTCTTTATTCGAATATAAAAAATTCCGATTAAATGAATATATCTTTTTTAGAAACAATCAAACTTGATTTTTAACATTCAACTTTTTCTAGTATGCTTTGAATACATGTTTCAGGAATTCCGAAATTGTATTCCATCGAATAATTCGATGCATACTGAAACTTTAAAAACGTATTCCATCGAACCATTCGATACATACCGAAATTACGTAAATTTACATTTTACATTGTTACATTCCACAATAAATAATGTCACGTGACATTCGTAATTTTTGGTTGACAAATTATATTAGGTTTTCTTATATTATTTATTGATAACTTATAATTTATAATAAATGTAATTTAGAAAATGTCATTTGTCTAATATACGAATGAGCAAATGTTTTGAGAAATTCTACCATACAATAAGAAATTACCATTTTTTTTTATTTTTGTTATTTAATAAGCTGAGCATATGTATTTTTTTAATTACACGATTATTGAACGTTAAAAAATATAACTTTGCTAGAAATTTTTTTCACTGTTCAAAATTATATTAAAACTCCCTTAATCTCTTTTTTTTTATAACTTTATATAATAATATGAACAAAATGAGCGAGTTGATATATTAAATTCTTATTTATCAAATCAAAGATATTTTTTTTTTTTTTCAAATAAATTCAAACTTCGAAAAGCAAACATACTAATATAGTTGAATGTTTAGATTTTTTCTTCAATTTTTACCAAAATCTTGATTTATTAATTTTTTAATTTGTTAAATGTATATTATATTTACAAGTCTATGGCTGGAAAGCTTTTTTTTTCATATTTTAACAAGTAATTTTAAATGAAAAATTGATATCACCTCATACATGAATCATAAGTTCTTTAAAATTACATTGTCTAAAAAAAAAAAAATTTAATGCAAAATCTTTCAAATTTGTTGTGATATCATTTTGCGTACTTGAGATTTGAGAGAAAAATTTATCCACATGACTCACATGAGACGATGACTCATTATAAGTTTATAAATCCGATAATATAATTGTTTATAATCAGCTAGGCACGAAAATCTGAGTACAGTTCACGAAAAAATACCGAATATGCAGTACTTTTCTAACATATATATATATATTTTCTGTTTGTTTTATTAGCAGCATCGATGAAAAAAATATATTTGCGAGAAAAAAAGTGTCGCAAATAGATAATTATTCAAATTGCGACTTTATGAAATGCCGCATAATTCACTTAATCCCACCCCTACGCATCGCTAATAATCATCTCAAATTTTTTCGCTCACGATAAACTAATTTCTTTCATTTTTCGTTACAAATTGATTGGGACCTTCATCAGAAATCAAAAAAAATCCTAAATATCCTTTAATCATCATAAATATAACATTATACTTGAACATTATTATAAACTATTAAATTCATCTTGGAACTACGAATAAATTATACGTGATTTATTTACTAAAACATTTTTTTTAAAAAAAAAAACGTATAAAAAAAATAGTGATAAAAGTACAAAGTGAATATGATGAACCCTAAATGATTAATTATACAAACCTAAATTACATTTAAATAATTATATAACAATAATCCAAATCAGCCGCATTAGCCCAATATATATATATAAATTCTAATTAATTTTTTTTTTTAAACTACATATATATATATATACGTATACATACATATATAAATAAAAAGATTGTCCATTATTATTATGTTTTTTTTTTTAATTACAAAATGTCTAATAACCACCACCACCACCATAAAAATTATTTGGATTATAATAATTCTGAGGAGGAGAAGGGGAATTTCTTGGATAACTAGGATCAATACCAGGAGAATTTGTTCTAGAATGATGTGGTTGTTGATAAGGAACTCTATTAGGAGGTGGACGTGGATAAGGTGGTTGAAATGGTTGTTGATAAGGAGTTTGTTGTGGTTGTGGAGGGAAATAACCTTGCTGTGATGCAGGTGGAGGAGATGAATTATTATAACGTGGACCATTATGATATGGGGCGCCACCAGAATATGGTTGTGATGAAGGAGAATATTGTTGTGGTGGAGGAGGAGGACGATTATATTGTTGTTGTTGCTGTTGATACTGATGCTGCTGTTGTTGATGGTGATGTTGTGGATGATGTTGTTGTGGATGATGATGTTGTTGTTGATGTTGTTGTTGATGTGGATTTTGTACAGTACCAGGAGGAGGGAATAAACCAGTATGACTTGTAGGATTATAATCAGCGTTTGGTAATGATGAAACAGGAGTTCCGCTTCCTGGAGCAGGATGATGAACAGTCATTTGTTCGTGAATTGAAACATCATCAAATGATTGGGGTTTTGCTTTTTGTTTAGGTGCTCTTGATCTCTTTGAATTCCAATACCAAATTAATAAACCTAAAACTATAAGGAATGATATACTTGTAAATATTCCTATTAAGACTTTTTTCGCTGTACCAGCAGTATCATTCTTATCCGATAATGATTGATCTTTTATTGGTGGACCAAATATGAAACCAAAATTTCGACAAGATCTTTGATAATCTTCAAAGTTTGCCGTCTTTATATTAGGATTTTCATTTGAAAAACATGTTGATATACAAGATGATAGCGTATCATACGCTTCTTGATTACACATACAACTCGCAGTAGCACTATCTAAAAAAATAGAAGAAAGTTAATATTTTTTTTTCAAAATAAATTTAAATCCATAAAAATAACAACGACGACAACAATAAAAAAAAAAAATATTTCTTACTATCAACACTATATTCTAATGATGAGACATTACTAGGAGGAGGACCGAATTTCGTATCACAAGGAGCCAATAAATCATTTAATTTTACGCAAGGAGAACCATCTTGAGTCGAACAAGTTTCTGGATCTTGTGCTTGAACAAAATTTTTTGAATTTACTACCAGTAGTAAAATTAATACAAAAAATTTGTTCATACTTTTCTTTCTTTTTTTTTTAAAAAAAAAACCTGTTAAAACTTTACAAATAAAAAAAATATTTAAAATAGTTTAGTTTATAGAATAAAATAAAAAGGTGTAAAGGTCGTCGTTTTTTTGAAATCTCGAGTTCTTTTGTTAATTCCGAACATGTATATGTTTAATATAGTTTGTGAACTATTTTTTTCTCAACGAAGAGAAGTTAAATAAGCGTGAATTTTTTTTTTAAAACTTGTTTTTCATAAACGATAATTTTCATACAAGAACGGAACGAAGGAAGAAAGAAGACAGGTTAAGTTTACGGAGGAGACTGAAAAAAAATTTTTTTATTAAGCAAATAAAAGTGAATTGCTCTAAAAAGAGTTGTGTCAAAAAAAAAAATAACATGCATATTATGCATCTCCTCATTAAGCACCTTACCATATTAATATACGACTAGATTCGATTACACCAATTTAGATTGTTTGTTTATCAGTAATGTAATGATTACAAAACTGTACAACACACCCCAGCTTAAAATCCTTGAAACGGAATTTGCCGGTGAGCACAAAAGTGGTAAATCAAATCTTTTTCAAAAAAAAAAAGGCACCTATTTGTTGTGTGCTATTTATAGATTCCCCTTAGCAGAATTTATAAATGATGACCATCAGGAATTAAGTTTTCCTGAATTTCACCATTTCCAAAAATAAATTTATTGCATAAAAATAATTAATATTTTATTACAATGAACCAATAAACCAATTGAAGATGCACAAAAGAAATAAAGATAATATAAATTTTACAAAGAACTAAAAATTTTATATGTATAAAATATAAGAGTAATGAAGATTCTTGCGGGTGTTGATTCGATGATCTTTTTTTTGGAGGCAAATTTTCCGAATAGAACAAATAAATTTAAATCCGGTTCTTGTTTATTTGATTTACAGACCCTCATTTTTAAGATATCTATTATTAATAGATGATATTAAGATTTCGGAATAAAGTAGGGGAGGTAGCACAAGTTTTGTAATCTGCGGATTTTACATGTATTTATAACAATAAAAAAAAAAAGATTTTGATTAATAATTAAATTAATTAAATTAATAAATTTGATGAACTTTGTCAACTTTGAACTTTAAAAAAAAAAAAATTTTTTTAGAATCAAAAAAAAAAAAAAAAAAGATTATTACAATAATGATATCATATTGTGGTACTATAAATATTACAATAATGTAATTCAGATAATAACAAATTCGTGGTTACAAAAACAAGAGTTTTCTTTCTTTTTTTTTAAAGAAAAAAATATATATATAATAATAGGGATACACAATTTTTCGTGACCTTGTTTGTTTTTATTTGCCCGATTCTGTAACCCGGAATTTTTTATATTTTGCATCTGCTGATATGAAAATCAAAAATGTTTTACTAATAATATCATAAATAATAAGATATAAATGGTATAATGAAAAATTAAATTAATTTTAATTAAATTTTTTAATAAATCTAAACCAAGTAAAATCATTAATATTATTAAAATAAATAGTAAACACGTTTTAAATATTATTAATTGTGTTTTTATTTTGGAATTATCTTTTCAATATAAACTTATTTCATTATGAAATTATTCAAAAAAGGTAACATTTTTGTGACATTATTTAAAAAGGTAATATTTTTGTAATATGAATAATAGAGTAATTTGACGCCAAGATAATCGGGATATTTTTTTTTTCATATTTAAATAAAATCTTGATCTTTGCAATGACTTTCTAAAATTAAATAAACTAGGACAGTCGAATATTCGAAATATTTGAGATACTGTATATATCAGATATATAAATAGTAATACCCAAAGTCTATAGTAATAGTAAATGTAATAAATTTTAAAACGTAATGAGAAATAGCACTAACATTTGTTTCACAAAAATTACAAAATTGCATAATGTCAACAAACGGTATATTTTCCGCTAGAAACCTTCTCGTAAAAATAGTATAGTACGTTATTTAGTATTATTATGTACTTCTGATACACATAATATAAATAAATATGTAGACGTACTGAAAATGTCATTGAAGAAGAATTTGTGTAACCATAATCGAATAATGATTAATGAATAATGATCAAAAAAAGGACGTTATTATTTCATTTTTTAGGTAATTTATTAAAACTTACCATAAACATAATTAGTTACGATATTATTATTATGATTTTAAACTATTTCTTAAATAAATTAAGTTATTGTCAATTTTATACAAAGTTCAAAGAAAAAATTGTTAAATTACTTCATAAATTATGATTTTCCACTGACTTTTAGTAATTATTATGAAAGGGTTACATGAAAATCATAGTAGTAAAATTTATATTTTCCCAAATAAGCTAAAATTTAGGTATAAAAAATCAAAAAATAAAATGGAAATGAAATATGGTACCCTGTTAGGTTTTTTAATAGAAATTTTATGTTTAAAATTCTTTATGAATATTTCAGGGGTCACTTCGAAGGTAAAATTCATATCTATGTTAGAATCATATAATAAGGAATATATTTTATTCTTTTTTGAATAATAAAAATAAGAAATTTGTACACGTTTTTTTTTTTTGTTATATTAATTTAGGAAATTATGAATAACTCCTATTTTTCTTTTCATTTTCGGCCAAGAATTAAATATATTTAAGTAAATAGTGGTGGTTGATCATTACATTATCTTACCGTTCTGGTCAAACTTAAGTTTACTATCAATTACTAAAAATGAAATTTATTAAACATGACTGACTGAAATATATGTATCTGTAAAATAATAGGTGAATATTTACAGTAATTTTATTCCTTGAAGGCTAACTTACAAGGAGATCCAAAATCCGTCCATCCGAATAATTCGATGCATCATCCGTTATTCTGTAGGTAAATCCGGATTTATCCATCAGATGAATCTGTTATCCATTATTATCCGTTGATATAATAAGGAAATATCAATACTCATCTTTTTAACAGTTTTAAAAAGTCTCAAAAATTGTGAAGGTATAGTCATGTGATTTTAAATGCCGGCCAGCACTATTGATGTTCTGCCAACACTATGATTAACTTCGGGATATCCGGATATTCATGATCGAATATACGGGCTTTCCGGCTATCGGGTTATCTACGGTTATCCCGATCGTACATTTATAAAAAAGAAAAATGAATAGATCAGCGTAATCTTTTATTAAAGCCTAAAATTTTTTCGTAATAAAAAAAGTTAAAGGGTGAACAATATTAAAATAATGTAACTAAGAGAACTTCAAGATTTTTAACTAAATACAAGAAGTAATTAATAAAAGTATTGATGACATTTCCAAAGAAGTGTTGCTCATCCAAATACTGTAAATATGGATTTCGTTCTAAATGTGTCATAATTTAATAATAAAGAATTTAGTTAGTTTAAATTATATAAAATTATCACATATTAAATAAATAATATTGTCAACTTTTGTGATCCTAAACGATTTCATTTATATAAAGGGTGGAATAACGAAAAGCAAGAATGATTTATACGTTCAGCCATTATATATTATAAAATATATCGAATAACTTAAGATACTAAAATATTTTAATACTAAAATAATTACAGTATACGATATGATACTATAGTTTGCGTATAATTATTAGTCGCACAAATTGTGATTATTGAAGTAAATCTTTCTATCATTTTAATCGAACTTCCCATATCATTAAGATATCCCTTGAAGTTCCTGCTGCTATTGAAATGTAGGCAGTGCACGAAATTTAAGTCGAATGTTTCATGCGCAAATGTGCAACAAAAAGTCACGTGCAATTTGCGTAAAATTTTTTCAAACAAAATAAATGATATTATTAACTATTAAACATAATAAATTTATTTGATAATTATAGTATTATACTGCAGTACTGCAAATTCACAAATTATAACTCAATTTATATTGTTTAATTTAATAATACAATGGGTAATTATGTGTTTCAGAATATGCGCAAATTTTAAGGGTTGCGCAATGCGCAGATCGGAATCAAAGCATCAAAAATGTAATCTGCGGAAGTAATCTGCGGAAATTAAAAATCAAAGGTTGCGCTCCGCAGATTCCGCAAATAGATTAAATATAGGTATTTATAATTTTAATTTTGTTTACAAAAATGTTTTCACTATCAAATTCTTTTTTAAGTTTGTTAACGGAGTTCTCGGAAAATTTGTTTCGGAATTTATTAAGATTTTATTAAAATTTCCGGTTTAAAATATTTAAAATATTTCTATAAAAAGGTTCTAAAACCATATATATAGAATTTAAACTTTCGAATAATTAATAGCTATCATATACTATTAATAAAAGTATATAAAGAAACAAATTTTCACGAATCATTTTTGAAATTAAAATTATGGATCAATCAAATAAATCGAATAAAACATCATTAATTAATAATCAAAAACAAAACATATTTACACCAATTCTTATATATAGGAAATGTAATGAATGTAATAAAAATAGAAAAAAATTCGATAAAACTCAACAAATATGTCACTTATGTATTAAAGCAAAAACTATTCCATTAAGTGGAAATAAAGTTATTGATGATTTTATAAGGTACACGCAAACTAATAATTATGAAAAAGATAGAAGAATGGAATTTGTTCCTTTTGATAATTTTAAAGATGTATCATTTGTTGCTGAAGGAGGTTTTAGTAAAATTTATAAGGCCATATGGATTAATGGTCCAATAACTAATTGGAGTGAGAAAAAACAAAAGTATAATCGTAGGAAAAATATGACAGTTGCTCTCAAGGAACTTAATAATTCTAAAAATCTTAATTCCAAAGAATTAAATGAGGTATTTTACATATTATGATACTTATATTGATCATTAATTTCAATGTAAAATAACTATACTTTTTTTTTATTTAGTTAAAAATATATTATTCTTGTAAATATAGAACTGCATATATCAATAAATATTATGGAGTAACTCAAAATCCTGCTACCAAAAATTTTATGATAATTACAAATTATTATGAGTTAGGAGATCTTACACGCTATATAACCAATAATTTTTTTAATATTACTTGGAAAGATAAGCTAAGTAAATTATTTGATATTATTACTGGACTTAAACTTATACATGATTCACATATTATTCACAAAGATTATCATAGCGGAAATATTTTTATTAATCCATCAGCAATAACAGGTGATCTAGGATTAAGCAAATCATCGTTAGGAAATGATGAGGATAACGATATATATGGTATTGTTCCATATGTTGCTTCTGAGGTTCTTCGAGAACAAAAATATACCAAAGCTTCAGATATATTTAGTTTTGGCATGATTATGTGGGAATTAATGACAGGTAGAAGACCTTTTCGGGATAAAAATCACGATGCAGAACTTATTATCGAAATATGCGATGGAGTTCGTCCTCCGATTGTTACAAATGTACCTGAAGGTTATATTGAATTAATGCATCAATGTTGGCACTCTGACCCAAATGAAGACCAACAGCCAATGATCTTTGTAAGATTTTTGAACGTAATAGTAAATTAGGTTATCGACGTGAAGAGAGCAATCCAACTAAGATTGCCGAGTCACCAGATATTGGACCTGCCACAGCAAATAATCCAGATGCCATCTATAGAAGCAGATCTTTAAGTGCAATGATAAAATCTGCTGAATCTACAAGAAGTTTGGAAAGTCAAAATATTCGTCTAAAATTCGGTAGGTAATTTATCCTTTAAATTTACTGTACAATTATTAAATTTTAACATACATTTTATTATATAACCTTAGAAGGCAAAAGAAAGTTTAATGATAGTTTATTTAAAGGTAGAGTATAATAAACATTTTTTCATTATATAACTGAAATACTTAAATCTTTGAATTAATTAATTTTATTTTTATTAAAAAAAAAGCAGATGAAATTAATAAAAAAATCAAATTACCTGAAAATAATGGTAAGATATTAATTATTTTAGATATATGTTTTTATGAGATATACTATATATTGTCATAAATTATGTTATCCATCGACGACAGAACTTGAATTAGGTATAGATATTGATATTGATATTCAATCTAACAATAATGGTATGTTTAAACTATCGCTTATTAACATATAATTAAATTTATTATTTCATGAATCAAATTTTTATAATTTGTAGATTATATTACTGAAGAAATTAATTTTGATATTGACATCCCGGCGGGTTGAAATTGTTAAAACAATCAGTTTTTTCAAATATATTATTTTTTTTTTTTTAAAAAAATAAAAAATTATATACTGTAAATAAGATTATGATATAAATTTCAATTCTTTAAATATGTATAAATCAGTGTAAATTAGCATTTTTTAATCTAAAATAACTAGGTATGAACCAGAATAAAAGGAATCATTTATAATTGCCATGCATCATCATCTTCAAGTTACAAAATTCTTTTAATTTGATCGGTTTCATTTACGATCTATGTTAAGATCTTTCAAATTATAAATTCTAGCAATATTAACACTTTAATACACAACCTAGTTTATGGTTAACATTATAACTATCATTCTTTTAATTAGTACTTCGATTCAAGTGAAATTTGCCATCTAGTAAGTTAAATAATGATTTAATCTGGATGGATGAAACTTTGTTTAATGATAATCTGAATAAAACCATTATATTAAAATTTTAGTCTTATCAACATTAAATACTATTAAATATGACGTTAATAGTTAAAATCTGATTATTAGTTTCAAAAATAATTTTAAATTTAACGTTCCAGATGAATCCTGACAAAATCTGGTCCAAACCACAAATTTAAATATTAATTTTCAGTTTAATGCAGATCAATCCAATGAATTGACCTCAATGACCTGTCTAAAAAATTGTCACTAATAAGATCTCATTACAACCTTCCCAAAACATTCATAATTATTATAGTTGATATCTTGATAAGTAATATCTTGATGATTTTATTTTTAGGTATGAGAGTAAATTATTAATCATTGTCGTATACAACATACAATAAATATTATTATCAATAGTGTTGTAGATTGCAGATTTATTATTTTGTACATTATTCTAGAAATTTTTTCGATAATGGTGTGTGTTAGCCGAAAAATAATTAGCCGCAACGTAATCCGGACCCAGCTCAGGTGTATATCGTGCGTCGTGGAATTCCAGGGGATTTTCTGTGGTTAAACCGGATCCGGATGATCGGCAGTCAGGAATTCGGCTCCGTTTCGGCTAACTACACCATTATAATTTTTCGCGGCTTTTTTCAAGTTTAATTTTGGTCGGAATTTCAAGATTTTTTTAGCGAAAATTAATGATAGTTATTATTTGGTAGGGACTCTCCACATTCGGTTTATGATACTTAATTACTATAGTTTCAGGCCTTTTACTTGGCTCACCTTCTTCATCTTACGGTGGATTAATTACCACCCACAACTTGCGTTAAATATCACCGAACTGTGAAGCAGTTCGGATAATATTCTATTAACGTATAATATTTTACCTGTAAAATTCAATATATGATATTTAATCTAAATGACATAATGCGTCAAGATATTTATGCAATAGTAATTTATTTGTACCTTAATCTAAAAGATATCAATATATCAAAAACAGCATGATCCTATTTGGCTGCATATAACAAATATAATATTTAGTTTACGAATCACGCATCACACTTCAGTAAGCGTAAGTGCGTAACAATTGATAATTACTGCGCAACTTGAACAATTTCATATACGAAATTTTATTTTTTTTTTGCCTAGGGAACTTCTTGCGAATGTTACTACTATCAAATTTGTTTTGTTTCGAAGTAATTTGAATTTTGAAATTTTGGAATTTCGTTTAAAAATATTTTATAAAAAGTTAGTTCATCACGCAACCTGATTATAGCATCATAATTATATGATGACGAAGAGAGAGTTTTCCTTTTTGTTGAAAATGTATTTATAGGTTATTGTTCCATCGTATATATTATATTTATAATTTATTGTATACATAATTGTATTTGTTGTATGTGTTGTCTTTGGCGTATTTGGCGTTAAAGTTTGCAAAGTAATACATACTAATTTATATTAGTACCATTTCTCTTTTTTTATATGTTGTGGAGATAAAAAAAAATTCTTAGGTTATTATTTATAAAGATAAGGCGAAAATCTTTAGGTTATAATTATTCTGAAACGTTTAGAAAAAAATCTAATGCAAGATAAAATTATATTTTTTTACTTGTTACTAATTCGTTGTTATAATTTGGTTCGTTAATCGAACGTTTTAAAGTTTTAAGAGAGTAAGCTGTTTTTGTTCATGAATAGGAGAAAAAAAGAATTATTCAATAAGAGATTAGAAGGAAAGGATTTTTCTTTAGCTTATTTTCCTTTGTATTTGTTTTACTTTTTCAATTTTGAGAAAGAAATTTAGTTATAGTAGGTAATAAATAAAATAAAAAAAGTAAACTTAAGAGGACCCAGCAGCGTAAAATAATGTGTAGATCCTTCCTTCTTTGGATAATTCCAGGCGACATTATGTAATTCCGGCCCTGAAGAGGTGCGTAGAGCTAATAGTAAATCTCTTGTTGCCTATTTATATATTACTGTTAGCATAAGATGCAGTATTTACAGTATTAGGTATTAATGGTATTTAAGCTCAAATAAAGAATTCTTTAATAAATATCTTATATTATTAGTAAAGGAAAAAAGTATATATAGGAATAAGATTTTACAAATCCATAAATTTAAATTTTAAAATTATGGATCAATCGAATAATATAAATCATTAATTAATCAAAAACAAAACATGCCTAATCCAATTCTTACATATAATAAATGCAATGAATTTAATAAATAATTAAAGCAAAAATTATCCTATAAGTGAAACTAAGAATTTAAGTCACATAAAACCTTGACCTATAATCATTATTCATATTTTACTTACAATATAAAATAATTCATCAATCTTAATTAGAAAAGGGATCATAGAGAGTATAACCTAAGTTGTTTCGGAAAGCATTAATGATACAACTTCAGTAAACGAATTTTATGATAATATAACTATTACAATTTATAAGAAATAATGATTATAATATTACTCCAAGGCAATAATATTAATAAAATTTTGAAGTATAGGTTTAAATGAAAAATAAAAATATAAATGAAACTTAGTTTCATATCATACTTGTATTTAATCATATTTGGTTCTATTTACTTTATTGTAAAAACTGTAAAAGTACATACTAATAAAAATCTTTTCCATAACAGAAAGATAATCCAACAAATTAACAGAATTATTAATTCTTAATTATACATTCCAAGCATTCAGAATCTTCTCGAACTAAAATTTCAGTAAGTTGCGACTTGTATAATATGCTTGTGAATGATTTTGTGTAATATAAGCTTTTGTTTGTTCCTGTACTAAAGCTTTGTTCGCTTCTACAAATTCCAACATATCATTTTTTAATTGATTATCAATGTTAAATACTTCATACTTATAATTTCCATCCCTATTTATTCTATAATATTCACTAATAGATCTAATCCATTCAGTTATAATACTTTCAAGCATTATTATGGTTGGTCTATTGGAAGGATTTGAATCCCAACATTTTTTCATTAAATCTATATAACATTTTGGAGTATTTTTTATAATTTCAGGACGTTCCCCTCTACAAATACTCAAGCTAAGGTGATGATCATGTGCTTCATGATTAAATGGAGGAATACCCGATGTAAACTCCCATATTATCATTGAAAAACTATAAATATCACTTGCTGGAGTATAGGGTTTTTTTCTTAATATTTCAGGCGCCATATAAGGTAAAACTCCATAAATTTCATTAACTTTTATATTATCAGAATCTTGTGAATCACTTATAGGTTTACATAATCCTAAATCAATAATAAATAACTCATTGTAATTATCTGACATTAAAATATTACCATCATGAAAATCACCATGAGTTAAATTTGATTCATGAATTACTTTAAGTCCTAATATAATTTTTTTCAATAATTTTAACTTGTCTTGCCACTTAAATTTAACTATATCAGATAAACATTTTCTCAAACTTCCTTTTTTTGCATAACTCATTACTATTATATAATTTAAATTATTTGGATCTTGGGTAATTCCAAAGAATTGAATAAATTTTGAAAATGATTTTTTCTGACAATTATAATGATATTTCCACTATACATATAATGATAAAAAAATCGTTAGATTTTTGAAAAAAAAAAATTTACTATTAAATATAAGTACTATACCTCATCCAAAAATTTAGTATTTAAACTTGATGAATTATTAAGTGATTTAAGAATGACCTCATAACCTATTTGCCTATTCCATTGTTGCTTGTCAAAATTCCAACTATAAATAGGTCCATCTAGCCAGATAGCTTTATAAATTTCGCTAAATCCTCCTTTATCAAAATAATTGACATTTGACAATTTATTATAAGGTATCCACTCTAAAATTTCGTAGCTGTTTTTAGCATTTATTTGTGCTTCTTGAATAAATTTATCAATAAATTCATTTTCACTAGACCACTTTGAAAAATCTTGTTGAAATTGTTTAGTATTACATTGTTGGCACCACTGGTAATCAGTATATGGTTGCTTGCATTTATCACATAATTCAACACCATTTTTAGGGTTCATTTTGTTACTTTCTACTGCTTTTTGATGCCAATAAAAGGCTCTTTCTAAATTATTTCCTGTTCCTTGTCCATCTTTATAGCATATGGCTAAACTAAACATTGCATTTTCATCCCCATTTTCTGCTGCTTTTTGATACCAATAAAAGGCTCTTTCTAAATTCTTTTCTGTTCCTTGTCCATCTTTATAGCATATGGCTAAATCAAACATTGCTTCTTTAACACCAAATTCTGCTGCTTTTTGGTACCAATAAAAGGATTTTTCTAAATTCTTTTCTGTTCCTTCACCATTATTATAACGTATGGCTAAATTAAACATTGCATTTTCATAACCATTTTCTGCTGCTTTTTGAAACCAATAAGAGAATTTTTCTAAGTTCTTTACTGTTCCTTTTCCATTTTTATAACATATGCCTAAATTAAACATTGCTTCTTTAATACCATTTTCTGCTGCTTTTTGATACCAATAAAAAGCTTTTTCTAAGTTCTTTTCTGTTCCTTCTCCATTAGAATAACATACAGCTAAATTAAGCATTGCTTCTTTAACACTATTTTCTGCTGCTTTTTGATACCAATAAAAAGCTTTTTCTAAATTCTTTTCTGTTCCTTCACCATTTTTATAGCATATGCCTAAATTAAACATTGCATTTTCATTATCATCTTCTGTTGCTTTTTGATACCAATAAAATGCTTTTTCTAAATTCTTTTCTGTTCCTTCTCCATTTTCATAACATATACCTAAATTAAACATTGCTTCTTTAACACCAATTTCTGCTGCTTCTTGATACCAATAAAATGCTTTTTCTAAATTCTTTTCTGTTCCTTTTCCATTTTTATAGCATACGGCTAAATTATTTATTGCTTCTTTAACACCATTTTCTACTGCTTTTTGATACCAATAAAAGGTTTTTTCTAAGTTTTTTTCTGTTGCTTCTCCATTTTCGTAACATATGCCTAAATAATACATTGCATTTTCATCACCATTTTCTGCTGATTTTTGAAACCAATAAAATGCTTTTTCTAAATTCTTTTCTGTTCCTTCTCCATTATTATAATATATGCCTAAATAATACATTGCTTTTTTATTACCATTTTCTGCTGCTTTTTGATACCAATAAAAGGCTTTTCCTAAATTCTTTTCTGTTCCTTTTTCATTTTTATAGCATATAGCTAAATAAAACATTGCTTTTTCATTACTATTTTCTGCTGATTTTTGATACCAATAAAAGGCTTTTCCTAAATTCTTTTCTGTTCCTTCTCCATCTTTATAACATACGACTAAACTAAACATTGCATTTTCATAACCATTTTCTGCTGATTTTTGATACCAATAAAGGGCTTTTTCTAAATTCTTTTCTATTCCTTCTCCATTTCCATAACATACGGCTAAACCAAACATTGCTTCTTTAACACCATTTTCTGCTGCTTTTTGAAACCAATAAGGCGACACAAAGTGGTAAAAATGGTTTTCATGGTCCGGCCGGGTCAGTTTTGTTAAGTCTTAAAAAAAAATTTTTTATATTATTACTATGCCGGGTGAGAATTTTTTAAAAATTGAAAAAAATTTTCGCATATAAAATTTTTGAAAAAAAAATTAAAAGCCGGGTTGCCGGGTTATTGATGAAATTTTTATATTATGAAAACCATAAAATCAAGTTTGTATGGCCTAAAAGGCTTTTTTTAAATTATTTTCTGTTCCTTCTCCATTATTATAATATATGGCTAAATAATACATTGCTTTTTTATTACTATTTTCTGCTGCTTTTTGATACCAATAAAAGGCTTTTCCTAAATTCTTTTCTGTTCCTTCTCCATCTTCATAACATACGGCTAAACTAAACATTGCATTTTCATAACCATTTTCTGCTGATTTTTGATACCAATAAAAGGCTTTTTCTAAATTCTTTTCTATTCCTTCTCCATTTCCATAACATACGGCTAAACCAAACATTGCTTCTTTAACACCATTTTCTGCTGCTTTTTGAAACCAATAAGGCGACACAAAGTGGTAAAAATGGTTTTCATGGTCCGGCCGGGTCAGTTTTGTTAAGTCTTAAAAAAAAATTTTTTATATTATTACTATGCCGGGTGAGAATTTTTTAAAAATTGAAAAAAATTTTCGCATATAAAATTTTTGAAAAAAAAATTAAAAGCCGGGTTGCCGGGTTATTGATGAAATTTTTATATTATGAAAACCATAAAATCAAGTTTGTATGGCCTAAAAGGCTTTTTTTAAATTATTTTCTGTTCCTTCTCCATTATTATAATATATGGCTAAATAATACATTGCTTTTTTATTACTATTTTCTGCTGCTTTTTGATACCAATAAAAGGCTTTTCCTAAATTCTTTTCTGTTCCTTCTCCATCTTCATAACATACGGCTAAACTAAACATTGCATTTTCATAACCATTTTCTGCTGATTTTTGATACCAATAAAAGGCTTTTTCTAAATTCTTTTCTATTCCTTCTCCATTTCCATAACATACGGCTAAACCAAACATTGCTTCTTTAACACCATTTTCTGCTGCTTTTTGAAACCAATAAAAGGCTTTTTTAAAATTCTTTTCTGTTCCTTTTCCAACTCCATAACACATGGCTAAACAAAATATTGCATTTTCATTACCATTTTCTGCTGCTTTTTGATACCAATAAAAGGCTTTCTCCAAATTCTTTTCTGTTCCTTTTCCAACTTCATAACATATGGCTAAAATAAACATTGCATTTTCATAACCATTTTCTGCTGCTTTTTGATACCAATAAAAGGATTTTTCTAAATTCTTTTCTGTTCCTTTTCCATCTTCATAACATATGGCTAAACTAAACATTGCATTTTCATCATCATTTTTTGCTGCTTATTGATACCAATAAAAGGCTTTTTCTAAATTCTTTTCTGTCACTTCTCCATCTTAATAACATATAGCTAAATTAAACATTGCATTTTCATCACCATTTTCTGCTGATTTTTGATACCAATAAAAGGCTTTTTCTAAATTCTTTTCTGTTCCTTTTCCATCTTTATAACATATGGCTAAACTAAACATTGCATTTTCATAACCATTTTCTACTGCTTTTTGATACCAATAAAAGGCTTTTTCTAAATTCTTTTCTGTTCCTTTTCCAATTTCATAACATATAGCTAAATTAAACATTGCTTTTCATAACCATTTTCTGCTGCTTTTTGATACCAATAAAAGGCTTTTTCTGTTTCCATTTGGCTGTTTTGGAATTTTTTTTTTTAGAAATACTTTTTTTTTATACAATATGTCATAAATAGATACTAAAGAAATATTTTAACTAAAAGTAGGAGTTTAATAAGAAAAATTCCGATGCACTCACTGATTTGCATTGAAAATTTCTTTAAATCATATTTTGTGTAACAACTGTGGCTGTCTTAACTCTTAAGTGTCTTTGTGATTCATGTGACGTAAGTAAACAAAACAAGAGGTAAAATTTGTTGATTTTCTTAAATATAATTTTTTATTACCAGTTACCATTAGGGTTGGATTAATCTGGTCTGGTTTAGCCTGGTCCCAAAAAGACTGGTCTTTCAACCTGGACTGGACTGGATTGGGACCAGACCGATTTAAACTTAAGAAATTTGTCCCTATGATTTTAAGCTTCTAAATTATGCAACGTTTTTTATTAAACAGTTAAAGAATGTTGCGGAACATTTTTTAACATGTAATTTAACAAATGAAAAAACGTTTCGCAACATTTTTTATTAAAACAGTTAAAGAGCATTGCAAAACGTTTTTTAACATGCAATTTAACAATAAAAAACGTTTTATAACGTTTTTTTATTAAAACAGTCAAAAAATATTGCGAAACGTTTTTTGACATATAATTTAACAAATAAAAAATGTTTCGCGATGTTTTTTTAATTATTTTAACAAAAAACGTTGTGAAAACATTTTTTATTAAGTAATTTAATAAAATAAAATGATTTCTCACATTTTTAATTATTGTCCGAAGCGTAGCGGAGGACATTAACGGTTAGACACATTGTAATGCAAGGTATATCTATCCGCATACGTAATTAACAAATAAGATGTATTATTGATTATTATCACGTAATCAGATTTCAGTGACGCGTCTGACACGTGAATTTAAATGAGTGCTTCGGACATTGCAACGAATCCTGTTACCTAGTTTTAATGAGTCATTTTTATTGGATATTAATTATATGGATCGGTCTCCGGTCTGGACCGGTCCTCAGATCTCAGACTGAAGACCGTGAAGACCAGTCCCAAGACCAATGCAGGACCGGTCTTTGCTAGGACCGATCCAACCCTAGTTACCATATATGTACATTATTTTATCCAATTTTTGTTGGTCCAAAAACTTAGCCACCTTGTACAAATTATATATCTGTCTGTTTTTTTAGTAGATTTATATAACTATATTTTAATGCAAGCTGTTTTCCAGTATCAAAATACACAAATTCCAAAAATTTACAATTTCACAATATTTATTTGTTCAAAGTTTGAGAAAAAGCAAATAATATTTGGAATGTTTGTTTGAACTACCTTTGCTGCTTCTTGTGGGGAGTTGATTATTTATATATTGTGAAATCTAATTTTGCATAGTTTGAACATTGGCCCACACCATCTTCTACATTTTGTTTTAGTTGAACAAGCATACTTTTTGCAGCATGCCCTGTTACTCTTATTTACATTTTATTCTAAAAAATATCCTTGTAAAAATTTTCACTCCTACTTAAAATATACTTACCACTCTTTACTTCCAAATTTTGATGCCTACTTATTATAAGTCAATGGCCAAAGCAAAAACTGAGCTATAATTATCAAGATAATGTTAGTTTACCATATAGAATTATTCAACACCATCATACTCTGAATATATGATAATCACAGTCAGAAGATCTTATTAGCTGAAAAGATAAGTTAAAGAAATTACTAAACATTGCGAGTGAAATTAGTTATACATAATACAAATACTATTATTTGTAAAAGATTTTATTTTTATTACTGAAATTACATTTATATTAGCAAACAATAACAGGTAATTTAGGACTAAGTTAATTTTAATTATTATGAAAATAATAAAGTATATGCCAAATGGTCTTTAAGGACAATATATACATATATAGCTTTAGTATGATGATGTGGAACTAATGACGGACATGTAGCTAGAAGACTTTCAAAATCATGATGCTTATTATTGAAATAAGTGGCGGTCTTCCATTTTCTAACTGTTACATAATGCAACTAAAGGCATTGATGTGCATTGGAAGATTGGAAGCTTCTTTAATAATTTGTTAGATTTTTTACGCTTGGAATTCCAAGACAGCAACCATCCGTATATAATAATTGAATAGGTTCTTTATATTGTAGGTTGCAAAGCGACTTAACTAAAAAGGAGGAAGCGAGTGCAGGTAGATCTTACTATTCCAGTGTAGATTCAGGAAATTTAAAAGTCCAACCTATTTTTATAGATATAAAAGAAGGGAGAATACAACAAATAAACTGAAAACTTATTTTCTGGAGAGGTTCTTAAACGATTTAAAATTTAACCATTAACAAGCTATGTGAGCGCATCTTAAATTAATAAGTCCGAAGTATGATGTTAATATTAGTTGATATATCAGTTCCTTGATTATATTTTTTTATTGCACTATGTTAAATAAAGTAATAAACCCGAAGTGAGCGGAAGTGGGCGAATTCTTTTTTTTTCAGGTACAATTAGGGATGGGGGTTAATTAACCACGGTTAATTAACCATGGTTAATTAACCGTTAATTTTGTTAGTTATGATTGATTTAAAATGGTTAATTAACCGTTATTTATAATTAGCCAATCAAAATGCAGAATTTAAATCATGTGATTAAATGATAATCCATTATTTTGTTACACAATTAAATATTAATTAATATAAATATTGATTAAATCTATGATCTACATATTGCATGATCTTTTTTTTAAGATAAATTTTTTTTAAAAAAACACTTTTTTTTTGCAAATTTATTGTTCATTATCATGGTAAAAAAAAAGGGAACTGTTTGGAAACATTGGACAATAATTACTGAAGCAGAAAGTAATGAAGAAAGTAGTAGGTCTAAGAAAAAAACACATCCTTCTGTACGTTGTAATTATTGTTCTAAAGTTTTTGAACAAGGTACAGCTAAAAGAATGCAAGTTCATCTTAATGATAGTTGTCCTAGAGCTCCAGAAAGTGCAAAAACAAAGAAACAACAAATTCCTGAACTATTAGAAACTTCTGATGCTACTACTTCTACTTTTATTCCTACAGTAAAAACATCAAAAAAGCATTTAAAAAATACAACAATTGAGAATTTTGTTGATCGTATGAGTGAAGAAGAACAAGATACTCTTGAAATTTTACTAGCTCAAGCATTATTTGCTGCTGGAGTTCCTTTTTCTTTTCTTGAAAATAATTATGTTATTCAGTTTTTTCAACAATTACGTCCAGCATTCAAATTACCTAATCGAAGAAAACTTGCTGATGAATTACTTGATGATGTTTTTGATGAAGTTAAAGCTGAATGTAATGAACAAATTTTACAAGCTAAATCTCTTACAATGGTTTCAGATGGTTGGTCTAATATTAATCGAGAATCAGTTCAAAATTTTGTTATTTGTACTCCAAAACCATTATTCTTTGATGCTATTTATTCTGGTGAAGAATCTCATACAGCTAAATGGGTAGTAATTTTAATGAAAATGAAGAAGATAGTAATAATAGTTCTGATAATGAAAATAAAGAAGATGATAATAATAATAGTTCTGATAATGATAGTATATTTGGATTTGAAGCAAATGTTATTAATTTAGATGATGAAGAATAAATAAAATATATTAAAATTTTATAATATTTAATAAATTATAAATTTATTTTAACTTCCTTAAAATTATATATACAGGTTATTTATGGGTTAATTAACCGTTAACTAACCGTTAATTAACCGGTTAATTAACCAAATTCATAACTAACGGTTATTTTACCAACCCTAGGTACAATAGTTCAGTATATTTAATAAATTTAACTTTTTGCCGTCAAACTTTAGAAAACATCAATATGAAAATTAAATATTTGAAAAAAAAAAATACTGGTGAATAACTTATTAATATTTCTTTACAATAATGCTCTTCATAATTTAAATATTAAATTTCTTTAGATTATTTGACACAAAATTTTGATTTGATATTAACAATAATAAATAAATCCTAAAAATGCATACAATAATGGCAAGTAACATTATCTGTTATTATTTAGTTAATAAGTTCGTTAATTAATCAATTAGTATTATTTATTTCATGAGGAGTTGGAAATAAATGGGTAATCCGCAGGAGCGTGTCACTAACAATTTTAAACTAAAATTAGAAATTTCCAGGCTATCTATATATAAGACCGGGAAATAAGTATAAACTCAGCTAATCACTCACAATTTTCAAAAATTAGTATGAAGGTAATCATGAGTGACACTTAATGCGACAGGGATTAATAATTTTGATTTACATTATAGGGTATACTACTGGAAAATTGATTTTGATATTTAATTCTCTTCTCTTTCGATTATCAAGTTTAATTATTTTATTATATGGAAAAAATATATTTTTATATAATTAACGAGTTTATTTTTATTTATTGTTAAATAATACATAAAAAATTTAATAAATAGCTAATAGGTATTTAACGTAAATTAAAGAAAATATATTGCTAAAATTTCCTGGCTAAAATTTATAATAAAACATCGAAATCTTCAATTGTTTCATCGATCCCCTAAAGTTACGAATGTCTCCTATCCTACGTTAAAAAATTTAATTTGTATAGGTAATAATATTCATATTAAAAACTTATCAACAATCTAATGTCGAATACGTATGAAATTTTCAGTCAAATTATCGTGAAGTCCACTATGTAATTCATTACCCTATGAAGGTTATGACGAATTTAGTAGTATATAATTGGATTAATGATTTTGTGACTTACTGGTATTGAACAAAAAAAAAATATAGATTTAAAGAAACTTAACTCTTTTTAATATTAAATTCAAAGTTAGTAGTATTCAACATCCGATAATTTTGTTTAATTTTTAATTGCCGCATACAGTATTACAATCTGCGTAACGTAAAAAATAACTATTAAGTAATGATGCATTGAATCGTGCATATGTTTTGAAATATTACAATTAAATCAAAATTCGCTTTATCGTATCGGGCGTAAAGAAACTTTAAAATATTGTGCTACAAATATCCTAATAATTTTAACCATAAGTAAATAAAAAGTGCATAGATTCAGATGCATTTTGCATAAATAATTAATAATTAAATAAAAGGCAAAAAAAAAATTTCCCTTGACCTATCGGAAATGAAACATTGTTCCGTAATTATATAATGTTACTATAATGGTTATCTTATCAGGCATGAATGATAATTCCGTAATAGAATGCAGATTTTAATTGTTTAATAATAGATTATCATAATCAAGAATCAAGAAAACTTAGTAATTCTTTTAATAATTACTAACCAAATTGATTCTAGTTGAACTTTACTTAAAAAAAAAAAATTTTATGCGAGATATGATTTACACATCACACCAATGCATAATACAAATTATACAATATAGGTGTGACAATTAACAGTGAAAATTTTTTATGCATGATCCAAATATGAAGTTCACATATCTTGATCCGGATCTTTTTTTTTTATTGATGATAGTACTTTATGAACTTTATGTTGAACAATACTTCTAAGAATTCTATCTCGGAACTTTAAATTGCATGTTAATGATTACAAATTTAATAAAACCAATTATTCTCATTATTCTCAATAATTCCATAAAAAGTAATGGCTAAAAAATTTTGATGTATTAAGCTGATCATAGAAATCCCCTACAGAATTTCAGAATTCGGTCGAAGTAACTTTATTTATTATATAATTTTTTTTTCTATGGAAAAAAAAATTATATAAGTATTAAATTATTTATCATGCTCTCAAATATTGAATATTAATTCGTTTTATAATAAATCATTTTTTTACATTTTTTATTAAATATGAGTATGAGTGATTCAATTAATTATAAATTAAAAATTGATTTTTTGATATCGAATAACAACACACCATCAATTACACTTAAACCGAAATTAAAGAAATGTATTGAATGCAATTTAAGAAGAAAACATTTTGATGGAAATAATCAGATTTGTGAGATATGTTATAGAGCAAAAACAATTATACAAAGTGGAAATAAAGTGATTGATGATTTTATAAGATATACATTAACCAATAGTAGTAATATACCCATAAAAATGGAATTTGTTTCTTATGATAAATTTAGTGACATAACATTCATTGCTGAAGGTGGATTTAGTAAAATTTATAAAGCTACTTGGTTGGATGGTCCAATATCTAGGTGGAATAATGAAAAACAAAAGTATTGTCGAAGTGGTAAGATGACAGTTGCTCTTAAGGAACTTAATAATTCTAAAAATATTGTTTCTAAAGAATTACATGAGGTATCTTATAATATTTATTTATTTGGCTTATATATAATGTTTATACTGATAATTAAGATTTAATTTAATTGATTTTTATCTTATTTTATTTAGCTCAAATTATTTTATAATTTTGCCCTTAACCAAAAATCACATAATAATGGAGATGTAGGATTAGGATATATTAATAAATATTTTGGTATTACTCAAAATCCTGTTACCTCAAATTTTATGATAATTACAAGATATTATGAATCTGGAGATATTACAAATTATATAACAAAAGATTTTACTAAGGTTAGCTGGCATGATAAGTTGGGCAAATTGTATTACATTATAACTGGACTTAAAAATATACATGAAGCAAATATTATTCATAAGGATTTTCATAGTGGGAATATTTTTATTTATTATCATGAAGCAATAACAGGTGATTTAGGAATAAACAAATCTGCAATTGAAACATTAAATGGTGATAATGATAATGAAATATATGGAATTATTCCATATGTTGCTCCTGAAATACTTCAAGGACAAAAATATACTAAAGCATCAGATATTTATAGTTTCGGTATGGTTATGTGGGAGTTGATGACAGGTAGAAAACCATTTTGGGATAAATGTCATGATAGTGATCTAATTATTGAAATATGTGATGGTCTTCGTCCTCCAATTGTTACAAATGCACCTGAAGGTTATATTGAATTAATGCAAAAGTGTTGGCATCCTGATCCAAACAAAAGACCAAAAGCTAACGATATTCTTAATATTTTTTGGATTTTTGGTAAAATGCGTCAAAATGAGTATAAAAATCCAACTGAAATTGTAAATTCTTCACATGTTGGGCCTATAATAACAAATAACCCTGGCACTATATATAAAAGTAGATCTTTAAGTATGATGATAAAATCTGCAGAATCTACAAGAACTTTAAGAGGCCAAAATATTATTTCAAAATTTAGTAAGTAATTTAATTATTGATTTTATTGTAATTTTAAATAGCTAACAATCTTTTTGTATTTCATTAAATAAGATAAAAGAAGGTTTATTGATAATCTGCTTGGAGATGATAATAGCAAAGGCATAATAATTTACTTTTTTTTCATGATTTTTTTTTATTAATTAATTAACTAATATTTTTTTTCTTTATTATCATTTAGATAAAAATGTCAAAAAAATAAAATTATTGGAATAAAGATATTAAGATATTAGGATTTAAGAAACATTTTTATATTTATATATTATTTATTAGAAAGTCATTGATTATTCAGCAGAAGTACTTGAATTAAATGTTTAATATTAAATCCAACAATTAATATGAATAACTAATAATACAGAATTATATACCATTATGCTTACTGAAGATATTAATTGAACAAGTGGTATCAAACAGCAAATTATCAGTAGATTACAGTATCAATTTTATCTTTTGTATCTTTTCAACTTTCAATCATACCTTAGCTAATAAACATTCTTAAGAATTATTCAAGTATTACTTACAATAAATAAGCAAATTCAATCTATGGCATTATCACACTCAAAAGTTTAATTAAGAAATTGAATAAGAATAACTAAATTTTCAGTAATCAACTTTTGTATAATTAAGCAGCAATTTGTATTCAAAAGCATACTATTTATTGGATTTCTCCACATGATACGAGACAAGGCACTCATCTATCATAAAAGAGTTGATTCAGTAGTTACTTATCAGTTCATTAATATAATAATAATAAGATAAAATATTTTATAACATGTTATATATAACCAAATATTATAAGGATTATGTTTTTTTAAGTATTTAGTTGTGATATCAATGTATATCATGAAGCATGATTAAAAAATTTAATGAAAGATTGTAAAGCTTGATTAATTTATTTATATATGTCAGGAAACAAGGTACCTAATACTAGTTAGAAATGTTCACACTTTGGTGCAATAAGGTGGAAACTTTATTTCTTTTTTATTTAAAATTATTAAGTTATAGTTGTTTGTTTCAATTATAAGTTATAGACGACTTGGCATTCTTGTATGTTTAATTAAATTAAGTTAATATAGATTGCGTAAATAATTAAATGGTAGTAGTCGTAATCCGTTAGAACAATCCATTAAGTAAAATACAATATCGCCTATATTTCAGTATGCAAAAGAAATTAACACAAAATAATAAAAAATAAATTGCAAAAATATATTTGAAAGGCTAAATGTAATTGATTAAGTTGAATATTAATCAAGCACTTCATCAGGAGAATAAAATAAGCGTAGATCTACAAAATAATACATATGTGAAAAACTACGCAAATCTACACCACTCGCGATGATATACGAGTGTGAAAATTTTAGAGAAATTTTCAATGGTATAAAATAGTGTATTCTTAAAAATGACGTAGTTTTTTAATAGTAAAAAACAATATAGTTTTTAAACAGTAAAAATAATAAATTTTCTTCTTTATAATTCTTTTTCTAACTTTTCTTTACTTGTGTATTTTTCCAATATTTTTCTACATTTTGCTATTTTTTTTTTACTTACACTAAGAGTCGAACTATTAATTAGATTTTATTTATTTTTTTTTTTACCTACACTAAGAGTCGAACTGAATACCTCAAGATAAATTATTAATATATTAAGTCTCATTATCTAACCACTACGCTATTTATTCTTTTTTTTTAATTATTAATATTATATTTCATATTTATCTTAGAATAAAGACATGCCTAAACCTTTTACCTTTGTATTTATGTATTTATATAATTCTTTTAGAGTGTAGATTACGAAAATATATTACCAAAGTTACCTATTTGTGTAAATTTTACATAACTTCAAATTTATTCAAAATATTTTTACATTTTCATGCGTGGGTTATGCAATATCATGTATTTATGCCAATTTCTAAAGTGTAGATTACTGAAACTACCTACTTGTGTAGAATTTATGAAACTTTTTAAGATACAAAATCGATGAAGTATTTCTTAAATCATTTTTATGTGTAGATTACTTAAAATCGTATATTTAAGAAATTTTTTCAAGATGTAAAACTTCGGAACTACCTATTCATGTAGAATTTATGAAACTTTTTAAGATGCAAAATAAATGAAGTATTTTTTAAATTGATTTTATGTGTAGATTACTTAAAATCATATATTTAAGAAATTATTTCAAGATGTAAAACTTTGAAACAACCCATTCATCAATAATTTATGGCACTTTTCAAGATATGCCTTTTTAAATAACCATGTTTAAGTGTAATTTATACAAAACCATATATTTATAGATTTTTACGGAGCGTAAGTTTCCAGGGATTATACATATTTGACAACTTTACGCTAATATTCGCCTCATATAATCTCCTGATGTTATTCATAGCAACCAAGTCACCAAGAATAAATATCTTTGTTTGTATTCTAAAATATATATTTTTTTCCTATATCTGATATTATTTATTGAAGCTTTAGATCGCTGTCCCTCAGCTAAAAAATGATAATGAACTGTTAATTTTTGAAGTATTTTTTTAAATGACAGTAATTAGGTAATAGAATTATTTGTTGAAGTTGAACCAACTGCTGCACATCATAAATAACGGATAAAGGAACAAAGGATTAGTTGTAAATTATAATTAACTTTTAATCAAACAATAGCGATATAAACAATTATATTTCATAATAAAAAATTTAATAAACAGTATATTTTATAAACGCAATGTTCTGTGCATTGTTTTGTGATGATTGATGCTATTTTTTCATTGCACTGTTTTGTGTTGCTTTCATAGAACAATATGATTTGGCATTGATCTGTGCTAGTATAAATTAATGTGCAGTTTCACATTCTCCCAGCTTCCTGATGTTGATGCAATATCATTGCATGGGAAAAAGTATTCAACAAGAATTTTCAATAGTTGGTTTAACTTCTATTTTGATTAAAATATTCCTTAGCTTCTTAGGAACTCATTGTTTAAAGACATAAATATAAAAATTACGCTAAATAAAGTAAATTTTGTAAATAATCTAATGGAAACAAATTTAGCAAATTAAATATCTCAGATAAAGATTCCAATCACAAATATTGTTCGTATATACTTTTACTAAAGTTCTATACTCTATAGTGTAAAGATAGAATGTGACCCATTTAAAATAATTGAAGCAAGGATGAATCAGTAGAAATTCTAATATTGCTAAATTTATTAAAAATACAATGCGTAAACCAGCAGGATATAGCAGATATAAAGTACTAGTTTACTAGTTACGACTTTCTTGAATGGCCATATGATAGATTTACAAATATAAAAGAAATTGGTGAAGGTGATTTTGCAAAAGTATATTCTGCAACTTGGATTGAGATGAAAGTCTTTTGAAAAGGTTAAATGGATCACGAAATACGTCAGACAAATATTTAAAAGAAGTACGTTGTTATTTCTAATTTAATTTAATCCCTGTAAAAAAAGCAGATCAGTTTTTTATATTCCGTAAAAGGCTTATATTTCCGGAATTAATAACCTCATATCACGGAATATTTTCATTTTCCGTGAATGGATCCATGAAAGGCTCATTTTTATAGAGTTTTTATAGAAATAATGGGTAAAATTTTTATAGATTGTTTAATATTAAAGAATTTGTTAATAATATTTTTATTTGAAAAATTTATTGTAACCATAGCTTAAGATACATTGAATTTATCTAAAGAGAGCGGATTAATGTTTTATGAATTAACTAATGGTCTAGAAACTAAAGATTTTATAATGATTACAAAACTTAAGGAAATTTGAGAAGTAATCTTTTAAATAATTTTAACAATATCAATATTATATGGAAAGATAAAATTCATTTATTGTTTGAGTCATTAATTGACTTACAAAATTTACATGAATTAGGATATTTACATAAAGATTTACATAGTGGAAATATCATACAATCTAGTGTTAGCTCATATATTTTAGAATTTGGATTATCTGGACCAGCAAATGAACAAAAATCAAATGATAAAGTATATGAAGTAATGCAATATATTGCTTCAAGAAATCTTATTCGGTGAATCATATGGACTCAGACAGAATTTAAATGAAAGACCAAGAGCTGAAGAATTAAAAAATATATTTAGGTTTTGGTATTCTATTAAAGGTAATAATGATGAAAAATAAAAATTCGGTTATGAAGAAAAAGAAATTAAAGCAGTATTTTGTGAAACTGATCAAGAAATTCCAGTAATTTATTATTATTGATTCATATACATATTAATGAGGAAAGTAATGAAGATATTAATTTTATTTTCAAAATTTATATTAAATTAAAATTTTAATAGTCACAAATAATTTAACTAATTTTGATGTTTTAATAATTCATGATTCTCAATTAGTCGACTTGGAAATTTCTAATGTAAAGACCCTGTAAATGGTAATTATAATTTACGGTGAAAGCAGTGTTTAAATTGAATATAACCCAGAATTTATACTTTTTTAGTCTTATAACTTTATTTTACAGATATTTACTGATTTATGTTAGTACAACGAGCCGCGTTCTTGTTTTTTTCATAAAAAAAATTTGAACATAGATATATTATCAGAAGCCAATAAAGGGTCAAATTTTATTGTATTAATCATTAATTATTGAGTTTATTTGTTTAAATATTTCAAAGTCATTAAATAAATGAAATAATTAAAAACAATTGATTAAAATAATTTTTTTAAAAAAAATAAACAAAAGAAATCTATTATAAAATTAAATAACTGTTTGAAGATGCTAAAATTTCTAATTATAAATTTCAACACTATTTTAACTTACAAAATAATATAATGCCTTGTTTTCACGCCAGATTCTTCGTCAAAATTTCAAATAACGGTCAAAAAACAATTATATAGAGTATAGCGTTTTAAAAAATGAGTTAGTTAATTAGAAAATTTTTCCTGTAAAAAAAAAAATTACAAAATTATTATAAAATAACAAGTAAATGAAAAATTCATACTGAAACTTACAAAACTACCGCCTACCGAAAACGATATCTAACATTACTTCTCGTCTATAAAATTAAAAAAAAAATAATATATATATATATATATACAAAAATTTTGATCATTAGTTAGGGAAAATTTTATATAATATTAATTTCACATATTTTATGTATTATGTTAACAAGATTTTTATTTCGTTGTCTCGCAACAAGTTAAAAATATATTTTATTAATACTCACGATATCATTCTAGCACTATTCTATGAAAGTGTAATCTAAGCGTGTTCGTTCTGTGTTCTAAAGTATGATCCAAAGTGTGATTCAAGGTCAAGCAGCAAATAGATTGGAAATTTCTACTAAAAGGATTGTTTATTAGAATGCACCAAAAAAAAGAAAAAATGTTTTTTATGTAAAAAAAAGTTGTGATCGGCGTGGCTTAGAAATTTTGTGTTTCATGATCAACATCGAGATCAACCATTTTTGAAAACGGCTAAGGCTTTAAAGTTTTCATATTATGCACAACTGCATGACTATCATTTTTTCTTCTTTAATATGAGCCATATCAATCAAAAATTTTTTTAATCGAGTATGACTATGAAAGTTAATTCATTCATATTCATGAAATTAATGACAATAACAATAATAAAAAAAAAAAATATTACGTTTATGGTATTACCATTTCTTTATATAAAAAAATATAATAACCGTACATGTATATTATGATGACAATGTAATACAAATAAAATTTTCATTTCGCCTCGAGTTCTTTAAAAACCTTGTTTTACAATTGCTACTACTGACCCAGAATGATCTGCATTAGAATGAATATTCAAATTTAAATAATGTAAGTTAATTGGACGGAACTACTTATTATGCAAGCCCTAATAAAATTTGTTGGTGGCTTACGTATTGTAGAGAAAATTATTTAACCTATTAAAGGATTATTACTCAGTATGGTAACTATGAATTTCCTTTTTAAAAGGAAGATCTGATTCTCGTAATGACAATTTTTCAAAAGAATGGATTGAGAATGAGAAGAATAGCCGGACGACAGGTAACAATTGAAAGAATAGATTGAAGATCTTTAAAAGAAATGAAAAGAGATTATTTAATTAAAATTTAGCATCATTGATGATAACAATGAAAATTTCTATTCAAGGGAATTTGGTAAGTCAAAATAATGTAAACTAAAAATAGAAAATTTCGAATTCCAAAACTATATAAACCCTCACTCTTCTCCCTTCAAAAAACTCTCCAGTTCGATCTGAAATAAATTAAAAAGTTCGAAATCAAAAATAAAAATAAAAGGTCTAAAATTCAATTATGAAGTTAACAATAGCTATTTGTTTGGCAATTTTGGGAGTTTCAACCCTTAATGAAGGTGAGTATAAAACTTGTCTGTAAAGAATATAAGTAAAATGTTTTTTTCTAATTCATTTTATATATATGTAGTTACTGCTGCTCCTACTCCTAATACCGGGATTGAATTGAATAATAAACGTGACGAGTCACCTTCTTCATATTATTATGATGATAAGAAGAAGGAAGACAAAGATGATTATTATTATTACTACTACGATCATAAAAAAGGGAAAAAAGAACATTCCTACAAAAATGATAAAGACGACTACTACAAGAAAGATGATCACAAAGACAAAGACAAGAAGTATTACAGACGTGATGCCTTAGCTTCACCAGATGATTCCTACAATGACGATTACTACAAGGGTGATGACTACAAGAATGAGTACTACTACGAGAAAGATGACCACAAATACGATTACCACAAGAAAGATGACCACAAAGACAAGGACAAGAAATACTACAGACGTAATGCCTTAGCTTCACCAGATGATACATACAATGACGATTATTATAAGGATGATGACTACAAGAATGAGTACTACTACGAGAAAGATGACCACAAATACGATTACCACAAGAAATATGACCACGAAGACAAGGACAAGAAATACTACAGACGTGATGCCTTAGCTTCACCAGATGATACCTACAATGACGATTATTACAAGGAAGATGACTACAAGAATGAGTACTACTACGAGAAAGATGATCACAAAGACGATTACCACAAGAAAGATGACCACGAAGATAAGGACAAGAAATACTACAGACGTGATGCCTTAGCTTCACCAGATGATACCTACAATGACGATTACTACAAGGATGATGATTACAAGAATGAGTACTACTACGAGAAAGATGATCACAAAGACGATTACCACAAGAAAGATGACCACGAAGATAAGGACAAGAAATACTACAGACGTGATGCCTTAGCTTCACCAGATGATACCTACAATGACGATTACTACAAGGATGATGATTACAAGAATGAGTACTACTACGAGAAAGATGATCACAAAGACGATTACCACAAGAAAGATGATTACTACAAGAAAAATAAAAAAGATGACAAGAAATCTTCTTATTAAAATTTTTAAAATAGATTTCTATATATAATTTATCTACTAATTAATTACCTTTCAGAATTTTAATTTGTTTCAAATTGTTTTTTTTTTATTGTAAAAAATCGAAATTATGT
Organism: Rhizophagus irregularis; assembly: GCF_026210795.1. Lineage (NCBI taxonomy): Eukaryota > Fungi > Glomeromycota > Glomeromycetes > Glomerales > Glomeraceae > Rhizophagus > Rhizophagus irregularis. The sequence goes on along the minus strand of NC_089445.1, from coordinate 3,184,372 downwards.
GAATAGTTTTTTTATCTGTATATTTTTAAATAGTTCCCTTCCCCTTCCCCTTCCCTTCTCATATATTTAGTAAAAGAAAAGATTATACTGTATTAGTTACTATAAATATAATAATCTATTTGTATAAAATTAAAATTTTTAACATATTAATATTACTATATTGTCTAACTTATTGTACTAGAAAATGAAAGAACACGAAAGAACACAAATAATTTTATCCAAAATAATTTCTATTCACTATTAATTTTAACTTACCAACTAGATTAGGTTGATGTGTGGCGATTTCGTCGCCATCAGATAGATTGTTGAAAATTATATGTGATTAGGCCTTTATTCATGATTATTTTATTGGGTATTTGCTAAATCTCACCAGTGATTATCACTGTTGTAACTGAAATTGAAATTTAACTGAATTTAAAATTCAGTCAACTTTTCCAGAAATTCCCATATCTGAATTTTAAATTCAGTTAAATTTCAATTTCAGTCACAACATCACCACGGTGATTCTTAATTATGGCCAAAAATTACAATTTGGCCGGAGTTATAAATGCCGGTTTATAATTTTGGCCAGAATTAAAAAATACTGATCACAAAATTTTAACTTAAATAATAAATATGTTAACAAATATTGACCATGACAAATTTTTAAAATTTGTTAAAAAAAGCTTTTAGTAAAGTGAAAAATTTTAAAAATCAAAATTTTGCATTTTTCTCAAAAATTATCTGAAAACAGCCTTTTTGACCTTAGACAAATCTCTTCTTCTTGTAAATTTACATATAGAATAACTGTTTAATATGTGTAGTTGATTATTTAATTTAATATTAATCTTATAAAAAATCGGACTAGTGAAAATCACCAATGGTAACAATCACTACTGATTTTATTTACTATAAAAAAAAATTGTAATTCCAAAAACTATAAAAGTTTGAAATAAATAATAGCAAAATTTATTCATTTTATTTCTAAAATTGATAAAAATTTTCGCGGACAGTCACTGTTTATGGTTCATAATTATGCTACGCCTCTACCCTTTAAGACTTAGGGTTCTGTACCTTTGCTATTATAGCATTCTGAATTATCAAGAACTCATTACAAAGAGAGAACTACCATCAAGATTGTATGTCACGTTAAAGAAATTTCTTAAAACTTTCTTCTTAGCGCTTGAGCAACTTCATATGTCTGTTTAGGAAATATAGTGATACTATATTCTTTAACCGACATAACAAACATTTTGATTAATGAATTAAGAGGTTTGCTTCCATAAAATTTTTAATCCTAGTGCTGATGTGATTTCTATACTGGCGTAATTTTATTTCGTACTAATATAATTAACCTGAGAATATAAATAAGAAAATTCATACATCATTTACCATTTAGAGGTTGGAACCGGTCCAAAAAGTCTTAACCAGTTAATAACCGGTTAACCAACCCTTTACAGCAAATTTTTGACGAGAGTTGTCAGGTTGTTGGATTGAATCAGCCCAAAATTGAGTCACGTGATATTTGTGTTCGTTATTTTTTCAATTAGCCGACAATCCGACAAGTCGGCAACTTTCGGCAAACTCATCCTAGCCAGCATTAAAATTCGGCCAGAATTAGCAGATATATTTTTAATTCCTGCAAAATTAGGCCACTGTCAGTTCGAAACGAAACTCTGGCCGAAAGTCGAAATTCAGGCTGACACTATGAATTCCGGCCCGCATTATGAATTTTATACAAAAAATTCCTTTTATCCGAAGTCCCGTGATTTATAATTCTGGCCGGCACCTAAATTTGGCCAGAATTACAAAGTATTTTCAGCATTTACAGAACTAACGTGTGAACGATAAATAATAGTAAGTGGGAAGATTAAGTAATGCATGATTTTGTCGTTTTGATATTATTTTGTTAATATGTTTTCGTGAGTTGAAATACGAGATTCAAAGATACTTAGGGGAAGCTATCGCAGTTTGAAAGTTATATTTAGGATTTTGGAATTTTAATAATGAATTTATGAAAGATACAATACGTGAGATATTGTTAAGTATGGAAAACTATCGAAGTTTGGAATTGTAAATTATGAGTAATAAGAATTTGATAATGTTAAGGGATTTTGGGATTAAAGAATATTAATTTTTTATTAGTTTTATTTTAGTTCTCATTATATTTTATTAAGAACCAAGCATGAATTCGGGATAATTTTAGTTATTTTGTATATTTTATTATTATGAATAAAGATAACAATGTTCAATGACGTGGTGGCAAACGTGCGTAAGCAGGGCGCGTCATTACAGTACCAAGTTGTCTCTCGGTATGTCCCGTATATTGTAATCAGCTGTAATCGGTTAAAAATTGATTTTACGTAACCGGTTAACAAATGTCTTACCTCTAGATTATATTTTTATTATATTACAAGGTGTAACCCGTTTATACTTGCCGCCCATTTACCAAAAAACAAAGAAATTCATTATAGCAATCTATTGTTATAGAAAAAAAAATATCTCATTAATTAATATGAAAAATAAAAAAATTCCAGAACAATTTAATTATAACGATCTATTGTTAATAAATAAAATAAGTAAATTACGTCAGTCTATTGAGCTTGATACAACCTAAAAAATAATACTATTATTAATAAGAATCGGCAGTTGCCGTGGCGCAGCCCGCAGCATCGGACTTTCCCTGTTTCCCAGCGTAACCTGAAAAAAATGTCACGAAAAATCACGTGACTTTGATTTGTCACAACCGTCACACCCACTGCGTTTCCATTTTCTATAAGTATTTGAGGGATAGTTTTTTCGAGTAGGTAAAAACTTATTCGTCACTCCTTATTCGTCACACGTGCGCCACACTTAATTTCAGTCAAGTTGCATTTTGTGACATTTTTTTCAGGTTACGCTAGGGAAGTTGCAGCATCGACGATCCAAACCTAAATAGTGAAAGAATGTCGGAAACCGGCAAAAAATAAAAATAAAAAAATTAGCCGAAAAAGAAAGAAAGAATAAAAAAAAATTCGAAAGAAAAAGAAAAAAAATTTTGGGAAATATTACACAATACGGTTATTACACGTGTATTTTTTTTAGTTATATAAAATGGATTATAAATATTATATTGCAAGTATGATGAAATATGATGATTATTAATAAATGAAAAATGAAAAATGATTAATTTCTAATTTTAGTTTAGAAATTGTTTTTTTTCTTTATTGTAATAATGTTTTTCCCTTTTTTGAAAAATAAAAAAGATTTCACTTTGAATTTATGGCCTTTTATAAAGCATTTTATATACAATTAAAGTTCCTAGAATAAATGCAATAAATTCCCATCTTTGATTTTTAAAAAAGTACCAAAATCAAACTTTAAACCATTATTAGGAAGATGCACTGTTTGTTACATGAACTGTTTGTTGTTTCTTTAGGATTTTTTTGAATTCTTATGATGAATTCTTTTTTTTTTTACAATCAGACTTTTAAAAATTACGCAAAATGGTTAAATTTTTTTACAGATATCGCAACTATGTAACGTAAAGAAAAAAGTATTGTAACGTAAAAAAAAAAATTTTTTATTTTTTGTTAGTTCTACTACTGTATTTAGTTAGTTTTAGTAACTTACTGCAGTTAGTAATAACTTTCTAGAAATCATTGTTTTTTTTTCTACTACATGTAAATTTAATAGAGTATATATATGGGTGATTTCGTGGAAGGATAAAATTATTTCTTTTTACAAAAAAAAAGAAGGATAAAGAATTATGAACCAAACAAAATCAATCCCTCTAAGTGGAAATGATGTTATTGATAATTTTATCAGACACACTTTAACTAGAAAAGAAGGGAGAATGGAATTTGTTCCTTACGAAAAATTTAAGGATGTAGAATATATTGCCGAAGGAGGATTTAGTAAAATCTATAAAGCGACTTGGATCAATGGTCCAATAACTAATTGGAATGATGTGAACCAACGTAAAGGAGAAATGACAGTTGCTCTCAAGGAACTTTCTAATTCTAAAGATATAACTTCTAATCAATTAAATGAGGTAAAACATCTTATTATAATTTTTTAATTATTAATCAAATAAAAAAACAAACAATTTAATAATATTAATTTTTTAGCTCAAGATATTTAATTATGTTTCGAGTCGTGAATGTTGTAAGCATTTGGATTTTATAATCAACACATATTATGGAATTACCCAACTTCCTACTACCCAGAATTTTTTGATAATCACAAAATATTGCGAATACGGTGACTTATCGAATTATATAACCAATAATTTTTACAATATGGACTGGGGAATAAAGTTACAAATCTTGTATTATATGATACTTGGGCTTAAAACTATACATGACGCAAATGTAATTCACAAAGATTATCATAGTGGTAACATTTTTATAGATATGAAAAATGATAATTTATTACTAGCGACAACAGGTGATTTAGGACTAAGTAAATCATCACTAAATGATGATGAGGATAATGAAGTATATGGTATTATTCCCTATGTTGCACCAGAGGTTCTTCAAGGACAAAAATATACTAAAGCTTCAGATATTTATAGTTTCGGTATGATTATGTGGGAATTAATGACAGGTAGAAGACCATTTTGGGATCGAAATCATGATACCGATCTTATTATTGAAATATGTGATGGTCTTCATCCTCCAATTGTTACAAACGCACCTGAAGATTATATTAAATTAATGCAAAGCTGTTGGCATTCGGATCCAAATAAAAGACCAACTGCAGCTAAACTGCAAAAAAATGTTGAGAATATACTTTTTCAAGAGCCATTTAATAAAACTAAATCTATTATATCAACAGACATTGGACCTAGAATAACACATAGCATATACAAAAGTGGTTCTTTAAGTGCAATGGTAGAATCTGTAGAATCTACTAGAAGCTTAAAAGTTCAAGGTAAAATTTACTTATGATTATTATTGTTTTAAAAAATTCTCTTTCCTGGTATATAAAATTAAATATTTTTAGAGACTAATTATTATTATTATTATTACACAGTTTATGTTTCTAGAGAATTCGAATTCGATATTTAAGATTAATGATAATATAATTAGTATATTAAAATCTGTATAATATTCTCGCTTTTTTCAATTTATCTTATATATTATCTCTGTATGAAGATTTCCTATGTATACTATTCTTCTCTAAAGTGTAATATTATATTTTCTCTTTTAACAAATGTTTATTAGTTTAACACAATAAAATCATCTATCAATTATGATAAAAATTTGTCCATCTAAAAGATCCCACATGATCGGAGTGGCGTAAATCATCGGCTGTGAATCTCTGTTATGAAAAAATCTATTTTATCGCAAATTTTGACAACTAACTAGTAAGTTGCTACTAGTCTCACCCATAGGTAATTAAATCATTTACATTTTATACATGCCATATATAATATTGTTAATTTAAAATCTATTATTTTTGTATTCATCTAATTAGTTCTTAATTTCTACGTATTATAAATTATATCTTGTATAATTTTTTTTTGTTTGTACAAATTTCAGCACCACGTGATCTAATATGTAATTAATGTTCATAAACATATATAGTCCTCCATAGCCGCATTTCCATTAGGATAGTGAGCAGTAGTAGACTTGTGTCAACCTTTTAACTGTGTCCAAGACAATTTACCTCAAGATATGATATCAACATAAAATATGGTTTATGGATCTTACTGCCAATATTGTTTTGTTTTCACATTAGCTCTGTTCATTTCCAATCGGTTGCATTTTTTGGTCAGGTTTAGTTTATTTTGATTTGTCTGATTTTTGTGCAACACATGAAATATCTGACCTTTTGGCTCATAAACTTTTTGAGTTTCTTAGGTCGAACATGTCTCACAAATAGAATGGCTTATAATTAGGGATAATTATGGTTCGAACCGAACCATTCAGTTCAAAGGTTCAGTTCAGTGAACCAAACTGATTTGAACTAAACCCTTTCTAGTTTAACCACTTCACATCAATTAAAAGTACTTTTTATTAGATGTAAATGAAAAGAATCAGGAGAATTTATCCGAATTTATATAAAAATAATTAATAAACTTTTAAAACTTATAATATTCTTTTGTGTTTTAATTGTATTGATTGTAATGTATTTATCAAGTTAAAATGAATAATTTATAATTTGTATAATTTAATTTATTTAATTACACAATGTGAAACAACAAACCAAATAAATTCGTTCAATTCATTTAAATTCAGTTCAGTTTGGTTCAAGCTGAATTGATTGAACTGAACTATGATTCACCTGGTTCGGTTCAAGGTGTGAACGAACTGAACCACGAACCAAGTGACTCAGTTTGAACCACCGGTTCACTGAATTGTGATCATCTCTACTCATAATACACACGACCGAAAATGGACAGGCTATTCATCAGATGTTCATTACAAAAAAATGAGATTACTCAGTAACTTAATTTTTTGATGCGTCACAAATAGCGAATATCCGCACGTGTGGTCGTGTGAATCATATCCACCGAACTGCATATAATAATTTTAGCATTCTGCAGATAATCTATTTGCATACGGACTATACTGTATAATTCCATGACCCCGAAGGAAAAAAAATATCAACACACGGAGTAAAAAATTAATGAGTAAGAGGGATTATCATTTGCGTGCAAAATAAATTACTCATCATATTACTCGTCACCCATTTAATAAAAATTTATTGTTATATCATATTAAGGAAATTCTAGCCCGGTCTTCTTTATTCTTGTACAACTTATTTATTTACCTCAATGAAAAAAATATAAATAGATAATTTGAAATTATATTTCTATTTATTTCTGATACATTTCTCCTTTGCACATACTATGCATTTATTTTCTTTTCTTTTATTCTGCAAAACTTTTAGCTTTCTTGTTGTGTTAGTTTCATCATGTTCACCAGAATACGAAGACGAGGCTTTCATTTATGAGTTTATTAATCTCTCCCACTTACCGATTCAATATACATGTACTTGGTTACAATTAGTATGATACATAAAAAGAATTTTATTTATTATACGATTATTTAACTTGATTTTAATGAGATGGTCTTAAATTGTAAAGATATCCGAACCAGCCTTCCTCAACGATTGAAACTTGGAACTCAACTGGTACCCAACCTTCAGATGATGAAATTTTCCTATTGAAGTAACCAGTAACTGGTGTTTGTAAGTTTCGACCATTTATTAGTACCTATCAAAATTTGAGTAAATAATAATAAAAATTAATTATGAATTAACATATTGCTTTGCATATTAACTAACTTTTTTTTCTTAATCGGTAATATAGTTATTGAAATACCGGTTGAAAGTATCCCTAATATTGGTGTTCCTTTCATTATTAATAATAGGTTAGCATTTGAGGGAAAATTCGTTAACTATGTGTAGAAAAAATCGGATCCAAGGATTCGCCTTTGCTCGTCTGAAGGAAATGAACTTACATGCATAGACTAGTTTGTTATATTATACGTTCTATATGCAATCTTTAAACTGAGCGTCTACCTGCCTAGATTCATCTATCTGAAGGGTATGAAGTAGAATCAGAAAGAGTAGAAACTGCATCCTAGAAAATGAATGATTAATACACAAATCATACACGAAAATATCTTGATGAATCTTTGAACGAAATGGAGAAATTACAAAGTGTATAAATAATAACAAAATGTATACAAAAATAATATGGTCTTTGTTGGTTCAACTAGTTCCAGTACAATAACGTAAAAAAATAATTTAATCTAAAATGTTGTTATGTGGGCTTCCATTTTTTCTATACATTATCGACGAAGTATCACTTAATTCTTTAATATATTCATATTTATACTTAATTATAAACCATGTATTTTTAATCTTAAAGCGCTAATAGCACTAATGAAAGATCAATATCGAATGTGATGCCTATAATCTCAATGCAAATAAGTCAAAGCTTTGGGAAAGATATCATCCTTCATGCTTACTAATAAAGGTAGAGAGGTAAAGAAATCAATCCTTAATAATATTAATTACTTTAGTAGCAGTAAATAAGACTATGTTATCCTTAAAATAGAATTTTGCATCTGGTTTTTGTGCGAAGGGTAAAGATCTTCAAGCTGATATTATGACTCAAGTACAAGTAATTGTTCAACCGCATCAAGATGGGATCTTTTTAAGTAAATTTGAGTAAATATTTGGTTTTTTGTTACTGTATCTCTCTTGAAAATTGACTTAATAAATCTAAAACTTCAACGGTAATATCTTCTGGTTCACCTACGATGGTGAACTCAACAAGTGGTGTAGTCTCAGAACGCGGCTCTCCAAAAATGCACAATCTCTTAAAATTGCTCATACTATAAATAATTAGATTAAACTTTCATAATAAGTATTGTTACGTTTTGTATATATAATTAAGAGTAATTGTCATTCATGTTCCAAATAAAATAGCTAGCTTATAGTATTGTAAAAGTATTACTGTATTAATAAAAAAGTAATAGTAATGGAGATAATGAAAAGAATAGACTGTTCTTATAATGCCCATTACATTTTTTGCTATACATTTGTTATTAGGACTGGAGGTTTTAGGAACTAAGTCCTAATGGTTGATTGGCAAGACGCTCAGAGAGAAGGTCTATGCTTAGCATTACAATATACGAGTTGCCATAAACAATTATCGTCGTTAATCTGGATGTTGCACGATAAACTGGTCTTTGCAATGATCGCGAATAAAGTGATCATGAACAGATGGCAACTCACTCACATGTTTCGACTGGTTCGTGTCATATAAATGTCAATAAAAGATGTCTTGTCAGGCTGGCACTATGAATTTCGGCCCGCATTATGAATTTTATATAACAAAAAAAAATTCCACATTATAAACTTTTATCTGAAGTCCCGTGATTTATAATTCTGGCCGGCACCGTAAATTTGGCCAGAATTACAAAATATTTTCAGCATTTTAAACCGGTTAATTTAACCAGTTGATTTACAGCTGATTTCATAATATACGGGACGTCCCACACGTGACTTATATACATGTGACCATATATAACAATGCATGTACTATTAGCTTCGATTCTACTGTATATGGGGACGCCCGTAGCAAAAGGGGGGATAGGCTAAAAAATTCAAATTTGAGATTTTATTATAATTATATGTCTATTGGTCTAATTATTAAGAAAATATGGTTTTTTATTAATAATATATTAGTAAAAAAAGTTTAATTCTGAAATTTTCTTATTATTTGCATTTTACTTTTATAGAATTAACAAGCAACATAAACTTATTAAAAGAAAATCAATACTCTTAGTAAATTGCCTGTAAAATTTAGTTTTAGATAAAAAAAAAAGGTCCGAAAGTCAATTCATTTTACAATTAAGTGATGATCTGCCAAATTTATCACGTGATTTAAATTGCGATTTTTTTAAAATTACGGAATTATCCCATCCCCTTTTTGCTACGGGCGTCCCCATATAATAAATTTAGTTGTTTTTAAATTATTTCTTCATGTAATTTAAGATTCATTAATAATAAACGAAAAAACATAATAAATGATATCTTGTGTAATTTATTTTCGTTATTAAAATCTTAACGCAAAATTGTGGCAATTTCCAGGGACCGTGCTCTTAATGATGTACTTTTTAAGCCATTTTCGTTTGAAAGACTACAACGCATTAAAAAATGTAAGAGGTCACAAGAGAGATTTTCTGAAGAAAAGCGATTAATTTCAATAATTAAATCTTAACGAAATTTTATTTATTATTACAAATAGTCAAAAATTACATATTATTTAATTTCGGTATTTGATTTATAATTATGTTAAATTATTTTATTAAACTATTTATCAATAAAAAACTTTAACGATTGAGTTTTACAATAAAGATAATGTTTACAAATCGTTGCAAAATATAACAATAATAAGATTTCACTTTGGGAAAACGAGCAGCGTGACGCCCGCTTCGGAGTTTAGCGGTCACCGTTACCTAGTTATATTTACTAATAAAATACGTAATCTATTATAGCGAAAGTAAGTAAAATGTAGTATCTTATTAGTTTATTATAACAAATAATAAAATTAAAAGTACATAAAATAACTTTATAACATTTATTTGGCAATAAAGGAATACATCATGATAATTTAAAATTACCAAAAATAATTTAACACAAAAATTTTTTTTAGTTTAATAACAGACCAAAAATTTTTCAGGTTTAATTACACAATTTACTTATATTTGTTTATATATTTATACTTTCATAGGTAAAATAGCTAATTACCGAAAAATAATCATGTGCACAGATCATGTATAACCATCCGGCTACTACCGGCTACAACCGATGGATACTAATCCCCCACCACAGGGGTTGGGCTTCTGCGTCCGCGTCACGTTTCCATGGGGGTTGGGCTTCTGCGTCCGCGTTACGTTTAAATGACGGTGCTGCATCTGTGAATTTAAATTATCATTAAAAGAACCCTTAATATTAATATGAATAAAAAAAGAAAAATTTCTTTTAAAGTGATGATTTATTTACTCGCTAAAACAATAGTAAAGGCGAAAATCAGCAATGAGCATTTGAATTTCATTATTGATTTTGTATTTGTTAATTTGTTTAAAGAAATTTTTTCACCTCTTTCTCGTGTTTATATAAGAAAATTTTTTTTATAATAACACTATTTCATGAATCAATGAAGGCGAAGTAAAGGAGGTGTACAAGACGTTTTTCTATATTGTGCCATAGTTATGTTAAAATTTACAATTGAAGAGCAGAGCAATATGAGGAAATACGAAATTTTTGATGTTAATAATTATTTTAGCCGCAATCATTTGTAAAATTGCGTTATTAATGTGGGCGAAGTAAAAACGTACAAGGGTATTTTTGACACGTTTATTGAAGAGAAGATGATTTCTAATTTAAAAAAAGAATAAATAAATAAAAATATATAGACAGTATATTGTAACTAAGAATAATTCCTAATTATTTACACTTCTCAGCCACATCAACATAATCATTAGTATCAACACGTAATAAGTACTTTGACTAGGACGTTAATATTATTTATTAGTTATATGTTTTTTAAGATTATCATATCGTAGGAAATTTCAAGATGAATACAGACTCGCGACCGAAAAGTATTAAAAATGATCAACTTGATGTGTTAACCTTTTATAGAATACTGAAAATTCGGTAGACATGGTAGATCAATAATGTAAATTTTTAGCAGTTTAACAAAGATTATAAAACATTTATGGAAAATGCAAAATTTCGTGTACCGATGAAACATTTTCAATATACAGGCATTTACTAATTGGTGATTTATGTTAGTACAACCAGTTACTAAGTTGTATAAAAAATACCTATTACGTAAGCCTGATAAAACGCACAACGTGACCTCATAACTGCGGCACTGTCGTGCCTTACATGTATTTGCAATAAGAATATGATCAGTAAAATTTACTGAGCTGCGCTCAGTAAATCTCACCAATCATATTGCTTATTGCAAATACAACAGTTACTCGGCACGAAGTGCCGAGTAACTATTAATTAACAAATAAAATTCAATTTTTTATTGTTTCGAGTTATAATCTGTTATTTATTTTATTACTACTATTATTATTATAAATTTAAATTTAAATGATGATTATAGTGTAATTTGTTTTAATTTTCTTGGTTTCTTAAGATATTCTTGACTGATTTAACCAAATGAATAAACATACAAATTGATTACCCTATAAAAAAATTCTGGATCATTTTCCTAGTAGAAACTCAGACACGTGATCATTTTTCTGAAAAATTTTTCTAGGGTTAATATTTACACTATTCTTCAACACTAGGATAATATAATTTATTTAGTTATTCATCTAATATTATTTTCTATTTTAAAAAATCCATATCAGATATATCGCGTATAGTTATTAAATATAAAGAATAAATTATTTTTTCCTTAGAAATACTTTTAATTATCGTTTTGTATAAGTAAATTTAATAAAAGTTTTATTACAAATTATATACAGTATTGTATTATATATGCAAAGTTTATTTGATACTGACTGCCTCATGACTCATTCGCGTTGTTTATATTTATCTCAGCGACTTTCGCTATTTGTCACCTGCATAATATGTCACTGAAGCCATATATATAAATTACTATAGTTTACTATAGATGTATGAAAATCACAATGATCGTATTTTAATAAAAAAGTGATAATTACGATATGATATAATCACACCATGACGACATTACGAAACTACACATGATGTGAATTTTATCGCTAGTTCTTAAGATATTTAGCATCAGCTACTTAAAATACTTCAAAATTATATAAAATTTTATTATATACTTGAAAATAATACACAATAAAGGAAGTAAACATTATTTTTAAATGTTTTAGATAAAATATTTATAATTTTTTTATTGAGATCTTGTAAAAAAAAAGTGTCAAGCGGTAAAAACATATAAAAACTAAGAACAAAGAAACCAGTGGTCCTATTTGGATAAAAAAACTTCGCTTATATAGAGCTAGCACACACAACCTTAACTTTTAACATTAGCTGCTCTTCTATGTATGTGTGCTGAGAAAAATAAAAAAACTATAAAAAATTTTGTGAAATTTAATATGGATTTTTTGTGTAACCATATTAATTTTCGCATGTATATTTATTCATTTCATACCAAATGTTTTTTACAATGATTGATTTCAAGATATAGATTCGACCAGGCTGGTTTTATATAAAGTCGGGTTCATATCTGATAGCGTTGCAATCCACAACTTAAGTAACAACAGTGCATTCGAAGTAGATGGTGCAATAAGAATGGAACCGCAAGACATAATTTATAGTCATTTTCCCACACAGCCTCAACGTATCTTTTCCGGTGAAAAGGGAATCAATGTTTATCGCGTATACCGAAACGGTGCCAGCAGATGTACTAATCACAGATAATTAGTATTTTTTTTATTTTTATCATGTACAATTTTTATATATTATCGTCCGCTTCCGGCGACGTTTATTTCATAATAATAAAGCATCTGTTATACAGTACAAGCAACACAATCAAAAAATTTATTTGATAAATTTATTACATATTTGATAATACTATATGTATGAGTAAAAATAATTCATAAATAAGTTATAAGTTATGAAGAATAAGAATTCGAAAAATTCATAATTATTAATTAACGATAGACAATAGGTCTTCCATCTGGAGCTCCTGAAGTCACATTCTCAGCAATTTCCGTAACTACTTTCTCAGCTACTTCCGGAATTTCGCTTGCGTTTTTCACAACAGCTTCGACAACTATTGTAGAATCATTTTTAATTATAAAGAACAACTTACTTTAATGTTAAAATTTAAACAATGAATATTACCGTGACTAGGGGTTTGCCTCCTAACTTCATTTGCCAATACTTCGGTAATTTTTTCGGTTGCCTTTCTAGCACTCATATTTCGAAATTACAAAGGTTTATGTTTATTTTACGTTGTTTTTATGTTTATTTTTGTTATTTTTGTTTTGTAAAATAGGATTGGAAAATTTTAAACCTATATATACTGTAATTATTATTAATCAATCACTGATTTTTTGCATCGCAAAGATGTGAGTCATAGATTTATTCAAATGATTCGTTAAATAAAGTAATGGGCGTTTGTATATTTATTCAAATGATTCATTAAATAAAGTAATGAGCGATAGATTCATTCAAATGAATTCATTAAATAAAGTAATGGGCGTTCATAGATTTATTAAAATGAATTCATTAAATAAAGTAATGAGCGATAGATTTATTCAAATGAATTCATTAAATAAAGTAATGGGCGTTTATAGATTTATTAAAATGAATTCATTAAATAAAGTAATGAGCGTTCATATATTTATTCAAATGATTCGTTAAATAAAGTAATGAGCGTTCATAGATTTGTTAAAATGATTCGTTAATTAATAAAGTAATGAGCGTTCATAAATTTATTCAAATGATTCGTTAATTAAATAAAGTAATGGGAGTTCATAGATTTATTCAAATGATTCATTAAAAAAAGTAATGAGCGTTCATAGATTTATTAAAATGATTCGTTAATTAAATAAAGTAGTGAGTGTTTGTATTTTTATTCAAATGATTTATTAAATAAAGTAATGAGCGTTCATAGTTTTATTAAAATGATTCGTTAATTAATAAAGTAATGAGCGTTCATAGATTTATTCATATGATTTGTTTAAAGTAATGCTTAAATAATCCTTGGTTACACAATTATTTTATATGTAAATCATTAATTACATTAAAGACCTATCCGTTTGACACAAATTTCACTAGAATATATTTCTGCTGTTATTCTACCATTATATGCATTATGATCTCTATGATCTCTTTATTCCGCCAAGTTTTAATAGGAAGAACTTTAGAATTACAAACATGTTACACAAAGTCAGTATATTGGTTTTATACCCTTTAAAGACCAAAATATTAATGAAACTTGGGTCTTTTTCTTACAAAAAAATCCTTTTATATTTACGTGAGCAAGGTTGAAATATGAAGAGATGATTATTTCTTTTGAAGCTTTTTGAGAAATCCCAAGATTGGACGTTACGAAGTTTTATTTCTTATGAAATTTGATTTAGCAAATCAGAATCCTTTGTCGATAAATCAAACTTCTGTTATACTCCCTTTCCCAGAAATAAATTTTTATCACTCCGAAACGTAACATTATTTTTTATACGAGCCAAATATTCCTATAAAAGCGCCATGTCTACCTCAACAGCTGAACACGACTCTTACTTGGTTGAGAACTGGGATACAGAGAACCTTATCGATTTTTGAAAGAGCAGAATCTAAAGCTCGACTTGAGAATACTTCGCAAGCAAAATTAAAGGTTACGGGTCAGGATTTTCTTGACATAACCGAAGAAATGCTTTTAGCTCCTCCAATTTTTCAGGTGGACCAGCTATGAGACTTGCAAAAGAGACCAAAGACCCTCAAAGAAAAACCGAAGCGTCCGTTCTCCTCGTACAAGAGTTTGAAGGAAATGTTGAAAAAATATGATATTGTTGGTAATGGTATAGGCACAATTCGACCAATTTCCGCCGGGTAAATTTCCTTTTTTATCATATTCATTCGAAAAAAAGATTAAAGTTATAGAACAACGTCTTCAAATATGTTTGGTTATTTTCCTGAAGATCTCTGATCGAAGGGGCTAACTTTTTTTTATCCTACATTCTAAGAAACTTATCCACTTTAAGACGAAGACGAGGAGTTACAACAATGTATAAAGGAAATAAAGCGCAGACTGGGAAATATGGGGACTATGCTTGCTGATAGCAACGAAGCCATGCGCTGTGAATATATTTCGGCCATTCTCCATGCTTCACTCTATATCGTCAAAAGAATAATCGAGAAAGAGCTTACCTTGGCTCCTCAACTCGAAGTTGTTGGTGAAGAAAGTACTGATCGGGTTGATTACGCAATCAAGGCCCTCGAGGAACTTATTTGCATCACGGAAGGGAAGCTATATCAAGTGGTCATGGGATTTGCGCAGAGTGTGAAAGTACGTTACAGGTGAATAAAAATAAGAGAAAACGTAAGCCGGGCGAAGCATTTGGGGATGACTATTACTAATCTATGGTCACGACAGCCACGGAATGGTATTTTATGGTATTTCATGCACGAGTAAAATCCACTCAATAACCGGTTCATCGATTCTGCCTTGAAAGAAGGTTCAAAGAAAGAAAAGCGAGTTGTGTAAAAACGTGAAGCGGGTGATGGAAGTTATTATTGGGTTATTGAAGGATAGAGTGGATGTAGAGAGAGTGCCGGTAATGAAAAAGCAAAGGTTCAAGAGTATTTCGAAAAAGGAGAGGAGTAATAGCATAGACGTCATGTATCACGGACCTTTGTATTTATTTTTTGCATGTAATAATAAAAAATTTTCTTGACAATTTCCGAGACCGCGCGATCCCGGAAATTTGATGACTTTATAACCTACTTTTTCTTTGCAAATTTCTTAGCAGAAAGTACTGTATATACAGTATATTAACGGACTTTTGAATATTTTATACCTTTTATAAAAATATTATATGGAAATTGGCGATTTGGAAAATTCAGGTTCGAATGATGCGCAGAAAAAACGTTCTAGGGAATCGAGTACATCAAACGAAAAATCCTCTAACAAGAAAGCGAAAAAGACTGATGGGCGAGTACGCTGAAAAAACTTATTGAAAAGTTGTTCCCGGTGAAGGCTTGGAAGAAACAAATGTCATGAATGAAGCTGGTAATATTTTTTTGCAACTCTCTAACAAGATTGATAGTGCCGAATCTAAAAATAAAGATGCATCTCGAGGTCTTATTTACAGCTATTTTGATTTTGGAAAGCTGTATTTAAACGATACAAGGAGGTAAAACCTAGTTATGGCAAGGATGGATCTCAAGCGTTAGTTAAAAAAAGGGGTTAGGGAGGCGATTCCCGAGATAAAATGCTCTGATGAAGCTTTGCGGAAAAGGATGGAGAGATCCGAAAAGATTTATAAAGCTTAAAATATTACAATATGAAATGTGACGTAAAAAATTTAATATAATAATAATTTATTTGCAAAATTTTACAAAATGAGCAAAATATTATTATTCATATAATTCGTGTCTGAAATAAATCTGTAAATCAATAGTATGAAATAAGATTAGAAATTTTTTTTTTCGTTTATGAAGAAATTTTTAAAATTAATTTACATAAGATTGTTTTATTTAAAATCTACAATAGATAACTATAAATTCGTTTTTGTTTTAAAATAAATTTCATAACATTTACATACAAAATTTATATTGTTTATTTATTTAATGGAAAATAATTATTTAGGATTCAAAATAAAATAAATATGAGTATTTTTATATTATTATTAAAAAAATTTTTCAATTTTTTTTTTTTCTAAATTAAGCCGGTTAGTTTAATGGTTATTGGATTATCCGTTAAACTGTAAGTTATTTTTCATAAAACATTTTTTTTTATTAAAAATTATAAAAAAACTGTGTTATTTTATTAACAATTATTAAAAAAAAAATGTTTATTTTTTTTATATCTATTATTAAAAAAAGGGATTGGCCGGTAAAAATTTTATTGGACAATCCATTAA
This sequence comes from Rhizophagus irregularis, assembly GCF_026210795.1. Classification (NCBI taxonomy): domain Eukaryota; kingdom Fungi; phylum Glomeromycota; class Glomeromycetes; order Glomerales; family Glomeraceae; genus Rhizophagus; species Rhizophagus irregularis. The sequence goes on along the minus strand of NC_089445.1, from coordinate 3,167,306 downwards.
CGTATAACAAATTTTTTAAATAAAATTTCTTTACATTAAAAAAACTGATAATCAGTCTTCTATATTAAAGAAACCTTTTTTTTTATTATAATAAACAAAACGCATTTTTTTTTAATATAAAAAATGCAATTAGTATTTTTTTTAAAAAAAATAAAATCCGAAATCAGCATTTTTTAATATGAAAAACGCGTTTGATTTTTATTTATTTATTTATTTATTTATTTTTGTAAAAAGAACTTAACGAAAAATCGAAAATTATTTTTCTAAAACGAATTTTTATTACTACTGTATAATATGAAAAATTGTTTAAATAATTATCTTTTTTTTAATATCGCTCATTCCTTTACGGACATCACATGAACTGAATCAGCAGATCAATGATCGATAATAAAGTTAAATATATATAATTTATATTAAATATTGTTGCTTTCCAGTATTTTAAATAAATAAATAAATTTATTAAATATTTGCTTTTTTATATTATATTAATGAGTAAAAAGTTCGTACATTATTTCATGCACTCGTGATAAATATCAATCTCGAGTTATATAACGAGAGTATTTGTAATTTATATTACATATTTATTTACCTAATGTTGTATAACATAAGAAAAATGCTTAACATATTTTTACAAAGTAAAATTTACAAACTCAAAATAAATTAGATATCAAAATTAATTTCTTCAGTAATATAATCTATTAATTATAATTAATGTTTAATAAATTAAACAAATAAAACTAATTAATTCATAAATTAATAAATTAATTAAACATTTTAAGATTATTTATTTTAACTTACCATTACTGTCAAGTTTATTATCATCAATATCCAATTCAAGTTCTTTTGTCAGGTAATCTAATAATGGAAGCATAATTTTATATAATATAAAATTTACAAAACAAAGAAGTCAAAAAGTAAAGATATTTACCATCATTATCACTTTCAAATAATTTAATTCTTTTGATTGGTTCATCTATAAATATATATAAGATCTTAAAAGATTACAAAATTATTCAATAGATTAGAAAACAAAAGTTTATTATATACTACACCTTTTTCATTATTTTTAATAAGAACATTATTAAATTTTCTTTTATTTATAGATAACGTATTATTATGAATATTTTGACTTCTTAAGCTTCTCGTGGATTCTGCAGATCTTATCATTGCACTCAAAGGTCTGCTTTTATAGATAGCACCTGGCTTATTTGTTATAGGTCCAATATCTGATGTCTCTATAATTTGTGTTGGCTTATTTCTTTCATTTACATTATTTAATTTACCATTATAAAAAGTCAAAAAAAGATCTTCAGCAATTGGTCTTTTATTTGGATCCGGATGCCAACAGCTTTGCATTAATTCAATATAATCTTCAGGTGCGTTTGTAACAATTGGAGGACGAAAACCATCACATATTTCAATAATAAGATCTGTATCATGATTTCGATCCCAAAATGGTCTTCTACCTGTCATTAATTCCCACATGATCATTCCATAACTATAAATATCTGAAGCTTTAGTATAATTTTGTCCTTGAAGAACCTCTGGTGCAACATAGGGAATAATACCATATACTTCATTATCCTCATCATCATTTAGTGATGATTTACTTAGTCCTAAATCACCTGTTGTCGTCCTAGTATAACTACTACTAACAAAAATATTTCCAGTATGATAATCTTTATGAATAACATTTGCAGCATGTATTTTGTTAATTCCAACTGCAATACCAAATAACATCTCTAACTTACCTTTCCAACTAATATTAAAAAAATCATTAGTTACATAATGTGTAAGATCTCCTAACTCGTGATATTCTGTGATTATCATGAAATTTTGTGTAATGGGATGTTGAGTGATTCCATAATACTTATTGACATTAGGAGATGTATATTTTAAATTAATATTATAATATATTTTGAGCTGTAAAACGAATAAATTATTAAATATTGTTTATCATATATTAATAAGCGAAAATCAAATAGGATATTGTACCTCATTTAATTCTTTAGAACTGATGTTTTTGGAATTGTTGAGCTCCTTAAGAGCAACTAAAATTTCACTTTTACAATTGAACTTGTGCATTTTCACATCCCAATCAATTATTAGGCCATCAGTACAAGTGGCTTTATATATTTTACTAAATCCTCCTTCAGCAATAAATTCCACATTTTTGAATCTATCATAAGGAACGAATATCATTTTACCACCATTTTTAGAACTATTGGTAATTGTGTATCTTATAAAATCATCAATAACTTTATTTCCACTTGGTGTATTAAATTTATTTGCTTCATAACATAAAAAACACATTTTATGGGGTTTATTAAAATATTTTTTATATCGATTGCATTCATTACATTTCTCATATTTGGATTTTGATTTAGATGTGTTTTGTGTTACATTAACTGAAGACGTGTTATCTGACACCAAAAAGTCAATTTTTAGTTTATAATTGATTGATTGGTCCATAATAAATTACTAAATTTCAAAAATATGATCTCCTTATATTTATATACTTTTTTATCTATTAAAAACAACATTATAAGGTTATTGAAGAATTCTTTATTTGAATTCTAGAAATTCTGTTAGAAATTCCCATTAATTAAACGCTTTTCCCTTTAAAGATGATGATCAGCTTGATGCATTAAAATTTAAAATAAGCGGATTATCAAGAATTCGGTAAAAACATTCTTAGAATAATTTCATGATAAAGTTCACAAGAAATATTAAATAGAAATATAGAAATTTTAACAAAGTAAAAAACAATTGTCACATTTTTCTAGAAATCATAATCAAAACCGTTTAATATTTTACAGAATGTCATAACGTTATAACTGATGAGACTAAACCAAATTTAGTAAATGATTTGACCTGGCCCAATGTTTTTGTCAATCAATAGTCGCTAAATTAACAAATTAGAAATTGACAAATTTCCGAATGTTGAAAGCAGTTAGTCTACAGAATTATTTTACAATCAAAATATTGTTTATAAAAATTCGTGAATTAATAATTATCATTCCCAAAAACGGAAAGTAGTATACTGTATATTAGAATAGAAAATAAATATCACGCTGTAAAATGAATGGTAACAAATAACATATCGGCGGATATGTTCGTTTGCATGTGATAATTTAATAGTGTTTGATTCCCCATTGTCATATCGCCCATACGATAAATTTTGTGAAAATTCTTTGTAACCGGCACAGAAAATGTGGCATATTGTGAAAATAACATACTAACCTTGTGAATATTTGCGTTAAATTTCGATTTTTGTATCTATTTAAAAGTAGCCGTTAATGTGAAGAAACTGACAAAAAAATTGTTTATAATATATTTTGGTTTTATACTCCAAAATGGCCTTAACTTATTGTCCCATTTTTAAATTAATTAATTGTAGTAAATTGATTAATTCTGAATATTCTAATGTAAATTCTATTGATAGTGGTTTATTTAGTTTATTTAAATTTCAGTAATTTTATTCATAATACTTAACACAAATATTAATGGAGAATATTTTATCATAAAGTTATAAAACTCGTTACGTCACGTCTGACGATCACGATAACCATAAAGAATAATTTGTAAATTGTTGATTAAAATAGGACTACACTGTATACTTTATTAACATTGTAAAAAATAGGAAACAAAATGATTTTCGTTGATGGGAAAAGATTTAGATGTAGATTGTCTTTTGCCAATTGTAGTATTAATAACAAATTGTTTGAATTTTATTTCATGAAACTATTTTTTTAGGATTCAAATAAATTAATCGCTCTTACTTTAAAATTATATTATGTCAGTTTTTTCAAAGTTTTCATCGAGTAATTTCATAGAAATATATAATTCGTAAATAGTTACATAAAATGTGAATCATTATATCATAGACATATGCTCCTAATTAATTAAAGATCCCATTTTATTTATTTGTTCCAAGCTACAATTTTCTTAAACATCTTCAAAATTGTCAGGGGATCAGATTGAATATTACCATAAGTTTATACCCAATCATCGAAACTTTAATCGAATAGTCGTAGGACAATCACGGACAAGCACAGTCTTTCCCATTGCGAGCACGAAGGGTCCCAAGGTAGTCTGTTGAATGTTAATCACAAACATGCACGATGGACGTCCCCACTGCAAGTTGCAGAGTAGTCGATGTACTCTGGTTATCATGACTGTCAAATTGATCCAAAAAACAAAATAACCCTTCCATTTGAGGTATCTTTTGTCCCATTTTGGACAGGTCCGGCTCATTTCATTTCACCAACAATCATTTCACCAACAATCATTTCACCGACAATCATTTCACCGACAGTTTTGAAATCCTAATCCACACTTACCCTAACCTAGCCTAATCACAACCCTGATTTTCTTACCTAACCCTAACTTTAATCCTAAATTCCCTTGTCGATGAGATGAAACATTTGTCTGCGAAATGACCCTGTCGGTGAAACGTCTGTCGGTGAGATAATTGTCGGTGAAATGATTGTCGGAGAAATGAAGCGACCCTTTTGGGCAGTAGTATTTACTTATTGTGTTTAACTCGTTATTGTAACGATTATGAAAAATATATATATCTGCGTAATGCTTTCCGAAAGGTTTCGCAACAAATATTAAAAATATAAATTCCGAATAATATTTTGACGCTTTTGTTAGAAATGACTACGGAATATTTATCTCGCCTGTAATTTGAGAAAATAATTCACACAATAGTAAAGCTTGTATCGCGTTCTCATCCTACTTTCTTTTGCTTGTTTTCCATTTTAAAAAACGAGTAAAATTTTTGTACAATCAATGGTTAATTTTTGCTACAAAATCTCCTAAATACCCGATCATAGAAGAAAAATAGGTGTCACATGACACATTTCCAACGTGACTACGCGATTACCCAGTTAACGATTAACTCTAGCCTCAAATTATACAGTATATCATACTAATAAAAAGTAATTAATTAATCCCAATGTATTTTATTATAACACTATTAAAACTATCCAGAATGTAAAAAAAATATACCCAAAATATCACCATTTTATGTTCGCCGAAATATACATGAAACGATTTTAAAGATTTTTCGAAATGAGAACCATCCTTTTGAAGTTTCTTTTATAGTTTCAACTTTAGTACTTCTTCGTAACTCTTCAATAATTTGTTTTTCCTCTATAGTTAGTTCTCTAGATACTTTTAAATTGGTGAACATTTTGTCACTTTTGTTAATATCTAAAATATTATTTTTGTAAATATTATTATTTTCTTTCCTTTTCACCCCTATTAAATACTTTTTCAACTTTTCCACTTGTTCTGATCTGTTAATACTATAAACACACATATTGGCAAAATGTTCACAATTTTTCAATAAAAGATGATACTCACCCTCTCCATACTTGCTTAATAAAGCTTTTTCAATATGTTCAATTATTTTCTCCTTTCTTTTAAAAGGTATTAACACATGATACCTAGTTACTTCTCCTGGATTATCACCTAAGAATGATTTCCAATCAGCAATCCTCACACCACCAGAATTTAACTTCTTAAATAATCCACCAGAATTTCCTCTCGCGCCATCTATTTGACAAACTTTACCATCAATTAAATAAATAGCAACATGTTTATATCCACCTCTCTTTATTTTAATAATATCTAATGGTTTAATATATTCATCAGGATTAATATTATTAATATCAAAAGGTAATTTTGTTTCTATAATATTATTATTAAAAAAATTGAAATGAATTCCAGGATTATCTTCATTCAATTTTTTTTTAATTATATCTATTTTTCTTTTGATTTTATTTAATTTTAAATCACTCGCTATACATTTAAGTATTATAAAAATTCTATTCATCATTCTTTCAGCAGGTTCATGAATAATTAACGTGGCTTCATATTTTTTAAAAGGATTTCCAGTAATTAAAATTATAACTATAGCTAAATTTTCATTAAACCATGTTTTAAAATATTTTATATCTTTAATTTTTTCTTGAATATTATTTTTAATAAATTGTTCTAGAGGTTTCATGGGTTTCATGATAGTTTAGATTTTTTTTTTTTATAAAAAAAAAAAAAATGATGAAAAATAACATGACTAATAATAGATCATTTAGCAGTACGACCGAAAATACTGAACAATTTGTCCTTTGTTCGTTGAAAATAGTCATAACATAAATGGTTGTAACAATTTTGGATTAGACTGAAATTATAATTACCAATTTTGTTTAGTTCCTGCATACGTTAAGAATTACACGTGATTATTTCCGGTTTATCTGTTAAATGACAAAATGAAATATTCATCCGTTTAACTATAAAAAGAGACTATAATCTAAAGACAGAGCTATTCATAAAAAAGAGGTATGAATTGCGTGTCCAATCTTTCTGGGTTTGCACTTTTATTGACAAATTTGACAAATTAAACAATTTTTGTAAGATACAATTTTCTATTTTAAACGGTTATTCTCTGCTTAAACGACTATTCTCTGCTTAAACGGTTATTCACTGTTTAAATGTTTAAAAATTTTCAAATTTCCAAAATCCTAATACTTTATCTGATTCTTTAATATTTGAAGCCAAAATGTTTCTACCGCAAAGAAATAGCAAATGAAATAATAAAAGCCTCAAGTTAATCAAAAATTATTTATTTCGGAATAATAAATGCGATACGAATCCTCCTTTATTTGTTCTAATAGAAGTCCGTTTGGAATTAGACTCTAATATTATACACTAACATTATAAAAATATAAATCAGTTTATTTACAAAAGATAAAGTTACAGTTACAGTTGAACAATATTATACAAATTAAAAGTACATTTAGAAACATTATTTAACATAAAACGAATATATACTCGTTGGTAATATATATAGTATATTCTAACTATGACCACCATAATAATTATTAGGATTATAATAATTACGAGGGGGAGGGGGAGGAGGGGGAGGGGGAAGAGGAATTCTCGAAAACATGGGATCAGGACCAGGAAGTGAATTACCATTATTAAAATGAGGAAGTTGTGGAGGTGGATGTGTATAAGTTTGTGCGGAAGTTGGTTGAATTAGTGAATAAGTAGGTTGTTGTGGAAGAAAATGAGTTTGTTGAGGTGGAATATTAAAATGTGGAGCAAAATATTGAGATTGTGATGGAATTTGAATTGTACTAGGAGGAGTATATAAACTTGGACGAGTTGGAAGATTAGGTTCATTGCTAGGTAATAAACCTTCAGTTGATGAATGAGAATAACTGCTAGGGTACCTTTCAGATGATGATTGAGAATAATTACTTGGTAATCTAGTTGTTATTTGTAAATTATTATTTGGTAATCTTTGTATTGGTAATTGTGGATTACTTGATAACCTTTGTATTGGTAATTGTGGATTACTTGAAAATCTTTGAGTCGGAGATGATGATGAACTATTACTTGATAACCTTGGATTTTGATTTTGTGATGAAGAACTATTACTTGATAACCTTGGATTCTGTGATGAAGAACTATTATTTGATAGTCTTGGATTCAGAGGTTGTGTACTATTGTTAGATAATCTTTGATTTGATGATTTCGAATTATTATTAGGTGATGATGGATGAGGTTGATGAGCAGACCTTTCTTGTTCTGTTAAAATGATTTCACGTTTAAATTCTTCATCTTTATTCATTGAATTAGATTTCTTTTTATACCAAAACCAAATTAAGACACATCCAAGTATAAATACGAAACCAGCAATTGCTATTGATACTTTTACTGCAATACTCGAAGTTGGGGAAGAATCATCCTTAATTGGTGGACCAAATGTAAAACCATAAGTTTTACAGGATTTTTGATAATCCTTAAAGTCTGCAGCTTTTATATTACTGTTTCCATTAGAATAACAAGATACACAAGATGAAAGCGTATCGTAAGTATTTTGATCACACATACAACTTGCCAAATTTTTATCTAAAAAAAAAAAAAAAATTTTTTTTTTTTGAAAAATTAGAAAAATTAGAAATTTTCTTTAAAAAAAAATTTCATTTTTTTTTTAAACTTCAATTTTTTCTTTTTTTTTTAAAAAAAAAATAAAAATAATTAATAAATGTATCTTACTATCAACAGTATATTCGTATGCTTGAATATTAGCAGGAGGAGGAGCAATTTTTGAACCACAAGGAGCTAATAATTTGTCTAATTTTGCACATGGAGAATCAATGTTTGAAGTACAATTTGAATTTTTACTATCTAATTGTGCATGAACGACAGAATTAATTTTCACTAATATTAAAGATAATAATAATAATAATAACATGAAGTGCTTCATTTTTTTTTTTTTCTTTTTCAAGAGGAAAAAAATTCGTTGTTTTTTTTTTAGAATCTTTAAAAGTTATACTGCACCATGTAATATATTTTTAAAAAAAACAAAGGTTCTCTTTATAAAAAAAATTGTTAAATAGGAGAACACAAATCGTTTTATACTTGAATCTTAATTTAGAATATTCAAGTGACTATTGATGCAAGACTGTTTGTTACTTTATGGGAATTAGACAAAAATAGGTATTTTATTTTAATTAACCAATAAAAGTCTACATAAATCAAAAAAAATATTACTTTAAAAAAAAAACTATTTTTATATATAAAAAAATCTTAAATAAAAAAAAATTTCCTTAATATTTTAATAATTTGAAGATTTGAAGAGAGAAAAAAAAAAATTAAAACTCCTCTTTACTCTTTACGATATAAAAAAAGTTCTTCAATAATTTTTATATTACCATTAAAAAAATGTTCCTAAATCAAATAATTCTTTTTTAGTGATCATTTCGGAGTTCGGAGTCATCATTGAGGAATATCCGAATAAACCCGTTAAGAAATTTTTTGTTACGTTTTGTTACCGGAAACGTAAACCTAATTGATTGTTCACCTTCCAAAAAAAATGATGATAATAAATATTTTTTTATTCTACTTTATTTGATCGAGCAATTTAATCATACATACGTCACAAGTTATAAAATTTGGATGAGGCTTTTTCATGAGGTAACAAGGTAACACATCAACCAATTACCACTTTTTACAATAAAAATAAATATTATAAATATTATTATATAATTAATTGTTTACTTTCTTGATAATCACCTTTTTTTGAATTTTTTCAATGTACAATGATTTTCCTTTTTTCCTTTTTTTCCAAAAACAATAATTTTTATAACGAAAAAATTTTCATGAACGAGTTTGTATTAATCATCCGAATCATGACAATTCTTCATTTTAATTATTTAATTTCATTAGTAATAAAAAATCTATTAAATCGGAGTTAATAAAACGAATATTGATCACTTATTCGTCATTTTCGATAAAAATATATATATACATTTCTTCTTCGATAGAAGAAGAATTTACGCGGAGGATCAAAAGAAAATCAAGGGGAAATTCCAAGGAGGCATTTTTTTATTTTTATTTTTATTTTTTTTTTTTGACAAAATTATAATCTAATGTACTGGGATATAAATCGTAAATCGATACTCTTTATGATAGTACTTATTCTATTTTTGAAAAGATAAAAAAAAATTCAACTTATGTTATATAAATAAGTAAAAAATATAATATATAATATTATTTTAAATACAGTTTTTATACATTTCTTTTTTTTAAAAAAAAAAAATTACGTATTTTCTAGGATTTCTAAAAATATATTTTAAATGTACAATCAGATCATGATTTTTTAAAAAAGTAAAAAAATTACGGTATTTATCCCCCGTTGTTTCTAATTAATATCCCGCAGTTTTATTTTATTTTTTTTTTTCAAATTAAATTTAACTAAACCAAATTTATAATGGTTTAAAGGGCGTAATAGAAACTAATTAAACATATTTCATATATTATAATGTTGGCAATGTTGGCCCACATATCACACTAATATAACGGCCAAATCAAGTAAAAGGTATTTAAATACAAATTAATTATAACGTGATATTATTCAATGATATACTTATTATACTTATTATACTGGTTCTGAATCACATGAATTATGCAAAATAAAATATTCATTATGAAATTCTACATCCAAAATTATTTTAAAAAGGAAAATTTCTGATTTTTTAATAATTTTCCCTTTTTAAAAATGATTTAAAAATTATTTTAATTAAAAAAAAAAAACTGATTTAAAATAAATATAATCAAATTGATAAGAGAGATTATAAGATTATAAGATTATAAGATTATATTGTTTATATCTTTGTATTCTTTGTATCATCAATTATTATTATTATTTTGATCTCTTCATGCAAACTATGCAAACTACCGCAATTACTTAAATTAATCGTTTGAAAAAAAAAAAAAAAATCTTAAAATTTCGGATAAAATTTTTTTGTAACTACCGCAATTTATACTTACATAATAAATTTAACTGTTAATCGTTTTTTTTTTTAAAAAAAAAAAAAAAAATCTTAAAATTTCGGATAAAATCTTTATATTAAGTATCCGAGATTTTGTTACGATTAACCGTTTAAATTTCTAATAATTTTAATTTAATTTAATTTAATTTTTTTTTTTGACAGGTTAACTGTTAAGTTTTTTTAATTATTTTTTATTTTTAGTTAGTGAAAAAACGATCAACAAGTTCAACCTTGTGATTTTAAAGTAACGAATTAAGAATAAAATTGAATTTCCACAAAAAGTAAACAATTCATAATTTTTTTCAACAACAAAAAAAAAATAATTATATTTTTCTTTTTTTATTTTTTATTGTTTTTTATATTTGTTTTTACTTAGAATGTCAAGTATTAAAAAAGGTTTTTTTTTTTCTCATGGTTTTTAGGCCCCAGTTGTATTAGTTGTATTCAAACAAACAATGCAATACCTGATAATAATAATAAAAAAAATTTGTGACCTTTACAATTAATTACAATGATATATTAAGACAACGATCAAATAAATCTCTTGATTGGTACTCACCTTATAAATTTTTTTGTATTACTGTACATCTGTAAATAAATTAAATTATTTCGAATGCCTCTCACAATTTTTCTTATCTTAACCGAAACCTTTGCGTTTTACTTCATACGCAGAGGAAAAAGATTTTTAGATATTATTCGTTTCGTTCTTTTATTCAATCTTCTTTCCTTTATTATATACCAATAATTCTTTTTTACTTTTCCCCTCCCTCCCCTTATTCTTTTTCATATATCTCGTTTTCCCTAAATTTCTTTTTTATTTTCTTCGTTTTGGACTTTAAATGCTTTATTTTTCGGTAAATATTTATATCTCTTAATAATAATTTTTAAACCATGTAACATTTATGTACGTACTTATTATATTCTTATTTTAAAGTTATAGCAATGTCTTTTGTAAACGTTATTCAGTTACAGAAACGTCAGAAAGGTTAGTATAACTTGTAAAAATTTCTTTTTATTAATGATCTTTTTTAATTTAATCTATTCAAGTATTTTAATTATTAAAAAATTGTTGTTATTTGAAAGTTCGATTATAATAAAAATTCGTAATAAAATAAATATATAATGAAAAAAAACATATATTTTATACTAATTAAATTCTCGTTAAACCACAGCTCCTACTCCTAAAAATACCAATCCTAATGAAGAATTATTAGCTCCTTTTCCTACCTTGCCTCCGGTTATAGACAATAATACAATAAATAATAAAACTCTAGAAAACGCTGTCGCAGAAGGTGATGATGATGGTGTTAATGGGCCTGAAATGCTCGGTGTTGCTGGTGGAGCTCTTGTTGTTATAGTTCTAATTGTAGTATTTATTAGAAGGAAGATAGTTGGAGATGGTAAAAAATCCAGTGATACTGAACGAAGTGGTGATTTTAGATCTCAAAAATTTAGAGATGACCATAATGAACAAGGAAAAAACTCTCCGATAATGATAGATCATAATGTCTCTCAATTTATCAGTACTTCATCCCCGGATTCAAACGACTCACATTTAGGTCCGCCTTCCGTTAATAATAACTTTTACTCTTTACAAAATAATTATCCTGTAGATCAATCATCTAGGGATATATCGCATTCATCTCCTTATTTACCACAACCTTCTAATTCCAAACAAGAAGTTTTATCAAATTCATCAGATTCTTATAGAGGACCATCACTGGATGATGATTCATCTCGTTTATTACAACCACAATTTCCTCCTAATTTCCAACAAAATGATCCATCATATCCATCAGATTCTTATAAAAGATCATCAAAAGATGGCTATTCATCTCCATATTTACCACAATCACATTTCACTCCTAATACTCCTAACACTCCTAACACTCCTAATACATCACCATATTCGCCAAATACGTACCGAGGTCCATCACAAGATGATTATCCGTCACCATATTTATCACCTTACTCTCCTAATACTCCTAACACTCCTAATACACCATCGTATCCTCCAAATACGTACCAAGATGATCCACCGTCACCATATTTATCACAGTCACAGTTAAATTCTAATACTCCTAACACTCCTAATACACCATCATATCCACCGTCACCATATTTACCACAACCACCTTTCACTCCTAATTCTCAGCAAAGAGAACAATCACATCAACCAAATTCGTACGGAAGTCCACAAAATGATCAATCTTACAGGAACTCTCAACATTTTCAACAAGAATATTCTATAGATCCAACTCAAGGAACATTATTATCTCCAGAAAGTCCATATCAACCTCAGCAATACAGAACTCCACCACATTCACCTCATTCTCTTGAAGATTCCTCGCGTTCACCATCATTTTCCAAAAGTGAACCAGTTCCTACAAATGACCAAAATAGTTCTTCAATATCGTATCAGGATACGTTTCCAGTTCCTAACAATATGAGCAATATGAATGAAGATTTTTCAATAATTTCAGAAGCTACTAATAACGAACTTAAAGAATTAGATGATTTGATTGCAAGCGTTATACCTTCCACATTTTCAAAAAATTTTTCGCATATCAGTGATAGCTCGTTTACAAAATTATTAAGTGACATACCTACAACAAATGAAAATTCTAATCGACCAGATAGTCAAGCAAGTAGTATGTATTCAGTTCAACCTACTCATGGGATGAGTCAAATTGAAATTGCACCTGAAAATAACATTTCAAAAGTTCCACCATCGAATCTTAATCATGATCATGATTTACCACAATCAGCTGCCATGAGATACATTGAACCTACGCAATCAAATATGGTTATTGAACGCGTAGATGAACCATCTGGTAAATCCGAAAATCAATTGAATATGACGCAGACAATTACAACTCGGTTCATTCAACCAAGCCAATCAAATATGAAAATCGAAAATGTCGATGGTGATACTGCTTTCCGTTCCGAAATAAGTGAAATAAGTGCTCCTATTATGACAGGGGCCGCGGCTCAAGTAAGTCCTAAACCAAGGTATGATCTTGATGGACTTAAAAGACATGCAGAAAAGATTTTGAATGCAAAAGTAGAAAAGAAAATTGATTTAAATAATGAATCCAATTCTGAAACTAAAAACAATGAGAATGTGGAGAATGATGGTAAAGTTGTACGTAAGAAATCAGTGCGTTTCCGAACGGAACCTAATCAAGAAGAGGCAGTTAAAGGTTCAAATCCGAAAAAATCAATCCTTGTAAACAAAAATGATGCTAAAAAAGTTCAAGTAAGTAATAATTAATATTTAAATTCTTTTTAAGATGAATTAAGAAAAAAAAGCTCACATTTTAATTTTTGATTTAAGAATAATATACAACAATCATCAACACTTGAATCTGAACATGATTCCGGAGATGATTATGATTTTGATATCTCTGGTTATCAAGATGACACAAATGAGGTGTAAAGCTCGGATTCCCCTTTTCTTTAAATAATAAAAAAAATTATAATATATCTTTTCTCTTATTTATTTATTTATTAATTTATAATATTTAATGATATTTTCAAATATATTTAGTACTTGATTTTTATATGTATTTAGTTTTTTTTATTCTCTACACTTTTTATCAATTTATTCAAATTTCACTGTGTGAAAAATATTATAACTTACATTTTATTCAATAGAAAAAAAGGTCTAGATGACGCGTATCATTTATTTTTAACTTGTATCATACATATAGAAATATAAAAAAAAAATTTATGATGATTTTTTATAGCAAGAAAAAAAAAGTTATGTTCGATTGTATAATAATAATTAATAACTGATAAAAAAAAATAAAAAATTAAAAATTGATCACGCAAATAATAATATAAACGCGAGTTTGTGTAACTTCTGGGGTATTTGAACATACCACTGATCTGCATGATCTGCACCATTTATATCAACATTATATCAGAAATCGAGAAATGGAGAAAAGGAGTAAAAGAAAGATATCGCTTATTTAAAAGTGGACTTGATTATTGTAATAATATGCGGATTATTATTTAGGAAACATTGAGGAGACTAATAAATCAATTTAAATACATACTATAAATGTAAGACCACATATGTTAAACATTAGGTAGTACACGGAAAGGAGAAGCATTAACATATGTTTTATTCATGCATTATTGATCCACAACAGGTATTCGTTTTGCCAAGAATAACTCAGCCACACTCGTTTTTGGAATTTTATCATTTCATATACATATATATATATTTTGTTGAGATTAGGTTTGCTTTTTTAAAAATCGAAGCAATAATTCATTTGAATAGTCTGCCAAGAATTTTTAAAAATGAAGTTGGTTGCCAAGATTTTCTCGAAAAAAAAACGACTTTCATATTAATATGATATTATTTATGAATCATACTAAAAAAGAAATATTGCCTTATTTCGTCATTTTAAAGTCAATTTTTAGTTAGATGATTCTTAATAAATACTTGTAAATACTTGTAAATAGTTAAATGATCATCAATAATTAGATTACTTATGACAAAATTTTCCCATGATCCTGCAGACAATCCATGTATATAAATTGAAATACTTTTTCTCTTTCTTCGCTTTCACAATACATTATAATTTTTCATTTACTACATAATGGCAGTCGCACAAGAACATTGGGTAAATATTATCTTTTGATAATTTAATATCTTTCATTTGACTATAAATCTAAAGTTTCCTTAATATTTAGGCAGCAAAATGGGTCAGAGCTTCTGATGGAGAAATTCCACCAAATTCATTCTGGGAAGGAGATCATGCAATCGGTAGAGGTTATTTTAAAGGTGGTTTACATATAGGATATGTAAATCAAAATCGAGGTCTCATTATTGGATGGGGTGGAAAAGAGGAATTTCTTCGTGAGTATGAAGTTTTAACCGGAGATAAATCTCATTTTCATTGGGTTGAATGGTAAAAATTATTTTCAAAATATTGTTTGTTTTAAAAGGAAAAAAGATTTGTTGATTTATTTATTTTTAATTAATCTATTAAAGTTCGGGAGCTTGCCGACCACAATTCTTTATTCCTCTGAAAGGAGGTTACGAAGCTGTAAGTTTTCTTCTTGTCTATCTCATACTCTTTTGATCTACTTTTATTTTCAACTTTTTTTCCTTTTTTTTAAAAAAACAGGACGGTAAAGAATTATATATCGCTAGAACGCATCATAATGGAAAAGATAGGATTGGTAAAGCTGGTCAAGTAAGCCTTTTTTTTTTCTTAATGAAAATTCAATTCGTTTATCATAAGTGAGCTTTTTTTTTAAAAAAAAAAAATTATTTTTTTTTTAATAGCATTTGATCGATGGGATGAATTATGTTACGGATGGACGTGAAATTCCGTGTCATAAATATTCTGTATTTGCATTTAGAACTTAAATTATTTATTATTTGGATGATTGGATCTTTTTTTTTAAAAAAAAATCAAATTTTATAATTTTATTGTAATTTATTATTATTATTTTTTCTTTTTAAATGTTAATACAAATCTTTTTGTAATGTTCACGAAATTATACAAGCGAGAAAAATAAAATAATTTATAACAGCATTTTTTTGTTAAAAAATGGAATAATTTTTTGGATTTCGTCCGAATTTAAAATTAAAAAGAATGGTTGTTTTTTCTTACAAGGATTTTTAAAAGAATCATTATATATATATATACGGAAGGGTATCGAGATTTTGTGGAAAAACAAATATTTGTGTTATTTGTGTTAGTTAAATGATCATCAATATTTTGCAAAAACTTCACATGATACTGCGGAAGAATCACGCCTATAAATTAACGCATTTCCCGATTTTCTTCACATTTTTCACATATCATGTCAGTCGCACAAGATCATTTTGTAAGCAATTATCTTTAATACAATGCTTTCTTTCGGTTATAAATTTAAAATTTTTTTATTATTATTTAGGCAGCAAAATGGGTTGGAGCCTCTGGTGGAGAAATTCCACCAAATTCATTCTTGGAAGGAGATTATGCAATTGGTAGAGGACATTTTAAAGATGGTTTACATATAGGTTATGTTGATAAAGGTCGTGAAGGACTCGTTATTGGATGGGGCGGAAAAGAGGAATTTCTTCGTGAGTATGAAGTTTTAACCGGAGATAAATCTCATTTTCATTGGGTTGAATGGTAGAAATTATTATTATTTTTTTTTTATAATAAACAAAAATTTAATGGAGTTATTTATTTATTTTTTAATCAAATTGTAAAAGTTCAGGAACTTGTCGACCACAATCAAACTTTATTCCTTTGAAAGGAGGACATGAAGCTGTAAGTTTCCTTTTTATTTTTTTTTTATATTTATTTAATCTATTTTTTATTTTCAACTTTTCTCTTTTAATTATTAGGAAACTAATAAAGAATTATATATCGCTAAAGCGGAACATAATGGAAAAATTAGAATTGGTAAAGCTGGTCAAGTAAGTCATGTTTTTTTTACTACATTTATAACAAACGAACTTAAAAATATTTAAAATTTTTTTTTTTTTAACAGCATTTGAACATAATGACTTATTGTTTGGATGGACAAGAAAATTACGTTATGAATTATTTGTACTTGCAATTAAGCCTTATATTATTGTAATATAAAATTTTTTTTTTTGTTAGTTGTAATAGATACATATTTTAAAAAAAGTAATTAATTCTCTCTGAACAAGTTGTGAAAAAAAGTTAAAAAGATTGATGGAATGCTCACGAAATGCATAAAATAATTTGACTGTATATGTAATTTTTTGGAAAATGAAACAATTTATAAGTTACATTGATTTAATGTATTCGTCTGAATTTCTAAAATTAAATAATGTAGTCTGCCAAAGAAATAAGATATGCACAAATATTTTTATTTAACAAAACAGTAGGTTACATAAGATATTCACAATATTTGAGGTTAGACGATGTTTATAAAAATTCACATGATCTTACAGACGACGTATAAATTGAAGTACTGTACTCCACACTTTTCTCTTATCTAATTTTTCACGTATCATGGAATTTGCACAAGAACACTCTGTAAGCATTATTTTTAATATAGTGCTTTCTTTCGGTTATAAATCTAAAATTTATTTGTCATTTAGGCAGCAAATTGGGTTAAAGCTTCTGGTGGAAAAGTTCCTCCAATTTCATTCTGGGAAGGAGATTATGCAATTGGTAGGGGACATTTTAAAGGTGGAATACATATAGGATATGTAGATAAAGATCGGAAAGGTCTCGTAATTTCATGGGGTGGTAAAGAAGAAATTCTTCGTGATTATGAAGTTTTAACCGGAGACAAATCTTATTTTCATTGGGTTGAACGGTAAAATTATCTTCAAAAACTGTTATAATAAAGTGATTTAAGTTAATGTTTATTTAATTTATTTATTAATTGTAAAGTTCGGGAACTTGCAATCCACAATCATTCACTCCCCTAAAAGGAGGACATGAAGCCGTAAGTTCTATTTCATATTCGTTTGGTCTGTTTTTGTTTAAAAATTTTTCTCTTTTAATCCTTTAAAAATAGAACAAAAATGAAGAATTATATATCGCTAAAATGGAACATAATGGAAAAATCAGAATTGGTAAAGTTGGACCAGTAAGTCATGTTTTTTTTACTACATTTATAACAAACGAACTTCCTGAATAAAAAAATTTTTTCTTAAAGGATTGGCAATCAATGGCTTACGGTTTGGATGGAGTTGAATATGCGGCTAGTAATTATTTTGTACTTGCAATTAAGAATAATTCGAGACAAATGGATCCATTACTTGAAATTAATTAAATTGCAATAAAAACTTTCTGAACAGATTTGAACAGATTTGAATCACTTTTTTTTTTTTTGAAAAAGGGCGAGAAAATTAAAAATTAAGACTATATACGCATTTTTCGGCAAAACTAAATATAACATTAATTTAGGGATTCGTCCGAATTTAAATTAAAAGATTAGTTACTTTTAAATTTGAATTGTGATTCGTTCAATAATGAATAATCTAAAAGATTTTTCTCGAAATAAAAGATACCTTATTAAAACAAACATTCGATATTTTAAGGCTGATCAAAATGTTGAACATATATATATAGGTGAAATCACGTCTATAAATTGAAATACTCGCATTTTCACATATCATGGCACTATTCATGACAATTGCGCAAGAGCATAAGGCAACCCTTATCTTTCGATTATTTCATCCCGCTATAAATCTGAAATTTGTTATTTGTCAGCAAAATTGAGTTGAAGCTTGCTATTGGAAAAGTTCTTCCAATTTCATTTGGGAAGGAGATCATGCAATTGGTAAGGGACATAGGATATGTAGATCAAGATCGCTATGTCATGGGCGGGAGAAGAAAGAAGAATTAAACCGGTAACCGGAGACAAATCTTATTTTCATTTTGTTGAATGATAAAAATTACAAAAATTATTTTTAAAATTGTTTATTTAGTAAAAAAAAAAAAATTTGTTGATTTATTTATTTGTTAATTGTAAAGTTCGGAGCTTTCAAACCACGATCTTTTATTTCTCTGAAAGGTGGGCATAAAGTTCGGGAGCTTTTAAACCACAATCCTTTATTTCTCTGAAAGGTGGCCACGAAGCCGTAAGTTTTCTGCATTCATCCTTTTGATTTAACTTTCTTCCTTTAGATGAAAGGACGATAAAGAATAATATATCGCTAAAACGGAAAAGTTAGAGTTGGTAAAGTTGGTCCAGTAAGTTTTTTTTTTTTTGCTACAGTTCTTTTTCATTTATAACAAGCGAACTTAAAAAAATTAAATATTTTTTTTTTCAACAGCATTTGCCCAGAGAAATACACTACGGTACGGTTTTGATGGGCGTGAAATTCTGGTTAATAATTATTTTGTATTTGCACTTAATCCTTAAATTTCATTATTATTCAATTCTTAACAATTTGATTAAAAAATTTTGTGTTGTGGCGCAATATATCCAATTAAAATGTGAGAACCCTCTGAACAGATTCGAACCACTTTTCTTATTGAAAAAAAGGCAAAATCCTCTAAAAAAGTTCTACATTATTATTTTGCACGGGAATGCTCACGAAATACATGAGAAAATATAAATAATTTATGAACTGTATGTGCAATTGTCGGTAAAGGAAAATATTTACTAATTTAATAGTTATATATGGTTTAGTATGATTGTGGGATTCGGTTCGCAGTAATAAAATATGTTCACGTGACTTAAATTTAATAAAGGTTAAAATACCAGAATTTCTTTCTTATAGACTTTTAATTAATTATAAATCAAGACGTCTCAAAAAATACAGATTTATACATCTCCAAGAATACTTCAATGAACACCATGGCATTTTTTCCTCCCAATCAACATTTTTATTATTGAACTTAATAACTTTTCTAGCAAATATTGTAAAAAAGAAAGATCTAAAAGACGAATCCAGTTTGATGTTGAATAACTTTCGACATAAAATAACAAAAAAATAGATATTTTAGCAATAATAAATTTATGCTATTTTTCAAGTATGTTTTTTCTTTTCCTTACAAATAATCTACCGTCAAAGTTTCTTTTTCTTTTTCAGTGATGATTTATAGAATATAATTGCTGAAACATTCATCTATACTAATTTCTCCATGATTACATGATTACATTGCGCATTTTGTGATAAATCTTCATGACTTGTTTGTTTTTTCAAAAAAAATTTTTTTTTTTTTTTCCAAGCACAGAAACGCAGAAACGCAACAACCATTCCTGTGCTTTTTATAATCACCACGCATTGCATAAATTGTCATTCCATAATTACTAATTTTGGACTAGTGTGAAATTATTTAAAGAGCGGCGTCATCGCTTCTATTTTTATAAACCAATCAAAGGAATAATCAAGACTGTTCTCGAACACAATTGATCGACAAGTTTAAAAATAGAGGTTGAGGCTGAATTTCTAAAAATATTTCGGCGATTTCTTGATTTGGTTCGATTGCGTCGACATTATTGAACCTAACTAAAGTATATAAAATGATATATTAATGAAATTTTACATTCCGATCAAAAAAAATTTTTTTTTTTTATGCAAAGTACCGATAATAAGTTATAAAAATTTCATAAGTAAGCATTTTATTTATTTTATTTATAATATTAGAAAAAAATAAACAGAAAATAATTTTTTTTTTTTTAATAAAAATATTTTTTATCTTGACCTATTATTATTATTATATTATTACTATTATTATTTTTAAAAAAAAAACTTATAGTAATTAATTTTACATTTTATATATTAGACGATCATAAAACTATTGTATATAAGATTAACCAAAAATGTCGATAAAGCTTCCTGTAGAGTGCCTCATCGAGATCTTTGAATTTATAATTCAACAAAATTTTGATTACTATACGTTACGTTCATGTTCATTGGTGAATCGACAATGGTGCGCAGTAGCAATTCCCATGCTTTGGGAAGAACCATTAATGAATCTTCAACAACACGAGTTGGCTCACGAAAAGATTTGTATGCTCATCACAACTTACATAATGTGCCTAAGTGATGAAGCAAAAATAATTCTTTCTAAATGTGGAGTAAAAATGACGCCGACACTAAAAAGAAGAGCTACCTTCAATTATGCATCGTATTTACGACATTTGGATAATGTAATATTGTTTGATGCAACGGAAATGTGGATCGGAAGTTGTAATACAACACCATCAGAGGAACAATGTTTTATTCCAATATTTCAAACTTATCAATTGCTTGAACAATTATATAATAATTTTATAGAAAGTTGTGATAATTTAAAACAACTTAATTTGAGAAGATCGGATCAAGTAAAGAGTCTCTCGGATTCATTTTTAAGACTTCATTTTTTTCCTGGGGCGGAAAAATCTTTGTCATGGCTTAACGAATTTTCATTTGATGGATGTATAGAACCGGAAATTTTCTTTCAAGCATCTAAAATTAGTTATAATATTCAACATTTACGAATTAATTGTGTTTGTATTGATAACAAAGGATTGGCAGAATTAATTCAAGTTCAACGAAAACCGTTACTTAGCTTATCAATAGAAACTACTACTACAAAATTTCAATTTCCGATTATTGAAAATTCTTTAAAGCATAAAATTAATTTTCTTACATCATTATCTCTTCATAGAATGTTTTCAATGGATATTTTTTCAAACTGTAATAATTTAGAAAAACTAGCAATAACTCATGTGGAACCTTTTGGCAAAGATCTTATGGAAAATTTTGTTAATTCTAAGTTTCGAAAATTACGTGAACTTCAACTTCAATTAGATTTTCCTTATCTTTATCAGATATCAACCTTGATTAAGAATACGGGTGGAAGTTTAACAAGTATATATTTATATTGGATAACGCCACAAGATACAAATAATTTCTCATTATTAATCTCCACAATAATCATGTATTGTCCTAATCTTACAGAATACCTTGGGTCTTATGCAAATGTAGTTATTAATTATTTTTTACCTTTATTCTTTCAAAAATGTTCAAAGTTGGAATATTTTTATATATTTAATAATGTTAATGGTTCACTATGTTATGACATAAGTAACGTAATGAAAGCAATTAGTAAGAATATACCAAAAAATTTGAAAATGATGTGGTTATCCGAAAATTGGTCTTGTAATACTGAAGCATTGAATTTATTCTTGGAAGGTTGTGAAAAAAGATTAAGTAAACCTTTATTATTTTCTATTTGTAATAGAACACGTCAACATGATGAAATTATTGAGAGATATATTTTTAAAAATGTTTTAGCCAATAATTGAAAAAATTTTTTAATCTTTATTATTATTATTAATATAATACTTAATTTTAGTATTTATTTTATAATTTATAATTTATCAAATTTTATTACGAGCAATAAAAAATCAAAAAAATTGTTCTCCAAAGTTGTATATATAATAATCATATTTTTTTAATAATTCAGTAATAATTTTTTTTTTTCAATAAAATTCAGTGGCGTGATTATCCTTTTGATTCGTGAGTTCGATCTTTAATTGCTTTTAAAACCTTAATTCTGGCCGGCATTAAAGTATATTATGTGCTAATTCTGGCCAAAATGGAAATCTGTCGGGTAATCAGTTATAAAATTACTGTATGTAATTAATAAAATTATAATAATGAATACTTAATAGCCAAAATATATATAATTCTAATCTCAAAATAGGATACTACGTCAATAATTGTGTAATTAAAAAATACACATGCTAACTTATCAAATAACATTTCATAGTCGAGCGAACAGATTATTTCCGCATTTGATTATAAAATTTATATCACCTTGTTAATTTTCTCGCCAAAATTTCATCATGTCACTGATGTCACGTGACATTATTTATCGCTGCATAAAGTGTAAATTACGTAATTTCAGTATGCATCGAATGTTCGATGGAATACGTTTTCAAAGTTTCAGTATGCATCGAATGATTCGATGGAATACGATTTCGGAGTTCCTGAAACACGATATTCAAAACATACCAGAAAAAGTTGAATGTTAAATATATTAAGTTTGATTTTTTCTAAAAAAGATATATTCATTTAATCGGAATTTTTTATATTCGAATAAAGAATTCTTTAAAGTTTATTTTATTATATGGAAAAAAAGTATATATAAACACAGGATTTTTATTTTGGTTTCTCTAAATTAATTTTAAAACGGAAAAATTATGGACCAACAATCTAACTATAAATTAAAAACCGACTTTTTAATATCGAGTGATGTACCTTTAAATCATCCGACACAAACAACACCTAAATCAATATTTAAGAAATGTAATGAATGTAAACGAAGAAGAAAAGTTTTCAATGAAACCGATCAGATTTGTTACCAATGTTATAAAGCAAAAAAAATTCCGTTAAGTGGAAATAAAGTTATTGATGATTTTATAAAGTTCACGTTAACTAATTACTGTAAAAAAGAGGGGGGAATGGAATTTGTTCCTTATGAAAAATTTAAGGATATAGAATTTATTGCCGAAGGAGGATTTAGCAGAATTTATAAGGCTACTTGGATTGATGGTCCAATAATTAATTGGGATAAAAAAAATCAAAAGTATGATTATTATGGTAAAATGAAAGTTGCACTTAAGGAACTTAATAATTCCGAGAACATAAATTCTAGGGAGCTAAATGAGGTACAGTATTTCATATAAATTTAAATTATTAATTTTTTATACAAGTCAATAAATAATTGAATTTATTTTTTTTTAGCTCAAGGTATATTACGATTTCGTTTCAAAATGGAAACTTCATGAAGTTAATAAAGTGGATCGCATAAAAAAAAAGATTATTATGTGAACATTAGTGACTATAATGATATCAACATATGCTATGGAATTACCCAAAATCCTATTACCAAAAATTTTATGATAATTACAAGATATTATAATAAGGGAGATCTAGCACATTATATAGCTGATAACTTTTTTAATTATTCTTGGGAAGACAAGCTATGTATTTTGCGAAATATTGCATCGGGACTTGAGAATATTCATGATGCAAATATAATCCACAAAGATTATCATAGTGGAAATATTTTTGTTGAAGCTTCTTATTCAGCAACAACAGGTGATTTAGGATTAAGTAAATCAGCAATTGAATCATTGGATGATGAAAATGAGATATATGGAATTATTCCTTATGTTGCTCCAGAGGTTCTTCAAGGACAAAAATATACTAAAGCTTCAGATATATATAGTTTTGGTATGATTATGTGGGAATTAATGACAGGTAGAAGACCTTTTTGGGATAAAAATCATGACGCAGAACTTATTATCGAAATATGTGATGGAGTTCGTCCTCCAATTGTTACAAATGCACCTGAAGGTTATGTTGAATTGATTAAAGAATGTTGGCACTCTGATTCAAATAAAAGACCAACAGCTAATGATCTCTCTAATATTTTTAGCTATAATGGTAAATTAGATTATTATAAAGAATATAGTAACTACCCAACTAAAATTATAAAGTCACCAGATATTGGACCTATAGTAAATAATCCAAATGCCGTCTATAAAAGCAGGCCATTAAGTGCAATGGTAAAATCTGCAGAATCAACCAGAAGTTTAAAGATTCAAAGTAAGAATTATTTTACTAATTGCATTATTTAAAAAAAGATGTAAAGTAACATGTTTATTTTATTTTTAGGATATAAATCTTTTAATGGTATCTTTTATTTAAATTTAATAATCGGGTTTTATTGTTAATATTAAATACTAATAATCTTACAAAACACTTTTAAGAGGGTAAAAGAATGATTAATGATAATTCGATTGAAGACACTGGAAATAGTGGTAAAAAAAAAATCATTAAACTACTAATAAGTTAATTGATCATATTTTTTATAATTATTTTTTTTTTATTATTAAAAAAATTATTTTAGATAAAATCATTAAAAAAATTAAATTAAACAAAAACGATGGTAAATTTATTTTTGCGCGGTTTTATTTGTTTTAATATCGTAATTTAACCAAATTTTATCTCCTTTAGATTATTTGTCAAAAGAACTTGAATTTGACATTGATAATAATAATATTAATATTAGCAAATTTAACAAATTTAACAACAGTGGTAAGTAATAGTATTACGATCCGTAACAATTACTAGTAATTAAATTGCTAATTTTCATTTAAAATATGTGTAGATTATTCTACCAAAGAAATCGGTTTTGACATTTAGTTATTGATGATGTTTTGGATTAATTACTTTCACATTTAATTATTATTAGTTTTTATTTTTACATTTATATATATAAAACTGTATTTACAATAATAAAAACTAAAGAATTTATCTTTATTAAAAAAAAATGATTAGAGTAATTAATCACGACTATTACAGTAAAAGTTTAATGGAAATTTAATATACTAACACAAATATCTTTTTTGGAAATTTCCAATGGCTTTTTATTAAAAATTTATTGATATCGAGATTAGACTGTGATTTTGTCTATTTAATATTAATTATTATTTTTTATTGCCCATTATTTTTGAAATACTGTAATTTAACCGATTCCCGCACATACATATCATAAATAAAGATTATCTTTGTGCAAATTTGGACTTTAAACGCACCTACAAAATTGATAAAATAATTGAGTTAAAAAGCATTGTTTCATTCCTCTAAATAAACCAACCTAATCCTAACCCTAATCCTAACCCTAACGCAACTCCAAATCTAATGCTTCTATAACTAAACACTTACCCTATTAAATTCAATGTCATACATCTAGTTCAAAACTTCATTACTTCTTTTTTTCGATTTTGATTCATTGGACAAGTAGCGTGATTGTGACCATTCTTACTGCATAAGCACATTGCTTCATTGGGTTGAGTTGAAAGTTTGTAAAGGTCCCTTAAACCTCGCAGTTCCAGGTGGTCTTCCTTTAGGACGTCGAATTATAGGATTTCCAATTGGAATAACATTTTCTTGATCTACTTCTTACTCATCTATATTATGGTTTGATCCAGATTGTAAATTTAATGCTTCCCTATTTTTTTTTGTTAATATACTCTTCAAGTAAAATAATAAAAGATTCGTTACAACTCTTGCAAGCAATCTGCTTAGCTTGATTAGTCAATTCCCGTATATTAACATAATATAATTGCTGTTTTTTAAGAGAAACATATTGATTACCATTAAAGTTAAAATTATCATCTGTCATCCGGTAGTAAAATCATTGGTAAAAAATTCATCATCGCTTGAAAAAGAATCTGAATCACTCATATTAGTTATTAGAAGGGTAAAGAAAGTAAAGAATAGTATTTGATGAAAAAAGGGAAGGAAAGAGCGAAGAAGAGAGTATGTGGGAATAAAAATAGTTTAATTGTTGATCAAAATAGTCTAAAAGGTTACTGCGTTATCAAAAAACTATGCATGGGACAATTGGGACATCAGATCGTGTATCCATTAAAATAATTTTAATATTTTTTTTATCATGTACATGAAAAAAAAACTGCGCATGGGTGCATTATAAGCATGGTGCATAAAATACAAATTCTCTAAAAAAAATATATGGAAAAAATTATATAAAAAAAATATAGATAATGGAAAATTAAAAATATTTGAAAAATAATTTTTGGTTTTAGAAAAAACAAACCCGAAAAAGGAAAAAAAAATTGGTTTAAAAAATTGGTTTAAAAAAAAATAAATAAAAAAAATGGGTTGAAAAAAAACAAATAAAAAAAAATGGGTTGAAAAAAATTTTTTTTTATAAAAGATCGGAAGAGGACCGGAAATGAAATTTATATAAAGTAATTTTAGTAGTTACATTAGCTAGGTCTTATTTAGTGTAGGTTTCAATATAAATCTAATAGAAAATAGATACTTTGTTGACAAAATGTATGTATGTACTAATAAAGTCCGTTAAAAAAAAAAAAAAAAAATATTAAGGGTAAAAGTATTAGTAAAAAAATCCCAAATTTATCAATAAGAAAAAAAGAAACGAAAAAAAGGGTGCTTTTCGTATGATTTTATAATTTCAACCAGAATTAAATTATAATTCTGACCAGTATTATTCTATAATTTCGGCCGGAATTAAATTATTAATTTGAACCGTTGCAGCACCGATCCGATCACCTGATCCAAACCAAAATAGTAAAAAAGCCAACCCGAAAAAAGAAAAGAAGTTTAAAAAACTGAAAAAAAAATTTGTAGGGAGGGACAAAGAGAAAAATCGGATTGAAAAAGAAACCGAAAAGGAAAAGGAAAAAGAAAATAAAAAAAATTCGAAAAATTTGGGGAAAAGAATAAGGATAAAGAAAGAAATTGGTCTAAAAAAAAGATAAAAAAAATAATATGTCTTAAAAGACAAAAACAATAGGATTATTTAATAAAGAAAAAAATAATAATTTTTCGGTTTTGGAAAAAAAACCAAATCTAAATGAAAAAAGACAAAAAAAAAAGAAAGAGGAAAAAAAAATGAAAAATTTTTAAAAAAGAAAAAAAAAGGAAACAAAAAGATTTTTCGAAAGAGAAATGACGAAATTTGAAAAAAGAAAGAACCCAAAGTAAAAGATCGGTTCAAGAAAAAATAAAAAAAAAGGGGAACTGAAAAAATTGAAAAAAAATAAACCGAAATTGCAACGTGACTTGCCGATCAAGCGTCAAAATTAATTTATACAGGCTAATCTAAACGTTAGTCACACAAGATTAATTATTAAGCGAGAATTAATATGTCAGTCTAATAAAATGACTAATAAATCAACATCACTATGAGTCTATGACGTATATTAATCATTAATCAGTACTTAAAGGGTTAAAGATCAGCCCGATTACCAATTTCTTTTCCATTTTCCATCCGTCCAAAAGATGGAGTCTTCAAATGCAAGTGGCATACCTCAAGGAAAATTTGAACCGTCTAGCGAGGACTATTGCAGCATTGCAACCGATAAACAGGCACCAGCCTGTAGTAATAAATTTAACGTATACTGTCAGAGAGAAGATTGCCAGATACATGTTTGGTGTGTCAGTTCGTTGCGGGCCGGGGTTGAAGAACAAATATGCACTCGAAATGAGATTGGAAAGTATGAAGATATTGGAGAGTTGCCAGGATTTTGTACTAACAGAAGAGCAATTAAAGAGTTGCAAACATCAATTGGGGAATTGCGCAGAGTGTGCGTATTGGGAGATGCTGAGTGGACGGGAGAAGAATACCGAACGAAAGCGTGTAATTTTGTACACGCGATGTATATATATGGAAACGATGTTAGTGAAAGATCCATGTTCATGGTGCCAGAAGCTAGCGGACGAGTTGGATCGAAAGGACTGGGCCGTAATTTGTCCATGGTAGTTGATACGTTTGTTGATGAATCCGTCCGTCGCAATATAGCATCATCTATTTGTTGTGATTTATCCACCAATAGCAGTGATCCAGAAAAGCTTGGCTATTACTATGAATGCGTTGCAGAATTTGGATTTAACCATATTATTGTAATTGGAGAGATGTTATACGGGTTGCTCTTTTTAGATTGCTACGGACGAGTTTTTCAATGGGAGAATATGGAACAGGTATTATGGCCAGTAGGGGATTCATTAGAAGATGTGAAGTCACATGAAGATCTTGTAGTATGGACTGTAGAAGATGGTATCGTGTATGAAGAATCTATAGGTATGTCCAGAAGCACCACAAGCATTATTATAATGGGAGTAAAGATGTGGGATTTTTTTATTAACTTTCTTCTTTTTAGATTCTTTAAAACCAAGAAAAACAAAAGGCACAAAAAACAATCGCTCAAAGAAGAAGAAGAAAAGATAACGGAATCAAAGATGACTTTGTAATATGAGCTAGAAAAGATATTGTTTAAAGATTAGAAGATTTATCTAAATTCTTTATCTAAACAAAAATATTATAAATAATATCTGCTATTTTTTACATTGTAATAATACTATATCTATAACAAGAATAATATAATATCTGCTTGTAATTGCTAAATATAAATTTAATTTCCCTACTCAAATTATCGAAGTGAAATATTTGGACTTGAAAAATTGGAATATGCAATTCAGAAAAGTTTATTGTGATCTACTTCTCGTACGCCTTTAAGCTATACATTATCCTGACATTAGCAGTAATTCCTGGCCGAAAGAACTATTCCTGACGAAAGAACCGAAATGAATAATTACTTATCCGGTCATAAGCCAGCTAGACCAGTTTCCGAACACGCTATACTTTATAAACCAACGATTGTATCCAAAACCTTCTTCATACCATGACACAATGTTTGATATACCTCAAGACCTTTATCTAGAGATGCGATCTGAAATCCGAAAATTCGGATCATTCATCAATCCATCCGGATTAAACGGATAATGGATCATCCGGACGAATTTAGGATTAGTCCGTTTAATCAGTTTAAACATGCAGTGAACGTACAGAGTAGCTCATTGACGAATCTAATGAGCATTGGATCATCCTTCTACGATCACTGGTTGCCGAGATGTTTAGCAAAACGTCAAGAATCGGCATTTCATTTTACGACAGAAATAACGGATAAAACTTTTTATAGGGATGAAAGGAAATGGGAGAACGAAAAGGGAAGGGGACAGATATACCTTCGCCAAAATTTCACAATTAAAGTATGTGTGATGTTATTCATACAGGCTCTATCTTTGATATTATTTCATTCGATCTTCAATAATTGATTGCCTTAAATTCATTTTTACATTTTTGGAATTTAAACGTTATTCTTTACCAAATTCTCAAACCATGAAATAGATTATTATCAAGCCGTTAAATCAAAAAAATAAATTTCTTTTTAGATACGTGTCTGGAAAATTAAAAAGATCTTGAACTTTCATTTAATTAATATAAAATAGAAAATTAAGTTTATTTCGATAAAAAAATATTTTTTTATTGACCTTTCCGAAGTTCAAAGATACAAATATTTAAATACGTAATCATTTATTAACTAAAGTACTAAACAACTATTCTCTTTGGAATTCGATTTAATGTTGTAGTTTGTACGACTTTCAATATGGTAATGATTTTTAATTTGGTTATAGTGAAATTCTGAAAATATGAAGTTACCATTTAGAGGTAAACTACTAAATATTTTGAAACACAAAATTTGGATTCATTCTTTATTGATATTATTGACGGGAGTAATTTGGACCAATATTAAAAAAGAATTGAGAAATTGGTGTTTAAAGAGTTTATTACTTTCAAATATAATTATTGGGATTAGATATTTGAAATTTACGTTGCCGTTTTTTTGCGAGACTTTTTTGTCTTTAAATAATTTTTTAAATTTATTAAAAGTTGAAAGAAAAGGATGAGAGGAATTACAGTTAGTTGATAGATATGTTATTTTATGTTAATATTACTCGGTCAAACTATATTATTAAATAACTTCAACTTTTCATTTTCATTATTTTTTTTATTATTCACTGATTTTAAAAATAATAATCGCGTATAATTTTGTAAAATATGATAAAAACAATTTTTACTCCAGATATCATATCAGAATGGTCATTTACTAAGCGATTTGTATCACGATATTATCATCATCAAGTAATTGTAATATTCTATCACGTGATATCAGCGCAAAAAAAGGTAATTATTTAATTAATGAATAATAAACGATTTTTCATTTCATTGTTATAAAAAATTTATATTAATTAATATTCCAATTTTAAGCGTAGAAATGTTATGGATTTTCCTGTTATATAATTCAAATTATTTAATAAGAATTTACTGATATTTGTAGTTTTATAAAATTTATCCCTGTAAAAAAAAAATGTCCGGAAATTGTAGCTAAAAACATCCGGAAAATGTCCGTGTATCCGGAAAACGTCCAGAAAATTGCAATATTCCGGACACTTTCTGGACGCTGGGTCTGAACCCTCCTGGACATTTTCTGGACATTTTCCGGAAAATGGAAATTTTCCAACGTCCGGAATATTGCAATATTCCGGACAAATTCCAGACAAACAAACATTTTCCGGACGTTTTCAGCTACAATTTCCGGACATTCTTTTTTTATAGGGTATTTACATCATTCTTATAACTAATTATATAAATAACTTACACGGTACGAAATAAATTTAATGAAAATTTCATATAATCATCTAAGTTATTGGTCTATAGTTACAATAAAAGCTTCAATTTCTTCAATTGTAAAAGTATTACTTTTTGATTGTAAATTATTTTCATAATCGCTAAAACGATTATAAATATATAAATTTTGAACTTCCATATATAATGAATCCCAACCAAAATTAAACCGGTACTGATATAATAATCTAATATAGCAAGCTTTAGAATTATTTACAACACGACTAATTTTCATATTTTTCATATCTTCATTATTTCATTATTTTCGAATGAAAAGATTTTATCAGATTGTTGACCTTAATAATTAAATAAAACTAGACTAACTATTTGATCTTTACATTTGTTCTTAAATGAATTAATGTCAAATCGATAAATAAGGACAAATTTATATATAAAGGAATCTTCTTTCAGTACGAATAAATAAAGGATTTTTTTTTATCAATCCAATTGGAAATTATATTCGCAAGTTTCAAACTATATAATTTAGGTTTATCAACTAAATAATACGTCATGATATTTTCATAAATATCGATAACCTTAAGAATAACGATATTGTAATCATCGGCATGATTTAATATAGAATAAAAATCTTTTGAAAGACAAAAAATTGTAGTCATTTTTTCTTTTACCAAAAAAAGGCAAAAGGTTGATATAAAGTTCATTTGCGCGAATGCAAAATGAAATTATTTTTGGTTAAAATTCATGTCAATCAACGACTATGGCTTCTGAAAAACATGATTGATAATCACATAAGCACGATCAACATCGCAAAAATTTCAAAATATCATTATACTAAATGAAATATTTTTCATATTTTAAACTATTAAGTTTATTCGTACCACCTACACTTTATTTAACTTTTAGAATGAGACTGAATTTCCAAGATATTGTGTAAAAAAATAAAAGTACATTAATAAATAAAAGTCATGGCTGATAAGTTGCATATCAATGATCACTTAGTTTACCAAGTATTTTTTTAAAGAGAATTCATCTTCTATTATGAGATTCGTTTTTATAACCGTGTTCAAAGACGTGTAGAAAATTTAAACTGGTTTTGCCATACTACAGTGTAAACCAAAGTCCATAAAGTTATTGCTAATAATTCTTTCGTCATATTGAAGATTTGCATTATACGCCATTTCAAATCTTCACTATATACTAGCAGCGTGCTAAACTGTTCCTGATAGGCTGTAGCGACTATATTTATCAGGAAGTCTGGAAATCCCATGAATTTTCCATGATTTTGTAATACTATACCTTTTTGAAAATGAATATTCGAATTTATCTTTTATTGTAAAATTATCAATATCGTCATGTTGATTATTTATTTGAGATCACTTATTTATTATACCTAAAGATTAGGACATAGTATGGTACTGACAGTCAATAATTGGAAGTTAAGATGATGTCAAGTTTTTCTTAATGAATTCTTTCCTAAATTTTGATGGACATGTCGTCATTCTACAAAGTTAAATACAAAAAACATACAATTTTCTCTTTTAGTTTATATAAATTAATGCCTAAGTATATAAAAAAATTTGATCCAGGTTTATTGAATATTAATTATTCGTTATAGCAAAAAAACACTTTCAAAATTTCAAATAATTTAATCGTGAGAATAAAGTGATTGTAAAACTTATTTCAGTTTAACACAAATTTTTATTGAATCTCAATAACAATATATAAATTTTGTGTAAAAGAAATAAATAAAACCAAAAGATTGAGAACTAACTAACTCAACAAACTAAATAATCTTTGATTTTCCTGTAATATAAGAGATAAAATGAGTTAATCAAACCATTAAAATTATTTCTTAAAAAATAAATTGAAATATATACAATATTATACATACCAACATTATCTTCAATTGTCAATTGAGAAATATCAATTGTAAAGATTCTATTTAATGAAATAAGATATATTAGCATTTTTTACATTTAATTCATGCAAAATTATTACAGTATTTACCTGAAAATTTTTCACTAATTATATTGTCATTTTGTTCATCATAATAATCATCTGAATTTTTGGGTTCTGGAAGATTATTAAAATTAAGTAATCTACTTGTATAAACAGCTTCGGAATGTGTTTCGTATGCTAATCTAGTTGATGGCACACTGCTAGTTGGTAAACTATTATCAATTTCTTCTACTTCTCTAATTTGTTTTTGTAATTCTGTTAATTCTGTTTCATTATATTCCAATTTATAGGATTCCTCTTGCCATCATTGTAAAACTTCTTGAACTTCATTTGCCGTAACCCGATTTAATGGATTTGCATCCAAGCATCTTTTGATTAAATTCACAATCAATTGAGGTCTAAGTCCTTGACAAATTTTTATTGCTAAAATTTTGTCATGGCTTACATCATGGTATGGAGGTAGTCCAGAAATTACTTCATACATAATTATACCAAAACTGTAAATATCAGCAGCTTTAGTATAATTTTGTCCTCTTAAAACTTCGGGAGCAATATAAGGTAAAACACCATATATACTGTTTTTTGTATTTTCCGATGCATTATAATCTGCAGGTTTACATAATCCCATATCAGCTATAGAAGTATAACCTGAAAAACTAAGTATGTTTCCAATATGTAAATCTCGATGAATTAGTTCTTTTTCATGAATACTCTCGAGTCCTAGTGCAATATACCTTAAATGTTCTAGCTTAGTAAACCATTTTTATCCAAATAAGTTCTTAAACTTCCATTCTCTGCATATTCTAAAATCATCATGTAATTTTTTGTTTCTGGGTCTTGTGTGATCCCATAACTCTAACAACAACAGAAATTGTGCAATCTACAATAGTCTTACAGTGTATTGTTATCTAAATATACATTTAAAATTCGTTAATAAAAACCGTATTTAAAAATTTCATTAAATTAAGAAATTAGGTAATACCTCATTGATAAATTCTAGTGTAACATTTTCTGAATTATTTAAACTTTTTAGAGCTACAAACCCATCGGAATTATGTCGTTCCCAATTTTCATTTATATTATCCCAATAACCAATAAATCCATCAATCCATTTTGCTCTATACACTTTTCCAAATCCACCTTTTGCAATATATTCAATATCATATAATTTATTGTAAGGTATCCATTCTAATACTTGACCATAAAAATTCGCTGATAGTTGATTATCTTGAATAAATTTGTCAATATCGTTATTACCACTTGTCCAATTTTTAAAATTTTGTTGAAAATGCTTTACATTACATGCTTTACAGTATAGCATTCCAGTATTTTCTTGTTTACATTCTCTACAATTCTTATACTTCAATGGGATATACATAGTTCAATAGATAAATTTAGAAAACTTTATTAAGTGGTTAACAAAAATGTGCAACTTAACAGCAGCAGAAAAAGCTGAATGTTACCTTAAAAAAAATTTTCGTTTTCCGATTTACGCATGCACGACATAAGTGTAACAAAATAATACTGCGTCAAATGTTGGACAAAAAATACAGTATTGAATTGTAAAAGATATTTTTACGAAAAGAACTTTTTTTTTCATTATTAAAACCTTTTTTTTTTTTAAAAAAAAAAGTATGAATATTTCTCTTTTTTTTTTAATACGGATCTTTTTTCGTAATACACAGTATGTAAAAAAATAAAAACGTTTCACTAATTTTTCGCACGTCTTATAAAATAAATTTATTAGGCGTATAATGACCGACACAATCAAAGTTTTTTAGGGATACAGACATTTGAAACTTTATGGTTAACATAGGCAATATAGGCGTTATCTGTCTCGGATGAGTCTAGAGTCTGTAGGCTGCTCAATACTTTATGTGTCTTTTTAACAAAGTATTTAATAAATAAATATATCATGTACATAATCATAGTATGTAGGATGGGTTGTCATGAACTCGTGATGACCCACGTGGTTTCACGATTTTTTCGCATTAACGTAATTTCGGCCTAATTTCTAAAACCATAATTTTAGCCGGAAATTTTTTGGCCAGAATTTCAACAAAATCATAATCACATGGATTAAACCCCTACCCCTATCAAAATCTAATTGAATTTGGGTGCAATTATACCTCTTACAGAATTTTCCAATTTTTGATTCCTTAGTTTTTGTCATTTGACTTCAATAATTCAAGTTCAAGCTGGCGAAACTTCCATATAAGAACCCTCAGTACTGTTTTTTTTTTCTTCATGAATAATCTATATACTGTATAATCGTGTGTCGATTGTCAAATTGGTGGACGAGAGATATTTTACTATCATTTTTAGATTTATTTCTGGCTTGGAATGTGTCTATCCCGTCTTTTTCATAGTCGAGTGAACAGATATTTCCGCAGGGATGATCTTTGATAATTTATAAAATTTATATCACGTTAATTTTTTTTGACTAATTTTATTTGTCAACCAAAATTTCGTCATGTCACGATGACACGTGACATTGTTTATCGCTGCATGTAAAATGCAAGTTTACGTAATTTCAGTATGCATCGAATAATTCGATGGAATACGATTTCGGAGTTCCTGAAACACGATATTCAAAACATACTAGAAAAAGTTAATGTTAAATATATCAAGTTTGATTTTTTCTAAAAAAGATATATTCATTTTAATCGGAATTTTTTATATTCGAATAAAGAATTCTTTAAAGTTTATTATTATTATATGAAAAAAAAGTATATATAAACATAGAATTTTTATTTTGGATTCTCTAAATTAATTTTAATACGGAAAAATTATGGACCAACAAACTAATTATAAATTAAAAATCGACTTTTTAATATCGAGTGATGTACATTTAAATCATCCAACACAAACTACACTTGAACCAATATTTAAGAAATGTAATGGATGCAAACGAAGAAGAAAAGTTTTTAATGAAACCGATCAGATTTGTTATCAATGTTATAAAGCAAAAAAGATTCCGTTAAGTGGAAATAAAGTTATTGATGATTTTATAAAGTTCACGTTAACTAATTACTGTAAAAAAGAAGGAGGAATGGAATTTGTTCCTTATGAAAAATTTGAAGCTATAGAATTTATTGCCGAAGGAGGATTTAGCCAAATTTATAAGGCTACTTGGATTGATGGTCCAATAAAGAATTGGAATGAAGAAAATCAAAAGTATGATTGTTATGGTGAAATGGAAGTTGCACTTAAGGAACTTAATAATTCTGAGAGCATAAATTCTAGGGAACTAAATGAGGTACAGTATTTCATATTACTAATTTTTGATGCAAGACAATAAATAATTGAATTTATTTTTTTTTTTTAGCTCAAGGTATATTACGATTTCGTTTCAAAATGGAAACCTGTTGAAAAAGATGCTAAAAAGGATCGCAAATTTAATGAAGAATATTATGTGAACCTTAGTGACTATAACTTTATCAATATATGTTATGGAATTACCCAAAATCCTATTACCAAAAATTTTATGATAATTACAGACTATTATGGTAAGGGAGATTTAGCACATTATATAGCTGATAATTTTTTTAATTATCCTTGGTATGATAAGCTAGATATTTTGCAAAATATTGCATCGGGACTTAAGAACATTCATAATGCAAATATAATCCACAAAGATTATCATAGTGGAAATATTTTTGTTGTAAATCCTATTTCAGCAATAACAGGTGATTTAGGGTTAAGTAAATCAGCAATTGAATCATTAGATGATGAAAATGAGATATATGGAATTATTCCTTATGTTGCTCCAGAGGTTCTTCAAGGACAAAAATATACTAAAGCTTCAGATATATATAGTTTTGGTATGATTATGTGGGAATTAATGACAGGTAGAAGACCTTTTTGGGATAAAAATCATGACACAGAACTTATTATCGAAATATGTGATGGAGTTCGTCCTCCAATTGTTACAAATGCACCTGAAGGTTATGTTGAATTGATGAAAGAATGTTGGCACTCTGATCCAAATAAAAGACCAACAGCCAATGATCTCTCTAAGATTTTTGACGAAGGTGGTAAATTACATTGGTCTATAAACAGAATTGAAATTATAAAGTCACCAGATATTGGACCTATAACAAATAATCCAAATGCCATCTATAAAAGCAGGCCATTAAGTGCAATGATAAAATCTGCAGAATCAACTAGAAGTTTAAAAATTCAAAGTAAGAATTATTTACTAATTGGATTATTCTTTCTTTTTTTTTAAAAAAAAAAGTACTAATATGTTTATTTTATTTTAGGATATAAACCTTTTAATGGTATCTTTTATTTAAACTTAATGATTAGTTTTGATTTCTTATTGTCATTATCTAAATACTAATAATCTTACAAATCTCTTTTAAGAGGATAAAAGAAAACGTGATGATGATTTGATTGAAGATACTGGAAATAATGGTAAAAAAAACATTAAACTATTAATAAGTTAATTGATCATATTTTTTATAATTATTATTTTTTTTTTATTATTAAAAATTATTTTAGATAAAACCATTAAAAAAATTAAATTAAACAAAAACGATGATGGTAAATTTATTTTGCGCGGTTTTATTTGTTTTAATATTATAATTTGACCAAATTTTATCTCCTTTAGATTATTTGTCAAAAGAACTTGAATTTGACATTGATAATATTAATATTAGCAAATTTAATAAATTTAACGACAGTTGTAAGTAATAGTATTACGATCAATTACTAGTAATTAAATTGGCTAATTTTCATTTAAAATATGTATAGATTATACTACCAAAGAAATCGGCTTTGACATTTAGTTACTGATGATGTTTTGGATTAATTACTTTCACATTTAATTATTATTAGTTTTTATTTTTACATTTATATTTATAAAAACTGTATTTACAATAAATAGACTAAAGAATTTATCTTTATTAAAAAAAAGCGATTGGAGTAATTAATTACGACTATTACGGTCGGTAAAAGTTTAATGAAAATTCGATATACTAACACAAATATCTTTTTTCCAATGGCTTTTTATTAAAAATTTATCGATATCGAGCGATATTAGACTGTAATTTTGTCTATTTAATATTAATTATTATTTTTTGTTGCCCATTATTTTTGGAATACTGTAATTTAACCGATTCCCGCACATACATATACCTACGTTACAATTAAAGTATGTTGATGTTATTCATACAGGCTAGTGCTTCGACCCGGATGAAAACCGTCATCCGGATTACACAAAAAAAAAATCCGGATTATATCCGGATTGACCCGGATTTTGAATCCGGATCAGATAATCCGGATAGAAACCGGAAACCGGATTGGATTTACAAATGATCGGCAATAATTCTGGCCAGAATTCATAACGCCGGCCAGAATTACAAATTGTGTAACATTAAATTTTCATGCCAGCCGATAAAAAATTTTTTGCCCGGTGGCTAAACTATTTTCCCGGTGTCACGTGATGTTAATTTCGGCCCGAATTACAAATTTGGCCAAAATTATCCAAGACCACGAAATTTACATAATTCCAATTTCATTAAATACTTTTCTTTAAAACAATTTCATATTATTTCAGCATTGTCTCAGACTATTGTTTAACATTTCTTTGTAAATTAACTAATTATGAAATTTTAAACAAGATATTTTTATATACAGCTAAAGATTACTATAAATAGATGTGTTGGGTTAGTAAGGCAATTTTTTAAGGATTTGTTTCTTCTTTCAAAAATTAAAGAATCATTTGAATCAAATTACATAACACTAGTTTTAATTTTAAAAAAAGTTGTTATAATTATATAAATTTATAATATTGAACAATTTTTCATTTTAAAACAATAATTATTATTTTGTAACAAAAATAATATAAAGTTTTTTTTCTTTTGAACGTTTGAATGTGAAATCTAAAATTATTTGTTATTTGTTAATGTATAAATTTAAATAAACAAATCTGATACAAACTTCAATAAATAAATTATAATTGAAAAATCTTCTTAAACTTACTGTATTAAAAAGTTTAATAACAAATATAAATTTAATAAATTTTAATAAAAAAATTGGTATTAGGCGCAAAAATAATTAGCCATAATATCATTTAGATATAGATCTTTATGGATCAGCAAAATTATTATTAATAAAAAAAAAAAATAATAAAAATTTCATCCGGATTCCGGGTCAAACCGGATATTTTTCATCCGGTTTATAATCCGGATGAAAACCGTGAAAATCCGGATATCCGAAAAAAAAAAAAATCCGGATCAATCCGGATTGATCCGGATACGGGTCGAGGCACTAATACAGGCTCCATCTTTGATATTATTTCATTCGATCTTCAATAATTAATCGCCTTTAATTCATTTTTACATTTTTAGAATTTAAACGTTATTCTTTACCTAATTCTCGAACCATGAAATAAATTATTATCAAGCCGTTAGACCAAAAATAAATTTCGTTTTAGATACGTGTCTGGGAAACTAAAAGATCTTGAACTTTCATTTAATTAATATAAAATAGACTGAAAATTAAGTTTATTTCGACAAAAAATTTTTTTTATTGACCTTACCGAAGTTCAAAGATATAAATATTTAAATACGTAGTATTTATTAACTAAACAACTATTCTCAAAAAAAAAAATCGTCTCTTGCAATTCGATTGTGTTGTAGTTTGTACGACCTCAATATGATGGAATTCTGAAAATATGGTTACCATTTAGAGGTAAACTAATAAATATTTCGAGCCACAAAATTTGTATCATTATTTTTCCAAAGTATGAATTAAATCGTGAATAAAATGTTAGCAAAAAAAAAAAAATAACAATAATTCTTAACTAAAAAAAACATCAAACCTCATTCTCGATGACGGAAGGAACATTTTCATCAAATAAAAGAAACCGGTTACATAAAAGATTCAAAATTTCTTAACACAAAGTCATATTTTGACTTTTTATATAATAGTTTATTATTAAGACTTGAGAAAATTCTTGTTAATCTTGAATTTTTTTTTTTAAATTAATTTCTACGTAATCTCTTAGGTGAATTATGTTTTCTTTTTATTTAATAAAAAAGATCTATATATAACTAAGCAAAACCATGAGTTCACCTATTTCACATTTAGAGATTAGAACCGTTAAGACTTTTAAATGGGTATAACTAATTTGACCATAATTCTGGTCAGATGTATATAACGTGGCCTAGAGACATGTAATTGTGTCACGTGTTCTAAAACTTAAGTTTTAATACCGGATTTTTTTTTATGCATACTAATTAAATCGTTTTTTATGATTATGAAACAATGTATATAACTAATAAAATAAAATTTAATATAAAAGCATATTTTAATATGTAAAAGTAAAAACATGTACTCCGGGCGATTCCTCCCTTTTTCTTAAATATGATTGGCTTAAAAATCGTAGCCACAAATCTTGTGTAACTTTGTCTTAGAAAATATTTTGTTTCGTGAAAAAAAAACAATATTTAATTTTACTGTACATACAAAAAAGAAATTTTTTAATTCTTGATATATTATATTTCAGTATTTTCAATTTTCAATTATAATTTATTAAATTTTACTAGTAAATAAACAAAATATTCATAAAACTCATATGTACAGTGTCGTTTAACTTTATTATAACCCAAGTACAATAAAAATCAATAAATGAATACTTTTATGTCCATTAAACAACTTTATCATATAACTTAAACACTTTGGTTAAATAAAACTAAATTTTTGAATAAATAAAGTATCTGCATAGAATATACAGTAATAAAGAAATAAGTATAAATTCATAAATATCAAAACTAACTTCTTGAAAATTAATATTTAAATAGTCTCATACCTGCAGAATGACTTTATTTAACCTTTAAGAACGCGTTTGCTTTAAATAAGCTGTTGTAATTGTACCACAAAGCTAAAAAAAAATAAACGTGGCACAGTAATTTTTATGGCAAAAAAACTCTTATAAACCGCAAGTATTAAAAATAGGTTAATAAAAATTAATCATTATATTGCTTTATACCTTTATATGATTTTAAAAAAATATTTCCTTCTATGAAACAATCTTAGATTTATAATATGATAATAATATGATAATTAGTAATAATTAATTAATTTCGATTATTATTTTAATTATCTGTTTTTTCATTGTCAAAAATCAAAATTAATAATAAAATCAGAATCAAGCGAGATTTTAATTTTAATTTTAAAAGAATTGACCGGATTAGACTATATTAGCAAAATTTTGACCGTCACAAATTTATTTTGACAAGCTAAGAAGCTTTAATTTGCGACTTATTATTTATTTATTTATTTATTTTTGGAATAGCCTTACGCGTTGAATTAATTAAGTATGTATGGTGCGCACCAATCGCATTTTATCACATGACTCAAAAAGAATAGAAGTAATTAAAAAATCAATTATTTTAAATAAACTTTTTTTTAAATGATAGATCAGGACATTATCTTTCATATGACAGAGCTTTTCTGGTTAAGTAATCATTAACATTAAATATATAAAATCAAAATCAGATATTTTTATTAATTATATGTCAAATTTGGCCATCATAAAGTGGCCAAAATTACAAAATTACCAAAATTTCTTAAATTACAATAAATCTTAAAAAAAAGCAATCCTTCATTACACCGATCAGTAGTAAAAGTAAAAAAAAAATTGTATAACTGCATGCAAAATGTCACGAAAAGCAAGCAATTAAGGAAAAAAAAAATACAAATTATTGAAGAAAATTTGTGATAAAATATTCGATAATTTTTAGGACGATGATATTTGAGATGATTATGATTTGGAGAAAGCTTTAGATAAATCACACCATCTGTATTTCATCAAAAGCATATTTATAAATATGCGTTAACCAATAAAATTCATTTCACGTGATATGATTATAAAGTCTGCCACTAAATAAAAGCATTGGTTGGCTTTAGACTGAGCACACCATATAACATTAATACTTTTCTCGAAATAATAAAAAGGAATATTCTTTTTGATCAACAGTACATAAGTAAGTATTTTTATACGTAAATTTATTAAAAATAGTCATTGTAATTACTTTTGGAATCTTAAAATTATCTCTAAATCGTTCACTAGCCAATTACATTTTTCTTCAGATCCCTATCCCAACTACACGTGGCCGTCGGCTCCCTTATTTTGCGTTTTTCTTTTACCTCAATATATGTAAATACCGTATATATGAGATCATATAAAAAAAAAACTGTTAAATTCTTAATTTCATCACGATCGTATTTACTAAAATAGTAACTAGTAATATTACAAGCGGTAGAAAAGATATCTCTGAATAATTCGATAAACCACTACTGCCGAGAGAAATAGGCGCTGCTGCTGTTACTGTAGTAGTTTTAGTTTCTGGAGTTAAAATGGACGTAGTGAGTTTAGTGGAGGTAGTAGTAATAGTTTCCGGAGGTAAGGTGGTCGTAACTTGCTCAGTAATGGTAGTAATAGCTTTTGCTATTTTTGGAGGAGAATTTATGATGTCTATCAAACCATTGCATACTTCCACTTGATAGTTAAAAGTTTTATACCCAAAATCGCCCTGAATTTGACATATTCCCGAAGCCATGGCGTCAGAGCAGACCAAGTTTTCTTTTGGGTTTGGATTAAGGATGGGGTTTGGAAAATTACCATAATTCATAGTAAAGCCATTAAATGAATAGGAATAAATATTACGATTTAATACCAAATCTATTGCACTCCATGCTAATTTGCCACGATCATACAGTTCGTCAGTTTCTCCCTTGAGACAATAAATACCATCCTGATATTGACAAACTGTCTTGGCCAAAGTATCCTTTCTCTTACAAGAACCTAATTGATTAATATTCCAACATTGTACCATTCTACTAGTGGAAGAACAAATGGGTGCATTACCCAGACAGGCATTACCTGCCTCACAGCATAATAATTGTCCAGTTGGTTGATAACCCTTGAGCACTAAT
This sequence comes from Rhizophagus irregularis, assembly GCF_026210795.1. Taxonomy (NCBI): domain Eukaryota; kingdom Fungi; phylum Glomeromycota; class Glomeromycetes; order Glomerales; family Glomeraceae; genus Rhizophagus; species Rhizophagus irregularis. The sequence goes on along the minus strand of NC_089445.1, from coordinate 3,124,564 downwards.
TGACATATGCTATCACTCATAGCCGAAGCTTGTCTTTTCTCTAATGGTTTATGATCGATTTCCATAATATGATTATTATTTTGAATAATAAAGAATAATTTTTAGGTATTTGAGGGAGAAATTTCGATACATAAATCTATTGATTATTTAAATAATGAATTTTAGTATTTTAGTATTATATTTTCTAATAAATGAATGCGATTTTAAGTTAAATTAAAATAATCTATAGGATAAAGACGCAAGAATAATGGAAAGTTCTATTTATTTTGAAAATTGATCGATATAAACATATAAATAGCGCAAATATTAGTTACACGGATTTTTTTTTTTGTTTTTTTTTCCATCTTGAAAGAAAAAGAAAAAGAAAAAAAATACAGTAAATGAGAATTCTTTTATGGTAATCATAAATATATTTTTTGTTGCAAACTTCTAACTATAAATAAATTAACACGATTTTGATAAATAAGAACCCATTTTAGTTGTTTCATTTAATAATGTATATCGTCCTGTCTGTGCGACCAGAATTCGATATGCATTAAATTTTTCAGCCCGTCTGCTAACCGGAAAATTACGGAAACCCTTAAAAACTGATCGGCAGTAATTTTGGCAAAATTTATAAAGCGGCGGTTTATATGATTATAAGTTTTTTAATTCCGACTGACATTATAAATTTTGCCAGAGTTACTGCCAACGTTGATTAATAATATCACTTAGTTTTATTAATGTGATGAATCTACTATTGAAATTTCATTAAAGAATGAAGCCACTTTAGAATTTTTTTTATAAATTTCCTACGTATTTTTGCGCAACCAATTCCCAATTATTTACGTTAATTATTCGTTTGCGGTGAAGTTATGCGTGAATTATATTTTCAGTTATACATAAACATTCAACATGAGTTCTATTGATTTTTTCATAAGCATACTTTGAAGAGTTGAAATTTTATTTGTCGATATTTAATAATCATCTTATACAGTATAAGTGATTATTATTATTATTTTAAATAAATAATATAATATAAAACAATATCCTATTAATAATTAAAAATTCCAACCACCGAAATGTCAATATCAAGATTAATTTCTTCAGCAATATAATTTATGTATTATAAACGAAACTAATTAAATATTCGTAAATTTACACCAAACATAGGCCATTATTGCTATATTGCACGTTATTATCAATATCTAATTCAAGTTTTGTTGTCAAATAATCTAAAAGAAAAATCGTAATTAATAGAAAAATATTTAAAAATATTTTTAAATTAAAAATAAATTAGTTGAAAGATTGATCATGTAAAAAAAAAAATTTATTGTACCTTCAAACAGATTATTCTTTTGTCTTTAGGTTGTAATTATTTTTAAAATAGTGTACATAATCGTATCGTATAGAAACAATCAGTTGCATGAAGGTTATGTTAAATTAACGCAAAATGTTGGCACCCTGATCCCGATAAAAGACAAATTCCACATATTTGTCATCTAATGATGATTTACTTAGTCCCTAAATCACCTATTATTGCAACTATTTTTATATTTCCATATTTAAGTTATGTATACTTTGAAGTCTAATTGCAATACAAGCTAATTTGTTTAGCTTATCTTTCCAAGTAATATTAACAAATTCATTAATTATTAAATGCGTAACTCGTATTTAATATACGGCCCGATAGGTAAATATTGTACCAATATTTAGTATGTTTATTATATAATGATTGAATTTATTATAATGTCGTATAAAATTATGCATCAAATTTATTGAGAAACATGATTTTATATTAAATGATATAAAATTAATTGGTTATATTAATTAATCTGAGCCTAATATTAAATCTAATATAAAGCTTATGAAAAGTATGAAAAGTATAATATGATTATCATTCTTGTTATTGCGCGGGTATCGTGCTTAGAATCAGCATTTAAATTAAATTTTCCTGGCAAAACCTTCATTTTTACCCAAACATTAAGAAGAATAATGCTAGACGGAATTGCCCGCGTCAAATATCGACTCTAGTGCAACTTGTGCAAGTTTGATTCGAGTTATACTGGTACGAATCTAATTTCTACATACCAACCTTTGACTTGATTTGTAATTTATTATTCTTTAGCTTTTCACGTTATGGTATTTACAGAAATATATATAGCATCTTTGATATCCGCGTATCACCTTAACACTTTCTTTGAGATAATAAAGAAAGATTTTTTTTTTTTTGATCAGAAATCAATAAATATTATAATTTATTAAAATAAGATTGTAACCATGGTTACTTATGATATCTAAATAAGTTATTTAATTATAACAATACATGTGAGATTGTGAGATGTACAAAAAAAATTATATTCTCAATTTCCCCACGATTATATTTACAAAAATAGTAATCAGCAACATTACAAGTGGTAGAGAAGACACCTCTGAATGAATAGAGAAACCACTAGACGCTTTAACTGTGACTGTTTGTGTAACGGTCGCAGTAGCTGTAGTAGTAGTAGTAGCCATAACAGTAACAGTAGCATTGGATATTTGGGGAGAAGAATTTATAACGTCAAATGCATTATTACATACTTCTACTAGGTAGTAAAAAGGCTTATACCCATTACTATCTTGAATTTGACAGACTCCCGAAGACATGGCATCTGAACAAAATATATATTCATTTGGATTTTGATCAGGAACGGGAACAGGAAAATTATCATAATTCATAGTAAAACCATTATTTGAATTGGACAAATTATTACGACTTAATGCCAAATCTATTGCACTCCATGATAATTTGCTACGGTCATATGATTGGTCGGTTTGTCCCTTGAGACAATAGACACCATCCTTATATTGACAAACTGTCATAGCCAAAGCATCCTTTCGCGTACAAGAATCTAACTGGTTAATAAACCAACATTGAGCCATTTTATTAGTGGAAGAACAGATAGGTGCATTATTTAAACAGATACTATCTTTCTCACAACATAATAGTTGTCCAGGTGGTTGAAAACCTCTTAACACTAATTGACATATGCTAGCACTCATAGCCGTAATCTGTCTTTTGTTTAATAGTTTATAATAAATTAACTAATGTAATTATTTTGAATAATTAATGAAAATTAATCTTAGAGGTATTTTAGAGAGAAATCTAAAATCTGCCGAATGTATGAAATTATAATTATACTTTTTTTTTTTTAATGAACGAACTTTGTTTAATTATGTCGATCATCTCTACCAAATGAAATGCATTTTTAAGTTAAATTAAAATAACTTATCTGTTATCTGTTATGCGGGAAAAAGGCGTTAACACATAATGGAAAGTTTTATTTACAAAAAAAAAAATTAATTTTAAGCTAAACGCAAATTGCGTAGTTCATTTACGAGAAAGTTGAAAATTAGTAAATGAGAACTCGTTTTTAGTATCAACCTTAATTATAAATAGCTTTCATTTATTGCAATGATATTCATCATACTAATAATACATTTATACAAAGCCAATAGTTTATTCCGCGGAAAATTAAAAAAAAATTTGACGACCATGAATTTTTATATCATTTTACTAAAACAATTGTATCATATTAATATAATTAGTAATAAGAATAACTCAAGAACGCAATGATATTTTCAAACATAACAATTAATAAATTATTTTTCATATATGTACACACTTTTTTTTTATTTGATTAAATATTATTAATATGTGAATATTTAGCGTAAATTACTACTGTAATTGAAAAAAAAAATAAAAAAAAATGCAAATGTTCAATTTTATTTATTTTTTGAACCTACTTTAACAAAAAATGACTCACGAGCTTGCAAAGTAAGCGCGATATATATATTATCAACTATTATTTAACTTTATAATACGATATTGTACGTCGAGAATTTTGTCTCAGAAATGATCGCCTGCCGGATATAATGCTGGTATCATATGTTAGTTTGTATCACAGGCGTCTATGCTGCAAGCATAGTGAATATCATTTATGTCAATGAAATAATTATAACAAAATAAAAAGGAAAAATGATAATGAAAACGTAATATGACACCATAAAAGGACTTTTATTTACTTTCCAATTTTAGTTTAGAGAAATTATTATTAAAAAATTTATCAATTTTTTTCTGACAAAATAAAAAAAAAAAAGTATTTATTTACTACAAACAGAATGTTCATTACGTTAGCGGCTTTTACTCTGCATAAATTATTTATAACATTTCAAAAATGATTTTAACTCTAGATTAATTTCATCTTTCTATATAATAATTACAATTAAAAAAAAAAATTGAAAAAAATATAAAAAATATAATTATCAATTTATAAACCTGTACGTCAAGATTTTTCATTACTTTTACTAATTAGTATATATTATAAATAATTAAAATATTATATTATGGAAGTAACTAGTATTAATAACCCACTAGATAAAAGACAAGCACCATCTACTACATCTACTAGTGGTAGCGTATGTCAATTAGTACTCTGGGGTTTACATCCAGTTGGACAATTACTATGTTGTGAGGATAATCAACCCTGTTTGGCTAATTCCCCCGTTTGTTCCTCCACTAATAAAATGGCTCATTGTTGGTTTATTAGTCAATTAGATGCTTGTAAGCGTAATGATGCTTTATCTAAGACAGTTTGTCAATATCAGGATGGTGTCTATTGTCTCAAGGGAGTAACCGACCATCCATACGATAATAGCAGTCTAAGCAATTGGAATGTAATTGACGTGATCCTAAGTCGCAATACTGCAGTTTCTTCAGTCAATGGTTATGTCAGTAAGTATCCTCCTCCTCCTCCACCACCAGCACCAGCACCAGCACCAGCAGCTCCAGCTCCCGGTAAAGCTCCTGATGGCAAAGCTCCTGCGCCCCCGGCGGGTGCTGCGCCTGCGGATGGTAAAGCTCCTGCGCCCCCAGCGGGTGCTGCGCCTGCGGATGGTAAAGCTCCTGGTAAAGCTCTGGCAGTCAGAGCACTCACAATTCAAAATCCTAAATCTATAATCTGTTCGGATTCTATGACTTCGGGAATCTGTCAAATTCAAGATGATGCTGGATATGAATCTTTTAGCTACGATGTAGAAATATGCGATAATTCAGTTGACATTATAAATTCTCTCCCGAAAATTTCTAATGCTACTACTACAGTTACACAAATTCTTATAACTACGGTTACAGCAAAACCTAGTACAAACTTTTCCAATCACTTAGAGGCGGGAGGGTTATATTCTCTAATACTTATAGTGTTTCTAATTTCTAGTTTAGGAAACATAATTAGTGCAAAAAAATTTGGATTATAATCCTTCTTTTTGTATATCATATAACATATAGGTATTATATATAATGTATATATTAATGTATAAGATTATTCACGCGGTCGTTATTGAATTTTTATTTGATTATTTAATAAATAAATAGCTTTACATGTTGAATTACTTACGCTTTTGCGTATTTCCCTCAAAATAGGTAGAAATATTTGTATCTTAAGAATTAATATTACACTCAAATAGGTAGAAATATTTGTATCTTAAGAATTAATATTACATAATAAGTACATAAAGCTAGTCACGGCTTGATATTTAAACATTTAAGCCTATCTAAATACTTACGCAAAATAAACATGATTGATATTTGATGGTTTGCTTACAGACAAATAATGCCAAAATTATTAGTTAAAAAAATCGCCAATCTCAAAGTTTACTCTGATTTTGATGAAGGGATATTTTAACGAGACACCGTTTGCTGAAAGGGCATTTTACCGAAATTATTATCTTTCTTCATTTAATTTATTAATTATCCATTGCTTAATCTTATAATGCGATATTATCCCTTGCAAGGTATCACACTGGCATGATGGTTTTGTAGCACAAAGGCAGGTAAACAATACTGCAAGCATGATGAATATCATCATTTCAAATGAAACGATTAAAAAAGAAAATGAAATGAGAACGTAAAACAATACCATAAACAATTCTTATTTATTTTCTAATTTAATTTGGAGATTTTATTTGTCATAATAAAATGGTAAGTTTTTTCTTATTGAGAAATGAATAAATGAAAATGATTTTTATAAAAAGAAGTACAGAACTTTTATTCGTTTTTACGGCTTTGCATTGCAAAATAATTTTACATTTAACAAATGTATGTCGTGGTTTCTACTTTTACTAATTTATTAATATACGTTATAAATAAATAAAATACTATAACATGGAAATGCAATTAGTGAAAAGACAAAGTAAGAGTGGTAGTACTATATGTAAGTTAGTACTCGGAGGTTTACAACCAGCCGGGAAATTATTATGTTGTGAAGATAATAATCCCTGCTTGGCCAACCCCTCCATGTGTACCTCTACTAAAAAAATGGCTCATTGTTGGTTTATTAGTCAATTAGATGCTTGTAATCGAAATGATACTTTGGCTCAGACAGTCTGCCAATATCAAAGTGGTATCTATTGTCTCAAGGGAGTAACCGACCTACCATACGATACTAGCAAGCTAAGCGGTTGGAATGTGATAGAAATTATCTTAGGTCGCAATATCATAGCTTCTTCAATTAATGGTTATAATTATTCACTACCACCACCACCACCACCACCACCATTACAACCATCCCCACCACCACCACCACCACCACCACCACCAAAAGGCCCAGCACCCGGAGATCCTCCAGCCGGCGGAGGTCCTCCAGTACCCGGAGCTCCTCCACCCGCAGCTTCTCCAGCACCCGCAGCTCCTTCACCAAAAGGGCCGGCTGATCCGCCTACCGAACTTAAAAATCCCAAATTTATAGTCTGTTCAGATTCCATGGCGTCGGGGTTCTGCCAAATTAAAGATGATTCTGGATACAAATCTTTTAAATACGATGTGGAGATATGTGATGAATCAATTGACATTATAAATTCTCCTCCCGAAGTATCCTATCCTGTTGTTACAGTTACGGTTACAGCAACGCCTATTTCTAATTTATCTAACCATTTAGATGTGGGAGAATTACATTTTCTACTACTTGTAGTATCTCTAGTCACTAGTTTAGGAAGCATAATCGGCTGGAGAAAATTCGGAATATGATTCTTTTTTGTGCATCATATACTATATTATCTAGTACTTATGCTGGCTGACCTCCACTATTTTTATAACCATAATTTTTTTTTGCGCTTTCGTTTTATTTAGTTTGGATAGATTGTACTTATTTGTAGTTGAACAAAAATACTTATATAGAATTTTGACAGTATCACGATACACGATACTAAATGGTTAACTTTTTGTTAAAATATTAGATATCATAAATTTTAACTGCTACATCGGTCTCTTCAAAGAGATTACTTTCCGATATTGGAAATTTAGTTACAAATAAGCACAGCAGTTTTAGTCCTGAAAATGTAGAAAAAAAAATTTGTTTTTTCGAAAACAAATGTTGATATTATGATGAAATTTTTAATTAAGATTTTATTTGTGGAAAACTGTTTCAGCCGGTTTAATAATAAATAGTTATCGTCTATATAATTCAATCACCAAAATGAATGTAGTGCCATAGTCAAATGTACATTCGCAAATACCATATGTAAACATAGATGCAAGTTTGGAGAGATCTTTTCTGGCCCATAATGTTGATTAATAAGTTTCCCATAGATAAAAAGGCATTATACTCTTTAATTTATTCTAATTTAATTATTAGAAAAGATTTTATTATATAATTAAACAATTAATAAATAAATTTCACAACATTTAGCCAATATATTTAATGGTACAGTCGGACCTCTATGTTATGTACCGATACTATTGTTTTGGAAAAAATATATCGGTATATCAAATTATCGCTACATATCATCAGTGAATCATAATGCGGGCCAAAATCCAATTCTTGCCAGCATTATGCAAACTCCAGATAGCCAATAAAATCTCATATATTAAAATGTCATATGATTTAGATGTTAACTCTGGCCAAATTTATAGTGTGACCCGAATTAAGATCAGTGTAACATCTTACTATGTAATAAAGGGGCAAAGAAAAGTATCGGTACATGTTACAATTGTTACATCGTGAAACTATATATAATATCGGTACAACGAGGTTTTCTTATTAATTGTAATCGGTACAGGCAATTATCGGTAAATAGAGGTCTGACTGTATTATGGTAATCTAGTCGACAGTAAATAGGCTAGATTCGAAGAAAAATATTTGAATACCAGTTGAGATTTGAGATTCGAATGAGTTGAGGTTCGAATATAATTTTGAGATTTTTAAATTCATATTCGAATTCCACATTTTAAATAATTTTCAGACTCATTTTGATTAGCTCTAATCAATTCCTTACCATTTTGAAAACGAACAACTGATACACATCATTTACATTATCATTTAAATTACTCCCATCTAAGATTAAGACAGGTTTTTAATAGGAAATTTTGATGAAAAATGTAAAGACATGCTGTGATAAATTCTAATAAGGATAATACAAAAATGTAAGCGTGAATGAGATTCATTAATATTTAATAATTAAATTAGAAAAAGTGAAAATGTCTTAAATATTTGATAATCTGATGACCAATAACAAGGTTGAAAATAATGAATTTTTACGGCTATAAAGATCATCACTATTAAAATCGCATGTTTTATAATTAATTAAAAATATAAGACACTTCATTTTTTGTATAATTGCAAAAGAAAAAAAAATGGCAAATAAAAAATTTGTACCTTATATTTTATGGATAACATATTTAAATAATTTAATTATTTTTCGTATATTTTATTATCTTTCTAGTTTTATCTTTATAATACAATATTGTGTCGTACAAGAATTTGGAAATATCGATAAAAGTATTGATTTCTATTATATAATCGATTAATCGATTATAAAAATGAGATCCAAAAATATTTAATGTTGTCTTTATTTTATAATGAAAAAAAAAATCATTCGAATAGAAGAGATTATGATTTATTATGATTTATTTATTGTATTACACAGTAATTTTTTGTTACACTATAATTTGTAAACTACTACTAAATTTTTTTAAAGTAATTAGAGAAATTTGAAAAATAAAGGAAAATTGTAAAGTGATTAAAAAGGAAATAAATGAAAAGTGTATTTTCTTTGTTTTTTTTGGAGTGTTAAAGTTTCCTTTATGGCTGTTAAATAGATGAGAAGTTGGGGAAAAGACATTTATTGCATTTATTGCATTTGTATTGATGATAAAAAATTTTATCTTACTTCTAGCTTCTTGCTCTTTGCGAACTTTGGCTGTTTGCTCCCTGATAACTAATTTTCTTTCTTCTATGGCTAAAGTTCGCTCTTTTCTAGCTTCTTGCTCATTTTCTATATTTGCCATTTTAAAGCAAACTTTGGCCATTTGCTCTCTGATAACTAATTTCCTTTCTTCTATTGCCAAAGTTCGCTCTTCGGCCTCAGAAGTTTCATCGTTTTCCAGAACTGATTTGTATTCTTGAGATTTTATAAAAAATTGATAAAAAAATGTAAATACAAAATTCCTCTATCAAAGTCAAGCCAGAATGACCAAAAACAGTAAACCATAATTAAAAACTTCAAAATTACTTACTTTTTATCATTTAATAATTTTTTAGCACTTTTGAACCTTTTGCTTGATGGAATTCTTAATTTTTTATAAAAAAATTTATGGGCTGCACCTTTCTTGTATTCATCTACATTTTCTATAATCCAACTGTCAAAAATCTCGAAAAGTCCAATGTTTCAGTTTTTTGTTAAAATAATGGATGAATTTGTACTATTTATATTATCGTTTCCCAAAATCTTGTTTATTCTTCCTATAGAATTGATTAAAGAAGGAATGAAAAAATATTATTATTTACACTTTCATCCTTTTTTTTTTCATCATCAATTCGGGTAGAATTTGACGCTTCTGCACTTGTCACTTCTGAAAGACGTGATTCAGTTGATAATGATGAAATGGAACGACGCGTCTCCATTGATGGAATCTGTGAAATAAAGATTTACAAAAAAAATTTGTATTTATGCTGAAAATTTGGTTATCTGTATTTTCCCAAGCACTTGAATTGGGTAAATTAAAAAAAGTATAAAATCCAATCATTCAATGATCACAATGATCGGGAGTATTTTTTTTTTAGCATAATTTTATTTTTTTGCTATATATATTTTTTTACGTTTAATTTTCTTTATAAATTTTGTAACTTTGCATTTTTTTGCATAATTATTTTCACTTTTTTTTTTGCAATAATTTTTTGAGCAATTGTATCGTGCAGATTTATGATTGCTTAATTTTTTTATGCAACAATCATTTTATCAGATCGATTTTTTTATGCCAGATTTAGTAAAGCGTTACTTTTTCAGTACATTAATTCTTTTTTTATAATACACAAAAATTTGAAGATTCATTTTATTAACTAAATCGAGATAAGAATTTTCTAATTGATGAATTAAAACCCAAGTAACCGATTTGGAGAATAATTAAGCCACACGCCAAAGAAATTCACGGATTTTAACCTGGAAGGTGGTAACCCATAAAATCAATTCTTCTTGCGAACCAATAATCGTTCGGTTTGGTACTATGTGGGCCAATACTTTATATCCCTGGGTAAAATCTATGCCCTTCTATGTAATACTATGAACAATTAATCTAAGTTTATATTGTTGGGGATAAACAAAAAATAAATTTGTCATTGAAACTTGAAATAACATTGTTTGCTTGTGTTACTTTATGATAGTCAATTTAGAAAATATATTCGAAACGATCCATGAAATTATTTATTTGAGATATTATGTATATTTTCTGTTTAATATTAGTAGTTGATTAGTTGTATATAGCAAAATATCTTTTCTTATAAAGAATGATTCGTTCAGAACAGGGCCGACATGTTATGGTTAATGTTCGATTTATTATTTTTTTGCTACTAAAGATTGATTAACATTTTATTGATTACAATTATCTAAAGTTAATTAATTACTAATTAAAATAAGGTTATTCACTCTAGAAAATTACAGCTTAGTTGTATCGTACATGGAAAAAAAAATAAAATATGTTCTTTACGCTTGTTGTAAAAATATTAATCGCTTTTTTACGTTTCAAAATAAAATTTTGATTTTGTATTCTTAGCATCATCATATGATCGTAAAAAAAATCAATCAAAAGTACACGCAAACACCAAATCAGTGATAACGTTTCTTTCTTGAGCTTTTCGTTTTCAACTTCTTTTTGGTTTCTTCAACAAGAAAGTTAAAGTGAAGAAATAGATATAATAGTTTAAGATATATTAATAAAAATATGAGCGAAATTCGCACATACCACTCTTAGTTTCAATAGCAATTCCTTCGGACTCTACAAAAACCATGACACTCCCGGCCGTTTTTAAGTCCCTTTTCCTCTCTTTCCAATATTTTAGAATAATCACCATGAAACCATAACAAGCTGTTCATAGCATCCGAGTCAAACACGCGGACGAAGCAGTCCATAAAAGAAGTCCAACGTAGCGCCCCCAATGACAATGATATGTTCAACTTCTTCAATATAATATACAAGAACTTCTTTCACATAGTTAATATCATCGTCTTTATCTTGACCTTGGAACTCATATCCAAGTGAGGTTGCTACGGAGTTACGATTGGGTTTAATAACTGTGTCAACTACCATGAGTTGAAGGCCCATTCGTACCATTGCTTTCATCACATTTTACATAATTTACGTTATGTTATTTATTAAATCAAAAAGGTACATTTTCACGCAATTAATTTTCATGAAAAAATTCTTCATTCAGAAGAATACACAGAAATAACAGAATATACATATTTCATGTGGAATCTCCATTGCTATCATGATTTTAATCAAGAAAAAATATTTTTTCCTCATAATAACTATTACATGAGCGTAATACTATTATCATGATGAAATTGATGAATATTAAATTGATTAAACAATCTATAATACAAAATATCGTAATAAATTATACATAATTTTTCATTATTACATTTTTTTATATAAATAAGACACGAATTCGTGAGGAGCGTTACTCTGTAATCAAATCGTAATCTAAATCTAACGCACAAACCATACAAACCAGGAAAGAAATAGTAGCTGTTTTCTATACTCGATAAAATCAGTAAAATTTCTTAATTTTCTTTTTTTTAAGCTAACAGTCACCCGTTGCTTTGCACCAGGATCAATGGTCTTAAATTTAATAAATCATTTTAGCGAAAAATCGGAGACAAATGAGCTTCCCTTAAATATTTCCTATATTCCATCGCTAATTAGTAAAATTTTAAAATATAGTATTTAAATTATTATTATTATTTGGTTCATACGTATATTAAATATTACGTAAAATTTGAAAATTATTAAAATTATTAAATATTTAAGTTTTATTAAAAATAAAAGATAAAATTATTTTTCAGTTGAAAAAAAAAAACTAATTTAAAAATATTTTTTTTTTTCAAATTAAACTTTGAATTATCTCATTAGCAAGAAAAAAAATATCCGATCAAAATTTCATTAGCCGGAATCGGATTAGCCACACAAATTGGAAAACGTGCAACAACCAAATTAATAACCATAATAAATATGGGATAGATTGGGCGCAAATTATTTATATGGAAATGTCGGAAGAATTTTTTTATTATATAGTGATCAAATTATTGGGCGTAATAAATTACTTGTCAATGTTTGAATAATATAATGTCGAATGGTGCAAATAAGCAAGTTCGTGATGAACTATTAACAAATAATTTTTTCTTATTTGATGACAATCGTTGACAGTAGAGAAATTACAATTATTTGTGAATTTAACAAATTTGAAGCTTAATTTATTTTTTATTATTTTTCTCAACAATCAAATTGGGAGATAATGTACAAAAAGCTACTGTAACTCAAAAGGAAGGATTGGAAAGAAAAGCTAGAAGAAACCAAAGAGAACTTGAGGCTGCAAGGATATATAATATTTTATTTTAGAATACGAATGAAGAGCTTACGGATCAGTTATCAGTTATGCGTGAACAATTACTTGTGCTAAAAAAGTTGAATACCGAGTACCTTAGTATACGGTGTAGTTTGCGCAATATTTTGCCACTAGAGCTGATTTTAATGAACTAATAAATATATTCAGTACTATAAAATTTACGTATTGAAAATTTATATATATATAATCCGTTATAGAATCTAAAATTTTATTTGACCGGTCTTGTCAATCGTCTTGTTTATTTTGTCTTCTATATCCTTGACCCATGTGAGCTATCGCTATTGCGGTAATCTCCGCTTCCATAGGCTCTATCATCATCAGCATCATAACGTCACTCTATATCCACTTAAAAATAAAATTTTCACACCGAACAATAACAAAAATAGAAAAACCACGACCTTTACTAAATTTTCTTATAAACAATATACCATTGATTTTTCCAATGTGCACCTCAACTGCAACCCAAGTTTTATTTTTTGTTTTTTATAATAGAAAATTTTACATGAATCCTTAAAAAATACAAAAAACGTATAAAAATTTTTTTTTCAATTTTTAAAAATGTTTACCTGACAAATTTTAATAAACAATATATAAAATTTTTTTTCGAAGTTTTACAAAATTGACCCGGGACCGAAAAATCAAAATTTGTGTGGCCTAATAATTAATAATACATAAGTAGTAAAGATAAGCTTTCCCGCCTCTATATGATTAGATAAGCTATTGACAATACTAGCAGGAAGTCATGTAATCCGAACAGATTATAGCTCTGGCTGCCAGGAATGGTGGTATTTACATAATTTTCCTTACATATTTAGGAATTTTATTCAAATTATAATGATGTTAAATATGGCTAATGAATGAATGACGATATGGCTAATGAATGAATGATACAATGATGAATAAAATGATCATCATATTTGAAACACAAAGAACACAAAGGGATATCAAGATACCATATACAGTAATATAAAATTTTGAATTGTGTAATTCTACCTTTAAATTAATCGATTGTTTTAATAATCTTAATAATGCGAACTTTTAACATTTAAAATATGTTCGTTTCAATTTATTTTAAATATACTTCAATTCTGCCTGTTAAAATTTTCATCAGCGAAAATAAGTCTAACAAATTAAGAATTAAACGAACAAATTATTCAAATAATAAGGTACAGTATTGATTATCTCTATGGGAAAGTTTGAATTTGTAAAATAAGGTGTACACTGTACAGTATGTGTTGTTCTCATGCAACTCGGATAAATTTTGGAAAAATATCTCAGTTTAAATTTCGGTTAAATTTCGGTTAAATGTCGATCAAGTTTCGGGTAAATTTCGGGTAAATTTCGGGTAAATTTCGGTTAAATTTAGGTCAATTTCGTCAAGATCATTTTTATTATAAATATTCCACAATTTTCATGTTAGAATTCATCAAGAAAAAATTAAATTTTTTTAAAATAATACATTCAAACAATTCTTATCAAAATTTTACAAAAAATTAAAATTAAAAATTTTAAAAAAGAAAATAATACTATACCGAAAATGTATCAAGAAAAAGTTCCAACTGTAATTATTATCGGTGCAGGTCCAGGAGGGCTTACTCTTTATCATTCTTTGATAAAAAATAAAGATAAAAAAGAATTCAATGTAAAGATTTTTGAACGAGAATCTGGTCCTAAAGGTAAATAATTTGTATGAATTTTTATAATTATCCTTTCATTAACAATATCACGTGACTAACTCAATTTCGTGTTAAAAACATTAGATCGATGGCAAGGTTATCATGTAGGATTTACATCTCATGGATTTCGATCACTTATGAATTGTATTCCATCCTCAGTCGCTTTGAACCTTCCAAAAGCAATTCCAAACCCAGTTCCTGATGTAGAACATCATGGAGTTTCAGCTAATGATCACGAGGGAAATCTTTTATTAAGACCCCCATTTAAACAATTTAAAAATATTTATGAAATCGCAGAAACTCCCGATCGTTTTCTATCAATGACTGTTGCTTATCGTGATAGACTTAGAGATGTTTTATTAGAAAATGTTCCAGTTCAATGGGGTAAAAAGCTTGTCAGATATGTAGAAACTAACGAAGGTGTTTGGGTAAATTTCGAGGACGGTTCACAAGAATTTTGTGACATTTTAGTTGATGCAAGTGGAGTTAATTCTCCAGGTAAAAATTCAAGATTTAATTTATTAAAATAAAATATTATTTATTTTATTGTTTGACTAATAATTAATATGTATTTTTTTTTCTTTAGTTCGAAAGCAAAAATTACCGGAATTACAAATTAACGATATTGGAGCAACTTATGTTGTTGCAAATATCGTTGTGCCTAAACATCTAATGGACAGGCTAACTAAAACTAGTGGAAATAGTTTAGTTCAAAAAACACTTGGATTAAATGGAGATGCAACACTCATTGCATTTCGTTTAATTTCAATTGAACAAGAACAAAATTACGAGAATAAAAACAATTCTGATGAACTTCATTATAGAACAACAATAGCATATTTCTATTCCAGTGAATTAGATAATGATGAAACTGAAAAAATTAAAGTTGATGATAATAATCCTGCATCAGTTGTTGAACATGTTAAAAATATGATTCGAAAATTAAGGCCAGAGAATGAAATGACAGATATTTTATTAGAACTATGGGATTTAGCTCCTAAAGCAGTTCCAAAAGAGTCAGAAAATTATCCATTTAAAACTTATAATCCAATACAACGAAGACAAATACGAGATATCAATCCATTAACTATTAATTCGTGGACAAGTAGCCGAGTTACATTAATTGGAGATGCAGCACATGCTATGAGTCCTTTATTAGGATTAGGAACAACACATGCTATTCAAGATGCTGAAGCTCTTTCTCAAGCGTTACTTAACTATTCCCCGGAGAATTATATTTCTTGTATTAAAGAATATGAAAATAAAATGTTAAAACGAGCACCTGTTGATGTGTTAAAATCTAGAGACGCTACAATAAATCACATTACACCAGTTGGATATTTTGGTCTTATTATTAGAAATAGTGTACTAAAGACTACAAACTTTTTAATGAAAGTTCGTGATTTAGTTATGAATATTATTTAATAATTTCATTTTTAGATTTAGTTAAAATTTTATTATTATTGTACTAGAGGACAATTTTTATATAGATGTAAATAAAGTTTACATATTATCTGTTATATCATATTTATTTATTTATTTAGTCTTAGAAATTTTTGTAATAATGATTCGGGCTTAAAATTTTTATTTACAAATGATACAATAAAAAATGTAACAAAGTCATATAAAATCAATAGTAAATCATTACTTATTTATTTCTTTTTAAAATATTGCGCATTTGTAAATGCACTTATGTAGCAACAATAATAATATTGGTAAAAAAAACAAGAACGATAATTGATATTATTGTTCGGAGCGAAGCGAAGATTGTATATGTCTAGTTGTCTACTATGAAAATGATCGATCACGTGAATTTCTGTCCTCACGTGACGTCGTCCAATGCGGGACTCTTTTAATTCAAAAAGATAAATGCAAGTGCATCATTAAAAAGTTCAGATATTTAATAAAAATGTAAGATATTGATTGCGTTTTACGTTTGATTCTATGATGGTTTACATTACGATGAAATCCATATACATACATAACCCATTACAATATATAAATCTAATACCGCAGTAATAAAGTAGTTTGTTATCATGAACAAATTTTTTGATTCAAAGTTTATAAGCTTATTTTTATCAAAAGAAATTCAAATTACATTTGCTAAACTCATCATTCATAAATCATATACTATTTCTACAAGATAGAAAACATTATTATCTGCAATTTATAACATAAAACTGACACCATTAACATTTCAGGACTTTGAAGTACACTATCACCAAGAAATCGTTAATAAAATATAATTAATTAGTAAATAATTTAATATATTTATATTAGGGGTTTAAAATAAAACCTGACTACATTAGACGATTGAATTTGAAGTACAGTTCACCCTCGCTATAGTGAATTTTTATATAATGAATAATTTGCTATAGTAAAGAAAAGCTCAGGTACGGATTTTCTATATAAATAATAATTCTTAATACAGTTCACCTTCGCTATAGTGAATCCCTTAATATAATGAATCCCTTAATATAATGAATCTTAACCTTCAGCCAAGAGCTTCACTATAGCGAGGGTGAACTGTATTAATAATATCTTATACTATTATTTTGAATGAGCATCTATACCTTCATAATCCTAATGCATATAAATATATATATTTTTTTACAGCCTATAAGTAGAATTGCGGTAAAAAGAATAAGGTGTTTTATAAATAATAGTTATTGCGTCAGTACGAATTTGCAAATCTGTTGATCAAATTTCCAAAAAATTCCGTACCGTACCGTACTATATATAATAATATTAGAGCCAGTACAGTACGGTACAGTTAATTTTTTTTTATATGTCCAAATAACTACGGACATTATTGTCCAAATAACCACCCATCACGGCGGATTTATGAAATACCCTAAATTTGTCCGTCATGTCAAATTAAATGGATATTTGACAGTCTTTTAGTCACCAAATTTCCCAAATTTATTAGTGAACGGTCAAAAATGAGCCCTAAAAAAATTTTTTGTACCCCAAATCTTGCGTCTAACCAATTTTTCCGTTACCTAACCAATTTTTCCAGTGTTAAAGGTGCGTCATATTTGACATTTTTTAAAAAGCTTAATGTTTCTGTAAGTCAATTTTAATTCCCGAGGGCGCAGCAGGGTTTTTGCCAAATTTCATAAATCCGCCGCAATGCATAGTTAAATGGTCCATTTAATTATGGTGGTTATTTGAACAACAACGTCCATTTACTATGGTGTTATTTGGACATTAATGTCTGTAGTTATTTGGATATATAAAAAAAAATCAACCGTACTGTACTTATTCTAATATATATAATATATATAATACGGTACGGTACGGAATTTTTGAAATTTTGGAAAAATGATCAACAGTACCGTACAGGTTTTCAAAATCGTATCTGATAACTATATAATCGAAAATAGTATATAAAAGTATGATATTTATGCTGATGATTTGGCGTAAATAACCAATAATAAACCAAACGTTTGTTAAACGTAAAAAATCTCAACAAATTTTATAAAAGTTATCGTAACTTAAAGGTCTTAAGCGGTCCTTGATCAACTATGCGCGTGTTTAAATCTCTTTTGTTTCGACGAAAAAATTTTTTAGAGCCCTCAATTTTGAAGATCGGCAGATTTTTTCATTGTACACATACAAGATCAATAATCATCTCTTTCGCGGGAAATATTGTAATCATGACATAATTTGATTATAGAGACTTTACGTATGGGTAATAATCAAACCAAATTTATACAAAAGTCTCTTTTACTCGTAGTTATATTTCATTTATTCACTTTTCTCTCTCATCTTCTTTTTTTCCTCGTTCTCTTTCATCTTACTCTTTCCGTTCCTTCTCTTTCCTCTCATTTTCTCTTTTAATTCCTACTTCGCAATTTTTTATCTTTTTCCCCTTAAAAAAGATTTATAAAAAAATTTTTTTTGCCGGGTTAATATATCATTCCGTTCCTCTTTCACACACACTCCCTCTTCATTCCTTCTTTTCTTTCCCTGCTTCCCTTTCTTCATCTCATCCATATTCATTTCTTTACTTTTTTTGGTATTTTTGTTAGAGCAGCATGATGCTATGTATGGGTGGGAGCATACCATGCTTACTTTATAAGCGCAGTCTCACAGTAGGGCTGGATGGAAGCGTTTTAATATTATTGTTACTTAAGTCATATGAGCCACAAATACAGCCACAGTTGTTACACAAAATATGAATTAAGGAAATTTTCAATGCAAATCAGTGCATCGGTAAAAATATAACCCCAAATTTTCTTATTAAAACTCCTACTTTGGTATTTATGAAATATTGAATAAAAAAAAAGTATTGTTAAAAAAAATTTCCAAAACAGCCAGATGGAAACAAAATTTAGTGAATCAAAAATCCCACATAAAGATACCAATACAGTAAACTCCAAAAATTGTTCATATTGCAATAAACCTTTTACCAAAGAAATTTGCTGTAAAGAATATGTTAATTCTTTAGGTAATAAAGTATCAATGTTTAATTTAGCCACATGTTATGAAAATGGAGATGTAACAGAAAAGAATTTAGAAAAAGCTTTTTATTGGTATCAAAAAGCAGCAGAAAATGGTCATAGTGATGCAATTAATAGTTTAACCACATGTTATATAACTGGAAAAGGAACAGAAAAGAGTTTTAAAAAAGCCTTTTATTGGTATCAAAAAGCAGCAGAAAATGGTAATGAAAAAGCAATGTTTAATTTGGCCATATGTTATGAAAATAGAATAGGAACAGAAAAGAATTCAGAAAAAGCCTTTTATTGGTATCAAAAAGCAGCAGAAAATGATTACAAATATGCAATGTTTAATTTAGCTATATATTACAGAGATGGAAAAGTAACAGAAAAGAATTTAGAAAAATCCTTTTATTGGTGTCAAAAAGCAGCAGAAAATGGTAATGAAAAAGCAATGTTTAATTTAGCTTTATTACATTATAACAATGGAGAAGGAACAGCAAAGAATTTAGAAAAAGCCTTTTATTGGTATCAAAAAGCAGCAGAAAATGGTGATGGAAATGCAATGTGTAATTTAGCCGTATATTATAACAATGGAGAAGGAACAGAAAAGAATTTAGAAAAAGCCTTTTATTGGTTTCAAAAAGCAGCAGAAAATGTTAGTGAAATAGCAATGTTTTATTTAGCCAAATGTTATGAAGATGGAAAAGGAACAAAAAAGAATTTAGAGAAATCCTTTTATTGGTATCAAAAAGCAGTAGAAAATGGTAATGAAACAGCAATATTCAATTTAGCCATATGTTATATAAATGGAAAAGGAACAGAAAAGAATTTAAAAAAAGCCTTATATTGGTATCAAAAAGCAGCAGAAAATGGTAATATTGGTGCAATGTTTAATTTGGCCATATGTTATATAAATGGAGAAGGAATAGAAAGGAATTTAGGAAAAGCCTTATATTGGTTTCAAAAAGCAGCAGAAAATGGTAATATAGATGCAATGTTTAATTTGGCCATATGTTATAAAAATGGAAAAGGAATAGAAAAGAATATAGAAAAAGCCTTATATTGGTATCAAAAAGCAGCAGAAAATGGTGATGAAAAAGCAATGTTTAATTTGGCCATATGTTATATAAATGGAGAAGGAACAAAAAAGAATTTAGAAAAAGCCTTTTATTGGTTTCAAAAAGCAGCAGAAAATGGTTATCAAACAGCAATGCTTAATTCAGCTATATGTTACGAAAATGGAGAAGGAACAGGAAAGAATTTAGAAAAAGCCTTTTATTGGTATCAAAATGCAGCAGAAGTTGGTGTCAAAGAGGCAATGTTTAAGTTAGCCGTATGTTATGAAGTTGGAAAGGGAACAGCAAAGAATTTAGAAAAAGCCTTTTATTGGTACAAGAAAGCAACAGAAAATGGTAATGAAACAGCAATGCTTAATTTAGCTATATGTTATAACAATGGAGTAGGAACAGAAAAGAATTTAGAAAAAGCCTTTTATTGGTTTCAAAAAGCAGCAGAAAATGGTGATAAAAATGCAATGTGTAATTTAGCTATACGTTATGAAAATGGAGAAGGAACAGAAAAGAATTTAGAAAAAGCCTTTTATTGGCACCAAAATGCAGCAGAAAATGATAATGAATATGCAATGTTTAATTTAGCTATATGTTACAGAGATGGAGAAGGAACAGAAAAGAATTTAGGAAAATCCTTTTATTGGTGTCAAAAAGCAGCAGAAAAGGATCATGTTAAGGCAATATTTAATTTAGCCTTACATTATGAAAATGGAGAAGGAACAGAAAAGAATTTAGAAAAAGCATTTTATTGGTATCAAAAAGCAGCAGAAAATGATGACGAATATGCAATGTTTAATTTATCTAAATATTATAAAGATGGAGAAGGAACAGAAAAGAATTTAGAAAAAGCTTTTTATTGGTGTCAAAAAGCAGCAGAAAATGGTGATGTAAAGGCAATGAAAAATTTAGCAATATGCTACAAAAATGGAGAAGGAACAGAAAAGAATTTAGAAAAAGCTTTTTATTGGTATCAAAAAGCAGCAGAAAATGGTGATGAAAAAGCAATGTTTAATTTAGCTATGCGTTATAAAAATGGAGAAGGAACAGAAAAGAATTTAGAAAAAGCCTTTTATTGGTATCAAAAAGCAATAGAAAATGGTGAGGAAGTAGCAATGAATAGTTTAGCCATATGCTATAAAAATGGAGAAGGAACAGAAAAGAATTTAGAAAAAGCATTTTATTGGTTTCAAAAAGCAGCAGAAAATGGTGATGAAAATGCAATGAATAATTTAGCTATATGCTACAAAAATGGAAAAGGAACAGGCAAGAATTTAGAAAAATCTTTTTATTGGCATCAGAAAGCAGTAGAAAGTAACAAAATGAACCTTAAAAATGGTGTTGAATTATGTAATAAATGCAAGCAACCATATACTGATTACCAGTGGTGCCAACAATGTAATACTAAACAATTTCAACAAGATTTTTCAAAGTGGACTAGTGAAAATGAATTTATTGATAAATTTGTTCAAGAAGCACAAATAAATGCTAAAAACAGCTATGAAATTTTAGAGTGGATACCTTATAATAAATTTTCAAATGTCAATTATTTTGATAAAGGAGGATTTAGTGAAATTCATAAAGCTATCTGGCCAGATGGACCTATTTATAGTTGGAATTTTGACAAGCAACAATGGAATAGGCAAACAGATTATGAGGTCATTCTTAAATCACTTAATAATTCATCAAGTTTAAATACTAAATTTTTAGATGAGGTATATAGTAATTTTTTTTTTTGCAAAAATTTAACAATTTTTTTTTATCATTATATGTATAGTGGAAATATCATTATAATTGTCAGAAAAAATCATTTTCAAAATTTATTCAATTCTTTGGAATTACCCAAGATCCAAATAATTTAAATTATATAATAGTAATGAGTTATGCAAAAAAAGGAAGTTTGAGAAAATGTTTACCTGATATAATTAAGTTCAAATGGCAAGACAAGTTAAAATTACTGAAAAATATTATATTAGGACTTAAAGTAATTCATGAATCAAATTTAACTCATGGTGATTTTCATGATGGTAATATTTTAATCTCAAATAATTGCAATGAATCGTTTATTATTGATTTAGGATTATCTAAACCTATAAGCGATTTACAAGATTCTGATAATAAAGCTAATGAAATTTATGGAGTTTTACCTTATATGGCGCCTGAAATATTAAGAAAACAACCCTATACTCCAGCAAGTGATATTTATAGTTGTTCAATGATAATGTGGGAATTTACATCGGGTATTCCTCCATTTAATCATGAAGCACATGACCATCACCTTAGCTTGAGTATTTGTAGAGGGGAACGTCCTGAAATTATAAAAAATACTCCAAAATGTTATATAGATTTAATGAAAAAATGTTGGGATTCAAATCCTTCTAATAGACCAACCATAACAACGCTTGAATACGTTATATCTGTATGGATTAAATGCATTAATAAATATTATAAAATTAATAGGGATGGAAATTATCAATATGAAGTACCTGACATTGATAAACAATTAAAAAATGATATGTTGGAATTTGTAGAAGCGAACAAAGCTTTAGTGCAGGAACAAACAAATGCTTATATTGCACAAAATCATTCACAAGCATATTATACAAGTCGCAAACTTACTGAAATTTTAGTTCAAGAAGATTCTGAATGTCTGGAATGTATAATTAAAAATTAATAACTCTGTTAATTTGTTGAATTATTTATCAGTTATAATATAGAAAACATTTTTATTACTTTTATTATGTACTTTTACAGTTTTTGCAATAAAGTAAAAGGAATTAAATATTATTAAATACAAATATGATGTCAATTATTGAAATTATATTCAAATCTATATTTCAATTAGTTGTTATTATCTTAGAGTAATATTATAACCATTATTTCTTATAATTTTAATAGCAACTGGATACCTGCATAAATTAATACTTGTGTTTTCTGAAAAACTAGATCCCTATAAAAACGAAATGTGTTAAATTTATTTTAAATTCGTGCTCATGTGTAATAAATGTCTAAAAAAGCACCATTTTGTTTAATTTTTGTTTTTTTGTAATAAGACATAAATCGGATAAAATGGTGCTTTTTTAGACATTTATTACACATGAGCACAAATATAAAACAAATTCAACACATTTCGTTTTTATAGGGTAGATTATTCCTTATAATTGAGATTAAATAATTATTATAGATCAAAGATTTTTATATGACTTTTCCCAGTTCCAAAGGCTTTACAAATTTGTTGAGTTTCATCGAAATTTTTTCTCTTTTTATTAAATTCATTACATTTTATATTGTAAAGATTGGTTTAGGAGTGTTTTGTTTTCGACTAATTAGCATTGTGTTATTTGATTCATTAAACAAAATCAGTTTACTCTTGACAATCATTTGGGAAAAAATGGGATTTCTCAAAAACCGTCTTTATAACTTGTGTTTTTTTAATTAGAATCATGAAATTTACATGGTAGATATTTTTAATAAAGTTATTGTGATAATTTGTACTTTACTTTTTCTGAATGGTTATATGAAGTCTTAAAATCACAAGATTGGTCCGAGCCCCAGCCTGGTCCATATATATAAAAAAAAAGAGAAATAATATTAAATGAATGAGTATGAATTACTTTAAAAAACTATAATAACAAATATGACAATATAATGGAAGTATTATGATTTATAAATAATGTATTTTAATCAAATGAAACAAAAAACTTCCTCTTCGTCATCATATTATTATGGTATGATTGCAGAAATACGAAATTTACTGCCGACTATTTTACGTAATTTTCCACAAGGAACTCAAATTCCATAGGAAATTTCTATAGTTGACAAATAATCAGGTTGCAAAATTTCAAAATTCAAAGTACTTCAAAAATAAAATTCAGTACTGTAGAACATTCGCATCGCCGGGGACTTGATTTCAAGCATAATATTTATTATTAATTATTATTATTATATTTATTTTTAGGAGGAAGAAAAATTCCCACCAATTTTCCTAAATATTCTAAGTTGGAGCATAGGCGCTTACTTTTAGTAAGCTTGCTATTTGTTGCAGTCCTGCGATAGGACCGATTGGTTGTGGAACGGCATAGTGCTATGCGAAATATTTACAGGTGGAGCATTGTGCAGCATTATGCCAAAGGAAACGGTCTTATAAAACCCTTATTGCTGACTCTTATTCGACGACTCCGTTTACCTTTCCGGAGGGGAAGTCCTCGGGAGAATATCCAAAGGCACTTCTTAGGAAGATCCTTTGTGG
Source organism: Rhizophagus irregularis (assembly GCF_026210795.1). Classification (NCBI taxonomy): domain Eukaryota; kingdom Fungi; phylum Glomeromycota; class Glomeromycetes; order Glomerales; family Glomeraceae; genus Rhizophagus; species Rhizophagus irregularis. Next base: position 3,100,207 of record NC_089445.1, on the reverse strand, counting down.
TAGGGCCGTAGTACATATAATAATGATAAGTAACTCTGAAATTAACAAATAAATCAATTTAATTTTTTTTTTGTAATTTACATTAAAATTTTTTATTCAAAAAATACAATCATACGATAGTAGCAAATGAGTGATTGGAATATAATAGATGTAGTCTTTAGTCATAATACTGCAGTTTTTTCAATTAATGATTATATCAGTAGTAGGAGGAGTATATTCTCTACTACTTGTAGTATTGCTACTTACTAGCTTAGGATACATAATTAGCGGGAGGAGTTAAGATATAATTCTATTTTGTACTGTACATCATATAACTATATTTTTTTTTTATTTTAATATATTTTTAATTACAGTGTTTAGTAAATAAATGGATTACAAATTAATGTACTTGTGCTTTTAAATCTCTGAAATTCTAACTAAAAATAATATCGATATTTAAAGATTTGATAAATGACAAAAATTTTAGGATAAAAATTGAGAGACAATCGTTTTTACTCTTTCGTTTTTATTTATATTGTAATTTTTTAAAATAAAATTTATTGAAAATATTTCAGATAAATTGTAAATATTTATTTTTTATTAATTCATTTATACAGTACTGTATAATAATATTCGCTTATTAGTGAACTTCTTTATTTTATATAATTATACTTCTGCCGTGCCGTGTGGGAATTATTTTTGGAAATAAATACTGCTTCTTGCGCGCCCTCTGGTAACGTTATTCCATAAGTTTTATAAAATTCTTTAAAACTTGATTTATCAAACTTAGAAAAAAATATTTCATCACTTTTAATGGTTCACAAATGTTGGAACCTTAATCTGAAAAAAAAATAGCGTCTTGATTGATTATTATTGGATAGGGGTATCGACCTTCGACCGCCCATCAAATAACTATTTATTATAATAAAATTCTTGAAAATTTTGCCTTTACCGAATTAACATAGTATATTATTCAAATATTATAAAAATGATATAAAAATTTTATAAAACCGGTATCCCTCATCATTATTAAAATTCCGTAAAAAAATGTTTATTGACACGGTACTATATGGTGCAAAATATTCCAAATTTCCTTCTGCCGATTATGTTTCCTGTGGTAATAATTAGCAAAATAACAAGTAGTAAAGAAGATAAACTTCCCGTCTCTAAATGATTAGTACCAGAATGCGAACTCTGCGAATTCTGCGAACTCTGCGAATTTTCTGTAACCGTGGTGATAATAGTTTTTGGAGGTGATAATATGGTTGTTGTAATACTAACAGTAGTAGAAACAGTAGTAGAAACAGTAGTAGTAGAATTGTAATTGTATATTTGAGGAGGAGAATTTATGATATCAATATCATTATTACATATTTCTACAATATAGTTAAAGTTTTTGTATCCAGAATCATCTTTAATTTGACATATTCCTGAGGCCATAGAATCCGAACAGACCATAGAACTGGGATTTTGAAGTCCTTTGGGTGCTTTGGATGGAAGTTCTCCTCCCGGCGGTGGTGGCGCTGCCGGTGCTGGAGGTGGCGCTCCCGGAAGGGGACCTGTTTTTTCGTCGGTATAACCGTTAACTGACCTAATTGCAGTATATCGAGCAAAGATCCAATATATTACATTCCAACCGCCTAGTTGGTCCTCATCGTATGGTATGTCAGTTTCTCCCTTGAGACAATAAACACCATCTTGATATTGACAAACCGTTTTGGCTAGAGTATCATTTCGCTCACAAGCACCCAGTTTATTAATGAAAAAACAGCGAGTCAATTTATTAGTAGAGGAACATATGGGGGAACTAGCCAAACAGGGTAAATTATCCTCACAACATAATAATTCATCAGCTGGTTGTAGACCTCCTAATACTAATTTACATACACTACCACTCGTACTTTGTCTTTTTACAAGTAGTTTATTAATATATGATACCATAATATAATGTTTAATTATTTATAATAAATAAATATTAATAATTGATAAGAAGTAATGAGAAATCTCATTTATTGAATGTGCGAATATATCTTTTTTTCGAATTTTTTATAGTATAAGTTGTTACATAAAAATTGATTATTTCATAAGTTTTTATGCAAGACAATGCCATCAATGCAAATGAAAAGTTCTATTTATAAGAAATCTTTTTATTTATTTTTTAAAGAAAAAGGAAAATACTTATTATTGTAAAAAAAAAATTTTTTAAGCTAAAATTGGAAATTAAATGAGAATTCTTTTTGGTAATCATTTGTTCGTTTTCTTTTTTCTTATGATTTTTATGATGATCAGCATAACCCCTAATAGGAAGCGATTCATTCATTCAATGCAAACATAAAAATTTCCAAATTCTTTTATTAAGCACAAAAAAGAGCCAATCACCATAAGCTTGATGCTAACCAAAATCATAATAGTGCAAACTATATTTACGCCACACGAGAACTTTTTTTTTTGTAAAAAAATTTTTTGATATTTCCGGTATATCCCCTTTTCTGTAAAAACCTGAATATGCACTAAAGAGATGAGATAGTGGAATTATTTATTAATAATCATTTAATACGTTTACACTTTACAATGGGGTGCGCTGTCAATCAATCAAATCAAAACTATATATGGTATATATGAAAATTTACTATTGAAGATTTTTTTTTGTAATTCCAATATAGTATTGATTTAAATAGTATGGTTTATTCCGGCATTTTTTTTCGAAATTTACATTACGTTGCTGATTTTTTATTTGTAATTAGCAAATATTTGAATGGCTTTTCTTTTGAGCTTGAATTTCACGTGCTCTTTTCAAGTGGCGGGCTCCGTGGCATTTCCCATTAAAATATTCGAAAGCTTAAAATTAAATAACTCACGTTCTATTAGTGTTCTATTAACATTAAACAATGCCAAATACATGAAAGAATTAAGAATACATGATGACTTAGAGTAACATGTAATACCTCGTTTTTTTGAAAGTTCCGAATTTTTTTAGTCAGAATGTTTATTTTTTGTTTTCGAAATATTAATAGTATTAGTAATGATTTTTTTTTTCGAAAAAACAGGGTATTTCATGGAAGAGTCAGTTATTTTGAATATTTTTGCGAAATTTGAAATGATAAGATTCAGAGTTATTTAAAAAATAAAAATATAACAGTTTAATAAGAAATTTATTATAAGGCCAGTTAAACTATTCATATGATACCATATATAGTTTTGATTTGATTGATTGACAGCGCACCCCAACTTTACAACCAAGATTATCTGTATTGTACATTTTTAGTGCTTGTGTAAAATAAACTTGTTATTATATTAGATTTTTAGTCGTGTGATGATATAAGATTTCTATGAAAGCATTTGTATCTTTAATTAATTTTTCGAGGTTATTCGTTCGTTTCTGTTAACGAATACATTTTTTTTCAAATTCAATAAATTTCGGCTGTTTTGTAAAATGTTGAATGAGAGAAATCGACCTCAGGAAGGGGTCATATTTTGCGAAATCCCTATTCATATAAATTGTTGAGATCCACAAATTTCAAAGAAATCTGTTTTTCTAACTAGGGTAATTTGGTATTGTTAGTGAGTTATAATATAATTATTGCATTATTCAGTAATTATTTATATATATTTTAAGTAATATAATAGGGTTTATATTAAAAAGTTGATTTGTATTTTGTATTTTTATCAAATAATAAATTTTATGGTTTATTTTGAGTTTATTAGTTTTATTAAAGAAATATTATATTTAATGATCAAAATGAATTGATCCTGTAACATGTTAAGTGGTAATAATATAAAGATAAATATAAATATAATAGTTTGTATTAATTTTAGTAAAATATTAGATATGATGATAATGTTAAGTATAGTGATTTAAAAAAATTAGATTGGATGCTATTATGATAAATACATTGTATTGAACTTCTCCTGTAATCTATTTAATTCTGACAACATTGCATCATCTACTTTTATTGCATTTGGATCAAAAGATTGGATTTCTAGATTTTCCCAAGATGTGGCACGACTTATTGCTACATAAGATTGCCCATGAGCAAACATTTGTTCATCCAATGATACAGTTACATGGGGTAATGTAAGGCCTTGTGTCTTGTGTACAGTTAGAGCAAATGCATTTTGAAGTGGAAATTGTGTTCGTTGTGCTGAAGCTCCATGTAAGTTAAAATAAGTTGTAATTTTTTCTACTATAACTTGATTTATCCCATTATTTATTGGAAATGCCACTTCTACTTGATTTTCATTTATTAATTTAGTTACCACACCAATTGATCCATTACAAAGTTGTTCATTAAATAATTTGTTAGTTAGAAACATTACTCTTGCTCCTTCTCTTATTATTAATTCAGATGGTAAATTAGTATAATGTCTAAATTGTTTATCATATTCTTTTGGTATACATTCTTTTTCATTAACATAATCAATAGCTGTAGAAATTAAAAATCCAGAGGAGATATCTTTAAAAATAGGAAGATAACCACAGATTAAATTATTAATTGAATCTGCACTATGACGAAATCCAAAAATATAGGTAGTATCAGTTGACATTTCATTGTTACTTTGATATGATTGCACTTTTTCATCAATTAATCTTCTTGTTTCTGAACTTATATTTCCTATTCGCATTTCTTCTAATATATTATAAAATGATCTATCTTGTTGGCGATGAGAAGTTGTAAGAAAAAGTGGGAAAAATTCTTGCCATTCTGGAGCATAAAAAACTTGTTTACCACTTACAGGTGGAAGTTGAGCAATATCTCCAATTAGTAAAGTTGGAATTCCACCAAAAGGTACTGGTGATTTGTTAATTTTTGCAAATAATGAACTAATAAAAGATAAAAGAATTGATGATACCATTGATACTTCTTCAATTATAATAGCTTTAATCTGGCTAAGTTTTTCAAATTGTTGATTATTATAATGAGATAATGTTTCAAAATAGGTTTGGGTATTTCTAATATATAGTGCTGAATGTATAGTTTTTCCATTTACATTTTGTGCAGCAACACCAGTAGGAGCCATCAATAAATATTCAGTTTTTTTATCAGCTAAAAAATTTTTAATTAGATGTATCATAAAAGATTTACCAGTACCTGCTGAACCAGTTAGAAAAAAATAAGGATGTTTAGAATGTAATCTTTCTCCCCAACTATTTGTAAGTATATTCATTATTTTGTATTGATCTTCAGAAAGTAGCATAGATGAGAGATTTAAAGAGCGAATAGGTTGACGTAACAAATTATTTAACTGATTTCCAATAATTTCTTGTAAGTTTACATGCAATGAAGATATCAAATTATTAACTAAATTTTGATAATTATTTGTATATCTTTGAATATTAGATTGCATTGAATTTTGTACAAAATTTAAAGTTAATGAATATTCAGTAGGATATTTAGCTTCAAAATGAGCTTTATAAGTTTGATATAAGCTTTTTAAATCAGTTTCACTTCTAACAGGTAATCTAAGTAGTAATTGTTGATAATAAAATGATTCTGATTGCTGAATTGTTAAATGTTGAAAACGTACAAGAATTTCTTTTTGTCTTTTTCTTACAAAGCGGTTTTTTTTATCTATATAATATATTCCATTTTTTGGCTGACTTTTTTGTATAGTATAATTGCGATGATAAAAAGGATATGTCATACTATCAAATTCATTATCAGATGGACGATCAAAATATTTATCAATGGCATCATCCCAATAGGGAGATAATTGTTCTTCTTGTTGTAATAAATAAAGTGGTTTTATAGATTTAGTTCTTATTTCAGGAGGAATAGAAGGAAGAAATTCAACAGCAATTGATGATCGACATATTGAATATCCAAGTAAAAGAATCATTAATTCCATTGATCCAAGACGTCTTGCTAAAATATGTTTTCGAAATGCATCAGGTTCAGAAATATCAAAATATTCTGATGGTTCAGATTTTGTAACATACTTAGTCATATATTTTGCAAATTGATGTGTTGTTACATATTGAAAATTAATATGACCATTCCATAAAAATAATGTTGGTGCATGATATGGAATAACATATAAATCTTCTTCTTTAGTACGACGATAAATATATCTTAAGGAATTAGGATCTTCATGTGTAGTATCTGAATATGGTTGAGGAAAACCTTTTTTGCAACGTGAACCAGATGGAGCTGGACCTCCACAACGTGAATCACAAGTATGAATTTGATGTTTTTTAACCAATTCATATAATTCTGGTTCAGAATTGGGATCTGGCATATCTGCTCTAATTACATTAGAATCAATTAATTCAGAAATTGATTTAGATAAATAAGCTATACCATGTGTATGAATTGCTCCACGATTTTGAAATTCATCACGTTCAAAATGATGTAACCAGTTACCCCAATCAGTTAAATTTGGATTTTTCCAAAGATATTGATGCATTGATGCTAAACGATGATGATAATGCAAGTAGGTATGAAATGGACGATTAGAAGGAAGGGATCTTTGTTATCAGTTTTTAATAAAATATTTTTTAAATGTGACCAATGATTTTCAGCCATAGTCATAGTATAAAAAATTTGTGGTAAACCAAATCCTTGAACCATAGTATTAATATGATGTTCTTTTTGGCGAAAATAAGAATCTCCCGTTCTAATATAAGAAGGTATAGTTGTTGTATTTTTTTCATTAATTATTGGACGTCCAGTATAAATACTATTGGTAATTAAATCTGCTGTTGTTAATTGATGTGATAGTGAAGTATTATATTGATTTAAAATTCGATTTCTATTTTGGTGATTTCTTAATTTTTCAATTGTTAAATAAATATAATGAGGCCAATACCAAGATAATCTCCATCTGGGATCAGGACAAAGTAGTAAAGATTTTGCATAATTACCTAAACTATCTGTAAATCGCCGATTTGTATTTTCATCATTTATATAAAATCCTTTTCCATATGGAAAAAGGTCAGGAAATAAAAGTGGTTCAATATTTTTATCATAAAAAGATATTGGTAATTTTTTATTATATGGATCAGTTAAAAATCCTGCCATTAATCGATTATAATGGTAATCTTCATTATGAATTTCTGCATCAAGTTCATAGGGAGGTAGTATTACAGCAGAAGGACGTGAATTAATGTTAAATAATGGATGGTCTTGATTTTGAGAAGTATTACTAAGTGAGGCATTTGGAAAGATAATTGGTGCCCCATCCCATGTTCCACGATTAATTAAAGTTTGATATGGTTTAAAATAAGGATTATGATCTCGTAACCATCTTGCTGCATTATCAAGTGAAGAATGATACCATGAATTTGATTGATTATTATTTAGTATAGCACCAATGGTACCAGAATATAATGCAAGTGCATTAATATTTTTTGAGTAGTTAAAGGTTCCAGTTAAGTGACGATAGTTTGTGTAAGCATTGCTATTTGGAACTCGGCCTAATGAACAACTAAGATGAATAGGTGAGAGATAAATTCGATGATATAAAGGCACACTTTGAATTTCATCAGGTATAGGATCAGGAATTGGTATTTTAAGATGATTATTAGAATTATAACAAGAAGAACATGTTGCTATACGTGCAGGTTGAGAATCATCAGTATGAAAAACTAATGTGATTTGTGGATTATTTGAATAAGCTTCTTCTAAAGGATATTTAAATGTTCTATCATATAGTTCCCACTTTGCCTTTGTTGGATACTGTAAACGAGAACAATAACTACATGGAACACATGGATATTGAGTAAGAATAGTTGTATTAAACCGATCTTGTAAGTTACACAATTTTATAGAAGGTTGCCAGGATGGAAAATAAGCTCTAAAGGTGATGTTTGCAGAAGACAAAGATGGTTGAATTGGAATTCGAGAATGATCTGCATTAGCTTGTTGACGAACTGCATAACTTGAAAATAATGAACTATCAAAATTTTCATGTTCTGAGTTCAAATAAGATTCAGAATCATTATCTGATACTTCAACTCTCCAATGATTAACAGTAAAACTCATAGTTTTATATTATATGAAAAAATTAAAAATGTATTTATTAATGTAAGAATTTTAATTACATTTCAGTGTTAATATACCAAAATAAAGGGTCTTTTACTAAAACCCTATTTTTAAATTGTGAAAGGGTTTAACCAATAAAATTCCAGAAATCCAAAATTTTGGCTGAAATTTGTAATTTTGACTGAAACTTCAAAATTAGGCCGAATCTTAAGATAGGCCGAAACCTGCCAAAATATCCGATTCCCGAAGATCATATGTGTTATGTAATACATGGATTTTATTATCTTATTTTTCTTATTTGTAATTCTGGTAATTAATTACCAGTTTTTTCCTAAAAATAATGTAAAATACGTGATTATTCATTTTATTTATCATGTAATTAATGCAATTATTATTCGCTATATATATGACTTAGCTGTTATATCTAAAATTATTTAATATATTGATAAATAATTAATATTATTTATTAACTATATATATATATTAAAAACCACAGTTTTGGTATTGGCCATATAACTTACTGGCTGATCGATAATTGTATAAACTGAGTGAATTATTTAATATATTTAATAAATAAATTATAATTATGTGCAATATTTATTTATTATTAATATTAATTTAATATTATTTATTTACTATATATATATGCAGTTTTGGTATCGGTTGTACAACTTACCGGCCGATTGATAGCTTTTTAAAAAATTGTGTAAACCGAGAAATATTCTGTCATACTGTCTGTATAAATAATTTGAATTATGTAACATGATCTGTCCATGTTATTTGATTAGCGGTCAGGTCATATGTTCATATGTACACAATTCTTTATTGCTAATATAATTTTTCCAGTTAATGAAATTTTAATCACTTTTTTTACAAAAAAACTCAGTTGTATTAATAATAATTTTTCTATTCCCATCCTTTTGGAATGAACGGTAACAAAAAAATTTGCTTATTCATCATATAAAATTTTTTATTAAGTCATATAGAATTTTGTGTATTTAGGGGTAAAATTTCCATAACGTCATATTTGTATTTGCGTAGCAAATAAATTAGAAATGAATAGTCATATATAGATTTGCGTAACAGGAGTAATTTTTTATATATAAAAAATAAAATTAAATTTCACACGTTCAAAAATTTTTATAAAATAAATTTTTAAACTGATAATTTGTTTTCAAATACATTATTGAACTTATTACATCTAATTCTCATAAAATTAGACATCATACTCATAAAAAAAATTGTATTTTTCACAATAATATTACTTTATTTTTTTATTTTTTTTATTTTTTTACTAACGTCGGTACGCTCGGAATGCATTTTAGTCAAATGTAATCGCCTTTTCAAGTTTAAGTAATGTTGTTCGACGATGTCGAATCTACCTGCACGTAAATTTTCATAGTAATCGGAGCAATACTTATGGAGTACTAATAATTTTCGCACTTTCAATTATTGCCGTATATTATCAAAATACAATGTTTCATTGATAATATATCCTGATATATCCCGATATTTTACTGATTTTTATGTGTATTGTATATTATTATTTATTAATAAACATCATTTATTTATTTTATTTGCTTAAAACTAGATATTTATTATATGTGTTACATTAATATTTTATCTTTCTAAACTATAAATGTTGTTAATGGTTTGGAACATTTTTCCAGTTGGTTCGATTCCAACAAACAACTTCTAATACGTCTCAGATGTCTTTGATATCTCATCGCGTCTAATGTCATTTGCGTTTCCTATCCAAAAAACGCTACAAAAATAAGAAGGCATTATTAGTTTTGTTTAATAGCACCATTATCACCCAATTTAATAAAAAACCTACGTACCATAATAAAATCCTAGAAAACAAAGTAAATAATGGGGTTAGTACTACCATTAAAACCATCACATAATTATCCAAAAAATTTATTGACACCATCCAAAAATCTAAAAAAAATAAAAAAGGCATTAATATTATTAAACAATACACCATTAAACACCATGCAAAGGATCTACCATGAAGAATGTTGTTTAAAATTATCTGGGAATCTAAAAATAAAAAAAGGGATGTTAATGTAGTTTAATAACGTCACCATTAACACCCACACAAATAAACCTACCATGAATAATTGTCCAAGAATCATCCATAAACCTAAAAAAAGAAGAAATAAAAGCCTTTCCAAAATACAGAAATCAAGTGGCAAATTTTACTTTCTTTTTAGATTTACTTTTAGTCAGTTGTGATGGTATAGGAGTAGCGGGAGTAGTAGAATGAGAACGAAGTTGACGAGTTTTAATGGTATAATTCTCTTCTAATAAAATTTTTAATTAAAGAAATAATATATAATAACAGTTGAAAGATATAATATTGAAATATACCTTTTAGTTCCATATACTTTTTACCCAACATTCTCTGTTCTTTTCGCTGCTTCGTTAATTCATCTTCAAGGTCTAATATTTTTGATCGTGCAATAGTCAGATCATCTTCCAGCTGAGACCTTAGTTGAATACTGTCATGAAGGGAGTCTTGTGCCTCATTAAGTTGTTTCTGAATATGATTAAGATGACGACAACAACTTTCAAGTTCCTCTGAATTAAATTAAAAAAAAATATATGTATATATGTGTATATGATAATAATTGGATAGTTAGTTCGAGAACTAAGTGGATAAAGTCGATAGTTTAGAAAAGATCTGCAGAAGGTAAAATCCTTTTAAGAACTGGACACTGGGAATATGAATACTCCGTCTACAGGTAATGAACCGTCAAGAACCATGCCCTGAGAATACGAATATACTGTCTGCAGGCAACCTCTTTTAAGATCATTTAGTAAACCTTGCGTACAATACCCACCTTCAAGAAGTTGAACCTTTGGTTTTCTGGCAGCTTTCAAAGCCTTCAAGCAATTTTTAGATTTTCGGTTAGAGGTGGCAGAACGTCGACAGCGTTTCTTATTTGATGCAGCAGCAGTAGTAGAAGGACGAGCAGCAGTAGAAGGACGAGCAGCAGTAGAAGGACGAGCAGCAGTAGAAGGACGAGCAGCAGTAGTAGAAGGACGAGCAGCAGTAGTAGAAGGACGAGCAGCAATTAAAGCAGAAGTGGTGGTAAATTTCCTAGTGGCAACCATTTTGAGAAGGAACAAATAGATGTGTAGTAAAGGTGTAGTGAAGGAAAATTTTGAAAAATATTAAGTAAAAACAAGAAAGGAAGGAAAAATGAAGATACTTATATAATGAAGAGATGTGACGCGTAAACATGTAAAAATTAGCAAAACAAATAAAAGGATAAATGTTACATGAGGGAAAATTCTGGAAAAGGAAAATCATATCAGAAAAATTATTTTCAGAACAAAGGAAAATAGTCTAAAAATAGTAATACTCGATAAGTTAATTTAAGGAGTTAAAATAATAAAATTAATAAGTCGCGACCATTAATTTATTTTTAGAAATAATTAGGATTATTTAATTTTAAAAATTAAGATACTGATTTCAATAATTTAACCTATAATTGTAAATTATGTAAAATAATGAAAGGAACTTTTAAAGCCCCAATAATAGAAATCTATCAAATGAATTTATAAGGAGAGATTTGTAAGAACACAAAATTTGAGCGCGAGGGATGTCTGTAGTATCACAAATTAGTAGTAGGTAGATCACTTATAATTGGCGAGATAGAATCCAAAATCATTTGCTTATTGATCATAGTAAAAAATTTTGATTTTAATGTGACCTTTATATGTATTGTTCGGGGTCCTGATGCAGCTATCCAGTTATTTTCAGTTTTTGTAATTACAAATTTTTTTTAAATGAATATTATTCCTTTTTCAGTCAGTCATTTTTTTTTCCATCATTGTAATTCTTTTATTTATTTAGTATTTTTAATAATTTTTTTATCACTATAAAAATTTGTTTTTAAATTTTCTATTAATAAAAGTGTTAATGACGATAATTATGATGATAGTAAGGAATAATAATAATGAGAAATAATTACAATAGTTAATCCAATGAGAATTAATTCTAATATCATGTGATTTAAATAATGATACTATTTAGGAAATAAATGATGTAATTATGCAGGGCAAAATATTCGCGATCAAAGTCCAGTTAACATATAATTATGCAGGCAATGCAGGCAATTGTAATTTTATATTATATTTTAAAACATTGCAATTTAATTAAGGAATAAGGATAAGCATATTATATTTTAAAAATAGTGCAATTTAATTAAGGAATAAGGATAAGCATATTATATTTTAAAAATAGTGCAATTTAATTAAGGAATAAGGATAAGCATATTATATTAGAATCAATAAGTTTTAAGGACTTCGTTAATTAAATTTATTACATTAGATCAATAAATTTTAAGAACTGCATTACAAAAAAAAATTTAGAACTGCGTTAATTAAATTTATTACATTAGAATCAAAACTGTGTTTATTTTGTTACAAATACTTTAATTATGTAGAATGTTATTATGTTCATCAGTTCATGTTTTAAACATTATAACGAATTTTAAAATTATTATAAATATTATGAAATTTGAATTTTTTTTTCGCAATTCAAAACCAAATTGTATTTTAATTTTCAAATTGTATTTAATTTTCAAGTTACAAAAAAATCATAAAAAATAAAAAATGGCAGCATTAGTACCTTTTGTTCCACCGCCACCACCAGTATTCCAATGGACGATTAATGCTGCTAAACAGTTAATTGCGGAGCGAAGAAACTTACATCAGCAATTCGAAAGAATTTCAAACCGCTACCATGTTAATGCATGGACAATAATAGCAAATAGGGTGTTCGCTGCAACGGGATTTGCAGCGACACCCAGGCAGTGCTATACAAAATGGAATGCCCTCAAACGAGGTTATGAAAACCTCAGTAGAATAATAAATAATAATGATGACGGCATTCCTATTACAAGCCCAAATAGTTTCGATAGAGCGTGTTTTGCCGATATGAACGATGAATTCTGGTTACAAACCGGTAATTATTATTAATTATTATTTTAAATTAATTTTATTTAGGCAATTCATTCAATTCATTAATATTTTTATTGGATTTTAGATCTGTTTAGACGAGAGTATCGACGGCGGCATGCTGCGCATGATCGACGTCGATATGAATATAGATTGCGAAGGGAAAGAAGGAGGTCGCGATCTAGGTCTCGATCAAGGTCTCGATCAAGAAGTAGATCAAGAAGTAGAGATAGAAGACGAGATAGAGGTAGAGATAGAAGACGGGACAGAAGTAGAGATAGAAGAAGAGGTAGAAGCAGGTCCCCACATAGAAGATAATTTTAATTTTTATTATATTTTTAATCGTATATTTTATTAGTTTAATATTAAATATTATAAAATAAATATTTACATACAAAAAATCATATTGTCTTTATTCTTATAAATTGTTTAAATGCCGAAACTCTAATTAAATCATATAGAAAGTATTGCCGAAACCCTCTAGTTTCGGCAAGCAACCTTATTTATTAAGTAATATTAAATAAAAATTTAAATTTTAAAAATACATTAAAGAATGTAAATTTATTTGCAATTCAGTATAGTATGATCATAAAAAATATAAATTACTCCACTGCATTTTCATGAAAATTGGATTTTGACTGCTAAACAACTTTTAATTAATAAAAGAAGTCGATTTCCTTTAACCAAAATGTTCAAAATACGTTCTGAAGTGACAAAACAGAAAAAATAAAATTCATGAATGAGTACCGTTGTGAAAAACGTGAATAACCCTTCAAGTATTAACTGTACCTTCATGAAAATTAATATCCAAGCAGATTATGACCCACTGAAAAACTTTCAATTAATATAAGAAGTCAATTTACTTTGACTAAAATGCTCAAAATACGCTCTGAAGTGACAAAACGGAAAAAATAAAATTCGTGAATGAGTATCGTTGTGAAAAACGTGAATAACCCTTCAAGTATTAACTGTACCTTCATGAAAATTAATATCCAAGCAGATTATGACCCACTGAAAAACTTTCAATTAATATAAGAAGTCAATTTACTTTGACTAAAATGCTCAAAATACGCTCTGAAGTGACAAAACGGAAAAAATAAAATTCGTGTTGTGAAAAACGTGAATAATTCTTCAAGTATTAACTGTACCTTCGTGAAAATTAATATCCAAGTAGATTATCACCTGCTGAACAACATTCAATTAATATAAGAAGTCAATTTACTTTGTCTAAAGTGCTCAAAATACGCTCTGAAGTGATAAAACGGAAAAAATAAAATTCGTGAATGAGTACCGTTGTGAAAAACGTGAATAACTCTTCAAGTATTAACTGTACCTTCATGAAAACCAATATTCGAACAGATTATTACACGCTGAACAACTTTCAATTAATATAAGAAGTCGATTTACTTTGACTAAAGTGCCGAAAATACGCTCTAAAGTGATAAAATAGAAAAAATAAAATTCCATTGTGAAAAACGTGAATAACTCTTCAAGTATTAACTGTACCTTCATGAAAATTAATATCCAAGCAGATTTTGACCCGCCAAAAAACTTTCAATTAATATAAGAAGTTGATTTACTTTGACTAAACTGCCCAAAATACGCTCTGAAGGTAAAAAAAATTTTGTAACTTAGTACTATTATGTAAAAATGTAAATAACTCCAAAAATATTAACTGTGCTTTCATGTAGATTAATATCTTAACAGCTTCAAACTTGCTGAACTACTTTCAATTAAAGAGCAAGATTTACTTTGGCCAAAATGCTCAAACCATAATTTGAAATATGTGTAAACAAACTATAATATTTGTTTATATTTAAATTCTGAGTTATTTAATTTAAATGTGTTTGTTTATATTTAAGGAAAAAAAATAAAATTTTACTTCTATTTTATTAGGTTTTTGTAAACGAAAAGACAAAAAAATAATCAGCTGAAAAAATAAAAAAATTCTTTGTTAATAACCGTAATACGTGATCACATATTGCAATATTAAAATCGGAAATCCTATATTTAAATTGGTAATACGTATTACATATATGACCGATAGGCCAAATTATATCTCCTGCTATTACAATTGTAAAATTGTAAAATAATATTAAAATTATGAATAAATTAAAAGTAAATTGGCAAAAATTCTAACCTGTATTAAGCAGTATTAAGAAAATTTTTTGATAAATTTAGATTAGATTTATGTGTAGCATAAATAATTATGTTAACGTGTACATTAATTAGTTACGAAATCACTCGTTATAAAAAGATTTATTTTTTTTAATAAAATTAAACCATTATATCATAATTTCAGATCATAAATTTTATGTTTTTATTATATATAAGAAAATATATGTATATTCTTTTTTTAAAAGAAGTGAAACAAATTATTATAGAAAAAAAATATTTTTTTAACAAAAAAATGTGGATCCTTGTGAATAATACTAAATTTTCTGTTACTAATTTCTTTAAGATTTAATTTCTATAATTTATGGAAATGATTTTTGACATATTTTCTTATTATTTGTATAATACGCAAAATAATTTTTATTTCTTTCCGCGTCCTCCACGACCTCCTTTTTTATTATAACTTCTTTTCGGTTTAATAGGTTGATCAATTTCACCATCACACAAATCAGATAATTGGCGTTTTTTAGTTTTATTAGCATTAATAGGCGTATTATCATCTATCATAACCAGGTCTATAGGAGATTGATTTGTTCCTACTGTATCTTCTTTGTCTGAATCATTATCACTTTCTTCTTCATATGCATTTTCTATTTCTGTGGTATTTGAATCCGATTTTGGGGTAATATGTGTTTTTACTGGTGAATTAGGAGTTGATTTATTCCTCCTTTGAGCAAATGCGTTGGTGGTTGATCTTTGTGGTGAGGGTTGGTAATTGTTACTTGAAGTTGAAGTACGAAATCGAACACCATAATCGATCAACTTTGCATCTATCTGTACGTATGTTGTTGATCCGTCTGTATAAATTGCCTCAAGAAATCCAGCGACGAAAAAATTGGCAAATTCACTCCATTTATCAGAAAGATATTCAAGCCATTTTGATTCACTTGAATATCCAATCTCAAAATTAATGTAACGTGCAGCAGAATGAAATGGTGAATAGATCAACGATTTGGTTTTAACAAAATTCATATTATTTGATGTTGACAATGGTTCACAAGCAGAAGTAGTGATATGAACGAATGGCTTTGTTGATGGAATTTTTTCAGGTTCCCATTTCAAACGTTCTCCATTACGTCCTAATTGAGGTTCTAGCACACATGCCGCTTCAACTAAGAGCTGTTTATATGAAAAAGACAAATGAAAATATTATATTTGTAATTAATATTAAAAAAATTATTTAAATTATTATCATTTTTATAAATTTTTATAATTATTATTATTAGATTATTATCATTTTTATAATTATTATTATTAAGTAAATTATAAAATTATTATTAAAATTATTATATGTCATTATTCCTTAGATACATACAAAAATTACTTACCATTAATTTATTGTCATCAATAGTGAACTTTCCACCAAAATGGACTAAGTCCCCTTCTTTAAACGCCTCATTATAATCGTGCAGCGCGTTTGAAAACTGTTTGAATCCAAAAACAGGATTTTCATTGGAAACTTTCTCACGATAGATAGCGTCCCCAAATGCTGTGTGAGAGGATTCTCTTAAACGTACTACAAGTGCGATAACTGACAGAGTAGCGGTCATTTTTTTTAATTTTTTTGATAAAAAAAAATTGAAAGATTTTATATTATTTTGAGTGTAGAGAAAAAAACACCTGCAAACTATCTATAAATGTGAATAAAGCATTACAGATTTTTATATAATTGGTAAAGTACAAGATGAAAAAACTTGATTATCATAATTAATTGTATCACTTCAAGAAAGGGGGCCAGCGTAAAATCTACTCAATTTTGCCAGATTTTCTAAAAGGTTTTTGAAAAATCTGGTAAATTTTTTAAATCTTGAATAATTTTGGACATTTTACTGCAGATTGTAGTATTTTTCAGAAGATTTTCGGAATTTTTCTAAAACTTTTTGTACACTGAAGGGAACTCATCCATTAAAATTCCAATGGTGCATTATCCTCATAATCAAATTCTATAATCCCAAAAGTGTTAAATATCAAAATTTTATAATCCATAAGACAAATTATTGTCAAAATTTAATTAACATAAGGATCTTATTAGCAGGATTAACTGGTTAAAACTGTTTTGACCATAAATATATCAGTAATTCTGATCAGATTTACTTAATGCTGCCCAGAGACTTAGTAATTCAGTTATATGTTTCCAAACTCAAAATTTAATACCGAATTTTTTCCTATTTATTAATAATGGTAGTGATTCAAATAGTCTTTTTTCAACTAAATGTATTAGCGTTAGTAAAATCGAAAATTGGTATAATTTTAAGTAAAAAAAAATTTTAAATATTTTTCATATTAACTGGTTAAGGTTTTTTTGGATGGTTCTAACCTCTACTTATTATTTATTTTATTTATTTTATTTTTTTTATAGAGAGAAATTGTCATAATACATGTATTATTTTAAAATTAACATTTTAAAAATCAAATTGAAAAACTATAATTTATTAATTAACAATAAAATGTTTTTTGTTAAAATTATTTAAAAATTTTTTAAATTATAGCGAAAATGCTACAACAGTAAATAATATTATAATAGCGAAATTGATCAGCAAACAAATGAAAACATGCAAATATTGAATGATGTCTCAATTTAACAGGTATTTTCAGTGGCACAGGAAGAGTTTTTGCGAAAAGTTGGCATTAGAAGTTTTTTTCATTGTCATTGTCATTGACATTGACATTGACATTGACATTGACATTGACATTGACATTGACATTGACATTGACATTGACATTGACATTGTCATTGACATTGTCATTGTCATTGTCATATAAAGTTATAAGATTAATTTGAGAGTTTTTTACCAAAAAGGAAATTTTTTTATAAAAAGAGAAATGATTTTCAATTTCGAGGCAATTCAGCAGGTGTTTTAATAACAAATTGAGAAATGATTTCCATAGAAAATCTCGTGACAAAATTTATAATAAATTTAAAAATAAATGATCAACAAATGATCAACAAAATCGTTACTAGTTTTATAAAAAACGCCCAATAATATCTTTTTATTGTTTTAAAATAATTAAAATAATTGAAATTTTTTCATTTTGTTCAGTTTTCAGGTATTATATTTTGGTTGATAGGGATAAAAAAATTAATTATAAAATTTCGGTTAGTAATATATCATTTTAAGTTACGACTTTTACTTTATCATTTCTATACTGTATATCTTATAATTGATGCAGCTTATTTGTCCTGAAGTATTTGAAATAAATTATCAAACGTTTTACTTTATTGTAAATAATAATAAGATAACAAATATAAGTTTATATTTATCAGTGCTGAGTTTGTTTTATAAAAATTGCTATAGGTGGCGATTACGATGTACTTTTGGCCAGAATTAAAAATCATAAACACTAGTTGGCATTACATCATAATTTTACCACTGATGACCGCAATACCTTTATTTTATTAGCTTTTAAAAAATATTAAGTGTATTTTTAAAATATGCATTGAATGGTACATATGTGATTTTTATCCGAAATCAGAATCATATTATTTTCGTTATAAGTTTGTACAATACGGTATCTTAAACAAGATTCATACGAAAAAAAATGGAAAAAAAATTAGACCGTGAAGTATTTTGTGTAATATTCCGGTAGTACGTTCATGTTAAGTCCTATAATTATAATAAAGTCTTAATTGAATAGTGTAAAAAAAACAATCATAAAAGCTTCGTTTGAAAGTTTAAAATAAATATAATAATAACTAGATATTTTCTGATATTTGGTATTATGTGAAATTTTTTTTAAAAAAATAATACGCGTTATTACAGTATTAAGAAAATTCACGATTATGAGTGTATACGTATTTTTATTCACGTGATAATACATTTCCAAATCAAATTTTGGGCGCTATATATATTATTCCCTTCTTTACTAAAATTCTTTTATTTCCGCTTTTGACAATTAAGAAATGAACAATAATGCTCGATAAGATTGATCAATTATACTTTCAATTTGTTACTATAATAATTTTTTTATGGATACTAAACTTACAATATTATTTAATTTCTTTAGTAGATTATATGAAATCTTGAAAAAAAATAAAAATACCTAATACCATTGGCTTCACATTACCTGAATTTCAAGTCTGCAAGTATAAAATCTAAATGAAAAGGATGAGAGTCAAGTAATATAAGAACAATTAATAATAAAGCATGGGAACAATTTATAATTACAAGTAAAAAAATAATTTTTAGCTTTATCTGTCATTAATAGAAATAAAATTAATAAAGATGGCAGGGTTACATTGAGCAGATTATAATCTAACAATCTAACTACGTAACCAAGGTCACTAAAGTGACGTGATTCGCCAAAAAAACAAAAAAAAAAGAAAATACGCGGTAAAAAGGTTACGCCAACCGCAAAAAAATATGAAAAACCTAAAAAGTATTATTTTGCCTAGAACTTTATCAAAGAACGTGTATCGTCTGAATGTTTGGTTTTTGTAATTATTGATTACTAAGCATCTAGACAGCCAATTAATGTCAGGTGTAAGCTGATTTATTTCATTTATATGTAACCTAAAGATAATTTTTTAAAAGATTTAAATATAATTAAACTAAAAATCAAAAAAAAGATTAAAAATCAAACCTAATATCCCTAGCTACATAATTTACATATAATAATAAATTTGAAATTATTAATTATTAATTATATGTAATTCACTTACCATTGTTTTGGATTCGGAAATTACATTATCACCAATATCAAACTTACTTATAATTTAAAGATAATTTACTTAGTCCTGGATCGCCTGTTAGTTTTTGGAAAAAATTATTAATAATATTTGAAGTATGTATCACTTTAATTCCAGTTGCGATATCTCGTAGCTTCTTTAGTTTATCTTCCCAACTAATATTAAAAAAATCTTTAGTTATGTAATGTGTAAGATCTCCTAACTCATAATAGTTTGTAATTATCATAAAATTTTGCGTAATAGGATGTTGAGCGATTCCATAATATTCATTGATATAAATATTATGTTTTTTTAAGCTAATATTATAAGATATCTTGAGCTAAAAAAAAAAAATAGATTATTATTTATAGTCATATATCAACAAGCAAAAATCAAAGAGGATATTATACCTCATTTAAGTCTTTAGAACTGATGTTTTTTGAATTGTTGAGTTCCTTGAGAGCTACTAAATTTACACTTTTATGACAAAACTTGTACTTTTCCACATTCTAGTTAGCTATTAGACCATCAATCCAAGTTGCTTTATATATTTCACTAAATCCTCCTTCAGCAACAAATTCTACATCTTTGAATTTATCATAAGGAACAAATACCATTTTACCATTTCCACTTGGTATAATAATTTCATAACATAA
Organism: Rhizophagus irregularis; assembly: GCF_026210795.1. Classification (NCBI taxonomy): domain Eukaryota; kingdom Fungi; phylum Glomeromycota; class Glomeromycetes; order Glomerales; family Glomeraceae; genus Rhizophagus; species Rhizophagus irregularis. Next base: position 3,079,778 of record NC_089445.1, on the reverse strand, counting down.
ACAACAAATTTGATGAATTTCATTGAAATATTTTTTATATCGATCGCATTCATTACATTTTTTATATTTGGATTTTGATTTAGTTGTGTTTTGTGTTATATTATCTGAAGACATGTTATCCGATATCAAAAAGTCAGTTTTTAGTTTATTATAGTTAATTGATTGATTTATAATAAATCAAAGAACGTTTAAAATATGATCTCTTATATTTATATACTTTTTTTCTCCATTATTTGGTGAACATAAGATTGAAGAATTCTTTATTTGAATTCTGGAAATTTTGTTAGAAATTCCATTAATTCCCATTAAACAAATGATCAGCTTGATGCGTAAATCAACAACCGTATATGGATCATTAAGGGAGTAAACATTAAACTAGTATTTTTTCCTAAATCGAATTCTTTGGACAAATTATATATTTTATTGGTTCAGAAATATAAGTACATTAGCGTATAGGAGAATAGTAAAGATAATTGCATAATACAAATAATAATAAAGTTCTGTAACACAGTTTAAATTAAATCCGATCTTCCAAATAGATGACGATCGTCAAAGGGTCAGATGCATATAATTATATATTTACGTGGCTATTTTTTAATTTAATCATTCAATAATTGTCCGGAGCGTAACGAAGGATATTCTATTGTAATGCACTAGACGGTTTGATAGTTAACCCATGTAATATTCCTTCCTTTCATCCACCTACGTCATCCTTTTTCGCCCTTCATTTTCCTTTTTTGATTATATACCTCTTTTTTTATGCAAATTGATCATATTTATATTAGTATTGTGGATAAGGAAATAATACGGTCTTAAAGGATTTGTTTGATTTTAGCTCTGGCTTGGGATTACTAAATGGTCATGTGAATTGTATTTTATTGGCTAAATATTACGTGGTCAATTTTTCGTCTCCCTCTTTTTTATATTTCAAGAGTTTTTTTTTTTTAAAAAAAAGGATAAATTTATTGCCTTTATAATTACTTATCCTGCATAACAATAATGAAGTAATGAGTAAAAAAAGTCTATTGACTTTGAGACACGGTATATTAATATCTAAATTAGTTTTTTCGGTAATGTAATCTACCAGGACCCCGGATAATTATAGTTGAGGTCATATCCGACTATGTTTTAAACTTTATATTATAATTTTATTAAGTTAATATTATAAATAATATAGAAAAAAATGGTTCTTTTAAAGAAAGAATCTTTTGATACCAAAATTATGCAAATTTACTGATTAAAGTTAGAGATAAAGTCGTGTAACAAGGCAAAATTTGGCAAAAAAATATACACTTTTTCACTATTGGTATACATAGAAATATTCAAAAAAATAAAAAACTACATTATTAAATATTACTTTTTAAATTAAAAAGTTATAAATAGTAGGAAGGCAACTATTTTATTAATTAGTGCAAAATTATTTACTCTTACTATAAATTTATCTAATTAATTAATTACCGAGTTCATGGCTCAAACAAAATAGTCAATTAAATTTTGTGTTTCATTGTATATTTCTTTTAAATGTTAATGGTAACACATTACATAAATAGAAGATAGCAATTTTTAAATTTAAAGTTTATTAAATCATTAATTTGATGGTTAATGAATAAAATTTTTCTGTTATTCATGATTGTTTTATTAAAATATTAGAAAATACTCGATAGTCGATAGTCTATTTCTCTTTAAAAACACGAATAAGCAAAAATGATCAAATATAAATAATATCATTATTTGTTCAGTTATATTATTATATTTATTGTGATATTTAATAATAGACAAATAAAATATGAAATACATGACCTTATAATATACAATATTTTTAATAAAGAAAATACTTTCTGCATACTAAAGTTGTTTAAACTTGAAATCGAAAAAAAAATTAAATATCAAACTCAATTTCCCTTGTGACATAATCTGATTAAAATGATTAATAATAAATTTGAATTCAATCAAAAAATTTTAAATTTTAACCAACTTAATTTGTTTACTTACCACTGTTGAATCCAATAGAATTCACATTTTCATCAATATCAAACTTAAAGCTCTTTAAACAAATAAAGAAAATAAGGAAATCATTATTATATAAATTATATAATAAAAGGAATATGTCTTTTAATTACCAGTATTTTTATTTTCAAGTAATTTAATTTTTTTATGGTATTATCTAAAATATTGTGTTTTTATTTGGTTAGTATAATAAATTCATTAAAAAAATCAAAATAGTAATACCGTAAAATGAAACTTACCGATAATGATACTGATAAAATTTGGAATTATTCTTAAGATCCAAATGTATTTAAAACATGACTTACTAAATCCTAAGGTTCTTGTGGACTCTGCAGATTTTACCATTTTACTTAAATGTCTGCTTTTGTATATAGCACCTGGGTTATTTGTTATGGGCCCAATATCTTGCGATTTCACAATTTTACACGGATTTTTACCTTCATCCAGCCAAAGCCTGTAAATTTTAAGTCCTATGTCAGTGGCCGTTGGTCTTTTCTTGGGATCAGGATTCCAACATTCTTTCATTAATTTAATATAGCCTTTAGGTACATTTGTAGTGATTGGAGGACGAAGGCCATCACATATTTCAATAATAAGTTCTGTATCATGATTTCGATCCCAAAAAGGTCTTCTACCTGTCATTAATTCCCACATGATCATACCAAAACTATATATATCTGAAGCTTTAGTATAATTATGTCCTTGCAAAACCTCTGGAGCAACATATGGAATAATACCGTATATCTCATTATCATCATCATCATCAAATGATGATTTATTTAATCCTAAATCACCTGTTACTGCTGATAAACCTTCAATAAAAATATTCCCACTATGATAATCTTTGTGAATAATATTTGCTTTATGCATATGTATAAGTCCGGATAGAATATCATATAATTTGCGTAACTTATGTGACCAAGTAATATCAAAAAAATTATTAGTTATATAATGTGTAAGATCCTCTAAACTGCAATAATCTGTAATTATCATAAACTTTCGAGTTTCAGGATTTTGAGTTATTCCATAATATTTATTAATGTAGACTACCCTGTAAAAAAAAAATGTCCGGAAATTGTAGCTAAAAACATCCGGAAAATGTCCGTGTGTCCGGAAAACGTCCAGAAAATTGCAATATTCCGGACACTTTCTGGACGCTGGGTCTGAACCCTCCTAGACATTTTCTGGACATTTTCCGGAAAATGGAAATTTTCCAACGTCCGGAATATTGCAATATTCCGGACATATTCCAGACAAATAAACATTTTCCGGACGTTTTCAGCTACAATTTCCGGACATTCTTTTTTTATAGGGCTAGTCCAATATCTTCTTTTAGACCATAAGAATAATATATTTTGAGCTAAAATAATAAGTACAAATTAAGATTATATGGAACGATAATCATTACCAAGATAAGATATAAAAATACCTCATTCAGCTGTTTGGAGCTTATGTTTTCAGAATCATAGAGGTCCTTAAGAGCAACTAATTTGTGACGACCACGAATATACTTTTGTTCTTTATGATTCCAACCAATTACTGGGCCATCAATCCAATTGGCCCTATAAATTTTACTAAACCCTCCTTCAGCAATAAATTTTACGTATTTGAATTTATCATACGGGACAAATTCCATTATCACATTACCATTGATTTGTGTGGATTTAATAAAATCGTCAACAATTTTATTTTCGCTCGATGGAAATATTGAATTTACTCGTTTTTCTTTACATATTTTACAAGTCCGATAAATATTACACTTATATTCCATATGACGATGTGAATTTGACATATTTAATTAGTTATGTTGTTTTTTTTTTAAAAAAAAAAGCAATGTGTTCATGTAATTTATAAAAAATGCACTTTATTATTTGAAGTATTTTTGAGTAAGATTCTAGAATTTAAACAAATGTTTATGTTTATGGAGGGTATTTTTCTAAGAATATCATAATAGACAAGTTCAATATATTTATATGGTTCCAATGGAACTTTATCGTGGAATATTTGTATTAATAAATATTTATTTGTAATTATAAATTATATAATGAGTAACTATTAAATCACAATATCACATTTGTTTGACGTCACACAATTTAATTAATGCAACCTTCGAATTTTCTAAAATAGATGATGATCATTAAAAGATCAGACATATAAAATTCTAAATATGAATTGACAATATTAATATTAACATTAAATACGACTCTATAGTCAATAGTAATTCGATTGGAGTTTCTGTGGGATCACATGCGCTGTATTTTGTTGGATAAAATCACGTGGTGATTTGTCTATCTCTTAATACTAAATTTTGGCCCGAATTATAAATTAATTGATGATCGGAATGTCGATCATCAAGTGAGTCAGATCCGCAGCATTCCAAAAATACTTTTCATGCTTTAAAAATTATTTAAGATTAATAAGATAAGATGATTTAATTATTTAATTATAAATTTACTATTTGTTTTAGATTTCAAGAGGTTAAGATTTTTCAATAAGGATAAATTTATTACTTTTATAATTATATGTATAATCATACTAACAATTATACAAAGTCTATTAATTTTTGTATATTAATATCTAGATTAGTTTTTTTCGGTAATATAACTTATAATAACTAGTAAATATACGAAATATATTTTTTTTTTCTCACTTGATACGAGATTGGCCAATATTATCATATTCAATTTCTGCTGTTAAATAATAAAAGAAAAATATTCAATACAAATTATCTAAATTAACATAGTGGTGTATTTGGTCTAACAAAACTACAAGCTCTGCTGCGAATGGATCTTGAATCTTTTATTTCAAATCAAACTTTAGATGTCATATATTGTAATTCTAATATATGATAACTTTCCCGAATTTAAATTTAGATGTAGAAAATCCGTAGAACATGGGTCCCAGAAAATCATCATCTAAGAGGCCGATATAAAACAATTTGACCAGATCCTTAATTCAGCCAAAATTAATTTCAACTAGAAATAAAGTAGCAAAGAAAAAGACAATGCACGAGTAAATTACACAGCTTGTTCCTATTTAATACTGACTTGGATAATTTATCTACAAAAAACGCGTAAGTTATTTGCTCTTAAATCTATCTAATCTATCATACCTAATTGATACCCGAGTCGTGGCTCTACGGTGTATATCTCTTTTAAATATTTATAATAAGGGTTTCTTTTTATTAACATATTGTATTATATATAGGGAAAGTAACAATTTATAAAGGTAAAGTTTATTAAACCATCAATTTGATTGTTAATGAATAAAATTTTCCGGTTATTCATGATTGTTTATTTGTTAGTCTATTTCAATCAAAGTAGACTAAGTTCATGATTTCAAAATAATCAATTATAAAAAAACATCATTATCTGTTAAATATTATATTTATTTGTAATATTTATTATATAGAAATAAACAAAATAAATATGAAATATGATCTCAAAATATACAATATTCCTAATAAGTAAATTTTCTACATAATAAAATTGTAAAATTGTAAATCTTGAAATCGAAAAAAAAACTAAATATCAAACCCAATTTCCCTAATAACATAATCAGATTAAATGATTAATAATAAATTTCAATTCAATCAAAAAAATATTAATCATTAATTATAAACTTAATTTGTTCTTTGTTGAACCCAGTAATATTTTCATTTCCATCAATATCAAACTTAAGCTCTTTTGTCAAATATTCTAAAGAAAATAAGGAATATTATTATTTTTTTATTAAAAATTATATATTAAAGAAAAAACTTTTTAATTACCAGTATTTTCATTTTTAAATGATTTAATTTTTTTAATAGTATTATCTAAAATATTGTGTCTTTTTTTAGTTAATATAATAAAGTTTATTAAAAATAATCAAGAAAAAAGAGTATACCGTACAATTATTATCATTCCCAATCATATTGTCATCCAGTCTTCTTTTTTCTTTTGAAAAAATAAAATTTACCGATAATTATATTAATAAATTTGTAATTACAGTATTCTTAATATCTAAATGTATTTAGGGCATTACTTACTAAATTCTAAGGTAATATTTTGACTTATTAAATTTCTTGTGGACTCTGCAGATTTTATCATTTCACTTAAAGGTCTTGCTTTTATAGATAGCATGCGGATTATTTGTTATAGGCCCAATATCTGGTGATTTCATAATTTTACATGGATCTTCCAGCAAAAGTTTGCGAATCTTATATTCTAAGTCAGTGACTGGTGGTCTTTTATTTGGATCAGGATGCCAACATTTTTGCATTAATTCAACATAACCTTCAGGTGCATTTGTAACAATTAGAGGACGAACTCCATCACATATTTCAATAATAAGTTCTGCTTCATGATTTTTATCACAAAAAGGTCTTCTGCCTGTCATTAATTCCCTCATAATCATTCCGAAACTATATATATCCAAAGCTTTAGTATATTTTTGTCCTTGCAAAACCTCTGGAGCAACATATGGAATAATACCATATATTTCATTATCTTCATCATCAACTAATTACTGCTGATAGACCTTCAATAAAAATAAAAATATTTCCACAATGATATGAATATAATCTGTAATTATCATAAAATTTTGAGTAACGGGATTTTGAGTTATTCCATAATATATATTAATGTAGATTTGTCTACTTTTTTTTCTTTTAGACAATAAGAATGATATATTTTGAGCTAAAATAATAAATATAAATTAATAATTTTATATAAGCAATAATCATTACTAGGATAAGATATAAAAATACCTCATTTAACTAATTGAAACTCATGTTTTTAGAATTAAATCCTCCTTCGGCAATAAATTTTATATTATCGAATTTATCATATGGGATAAATTCCATCATCACATTACAATTGATTCTACAAAATTGTCAATAATTTTATTTCCGCTTGATATCATTGTTTTTGCTCGTTTTTCTTTGCAAGCTCGATGAATATCATTAATAACTTCTACTGGTGGTGTGAATTTAACTTATCAATTAGTTTTTTTTTTTTAAAAAAACCACATAACTAATATTTGTTTATCGTTACTTTGAAAAATACACTTTATTTATTTGGAGTATTTTTTTTAAGAAAGATTCAAAAACTTAAGAAATGTTTATGGTTTATGAGGTTTTTGTTTTTTTTCCTAAGAATGTCACAATAGAATTCTTTGGACGAATTTCATAACACAAATATTCCATAATAAAGTTCGGTCACACATAATTTAAAATTAATTACTAATGCAACTTTTCGGGACATCCCTGATCATCCCGAATCTTTCTAAATAGATAATGATCTTCAAAAGATTGTATTGTAATTTTAAATAAACGAATATGTTTAACACTTTAAAATATATTAAACCGTGATAAGGTCTGACGATTGAATGCCGAAATTATTTGTGACTTATTATACTGTTAAAGATCACGTCTTCTAGTTATGTACACTAAAAAATAATAAGAGACTTTCTAAATGATGTGAAATGATAAATTAACATATCCTTTAATGTTGCGGGTAATACTTACCTGTTATTAATGCAACGATTGGTTTTTGTTGTATCAGTTGAATTATTGAAGACGGCTTTTTAACGATTAGGTGATGTCTGAATATAAATGAGGTCTTTGCAATAACACTCGAGGACACATAATAACCTAATAGAATTTTAAGTTTAGTTACTTCTTAGAAAACTCATTATATCAGGTGTTAAGTTGATTTTTTCTACCTCAAAAAAAATAATAGAGTGAAAAATTATATTCTTACTAATTTTAAGTTCATATAGCATTAAAATACCGTCCATTCCCATGACAATTTGTAGAAAATTTTTTAATTTATAGACCTCAAAATATAGTATAATAATCGTTAATAAGTGCTCGTCCCTGAAATTAACTATTACTACCCGTTATGATAAAGTGAAATCCACTCAAAACATAATTTAAAAGGATTAATTTATTATTATATTTTCTTCTTAAAAGAATGTTGTTTAATTTAATTCAAAAGTTGTTTCAAATGCATACAAGCATTGCGCATTCATTCATATTTTATTTTCTCATTAAAAAATAAATTGGCTTTTACTAATATCCAAAAAATTTTATTTATAAATTAATAAAAAGCGTATTTTTTTGTATTTTTAAAAAATTATTTTGAAAAAATCAATTTTTTTTATTTTTTTTTAAAAGGGTTTCAATAAATTTTATTATCGATATTTATTAGTTTAAAATTCTTAATATCTGATATATTTACGATTTTCAATTTAAATATTTGAATAAATAAACGTGCGCAAATAAATAATAAAAGTTTTATTTTAAAACGAAGTTTGTCAATCATTTATGAATTTCGGTATCATAGCGTAATGTGTTTCTTCTTTTACTACTTTGAACAAAAAAAAAAGAATTTTTTTTTTAAATAAGTGCATAAAAAAGATATTAATAAAGTAAACTTTTTCTCTAAATAAAACTTTGAAATTCTGTACGCCAAAATAATAACGAAGATTATAGGGAGAAATTCATGCACTATCGGGAGTACATATATGGTTAAATTACTTTAATAATAAATGTAGTACAATTAACCGAGTGTACATAAATTTTTTTTAGCCAATAATTTTACAATTTTTAATATTGGATCCAATAGACACAACAGAACGGTATGCCGGTGTTGCGTTAAATTTTTTTTTACCCACGTGATAATCCATTTGTTTATCTTTTGCACTAAAAAAAAAGCCCAACATTTATGTAAAATTCTATCTTCTTCCATAATTGTTTACTTTATATAATTTGTATAATTTGTTTATCACTTTACTATAAAAAAAAAAATTTTTTTTCCCTCCCCTAAAAATATGACTTACGTCACAAGACTATCCGTTAGAAAAAATAAGCAAGGAAAAAATGAAATAAATAATAAAAATAAAAAGAGGTAATTTTTATTTAATAAATAAGTTTTTTTTTTAAAAAAAAAATAAAATTTTCAATTAAAATATCTTTTAATATAAAATTTGAACATTATTAATGAAAATATATTTGTTATAAATAAATAATTTTGAGTACATTAGTAATGGAAAGAGTCGCAATAATCAGAAGCAAAAAAGAAAAATTTCCACTTTACCTCCGCAAAAACCTCAATATGTTAAAGTATATATTAATGATATTTTAGCTATTAAAAGTCAAGATGGAGAAGAATACGCTTTATTATCTTATTCTGGTAAAAAAAAAAATAAGTTTATTTGAATATTTTGTTAATAAATTTAAGTAATAAATTTAAATTATGGGTTTAATTTCTTTTTTATCAAGATCCGAACTTGGAATCAGATTGGCAACCAATACGTAACCTTCGAAATGCTAATGATCTCGTTAAAGACTTTCGAAGTAAATTGACTCAATCTCAAGTCGAAAATTCTAATCCAAATCAAGTAAGAAATGCTTTATTTATTTTTAATATAATCGGTTCAAGGATATATTTCTTGAATTTATAATATTATTTACAGTAATTAAAATCATAAAAGCCTATTATAAGTAAATGAACGTTAACATAAAATCTTATAACTAATCGAAATATTTGATTTTTTCCTCTTTTTATAATAAGATGATAATTGATGAAGAAAATTGTAGACATCATAGTGATTTTAGTGAATCCACAGTAACATCTCCCGATACAATTTTCGACCAAGATTAAGTGTAATCGGTGATAAAATTGGACTAAGAAAGTTCCAATAGGTAAAAAAGTCTATTTTATACGAAATATATATTGAATATTAACAATAAAATATTGAAAGATCATATTATATTGATTTTTAAATAGAATGGAAGAATTCTTTTATTGGAATTATTTCATATTTTTAGATTTTCTCTCTCTCTCTCTCTCTTTTTTTTTCTTTCAATGTGATGAAGGTTAACAAGCCGAACAATTCAATCGGAACATTCAGGATAGGTTTTTAGTAGATATTTTATACTATAGTATAAAATTTCTTCTGTATTACAAACATTATTGAATAATTAATTTTTTTTTTATAATGGATTAAAAACCTAATTGCTTTGTGGTAAAAAATTTGAAATTAATAGATTTTAATTAATATTAATTTACTTTTAATTTAAGAGAAAAAAACAGAAAATCATGAAAAAATTATGAATTTAATGAGATTTAAAATAGAGTAAAATAGAATGAATTAATTATTATTAATGTTATTAATCAAAAAAAAAAAAGTATCAGATATTTATTTTATCGAAATAATTAATAAATGTTTTTTTTTGCAAGTTTCATTATCAAAATATTCAAATATTCTTTTGGGAATCACTTTACAATTGATAATATGAAAGTATGAAAGTGAAATCATAAAAATAATAATAATACAACAAAGAATAATAACATGTCATTAAAATTTAAGATATCAGATTATCAGATCAATTATTCTTTATATTTCCTAAGCAATTTTTATCAGGATATTTTTAATCTCATGATCACATTTTGAATGAGTAATGTATGATTGATTATAAACAAATTGAAATAGATATTAATCATGATATTAGATCTAATTGATAGATTCTTTAATATTTCTTGTGAAATAAGTTGAATTTAGTTTGATATATAATAAATTTAACAAATTTGAAGATATTTTATTCAAAGAATGAACTTTGCAATAATTCTTATTGAAAAGTAGAATATGCTGAATATGCTTATTGCTTTTTTCCTTAATCAAGTTGTCAAATAAGTAAAAAACATTTTTGCAATATCTAGATCCAAGATTTTTCATGATTATAAATCTAAATAATTGAAAATAGTGCATCATTATCCATTTATCACAATTTCAATATATCAGATGAAATATAGTAAGTAATATTTGCAAATTTTTAAGAATTCAAATTAACTAGATTTAACTTTTAAAAATTCTATTTGATATATGAATTTATTAAAATAAAGAAATTACTTTTTTTCTTGGCAAATTTTTTCAGCCAATTGAGAAATTAGTTCTCATATGTCGGAACTTTGAATTATTAAATCTAGTTAGATTTAAACAATCTTATTATTGGCAATTTTAGAGCCGATCATTTAATAGTTTGATTATTTAATCAATTTGATTATTGTTAAAAAATTAATATCTTTTATATTAACAAAATAGAACTTTTGTCAACTTTATGAATACTTTAACAAAGGTTTTCAAATTCCATATCAGAAACAAATTCATCTTAATATTTTATTCAAATTTTAAATTTTGGATTATGATGTTGGATGTATTTATGCATTAAATGATGAAAGAGAAGCACGTAGATAAATATGCAGATGTAGTATAATTGGATTACTACGAGAATAATTAATTAGTCTTTCAGTTGATAACCCAACAAAAGGATGTTCAAATTATCGGACATAAAATATCAAAGTAGATATAATCAACCATTACCAATGATTTGTAGAAAACAAGTTCAACTTGATATTTCACATCACTGAACAAATTAATGATCTATATATATACTGAACCCTAGAAAATTTGAATTTATGGGATACATATTAAAGTTCGAATTTTGAATTATAATATTTGATTTAAATATCGAAGCGTATATAATCATCATCACAATTTCATTAATGATATACTGTACGTATGAAACAAATTAATCTTAATATTTCATTCATATTTTTGAATTATAATATTGAATTTAAATATCGAAATGGAATATCACCGCTACCTTAAAGTCAATTTAAGATAATCATTTATCACCGCTACTTTAAAGTTGATTTACATAAGATAATCATCATCACCGCTACCTTAAAGTCAATTTCTAACTTAAAATCAATTTACGTAAGAAAGATCTGGAATAAATCATATAATCCCTGTCGCACTAAGTGTCACTCATGATCACCTTTATACTAATTTTTAAAAATTGCGAGTGGTTAGCTGAGTTTATAAATGACCGGGAATCTTCGTTTATTTATTTCCCGGCCTCATATAGATAGCCGGAAAATTACTAATTTTAATTTAAAATAGTTAATATTTAATGAGTGGCACGCTCCAAGAGATTACCCATTTATTTCATGAGAAGGTTCATGAAATAAATAGTATATATTATCAAAAATGACATGTAATTTCGATTTATGGGTAATGGGTAATGTAATTTATATTTGGAAATATTATTATTTTATTTTATAAAATAAATGTTCTTTTTATTTCTTCTATAAATAATAATGAATACAATATAAATTAATAAATAAATTAACAAAAAAAAAAAAAAATCTTTCCTCTATTTTTTAATAACTTGAAATACTTCATAATCATCGATTTCAAAGGTTTCAGAATCATGAATTTTAGTAGAATAATGTTTTAATTTACAACTTTTTAAAAATATATATAAATCACCAAATCCAAAACCTTGACCTCTATTATTATCATCTAAAATTGCATAAAAACTATCTTTAACTCTACTTAAAATAATTTTTGAAGAATCTAAATCATTTGAATAAAATGAAAAAATAAAACTTTGATTAGAATTAAGATAACTACCTGATCCACTCCATCTTATTGGATTATAACCTCCAATAATTTTATTTGAATTTTTTAATTTAATTATAACTAATGTAGCCCCTTTATTATTACATTTTGTTCTAAAGATTTCTACTCCAAATCCATCTTTACTACCACGTAAAAGTAAATTATATTCATATTGACCATTTTTAAGTGTATTTGGTAATGTTTCTTGTCCATCATCAATCCAATATGATAAAAGATTAAAATGTTTGGTTGTAATAATTGATGATTCGGATCTTTTATTATTTTGAGATTTTCTTGGTGGTAGAACTTTTGTTGCTAATTTACAATCTGGAACAATATAATATGAAAGTAAATCTTCTTCAAGTTCTTTAGGAAGTAATTTACCTAAAGGTCGAACTTTATAATAATATTCTTGAGGTGTCATTTGAAAAAATCGAATATGTTTAATGAATTTTGTTAAGGTCTTTTTTAAAATACCATATTCATCAAATCCCCAAGTTGTCATATCTGCACTAAGTGTAGAATTCTTTGCAATACCCCATTTAACCAAATTTTCCCAAATATTAACCTCTTCCATTTTAAGATTATCAAGTTGTATAAATGTAATTAAAGTTTCATCATCTAATCTCCAAAAATCATTAGAATCTATCAATAATTCAGGTTCTTGATTCATAATATTATTACAATATTCTTCAAGTTTAGAAAATATACCTTTATGTTGAGAAATTATATTAAAAAGTTTAACCCCATTTTGAACCATCCAATCATGATTTAAATGAATAATATGTTGTTGAAGATGATCAACAAGTTCATAAAGGTTCATCTCATCTGCTGCAATAAGTAATTCAATAAGATTACTTTCAACATTAATTGCGTCTAACGCAATTGTTCCAGTATAAATATATCTATAAAAAATTTTTTTCAATATTTTTAATATACAAATTTATTATCAAAAAAAAATTTAAAAGTATTCATAATTTACCTTAATATAATTTGAAATACAATTGCGGATACATTTGGTTTTTTAAAAATATAAAAATCTCCTTCCTTTTTAGCCCAATTTGAAGAAAATGCGGAACGAAAATAAGTTGACCTTGCACGTAATATAACTGAATGTGCATTAAAAATTTCTGTTTCAGAATCTTCTCCAACTTGTATTTTTACATTATAATCATCAGCTCCATCATAAAGTTCACTAATATCTCTTAAAAGTGTATCAGTTAATGCTTGACGAGTCATTTTTTTTTTTCTTAAAAGAAAAAGGGATTATCGTTTGAAAAAAAATGGATATCATTTCCCATTATATGCAATGCTATTTAAATGATTTGTCGATCATTATTGTTGTCTATAATTGTATTTTCACATGATCATACGCAAAAATAATAAAAGTATCATGCGTTAAATAACTCATAATTAAAAGACGAATTACATCACACTTTAAATCCTAAACTAACATATTCGGTGAATTATTATATAATAAAAAAAAATTTTTTTTATTTTTTTTTTACACGATCATCCCGATACTAGTAAATAAAATTTAAAAAGTTGAACAAAATTTATTTTTAAAAATGTAGTCGTTAAAGATTTTCAAATGCAAACATAACAAATATAAATCTCAATTTATCAGAATTATATAAAAGAATAAATTTATTATTATTTTTTTATATGTTTTTGTTTTGAAAAATAAAAAAATAAAAAATGTTAACTGTTAATACTTTTCCAGCCAAAACCTCGTGATTATCTGATATCTAACCTTATTAATATTGGTATAATTTCATTGATAACAACATGTGATCACCTTTAATTTTTAGCCGCAAAATGGTGTTCTGTCGATCATCCGGATCCGATTTGGAATTCCACGAAGATCGATGTACTCCGGATAATCGGCGATCACGGGATGCGATTATAATAATGACATTCTTCATATAAACACGTTTTTGGAATAATTTTAATATTAAGCCAGGAAGGTGCATCATTAATTCCAAAAATGCGCCCATATGTTCTCAATAATCTGAAATTTATTTCCATAAAGTATCGTTTAGGTATAACAAGACATTTAACAGTAAATTTTCTTAGTTATGTCGAGTTACGAACAAAAATATTATAAATATTATTAGCGTATTATTGTTGCTTATAATGAATGTACGTAGAACAAAAATTTTTATGTTAATTATGCAAAATTCGCGGATAGATTACATGAATTACCCTACTTTATGTATTATTTATTTGGGAGGAATAGGTTTTTTTTCTCGGGAAACAAATTCTAGCGTTCTCTCCTCATGAAATAAATAGGTAACCCTCTGGAGCGTATCACTTATTAAATATACTATAACATATGACTAACTCGTTAAAGATTTCCACGAAGATTTCCGTTATTTATAAACTTTGTTAATAGTTCGCAATTTCCAATAATTAGTATGAAGGTGACACTTAGTGTGACAGGGGATTATTTTATTAATCTGAAAATCCAAATCAAAAATTATCAAAATTATTCAAAATTTATGAATCAATAAAAATTTTACCCAATTAAGATATTATAGGTATTATGTTGTTAATATAATGCGTTTGACAGTTCTTTTTCAAATTTCAATATTTTATATATTTTTTATTTTTATTAATATATTACATTAGAAATTCTTTTCGAATTTCAATATTTTGTAAAAAAAATAAAAAATTTGTTGAATAGAAAAAATTTAATTATTAACCATTTTTGAGTTAAATATTTTTTTATCAAGAAAAATTTAGTTATGTCACCAAACAATAAAGATGATCTTTTCAGTTTGTATACATAATTATATTGCTCAAAGTATAGTTAAATTGCCTCAATAACTTTTAGGTTTAAATTAATATAGGCTAAAGATGCAAGTATGCAATTATACTGCAATTATTCTTAAAATTAAAGCTAATAATGTTAAACTGATTTGGTGATTCCAATTAATTCTATTATATAAACTATACTTATTATTCCTTTTTTACAACTTGAAACACTTCATAATCATCAATTTCGAAGTTTTCAGAATCGTGAATTTTAATAGAATAATCTTCTAATTTACAGCTTTTTTCAAATATATCTAAATCTCCATAACCAAATCCATGGTAGCGTCTATCGATATTACCATCACTAATTGCAAAACCACTGTTTTTAACTCTGCTTAATTTAATTTTTGACGAGCATAAATTATTTGAAAATGAAAAGATAAAACTTTTATCTGTTTTAAGATATTTATTAGATCCACTCCATTTTATTGGATTATATCCTCCAATCATTTTGTCCAAATTTTTTAATTTAATTATAACAATTGTAGCTCCTTTATTATTGCATTTTAAGTGAAAATCTTTTGGTTCAAATCCATCTCTACTTCCACGTAAAAGCAAATTAAATTCATATTGACCATCTTCAAGTGGATTTGGCAATAATTCTTGACCATTTTCAATCCAGTATGAAATAAGGTTAAAATGAGTTCTCTTAAGAATAAATGAATCAAATACATACTGAGATTTTCTAAGTGGAAGGACTTTTGTGGTCAATTTGCAATCTGGAACAATAAAATATAAAAGTAGGTCTTCTTTGATTTCTTTAGGAAGCAATTTATCTAGAGGATGAACCTTATAATAATATTCTTGAGGTGTCATTTGAAAAAATCGAATATGTTGAATAAATGGTGAAATAGTTTCCTTCAAGATCTCATATTCATTAATAGTCCAAGTTGTCATATCTGAATTAAAAGTAGAATTCTTTGCTATACCCCATTTTATTAAATTCTCCCAAATTACGATTTCTTTCATTTCTAGATTATCAAGTTGAATAATTGTAAGTAAGACTTCATAATCTAATCCCAAAAACTCATCAGAATTAATATATAATTTTGGGGTTTGAATCATAGTATTATAGCATAATTCTTTAAGTTTAGGAAAGTTTACTTTTCGACATGAAATAGTATTAAAGAGTTTAATGCTATTTTGCATAATCCAATGATTATTACAAAGATGCTCAGTAATTTCACATAGATTCATCTCATCTGCTGCAAGAAATAATTCAATAAAATTATTTTCTACATTAACTGT
Source organism: Rhizophagus irregularis (assembly GCF_026210795.1). Classification (NCBI taxonomy): domain Eukaryota; kingdom Fungi; phylum Glomeromycota; class Glomeromycetes; order Glomerales; family Glomeraceae; genus Rhizophagus; species Rhizophagus irregularis. The sequence goes on along the minus strand of NC_089445.1, from coordinate 3,063,257 downwards.
TTCGAGTTCAACTATTCCAGTGTAAATATATCTAAAAAATTAAAAAATTAATTTACTGTAAAAGCCACTAGTTTAAAAACAAACTTATTATCCTTTAAAATTAATTTACTTACTTTAATATGATTTGAAATACAATTGGTGTTACATTTGGTTTTTTTAATATATAAAAATCTCCTTCTTTTTTAGCCCAATTTGAAGAAAATGCAGAACGAAAATAGTTTGACCTAGCACGCAAAATAACTGAATGAGCTTTAAATATTTCCATTTTTGAATCTTCTCCGACTTGTATTTTTACATTATAATCATCAGCTTTATCATAAAGATTACTAATATCTCTTAAAAGTATATCAGACGAAGTTTGGCAAACCATTTTTTTTTTTCAAATATAAGTGATAAAAGTGAAGAAAATTTTGTTTTAATAATGATACTCCCTATTATACTTTATTGTAAGTAATTTAGCTGATCACAAATGAAACGATATATTTCATTTTTATATAATCATGCATCAAAAAATGAGCATAGTATTTAATGTCTAATAAAGTATTTTGTATATTTGCCTTCATGCTGACTCATACTGAGCTTATATTTTATCTAATACATAACTTTACTAGAAATTTTATGTGCTACAGTTAAAAATGGTAATTTACTTGTAAGTAATTTGGCTTGATCACAAATGAAACAATGTATTTCATTTTTATATTGATAATGCATCAAAATGTTTGAGACATAGTATTTAATGTCTAATAAAGTATTTTGTATATTTGTCTTCATAATGATTCATACTGAACTTATATTTTGTCTAATATATAACTTTACTAGAAAGAGTTATTTTTTTACTTTTATGTGCTACAAGTTAAATATGGTAATTTAATAGGTAATGTATACTGAATAAATATTTCTTGGTACTAGTACTGGTTCACTAGAATGGTGACTGGGCTTATTTATTTTATTTCAAATAAAAAAATCAAAGAAAGATTGTAATTATTAACACTGTGCAATTTATATAGTGAAACCTTTTTAATTACATTTCTTACTTATTTACATTATTTCAATTTCACATAAATAGATTACAAAATCTTGTTTGATGAAGGTGTGAAATTTGGAAATAGTTTAAGAATTATATTATCAAATGTTTATTTATTAGCTAGGCCATTCCAAATTAATTGTTTGTTTAATGTCCATATTTTCTTAAAAAATCCAGAGGGGAGGGGGAGTCAAAATTAGGGTTGGATCAGTCCTAGCAAAGACTGGTCCTGCGTCGGTCTTGGGACTGATCTTCACGATATTTGGTCTGAGATCTGAAGACCAGTCTGGACCGGGGACCGATCCCATATTATTAATATCCAATAAAAATGAGCCAAATTTTTGTGCTTGATAAAGTATTTGAAGTAGAGGATTGATAGACCCAAGAGATTTATTAATTAAAATTGAATGAAACTGAAAAGCTATTAAGGCATTATACTAAATTCAAATTTTGCAAGATGAGCATGATTAGAGGAAATTGCAGAATTATGTATAAGAAATAAAGAATTTATAAAAAACACACTTTAACAAGTAAAAATTATGCTTAAATGATGCATATCGGCGGATTTGTTCACCCTCTAATTAACATGTTTATTTTAAGGTACTTTTGTTACACAAATTATTGCATATGGTGCAGTAGGACCTGGGACGAACATTAAAAAAATTTTATTTGGTTTTATTAATACAATAATTTGATAAATTTGATAAATAGTTCTTTTAAGCCAAAATACAATAAATATTATTCTTAGCAATACTGATAATATCTGTTGTGGAATCTCACTTTATACAATAGCTTCTAAATCTTTTTTGTGTAAAAATCAATAATACATATGCTTACAATTTGTTTGAATATAAAAGTTCCTATTTTGTCTACAGCAAGATAAATAAGAATTAATAATATGTTTTGAAAAATTCAAAAAATGGACAATTTTATGAAAGTTATTATAAAAAAAAAATTTTTTAAATATTAAATGAGTCTTAGAATACTTTTATAAATATTCATAGCTATTGTGTCTATATAAATTTTTATTTTACTTTTTGTTTTATTAAAACATACTTACTTTCTAATAATACACATTAAAAATACTATGCAGGTGAGAAATGGGTTTTTTGTTAACGAAATGGGTTTTTTTGTGTCTATTTTACGTTAAATAATTTAAGTTTCGCAAATGTAGATTTTCACTCGACTTATTATTTAGTCAAGTGATATTCAATCAGGTGATTTCATGACATTACAAACCGGTTTTGGGTGACGGATATTATGAAAATCATTCAAAATTTAGCATTATGCAAAAGTGAACAAATCCGCTGATATGGTTAATATCTTTTTAAGTAAAAAAAAAAAGTTAAATGTTAACATTTTTTATAATAAAATATTTATGCAGATCTTGAGAAATTTATTTGTATTATGGCTTTTAAACAAGGGTATTGCTAAATATCACCAGTGGTGATCGTCACCACATGTAAAATATTTTTTGAATTTTCAAAAATTTTTGACTGAATATTCTTCTAATTATAATATAAATATTATTACTATATGTAAATTTATGAGTAGAACATGTTTCCCTTAGATTATAAAGGCTATTGTTTAGATAGTTTTTGAGAAAAACAGGAAAGTTTGATTTTATAAGTAAAATACAATTTTTTGTTTTAAAAAAGGTTTTTTATAGTCAAATTTTCAAAATTTTAGTGTGATTAGTATCTACTCAGGTTTGTGTTACACATTTATTATTTACTTGAAATTTTTGAAAAGAAATTTATGGTGTGTTTTTTAACTCTGGCCAAAATTATAATTTTCGGCCAGAATTAAGTGGTGTGGTGACGATCACCACTGGTGATATTTAGTAATACCCTTTAAACAAAATATTTATTTAGAATAGTTTTCTTTATTTATTATGTAAATAAAACAAAAGAATAATATAATATAAACAATATGAAATACTAATGAATTATTAATGAAATATTAAAAAAAATGGTTTATAACCAAATAAAAGCCAATATTACTTTTTTATAATTTGAAACACTTCATAATCATAAATTTCAAAATTTTCAGAATCATGAATTTCAGTAGAGTAATTTACTAGTTTACAACTTTGTTTAAATATATATAAGTCTCCACGACCAAATCCTTGGTTTCTATCATTATCATCTGAAACTGCTGAGTCATCATGTTTAACTCTACTTAATATAATTTTAGATGATTGTAAATTATTTGAAAATGAGAAGATAAAACTTTTATCTGAATTAAGAAATCTATTAGATCCATTCCATTTTATTGGATTATATCCTCCAATCATTTTATCCAAATTTTTTAATTTAATTATAACAATTGTAGCTCCTTTATTATTGCATTTTAAGTGAAAATCTTTTGGTTCAAATCCATCTCTACTTCCACGTAAAAGCAAATTAAATTCATATTGACCATCTTCAAGTGGATTTGGCAATACTTCTTGACCATTATCAATCCAGTATGAAATAAGATTAAAATGGGTTCCCTTAAGAATGGACGAACCAAATTTATACTGAATTTTTCTAGGTGGAAGAACTTTTGTGGCCAATTTGCAATTTGGAACAATAAAATATGAAAGGAGGTCTTCTTCAACTTCTTTAGGAAGCAATTTACCTAAAGGACGGACTTTATAATAGTATTCTTGAGGTGTCATTTGAAAAAATCGAATATGTTGAATAAATTTTGATATAGTTTCCTTCAAGATCTCATATTCATTAATAGTCCAAGTTTTCATATCTGAATTAAAAGTAGAATTCTTTGCTATACCCATTTTATTAAATTCTCCCAAATTACGATTTCTTTCATGTCTAGATTATCAAATTGAATAATTGTAAGTAAGACTTCATAATCTAATCCCAAAAACTCATCAGAATTAATATATAATTTTGGGATTTGAATAATAGTATTATAGCATAATTCTTTAAGTTTAGGAAAGTTTACTTTTCGACATGAAATAGTATTAAAGAGTTTAATGCTATTTTGCATAATCTAATGACCATTACTATAAAGATGCTCAGTAAGTTCACATAGATTCATCTCATCTGCTGCAAGAAGTTATTCAATAAAATTATTTTCTACATTAACAACTGTTCCAGTGTAAATATATCTAAAAAATTAAAAAATTAATTTACTATAAAAGCCAATAGTTTAAAAATAAACTTATTATCCTTTAAAATTAATTTACTTACTTTAATATGATTTTAAATACAATTGGTGTTACATTTGGTTTTTTAAATATATAAAAATCTCCTTCTTTTTTAGCCCAATTTGAAGAAAATGCAGAACGAAAATAGTATGACCTAGCACGCAAAATAACTGAATGAGCTTTAAATATTTCCATTTTGAATCTTCTCCGACTTGTATTTTTACATTATAATCATCAGCTTTATCATAAAGATTACTAATATCTCTTAAAAGTGTATCAGACAAAGTTTGGCAAAACATTTTTTTTTCAAATAAAAGTGATAAAAGTGAAGAAAATTTTGTTTTAATAATGATACTCCCTTTTATACTTTATTACATGTAAGTAATTTAGCTGATTAGTGATATGAATGAAATTTTGGTTGACAAATTAGATAATATTAGAAATGCTTATCATTTATCATTTGTCTAGTATACGAATAAGCAAATTTGGAGAAATTATGTCTAAAAAATTTGTATTAATGGGAGAGAATTAAAAAAAAAATTCTAACAAGGCGATATACATTTTATAAATTATCAAAGATTATTGCTATGGAAATGAATCTAGACTATGAAAGACGGGATAGACACATTCATAGCCAGAAATAAATTTAATAATGATAGCAAAATATCTTGCGTCCATAGATGATTTGTGGAGAAAAAAAAGTAATACTGAGGAGTTCTGATATGGAGTTTCGTTAGCTTGAACTTGAATTATTGAAGTCAAATGACAAAAAGGAATCAAAAAATGGGAAATTCTGTAAGAAGTATAATTACATCCAGATTCAATTAGATTTGATAAACATGGTTACGTTTGCTGGTTTAATTAATGTTGAAGAAGTGGTGATACATGATCTTTTATGGAAAAGAACCAAAGAAAACTAATAAATAAGTGTACAAATCTAAGTATATGGTACAATATAAACGTATTATATCGAATTTCAGGTAATTTAATTGTGCATAATATTATTATTATCATACAATAAGTCATTAACATCCTTTTTATTTTTGTTATTTGATAAGATAGTATGTGTATTTTAATTAGGGATGGCAACGGTCACGGTCAAAGACCTCTGACCGACCGTTTGACCGACCGGTCTGACCGACCGGTTAACCGACCGTTTGACCGACCGTTTAACCGATCCTGAAAACGTTTGCGAAACGTAATTTAATAAAAAAAAATGTTTCGCAAACGTTTTTTTAATTATTTTAATAGAAAACGTTGCGAAAACGTTTTTTATTAAGTATTTCAATTAAATTACGTTTCGCAAACGTTTTCAGGATCGGTTAACCAGTCGGTCAAATGGTCGATTAACCGGTCGGTCAGACCGGTCGGTCAAACGGTCGGTCGGTCGGTCAAAGGTTCTTGACCGGTTATGACAGGACCCAGAAATATATATATAGGGGTCAGGTGATGAAAAAATTTTTTTACTATGAGCTGTACGCATTTTTTCAGGGCCGGAATCATGATAATGTCAGTCGGTTACTATAATAGGAAATAAAATTCTGACCGGAATTATCAAAAATTATCTAAAAAAGGAAAGATTTTCATGATTTTTTTAGTTCAAAATACGCAAACTCAAACCTAACCCTTATATATATATTTCTGGGTCCTGTTATGACCGACCGATGACCGACCATGACCGACCGTTGCCATCCCTAATTTTAATTAAACAATTATTAATGACGTTAAAAATATAACTTTTTAGAATTTTATTTCATGTTCAAATTTTATTAAACGTCCTTTAGTTTTTTTCTGTATCATTTGGTTACATAATCCTGAAATTTTTTCGAGGAAGTATATTTCATATAAATATGTGAAATACCAACACTATAGACGTCGTATCATGCGCATTTCATCTAAAAAAAAAAAATTGGGTAATTTAAGAGTTTGTATAATATGAAACAAACTTTAATTTACAAAAAGTGAGTATAAGCCAATCAGGAGAAAAAAAAGTTTGTAATCACTCCATACATGAATCAAAAGCTCTTTAAATTACATTGTCAAAATTAAAAAAAATTTTTGATGCAAAATACATTTTCAAATCTTTCAAATTTGTTATCGCACCAGAAAATAAACTTTTATTGTATTCATACAATATACGTATAGACTTGCTAACTTAAATAGTATTGTGACTTCTTCGCTCGCCTATAAGAAATGATTACTAAATTAAGATGATGATGCATACAAAAAATTTAAGACGTGTGTCTTCAGCAACGCAAATTCCTTCCTTACACGTATTGTACGATACGTAAGAAGGTAAGGAGACCAATGTAGTAATAATTTATTACTTCTTTTACTTTGTAATGTATTATTAAGAATATTACATATATAATGAATTCATAATTATAAAGCTGTTGACCTTTAAATTATTCATAATTTCAATTAAATAGCGAATTCAAAAAATCAATAATTAAAAATTATTAGTAAAATAATAAAATTTAATAAATTTTGGGATGTGCAACAACTAATTGGATCGAATATTAACCCTATTAAATAAAAATCGTATAATCAAAAGTTCAAATCTAGCAAATCTAACAAACATGCTCAAACTTTAATTTTATCATTATTTAGCTTACTGATCCAGAAGTTCAATATACTGAAAGATTTTTATAATAAATACAAACTATCCATTAACTAATTAATAAATACTTTTAAAACGTGTTATAATTTTTCAACTGAAGGATCTAACGTTTTAACAAATACTATATAGAAGGGAAGACATTTTAGAATAAGAACAAAGATATTTAAATTCACAATAAGAACTATAAATTTTTTAACTTATATTCGCATTACGTATTGGATTGTACATAAACAGTATTTTTTTTTTACAGATTTTGAAAATATATAAAATCCATTATTTATAAAATTTTATTGGTTAACGCTGATATTTATCAGACTTTAAAAGTCAAATCTATACATATCACAGGTATTCTAAATCCATAGTCTTTAAATTTACGTTATTGATTATTAATACCTTTTTATAAAAAAGTACAATTTATAATATAAAGCATGTTCAAATTTTTTTCTCAAGAAAAATTTCAATAATAATTTTTCAATCTTAGCAAATTTATATATCAATAATTACTCTTTATTTAGATAATAAAATTTAATTTTACAATTTTACTTTTAATTGCAACTAGTAAAAAAAAAAAGAATAAACTTCATTATTATCATTATTTTTCTATGACTTGAAACACTTCATAATCATCAATTTCAAAATTTTTTGAATCATGAATTCTAGCAGAATAATCACTTAATTTACAACTTTTTTTAAGTATATATAAATCTCCATGACCAAATCCTTGATTTCTTTTAGTATTGCTATCAGAAATCGCGTAGTATTTATTTTTAATTCTGCTAATTATAATTGATGATAAGTCTAAAATATTTAAATAAAATGAAAAAATAAAACTTTTATCTGTATCAATCCAACCAGCTGATGCACTCCATTTTATTGGATTATATCCTCCAAGAATTTTGTTTGAATTTTTTAATTTCATTATAACAATTGTAGCTCCTTTGTTATTGCATTTATATTGAAAATTTTCAAGCTCAAATCCATCTCTACTTCCATGTAAAAGTAAATTAAAATTATATCGATTATTATTAAGTGGATTGGGCAATACTTCTTGCCCATCATCAATCCAATATGAAATAAGATTAAAATATTTTCTTGTAATAATAGATGAACCAAATATTTTATCATTTTGAGATTTTCTAGGCGGAAGAACCGTTGTAACCAATCTACAGTCCGGAACAATAAAATATGAAAGGAGGTCTTCTTCAATTTCTTTAGGAAGTAATTTACCTAGAGGACGGACTTTATAATAATATTCTTGAGATGTCATTTGAAAAAATCGAATATGTTGAATAAATGGTGAAATAGCTTCCTTCAAAATCTCATATTCATTAATACTCCAAGTTGTCTTATCTGAATTAAGATTAGGATTCTTTGCAATACCCCATTTTATTAAATTCTCCCAAATTATGATTTCTTTCATTTCTAAATTATCAAGTTGGATGATTGAAAGTAAAACTTCACTATCTAACCCCAAAAATTCATTAGAATCAATAAATAATTTTGGGTCTTGAATCATAATATTATTACACAATTCTTCAAGCTTAGGGAAAACTCCTTTTCGGTGGGAAATAGTATTAAAGAGTTTAACAGCATTTTGTATAATCCAATCATCATTTAAACGACTTAAATCAATAATATGTTGTTGAAGATGCTCAGTAAGTTCATAAAGATTCATCTCATCTGCTGCAAGAAGTAATTCAATTAAGTTATTTTTTACATTAACTGTATCTATCGCAATGGTTCCAGTATAAATATATCTAAAATTTAAAAAAATTTATTAATGAAAATTAAATTAAATTTATCCATTAAAATTAATTTTAACTTACTTTAATATGATTTGAAATACAATTGGAGTTACATTTGGTTTTTCAAATATATAAAAATCTCCTTCTTTTTTAGCCCAATTTGAAGAAAATGCAGAACGAAAATAGTTTGACCTAGCACGCAAAATAACTGAATGAGCTTTAAAAATTTCCTCTCCTTCGACTTTTATTTTTACATTATAATCATCAGCTTTATCATAAAGATTTCTAATATCTCTTAAAAGTGTGTCAGACAAAATTTGGCAAGACATTTTTTTTTAAAAAAATAAGAGAAGGAATTTTTATTTTTTAACAATTATTTCCCTTTTTAAAGGCAATTTGTCGATCACTGTTTATTTGTTCCCTCACATGACCATTCTTCGATTGTATGACAAAAAGATTGGCCATCGGTAGTGTTAATCGAATAATCACATGACCGGCGATCATGTTACGAATGTTACGAATGTTACGAATGTTGCAAATGTTACGAATGTTTAATATGTTTAACATGTTAAACATATGCAACATATTAAATATATAACACATATTTAACATATTACATTTGTTAAATATATAGCATTTATTTAATATTCTTAACATGATTAGCATAGAATTTATTGTTATAAATACATGCGTTCTAAATCAATGTAATAATAGATAATTCTGTTATATTTTAATAAAAGCATTTATTAAATAAATTATCTCATTTTTATTTTTATAGTTTGTTATATTTGTGAGTCAAATATTGCGTCTGAGTGTATATGCCTGTGTGTGCAATACCGTATTCGCATTTGACTGAAATTTCATTTTATTTTATTGTGTAACCTTCGTAAATTGATCGACAGTGATACATTTACTAATATTTACATATAGTTATTTTCACTTTGCGTTCATTAATATTATTTAACATTTATTTTATTCAATTATCCTTCTGCTTACCATATACCCATACGCTTATTTTTAAGCATACAAGAACTGGCTTAACAAATTGGTGCCTTCTGCCAGAATCCCGATTTCCCATTATTTTAGTCCCCTTTTATGTTCCAAAACCATTTTAATCGCAACGATATACACGACGCTATACATAGACAATTAGGGCTAAATAACATAGCCACTTATCATCGTGATCTATCGTGTAATAATTGTTACCCATCTGAGATCCCCTTAACCCCTACTTTTCAACACTTTTTGGATTGGATTTCTTCTAATTATCCAGTCATAGAATATACCCGATACACTCAACAATACTTTGAAGAGGTTGCTTATTCAATCACTAACGCGGATATTGACAACGCCATACATAACCTATTGTTCAGTATCCGATACACTGACATAGAACCAATAGATTATACTCTTTTGCGTCAGGACCTTATTAACGCCTATAATCTAACTAACGGTTTTCAGCAAGATCCTAACGAAGTTCTCTATCAAGTCAGTGAGACTACCACCTCACCAGAACCTGAAGTTTTAAGTGATACCACATCAGAGAATTCCGAGGAAGAAATTCCCCATTTACATATTCCTTTACCACCTATATACAACACACCGAATAACCCAGCTCCAGTAATCCCACCGGTAATTAATATGGCTCAACCTAACCAGCAGGACTTTCAGCAATTACGAGCGGCAATTGCAGCACTAACCCAGGTATTGCCAAATACCAACAATGCTTTGGTCGGGAATACACAGGCCATTGCCAACCCTCCAGGACGAGAAGGAAAGGTGGCCGAATTGCCATCATTCTATGGAGGCAATCAGGACCCGGTCGCATGGCTGGAGGATTTTACTAGAGCTTGCAATGCTAATGGTATAGCAAACGGCCGTAAATTGGAAGTGGTACCGGCCTATCTTAAGGGTGCTGCTTCTACATGGTGGAATGCCAATCAGGCGCTACCAAATAATAACCCTAACAAGATCACTATATGGACCGGCAATAATAACAATACCGATTTTATTCAGAATTTCCCAGCGGCTTTTAGGACTCAGACTCTAGTCGAAATCTGGACTACAGAACTAGAGCAAAGACGACAACAACCTGGCGAGGATGTAAATACCTACGCCGCCGCCTTACAAGAATTATACCGAAGGGTAGAGACGAATGCTTTCGCCTATCCCGAAGCAATCAAGGCTCGGAAATTTGTAAACGGTCTATTGCCTGACCTATATGTCACCGTTAAGCCTCACAATGATCAAACGTGGAATGGCGCGGTGGATAGAGCTAAAGCGTATGAGTTAATGCATAGGGATCAGGGCGCTGTCAGCGCATACCTCAATAAATTTACGCCGATGACAACTACAGACCATACCGGCGATTTACTTAAGGCCATCCAGGATTTATCTAAACAAGTGCAGTCGATAGGTAATGGATATAGAGGCTATCGGAATAATAATAGTTTCCGAAATGCCAACCAGCAGCAGACGGTCCAAACAACGCAAGGTAGACCGAATCAGGTCGTATGTTATTCATGTGGAGAGCCGGGACATATATCTAGGACTTGTCCGAATAGAAATAATGTTGCTGGACGTCCCAATAATATTCCGAGGAATAATAATATCCCGCAACCAACAAATACAAATGACCAACTTGCGCAGATACAACAATTGCTGGCCCAATTGGTACCGCAAGAAAGTACCGAAGACCAGCATTTAAACTAGGAGGCGTACCTCAGGAGGGTGAGCGTACACGCCAGACAACAATTCCCTCGAATTTGACGTTATTGGAAACATATCCCGCTACGAGAACTACCCGAAGCAAATCTAGACTTGATCCGACTACTGGAACCGTAAAGGATAAACCTCCGGAAGAAGAGACAATAATACGAACCATACAAAGCTCTGGTAAATCTAAACAACCAATAAGGTCGACTGGAGTAAAGAAAGTCGAACCTAAGAAGGTGGTTAAGAAGAAGTCTGCCGCTGTAGCCCCAATTTACAAAATGGTAGAACCATATACGCCGCAGCAGTTCTTTGATCAAAAGGCCGATATTACGAATGGCCAGTTGCTGGCAATGAACCCAAAGTTCGGCTTAACAGTGGCCAAACAGCTAAGAAAACCGGTTGTTAGGACAAAAACTGAAGAACAAGATAAAAAACCGGTTAAGAAAGATGATGAAATTCCGAATAATGGAAATGTTTCCGAAGTTGAAGATCTCATGCAGGTGGCTAATACCGCCGGACCGAATGATGATCGAACTTCGGCATTATATTGTGAAGCCTCGATTAAACACATAAGATTCCCGCTGATCGTTGATTCTGGATCGGCTGGAAGTATTATTTCCTTATCATTATTGAAAGATTTAGATATGGAAATAACGAAAGCCTCAAAAACTATTATGGTGAATGTAAATGGAGAGCGTCGACGACCATTGGGCGCTGTAACTGACATACCGTTGAAGATACATGAATGCATCATTCCGATGGATGCCATTGTCACCGATGCTAATTCATATTCTGCTATAGTCGGAAATGATTGGCTGCGTAAGACCAAGGCCGTTCTGGACTATAACAACAATCGGATGACCATCAAGTGGAAAGATCAGGTTTTAGAAGTGACCACCGAATGTAGAGAAATGCCCCACCACATAACCAGCATCGAGATACCGAATATAGAAGCCGAAGAAGAGGTTGAGGATGAATCCGAAAAGGAAGTTGATGAAGAAGCCGTAGAAGAATCGGAAGAAGAATATGAAAGTGACAACGAGGAGACACAAGAGCAGCTATTCTGTAACGCCGGATATATTACTCAGGAAAAGGCGCAAGAAATCAAAGAAGAATTAAAAGAAGGAAATTTCGTCAGTAATGAATATTACTACCAGTATGAAGAAATTGAAAAAGGAAAATTTCATACCGGAAAATTGGACGAAGAACAACATCGGAAATTCGATGATTTTATGGAACGATATCAGAATCTGTTTGCCTGGGATCCTAACGACTTCGGAAGAACATCGGTAGTTACACATAAAATCGATACCGGAGAAGCTACCCCGGTTGGACAAAGATTCTACCGAACATCTTATCAAAACCAGCTGTTCATAAAAGAAGAAATACAACGATTGTTGAACGCCGGTTTAATAACTCCATCAAAAAGTCAATGGACTTCACCAGTTGTAGTGGTGGAAAAGAAAAACGGCAAGAAACGTCTTTGTGTGGATTATCGGAAGTTAAATCAAGTAACGAAACGAGACCGATATCCCTTGCCGAGAATCGATGACATGCTGGAAACGTTATCCGGATGTCAATGGTTTTCCTCCCTTGATCTTGCCAGCGGGTTTTGGCAGGTCGAACTTAGTCTGAAAGACAGGGAAAAATCGACGTTTATCACCCGTTTCGGAACCTACGAGTTTACGGTTATGCCATTCGGCCTATGTAATGCTCCCGCCACCTTCCAGCGCTTGATGGATACAGTATTACGGGACATATTGTGGCAATATGTTGTGGTGTACATAGACGATATTAACGTGGGCTCCAAGACGTTCGAAGAACACCTACAACATTTGGAACAGGTTTTTCTTCGATTAAAATTAGCCGGACTGAAGCTGAGTCCGGAAAAATGTTTCTTTTTCAAGGATGAAATCCCGTTTCTAGGACACGTTGTAAGCCGGAAGGGCATACAAACCGACCCTGAAAAATTAAAAACCATTAGGGAATTTCCCATACCAAGAGATTTGACGCAGTTGCGAGGATTTATCGCTCTAGCGTCTTATTATCGTAAATTTGTCAAAGGGTTTTCATCGATAGCCGAACCCTTGAATAGACTTTTAAAGAAAAACACCCCGTATATATGGAGTGACGAACAACATGATGCTTTTGAGAAGCTTAAAACATGTTTGATGACGCCTCCTATATTGGCTTACCCAAATTTCGAGAAGCCATTTATTCTTTATACAGACGCATCTACCTTCGCTTTAGGTGCAATTCTATCCCAGAAAGATGAAGACAAACGCGAACGCGTTATAGCATACGCAAGTCGCACTTTAAACAAGCACGAACGAAACTATAGTATAACAGAACTCGAGTGTCTTGCGGTAATTTGGTCAGCGAGACACTTTCACCAATATCTGCATGGTCAGAAATTTACGGTGATTACGGACCACGCTGCGTTACGATATTTAATGAATTTATCGAATCCTGTTGGCAAACTCGGACGTTGGTTAATGACTTTGAACGGCTATGAACTTGAGATTATAAACCGCCCCGGAAAACTTCACTCCAACGTCGATACATTAAGCCGAATAAGAACTTAACGCATCTTCGTTGAAAAACTCTATTAACCACCCGATTTGCATATATACGACGCCGATTTATTGAATTACCCATATTTTTGACTCAACATGGATTTAAACACCTACTTCTCACTCATACACTTTTTGACGACACACTCAATGCCAACACACCTCGATACGCAGCAACGTGCTTCTATTAAACGAAAATCGAGATATTTTATTATCTTGAATGATCAACTTTATAAAAAGAATAAAGTTAACCCCAATAGACCGATACGAGTTGCAAAAGAAAATGAAATAGAGGATATTCTATATCATATGCACTCGGATCCATTAGCAGGCCACTTTTCGATAGATGAAATGTATCGAAGGATAAAAATTCGATACTACTGGCCGCAAATGTTCAATGACGTTCGCCGATATGTGCGAACCTGTGATGAATGCCAACGAAGGGGCAAAAATCGCCGTAATGAACCTCTCCATCCGATAAAGGTCGGACAACCATTCGATAGACTAGGAATGGATATTGTCGGACCGTTGCCTAAGACGAAAAACGGCAACATGTATATTGTCGTTGCAACCGAATACCTGACCAAATGGCCGGAAGCCCGTGCAATTCCCAACGCTAAGGCATCGTCAGTTGTCTCGTTTTTCTACGAAGATATTATATGCCGCCACGGGTGCCCAAAAGAGCTATTAACTGACCGTGGGACGCATTTTGTAAACGAAATGCTAAACTCCTTATGCGAAAACCTTGGAGTTAAGCATAAATTGTCTACGGCGTATCACCCGCAGACTAACGGGTTGGTAGAGCGCTTCAACCGAACGTTATGTGAAGCCCTTGCCAAATACGCCAATACAAATAAAGACGATTGGGATTTGTACCTATCATCTGTTTTATTTGCATACAGGACGAAAAGCCATAGCACCACACGGCATGAACCTTTCTACTTGATGTATGGCCGTGATGCTGTGCTTCCAATAGAATTCGCTGTTTCCACTGCGCAAAGTAAATGCGCTGGGGAAAATTTCCAGGATGATCTCTTTAATCGAATTCACACCCTTACTGGAAAGGTGATAGTTGATCGCCTTGAAACACAAGATAATATATGCAAGGCGCAACAAAGGCAGAAAGAGCAACATGATGCAGGTCTTTCCGAAGTGCATTTTAAAATCGGAAACCTTGTGTTGCTATACCAAAGTCAACTAAGAGGCAAGCAAAAATTCCAAGAAAGATGGAAAGGCCCCTATTATGTGCATGAAATATTAGGAAATGGCGCATATAAGTTGCGCACAATTGAAGGAAAGGTTTTAAAAGTTCCGGTGAATTCGGAATGGTTGAAATTGTATCACCAACGCATATAGACTATCATGCATGAATGCATGATTGATGATATAATGAATGCATGCATTTAATGTATGCTAAAAAAAAAAAAAAAAAAAAAAAAAAAATTTATTTTTATATATATATATATATAGTTATTTATTATTTTTTTTTTGTTTATTTATTATTATTATTATTTTTGTTTATTGTTTATTGTTTATTGTTTATTATTATATTTATATATTGTTTAATTTAAAAAAAAAAAAAAAAAAAAAAAAAAAAAAAAAAATGGCCGAAATAAATGCTTATCAAAGAATCTTGGAAGATTTGCGACAATTACAGCCAACCGAAATTGTGGCATATCCGCCACCTTATACGATTACCGCAGGCTTGGAAGAAAAATTTGATTTAATCAATGCTGCCATAGAAAGGTCCAAGCGCATTGATGACCGAATATTAATGCTAGCAAATGTCTACTATTTAGGACATTTTCTGGAAGTAGAAATTCGGGATAATACAAGACGCGGTCAATTTCTACAACAATTATCTATACATTTCCGGACGATTGCTATCCGAACCTATTATATATTTGAGGTCTCCGGAGTTGAACAGATTATGAGGACAACCCATACAACCCCCACTATGATCCGGAAGCTAAGTACGGCAGAATATAAGGATTTGGTCTTTAAATCCATCGAAATTTTCAACGGGGTTGAAAATCCGGGAGGGAGTGGTGTTAATCGAATAATCACATGACCGGCGATCATGTTACGAATGTTACGAATGTTACGAATGTTGCAAATGTTACGAATGTTTAATATGTTTAACATGTTAAACATATGCAACATATTAAATATATAACACATATTTAACATATTACATTTGTTAAATATATAGCATTTATTTAATATTCTTAACATGATTAGCATAGAATTTATTGTTATAAATACATGCGTTCTAAATCAATGTAATAATAGATAATTCTGTTATATTTTAATAAAAGCATTTATTAAATAAATTATCTCATTTTTATTTTTATAGTTTGTTATATTTGTGAGTCAAATATTGCGTCTGAGTGTATATGCCTGTGTGTGCAATACCGTATTCGCATTTGACTGAAATTTCATTTTATTTTATTGTGTAACCTTCGTAAATTGATCGACAGTGATACATTTACTAATATTTACATATAGTTATTTTCACTTTGCGTTCATTAATATTATTTAACATTTATTTTATTCAATTATCCTTCTGCTTACCATATACCCATACGCTTATTTTTAAGCATACAAGAACTGGCTTAACAGTAGCATTGATTTTCTAAAGTCATTGTTGTGCCCCAAGTTGACGATTGCCCCAAAATTAACGATCGGCCTAAATTATCGGCCCATCTTTATAATGCCTTAAGAATTTTCAAAGCATTACTTTTCACATATAGTAATCATCGATGATTATCGCCAATTTGGGGCATATTGAGATTTGGGGCACAACATCATTATCTAAAATTAATTTATTTCGCTGATCGCTACCGTTAATTCTCTTTTTTTTAAGTAACCACATATCTTTTCCTGTTTTTCTTCATTTTAAAATAAATTTTCACCACGTGATTAATTAGGTTGAATGACATGAAGATCAACGTAACTATTTATTAAGCTTATTTAATTTGTTCCTACTGTAAACACAATAATTCTTTTTCAGCAGATCGAGAATTTTACCAAGAGGCTATTCTATTCTATTATTATTATTCAATATCATAGAATTGTTAAACATGAGATAATTTAAATATTTTCTTTTAAAAGAGACCATAACTTTAAATTTTCAGTTTAAGCCGTGTAAAGGATAAAATTATGATTTGTTTTATAATAATGATGATTAACAGAAAGTAATTTTTATTATAGGATATAATATTAAAAATCATTAAATTTTGAATATCTGAATATCAGTAAATAAATTAACAGATATCATATCATTAGTAGAATATAATATTATCAAATCAGTATCAAATCATTGTGAAACATAGAGATTAATTTATTTATTAATGTCATCCATTACTATTTATTCCTATGTATTTACAAAGATCGTGCATAAGAAAAAATGATTTTTTGAACATACCATATTATATTTACTTATAAATACCGATACATACGTCGCAACATGTCATATATAAAGAATTTTCATATACTTTAGGTATTATAAGGATTTACAATCATTTGTTAAACGTATAACGAATTTATAGATTTAGTCATATATTATATGATATTATTTTGTTAATATTTTAAAATCAATATAACTATTTTCATAATTTTGAAACGGAATTTATTTTGATAATAAATGATACTAATTTTTTATTCTTAAAATCTTGTTTAACTTGGAAATAGTATAGTTTGTATTAATGGTGCAACTTACAGTAAATATAATGCCCAAAGAATTTAGAACATTACATATAATAATTTTGGCCCGACCGTAGATATATTTCGTACTGTATATATCTCTGATTTTATTTTATTTTGACAAAGAAAAATGGAATGAATAGATTAAATACTAATTCCTTAAATGAATAAATAAATAAATAAATAAATAAAAACCAAATTATTAACAATTAATGTATTAAAATTTGTCATATTATAAAAATACGATCATTTATAAAAAAAATTTTAACTGTTTCACAAGAAATTAAATTGAGAAATATTTTAAATTGCCTTACATTTTTTGTCAAATTTCTATTTTTATTAAACGTCGTACAGATGATGATACAATCCATGTTACAAATTTATACTACCGAACGTTCTATTTGTGAAATTATTCTTAAGAATGTTTTCACCAAATTCTGTGATCCATAAAATCCATAAAAGGTTAATTTATTTTAATCATCAAGCTGATCACTTATTAAAGGAGAAAAGCGTTTAATTAATGGAAATTTCTAGCAAAATTTCCAGAATTCAAATAAAGAATTCTTCAATAACCTTACTATGTTATTTTTACTGTTAATAATAGAGAAATAAGTATATAAATACAAAGAGATCATATTTTGAAATTTAGTAATTTATCATGGATCAACAAATTAATTATAAACTAAAAATTGACTTGGATAACACGTCTTCAGTTAATATAGCACAAAATACATTTAAATCAAAATCCAAATATAAAAAATGTAGTGAATGCAATCGAAATAAAAGATATTTTAGTGAAACTCATCAAATTTGTTGTTTATGTTATGAAGCAAATAAAATTATTATACCAAGTGGAAATAAAGTTATTGATGATTTTATAAGGTATACAATTACAAATAGCTCTATACCACGTGGTAAAATGATATTTGTTCCTTATAATAAATTCAAAGATGTAGAATTTATTGCTGAAGGGGGATTCAGTAAAATATATAAAGCCACTTGTGTTGATGGCCTAACAACTAATTGGAATCCGAATAAACACAGGTTTAGTCGCTATGAAGGTACGGAGATATTCGCTCTCAAGGAGCTCAACAATTCCAAAAACATCAGTTCTAAAGACTTACATGAGGTATAATGTCCTATTTGATTTCCGATTATTAATATATGAAAATAATATTTTATAATTTTTTTATTTACAGCTCAAAATATTTTATGATATTAGTTTAAAAGGTGGCAATTATGTCAATATACATCAAGGGATCACACAACAAAATTTTATGATAATTACAGAATATTATGAGTTAGGAGATCTTACACATTATATAGCTAAACGTTTTTTTAATATTAGTTGGGAAGATAAGTTAAAGATGTTACGAGATATTGCAACTGGGATTAAAAATATACATGCTGCAAATGTTATTCATAAAGATTATCATAGCGGAAATATTTTTATTTCTTCTATTTTAGAAGTAATAACGGGTGATTTAGGAATAAGTAAACCATTAAATGATAATGAAGATAATGAAATATATGGAATTATTCCATATATTTCCCCTGAGATTTTTCAAGGACAAAAATATACTAAAGCTTCAGACATATATGGCTTTGGTATGATTATGTGGGAATTAATGACAGGCAGAAAGCCTTTTTGGGGCCAAAATCATGATGCAGAACTTATTATTAAAATATGTGTTGGTCTTCGTCCTCCAATTGTTACAAATGCACCTGAAGGTTATGTTGAATTAATGCAAAAATGTTGGCATTATGATCCAAATAAAAGACCAACAGCTCATGAACTTGAACGATTATTAGATATGATAAATTGAGTTATGAACATGAAAAAAATAATCCAACTAAAATCATTAATTCACCAGATATCGGGCCAATAACAAATAATCCAGGTGCTGTATATAAAAGCAGACCTTTAAGTGCAATGATCAGCTCTGCAGAATCTACAAGAAGTTTAAGAAGTCAAAGTATTAGTTTAAAATTTGGTAAGTAATTCGACTTTTAAATCATTTGATTGTTTCTGTACGATTATTAAACTTTTGTATACTATTCAAAAAATTTACGACCTAAAGACAAAAGAAAATTTAATGATAGCCTGCTTGAAGGTACTATAAACATTTTATACAACTGATCGAGTTGTTTGATTTTTTCAACTATTAATTTATTTTGAATTTAAAAATTTTTTAGAAAAAATCAACAAAAAGGTCAAATTATTTGAAAATGAAAATAATGGTAAAATGATTTTTTTAATATTTTATATATATGTAAATTAATTACTATTAACTTTTAGATTATTTGACAACAGAACTTGAATTAGATATTGATAATAATATACAATCTAGCAATAATGGTTAGTATAAATTATATATTACTCATCGTTATGTTTTAATTAAATTATAAATTTACGAATTAATTAATTTTGTTTATTACATAGATTATATCACTGAAGAAATTAATCTTGATATTGACACTCGCTGTGGTTTAAATTTTTAATCATCAACAGAAGATTGTATTTTTTATTTTTTCCTGTATATGATAATAATTAAATATCAATAAATATATTACTTCTCATTAATTATGTTTTATGAAAAGAACTCATGCATATTTAATATTTACATGTATATAACTGATAATATAGTTTCTTACATAACTTTTCACTGCCAACGTTTTTACTGTAGGGTACTCAACTAACTGTGAATTTACAGTAATTTAGAAAAATGCTTATACACAAATCTGAAATTCTTAAAATTCTGAAGCAAAACTGCAAAAGAAATGAAAAAATATTTGTCTAGTAGTATGCCAAATATGTTTAGAATTATCATATAAGCAAAACTATTTATCATTAAATTATAGTATTTAAAAAATAATAATTAACATTAAATAATAAATTTACTGTAGCAGCTGATCCATTTATCTGCCAAAAAAAGGCCACAGAATAAAATCAATAAAATTATTTATTAATAACTATTAATAAACCATGATGATAATAATTTATTAAATATAATTATAAAAGGTTATTATTTAATGATCATTAGTAAAAAAAAGCAATAAAAAAATTATTAAACAAAACATTCGTTAAAATTAGCTAACTAACTGTGGTAATCTGCAAATATACCAATCTGCTAATTTTTACTGAACCCAGCCACTGACCCATTGATCTGCCATTCTGAAATAAATAACCTATACCATTATATCATTTATACTTACTTATAGTTAAAAAAATCTTTTTAATTACTGTCAAATAAAATTACTGGTTTTATCATAAAGTCAATTTTGCAAGTAAAACTGATACTGACACATGTAACATGTTACAATTTTTTACTCAAATATGCATGTTTTTACATTATTACCAATTTATTTAACTCAACTCACCTAAACCAAAATTGTCTAAAACGAAGTACAGTATTTAAACAAATTTAATTTTCGGAGAAATTTCATATCCCATTTAAAAATTCATCGCAAATTCACCCTTGCCTATTTATACAATATCCTCAAATTGATCGTATGGACCCATTCAAATGATATATCATAGTAAGGATTAATTGTTAATTGCATATCTTGCTTGAATTAAATTATCAATTTTTACACTAGCTTGTATCAGATTGATTTATATGTTGCTCGCCACATTTTCACAATGTCCATTTTTGAAAATTAGTTATTCCATATAAATTAAGATTATTCTTGCAATTATACGTCTTAACCTATAAAACATATGAAAAAAAAATTATTGTATTTTATACTAGAAAAAAAACGAGTTAAATTAAAATCCATAGAGAAATTTCATACCTCATTTAGAAATTCATTAGTAATATTTTGTGAATTATATGGATATTTTTATTTGAGATCCTCATCCATTTCACTTCATAGGTAAATATAGAGCATTTACAGCATAAAAAAGATTTGCAAATATTTTGGCAAGAAGTTATTAAAGAATATGAAAAAAGTCAGAAAATTACTACTACTACATCTATTTCAAAAGCTAGTTAAACTTTCTAAAATAATCAAAAGTAAATCACTTATAATATTACCAATATACCAATAAGGATCTAGATAATAGTATTAAAACTTTTGCAAAAGCTGAATGCATTTGTAAGATCATAAGTGATTAATGTTGCTGCCCAAAACTCATTTAATGATAAAATTCAAAAATCTGAAACTCAAAAACTTTATTTTTAATGAAAAAATTGGTAAATCTGAAACTTTCCTAAATTATAATTAGTTTCAGAAAAGCATAAAAACAGTTTAGGCAATTAAGTTTTATTATAAAAATTAGTTCAGATTGAATTTTGACTAAACTAAAATTTTGAAAAAATAGTTTTGGCAAGCGTCCTTATAAGTGATTATGGAAATAATTTTAAAACTTAATTGAGGTAAAATGGAAGAAGTAAACTATCCTATTCTGCTTTTATTATTATTGTTGAAATTTCTTATTAATAATAGCAGTCAGTTGCCATTTTATCTTTAAATCTTTATTATATTAGTTATACTTGCAAATTTAAATAAATCAAATTATTTATTTAATGATTTTATTTACTTTCAGAAATGTTATTCTTCAAGGAATAAAAGTGCAATTTATTATAAGTCTTCTCAATACTAAAAAGGAGCAAAAGGAAATAAATTTTAAGATACAATTTTTAATTAAGAAAATTGGTATATTAACTGAAATTTTAACCTTATTGTATATTATTTGAAGTTAGTATATAATACACTAAAAGAAATACCTTCTGGTAACATCCTACTGATAATGGATTAGCAATTAAATATAGTAGAAGTAGAAGTAATTAAAGGATTTTAACTGAAGATTGCTTAGATTGATAGTCTGATAGCTAATTAAATATAAAAGTTTGATATTTATAAATTTCCTTATAATTGATCCTTAGTGTACTTGTAATAATTTATTATTATCTAAATTTTACTTTATATAGTAGTCATAACAAATAACAAATGGTATACAATATATATAGGTAAATAATTCCAAATATATATTATAAATATTATTTCCAAATGAATATAAATTTATTGATCAACTTTAATAACAAAAAGTAATTATAGATTTAAAAGTTCAAAATCTTTAATTTAGCCTACTAAAAATTGGTTTGAAATTTCTAATGTGACTAATATTAACAACTAAGTAAATAATTGGATTGAAAATAAAGTAGTATATTTTTAAAAATATTTCAAAAAAAAAATATTTTATACACTAATCTAATTATAATACAACTAAAATATAATTATTATTGTATAATACCAGATACTTATTATCTACTATATCTTTATTCTGAAAGTATTAAACCTTGCAATTTTTTATATAAATACAAACAATATACTAATAGTAAACTCATCCAATTTAAGAAGAATAATGAAATAACCATATTTTTTAAAATTTAATTGAAATACGATTTAATTTTACATAAATTTATTATTTGGATTACTTTAAATTTACTAATTAAATTGCTAAACTAAAATAATACTTAAATTATATTATATGTATAATTAGATATTACATCATCAACAGGTTTCCATAAAATACGACGAAAACCAATTACTAAAATGACAAATCCTTTTAATTTATTAGGATTTGATTTTACTATTTTGACACGTTCATCAAATATTCCTGAACTAGAATAATCAACAACTCTTCCCTTTGAAATTGTATTCATATATGATTCCAGTTGACTTATACCACTGTTCAATACTTCACCTATAGTTGTCTGGTTTGTTCTTTTATATTCTTTAGACCAATATGTATATGGTCTTTTTAGTAAATCTTCTTCATTTTCCTTTTCAAGGATTTTATCTAAATTTCTAATTCATTTGCACCATATTTAACTTTCTGATTTTTTATTAAACCAACTAATGGAATATATTTTAATTCTAAGCTAATATAGTAAATTACGGTGTACCGTTTGAACGAAAAGTGCCAAAATTTCGAAAAATTGATTTTTCGAATTTTTGAATTTTAAAATCTCCTTTTATGGCAATGTAACGTTACACAAATGTCCAAATAAGGAAGTTTGTATTACCAAATTTCCTTTTTTGGACGTTTTGTGTAACGTAGATCTATCCTATAAAAGGAAAATTTCCTTATAAGGCGATTTTAAAAGTTCAAAATTTCGAAATTTCGAAATTTCAAAAAAAAATTACCATAAAAGGAAATTTTTTTTAAGATTTTTGAAATTTCGAAATTTCGAAATTTTGAATTTGAAAATCGCCTTTTAAGGAAATTTTCCTTTTATGTACACCCCATTCGCCTGATCGGCAAAGGATATAACCTTATCCATCGTGTCTCAAATGCATAGGTTATATCCTCCATGGAAACCACGGTTTTTATTGGCCAATACTAAGCAGTGATCATGTGACCTTATAAGTGTAGACATTTTATCCTCGTAACTTAAGGACATTATTGTCTTAATAAATTTGAGGACATTTTTGTCCTCATAATTTTGAGGGCATTGTTGTCCTTGTAAATTTTGAAGAGATTTTTGTCCTCATAATCTTGAGGACATTGCTGTCCTTGTAAATTTTGAGGACATTTTTGTCCTCGTAATCTTGAGGACATTGCTGTCCTTGTAAATTTTGAGGACATATTTGTCCGAGAACATTGTTGTCCTTGTAAATTTTGAGGACATGTTTGTCCTCATAATCTTGAGGACATTGTTGTCCTTGTAAGTTGAGGACATGTTTGACCTCATAATATTGAGGACATCGTTGTCCTTGTAAATATTGAGGACACTGTTGTCCTTGTAAATTTTGAGAATACCATTGCCCTTGTAAATTTGAGGACATTTTTGTTCTTGTAATTTGAGGACATTCTTGTCCTTATAATTTTGAAGATTTTGCTGTCCTCAGGACATTGTTGTCTTTGTGGATTTTGAGAACATGCATTGTTGTCCTTATAAATTTGATGTCCTGACATATTTGTCCTCATAATTTTGATAATATTATTGTTCTCGTAATTTTAATGATATTGCTGTCCTCTACTGTTCTTATAAGTTTGAGGACATTTTTGTCCTTGTAATTTTGATAATATTGCTATTCTTATAATTTTGAGAACATTGTTGTCCTTGTAAATTTTGAGAACATACATACATTGTTGTCCTTGTAAATTTGAGAACATTTTTGTTCTCATGATATTTTGTCCTCATAATTTTGATGATATTTTTGTCCTCATAATTTGGATGATATTGTTGTCCTCATAATTTTGAGGACATTTTTGTCCTCATAATTTTGATGATATTATTTTCCTCATAATATTAATGTTATTGCTGTTCTCATAATTTGAGGACATTTTTGTCCTTGTAATTTGAGGATGTTGTTGTCCATATAATTTTAATGATATTGCTGTCCCCATAATTTTGAGACATTGTTGTTTTTGTAGATTTAGAACATACATTGTTGTCCTTATAAATTTGATGTCCTTGCAATTTAAGGACATTTTAGTCCTCATAATTTTGATAATATATATTATTGTTCTCATAATTTTGATGATATTGCTATCCTCATAATTTTGAGGACATTTTTGTCCTCATAATTTTGATGATATTGCTATCCTCATAATTTTGAGGACATTTTTGTCCTCATAATTTTGATGATATTGCTATCCTCATAATTTTTAGGACATTTTTGTCCTCATAATTTTGATGATATTATTGTCCTCATAATATTAATGTTATTGCTGTTCTCATAATTTGAGGACATTTTTGTCCTTGTAATTTGAGGATGTTGTTGTCCTTATAATTTTAATGATATTGCTGTCCCCATAATTTTGAGACATTGTTGTTTTTGTAGATTTAGAACATACATTGTTGTCCTTATAAATTTGATGTCCTCATAATTTTGAGGACATTTTTGTCCTCATAATTTTGATGATATTGCTATCCTCATAATTTTGAGGACATTTTTGTTCTCATAATTTTGATGATATTGCTATCCTCATAATTTTGAGGACATTTTTGTCCTCATAATTTTGATGATATTATTGTCCTCATAATATTAATGTTATTGCTGTTCTCATAATTTGAGGACATTTTTGTCCTTGTAATTTGAGGATGTTGTTGTCCTTATAATTTTAATGATATTGCTGTCCCCATAATTTTGAGACATTGTTGTTTTTGTAGATTTAGAACATACATTGCTGTCCTTATAAATTTGATGTCCTTGCAATTTAAGGACATTTTAGTCCTCATAATTTTGATAATATATATTATTGTTCTCATAATTTTGATGATATTGCTATCCTCATAATTTTGAGGACATTTTTGTCCTTATAATTTTGAGGACATTTTTGTCCTTATAATTTTGAGGACATTTTTGTCCTCATAATTTTGATGATATTATTGTCCTCATAATATTAATGTTATTGCTATTCTCATAATTTGAGGACATTTTTATCCTTGTAATTTGAGGATGTTTTTGTTCTTATAATTTTAATGATATTGCTGTCCCCATAATTTTGAGACATTGTTGTCCTTATAAATTTGATGTCCTTGTAATGAGAACATTTTAGTCCTCATAATTTTGATAATATATATTATTGTTCTCATAATTTTGATGATATTGCTGTCCTCATAATATTGAGGACATTTTTGTCTTTATAATTTTGATAATATTGCTATCCTTATAATTTTGAGAACATTGTTGTACTTGTAGATTTTGAGAATATACATTGCTGTACTTGTAAATTTGAGGCCATTTTTGTCCTTGTAATTTTAATGATATTGCTATCCTCATAATTTTGAGGATATTTTTATCCTTGTAATAATTTGAAGATATTGTATCCTTGTAACTTGTGTTTTCATAATTTTAAAAACATTTTGTCTTCATTACTTGAGTTGCCTCACATTTTTGGATTTAATTATTAGAGATTATTTTTATCTATATGTTGTATCTTAATTAAATAGACTACATTCATATATCATTTTCCATAATTCATATTAATCTTATGATCATTTACGTAGGTAACAGTTGGATTTGCATTTTTGTTTGCCGATCATTCATTAATATCATATAAAGAGATTATCTTAATAATTGATCTTTTTCGATTTTTTTTAATTAATAAAATGTCAGATTTCAACAAAGTATGTTTTAATAATGTTAAAAATAATTTATGAATACTAATATAAACATCTTTATTTATTAAATTTAAGGTTAAAGAGATAAATTCTATGAATTTTGAGAAAAATACTCTTAATACTAAAACAAAAAAAGGTCAGTCAATATAATTAAAGTTTAAATTTTTTAAGATGTAATAACAATTTTCCGCTTTATTTTACATTTAAAGGACCAAAATTTTATAGACCTTATAGAGTTTCCTTTAATAATAAAGATGCTGGAAGAGTTATAAACAATAAATTTTCTAAAGGAATAAATAAGTATAAAGCATCCAGTTATACAAAACTTCAAGTTAAGCAAATTTTAGAAGCAAAGAATGATGAATATGAAAATACTGGTGAAATAGAATTTGCTGATAATAAATCCAATCACAAAAATATTAGTTATCAACAAAGACAAATTACACTTTCAACAAATTGGAAAATGGGGATGGATGATATTTATAATATTATGTTAGAAAATGAAGCAATTCCAAGCAATGCAACTTGCATTAATTGTAATAATTTGGCTGTATTAAGGTGCTTGGATTGTGGAACAAAAATATTTTATTGTAATTCATGTTTTAATATTTTTCATCACAAGGTCAATTTATTTCATCGTACTCTTATATTTGAAAATTTTCAAATTCAATCAAATGATGTAAAATTGCCACAATTATGTGAAGGAAATTGTGAGCATTCTATAATTAGAATTTTAACAATTACATTAAAAGGTAACTAAAGTAACTTTAATTTTTCTAAACTTCAGTTATTTAATAATTTATAATTCTAATTGTTTATATTTTAGGATGGTTTTATATTCAGCTTCCAGCATGTGATGGAAATGTAAATTCATTAATCAAAAATGGATTATTTCCTGCAACACCTTGCAACCCTTCACTTGCTTTTGATTTTGAAGTATTTGAACTTTATTATAAATTACTTTTTGAAGCACATGTGCCATATTTGGCATTTTGCAAAGTTTTAAAAGCATTACAAAGTAAACAAATTATAACACAAGTAAGTTTTTCAGCTTTATATATTAAAATTTTATTGTAATAATTCTAATTTTATATAATTTGTAGAATATATATCATTCATTTATTTCTTCATTTCATCAATATCTTGGATTGAAATCAAGAATTCAGACTAATTTTAGAAAAGCTTATAAAAATAATGATAATGAGTTTGGATGTCCTGCATGTCCACAAGTATATTTTTATTTTTACTTATTTATAACAAAATAAATAATTCATATTTATAGTATAAAAATATTATATTCATTCTTTAGACCAATATTTTATTAAAACATTAATCAATATAATTAATAAAAGCTAACTATAATATTTTTACAACTTTTATTTGGCCAAATGAAGAAAATTCAAATACTATTATAGCATTTGATGGAAACTTTCAGCTAAAAAGATTAAAAAGTGCGGGAAATGATGTTGAAAATCGATTAGTTAATGATAGATTTATTATTTCTGAAGATAATTTTAGATGTTGGTTGTTATCAAATAATCAAGCTTCAACTACTAATATTCACTTAATGAATAATAACAATAAATCCGAGGTAAATATTAATTTATTTATAAGCTATATAAGTTGTTAATATATTTATTAACATATATAAGATTTTTAATTTTTATTTATTTATTTATTTATTTATTTTAAAAAAATAGACCGGGCCAACATCATGTGAATCCAATTTTAAGGCCACTAACCAAATAAAATCTCTTCAAAAATTTAAACATTTAGATGATACAGGAATATTTGGAAGTACATGTCGGCATGGAATTCCCTTAAAATTTTTAAATTTGCGTAATATGGGTGAAAGGTAATAAATAAATTTGACTATTATAATATTATTATTCATATTAATTTAATAATTATTAAATAATTTAATTAGATATGTTCTAGCAGAATGTTTAATTGATCATTTTCAACAGCAATTTTCAAAATCAAATCAGAAATTTATATTTTTATATGATATTGCTTGTTTTCTTGATGCTCATATTGCCAATCCAAACAATATCCTTTACCCTTATCATGAAAGATTTACATGGGCAGTTTCTATATTTCATGCATATGCCCATACATCAAAATGCCAACAAAAATACCATCCAAGGGTAATTAAATCAGTAGGTCTTACTGATGGTGAATCACTGGAGAGATTGTGGTCTTACCTTGGCAAATTTGCCAAAACTACTAAATATATGAAATTTGGTCATAGATTGGATATTATAGGAACAGCACTTGAATTTCATTATCAAAAATCTGTAGAAAAATTAGGTTTGAAATGTATATTATCGATTATAATTATTTTCTAAAAGTAAATTACTAATTATTATTTATTTATTATAGCAAATAATCTGTTCAAGAGATACAAAAATGCAAAAAAAGTAGAACATGAATCATTAGAAAAATTAAGTCTTCTAAATCAACAACATAATATAGATTTCAAGTTAATTGAAGAAACAATAGAAAAACAAAAGACTTCTGAATATGGTACAGTATAAATATTATTATTAAAATATGTTAGATTGTATATAACTAATATTTTTTTACCATTAGCATTTAAGCATCATTTAGAAGGAGAACATGCATACTTTGAATTATTAATGGAATTAAGAAGTATTAAGTTAGTGTATTGCATTATATATTGTAATAATTTGCAATTATTAATAGAATACTAAAATTTTATAATTCTACTATTAGCATTGAAACTACAAAGATTAATAATATAAAGAAGAAAGAACTTTTAAGAAAAAAACATGATAATATACTTAAAAAAATTGAAAATTATGAAATATCATTAAGTATACCTAAAACACATCGGTGGGATCCTATGGATTCAAAATATAGTGCATATCTTGAATTTTATTGTATTAATCAACTATCTAAATTTATTGATGGATTGAGAAAAGAAAGAAATGAATATTTATTCAATTCATCTTATTTATATAATGAATTTCACAAAGGTAATAAAATTTTTTTATATGTAATGTATAAATTGTTAATTATATATTAATTATAATATTATTTTTAAAAGGTCAAAAGTTAGCATCAAAAATTAAAAATTTGAATGCTAATGCATTAACCAATATAAATAAGACAATTGAAAATTATAATCAAACAAGAGAATTTTTATCGTCTACACAAAAGAAAAAATATCTAACAGCATCAATCAAGAATGTTTTAGATAATCAATCTAATTTTTGGATATCACTAGATATTATTTTAGATGAAAATTGCAATATACCACGAATTATTATGTACAATGCAATACAAAATTTCAATAACCTTAATAGAAGTAAAGAAGAGCAAGAACTTGTCAAATCTGAAATTACAAGACTTGTTATTTTTTGGTTAGAACAAAAGGAACTCATTGAAAAAGCTATTAAATTTCAGGAAAAAAAGGTAAATAAATTTATATGATTGAATTACTTTATTAATAAATTAATAAATTTTATTATTTTAGGATGGAATATATTGCAATTTAATGAAAGAGTTAGATAAGATATCATTAAATTTAGAAATAGCTAAAAATATGAAAAATAAGATTTTTGGAGACGATGATAATAATCAAAATATTATTTATGATGAGGATTTTAACTTTATTGAGGAAGATGAAGAAGAAAGATATGAAGAAGAGAATGAGGAAGTAGAGGATAAGGAAGAAGAAAATGAAGAAGAGGAGAGTGAAGAAGAGGAGAGTGAAGAAAAAGAAAATAAAGAAGAGGAAAATGAAGATTAAGATAAAATTAAAGAACAGAAAGAAGTAATAATATAATGATTATAAAAATATTGAAAGAGGTGGATACCAGAACTTTTACCTCAGTTGGACATTTTTACTTTTTCATTTTGTGATTTATTTGAATATTTAGCATAGTATACACAACAATAAATTTATACATATTATTGTATTATATATTATAAAAAAAGAAAATTTTGTATGAATTTTTCTTGCATACCAGTTTATACTATTAGAAAAAAAAATTAAAAAAATTTCAATAATGATTATTATTATGTGAACTCATTGTTATTTATTATTATTTGTTAAAAAATACTTAGAAAAAAATTTATTTAATGATATATCTGTATAATTTATTTTTTTAAATGATGGCATTCAAATGCCTTTTTTAATTAATAAAAATAAAAGATCAAGGTTTTAAATTTTAATGGGTACTAGGAATTATAAGAAATTCCTTGATGTGTCAAGAAAATACCATCTGATTGGTCAAGATCAATACTTTTGCATCCAAGCTAAAGCAGCCATATTTTAGATAACAAAAAAAGTAAACTTGCTATAAAACTCAAATTTAGATATATTTAATAAACTTTTATCTATTTATTAAATAATAATTATCAACTGATTAAATTACTAGTAATTATTGTATGAAAAATATGCTTTTAACACACTAAATAATATGCATTTAAATTCCTAATATTCAAATTTAAAATACTAATTTTTTTTCCTTTAATGTTGATTTTTTTATTATGAAGATATTAGTATTTTTAAAATTATTAAACAGTAAATAAATTTAATTAAATAAAATTAAATAAATGGAGTTAAAAAAATAAAATAAAAGTGTCATAAAAATAAAAATAAAAATGCTAAAATAATTTAAAAGAATTATTCAGGTAAATTAACTATAAATTTAAGAAAATAATAAATTACAAATATAATAAAATTAGTAAAATTAAAAAAAATCTGAAACTAAATAATACAAAAAAGGTTATTAATAATTAATTAAAGATAAATTAAAAAATATTATTATGAAATAAAATTAAAAAAAATCTGAAATAGATAATGAAAATAAAATTAAATTACATAACAGATTAACTAAAGATAAAATTAAAAGAATTTAAGCTAAAATAGAATTCTAATAAATAAGCTATATGGACAATAGACAATTTGTCTTTGCTTTTTTTATTGTGGTATATAAAGATATCAATTACAAAATAGATAGCAGAAACCTTTAAAAAGATTAGAAGTATAACAATAATTGCTATAAAAAGCATTTTTTTTACTCATTACAAACTGTTTTTAAATTTGTATCCTTTTTTTGATTTTTTCACATATTAGTAATTTATTTTTTAATATTTATTAAAACAATAATTAAAATTATAAATTTATTCAAATTATAAAATTTATCTTCTGACAAAAGAACTATTAGTAAAACAAATTCCTAAAAAAAATTCCAATGAAATAATTCTTAAAAAAATTCTCTAACAAATTTATTAAACAAAACCATACTACCCTAATACTTATTAAAAAAAATAAAAGCCTGGTTAAAATTTTTTAAAAAGGATTGACTAGAAAACTTATAATCATATGCATTAGTATTAATGTTGTCTATTTTAAGCATAAAGAAAATATGCATTATATAGTGACCAATGTATGATGATGTACAGTAATGTATAATAATATGCAATACATTTTATAAATATACAATTAACAAAAACCTATTTACATTCCTCAAAAAAAGTATTTAGAAATTAGAATTACAAAAAAAAATGCAAAAAAATAAAAAACTGGTGATTAGGGCTTCTTCAAATTTTATAAATTTGTTATTAAATATACAAAGTTACAAACTTTATGTGTATAAAATTTCAACCTTCTATCTTGAAAAAAAATTTGTTAAAAATTTAAGCTATGAAAAATATTAAATTTTTATAAAGCATTCAATTTGCCAGTTTATTAAAAATTGAATAATTAAAATTTTGATTTATACTATCAATTTTATTAAAAAAAGTTTAACACTTTATTATTTGATAGTTATTGAAAATATCATGATGATCAACATTTATATTTAGTTTTAATCAATAATTTTCAAAATAAATAAAAAAAAAATTATTAATTTAAGTTTAATATATTAAAATTAATCATGATGATCAACATTTATATTTAGTTTTAATCAATAATTTTCAAAATAAATAAATAAAAAAAATATTAATTTAAGTTTAATATATTTAAATTTATCTTAATTTTAAAAATTTAAATTTTGAGTCAATTTTAATTTTAATTTAATAAAAAACTAGCAAAACAAATTTTTCAATAAATTAACCCTTTATGTTTATAGTTTTTTTAATAAAAATATAGGCAGATTGACAATATTTAAGTAAGTATTTAAGTATTTTTTAAAATTTTAACAAATTTGCAAAATTTAAAGGTATTCTAATTATGATTCTTTATTTTTTGCATTTTTTATAGTTCTGATTACTTTTTTTAAGAACTGTATATATGAATAATATTACTATACTAATAATATTATTACTTATTTTTATTTTATTGTAGCTTTCACGTTTTACAATGAATAAGAAATGTAAATAAATAATAAAAAATTAAAAATAATAATAATAAATTTGAGAAAAAAAATTAATAAATGATAAAAAAAAAAAAGGCCTAAGGAGGGGGTCTGGGGGGTCTTCAGACCCCAGAAAAAAATTTTTTTGTGTTAAAATTTTTTATATGTTTTTGAGCGAAATTTTATTAAAAATAAAAATATTTTAATTAATAAAAAATGCGAAAATAGTGATAAGGTAAATCAATGATATAGATACTAATATTATAGCTATTTCAGTAATTCATTCATGCATTTACATTTTGATAAACATTTATTTAGAGATAATTTAGAGTACTGGTCAAATTATATTTTTTTAATGTAATATTAAAAAAAAAAATGATTACTCCCAAAGATGAAGAACAACAAAAATCACATTCCAAAGATAAAAAATAACAAGATTAAAAAGTAATTATGTCTAAAAGGTAAAAGAACAATAAAATTCACATGCTTAAATTCTGTAGTCCTACAAACATTAGCTAACTTTTCATTCAAAAACAAAAAAACATTTTGGTATATACCTTTGAAATGTAGAAATACATATATAGAAATGTTCAAATATAAAATAAAATGTTATTTGACATTCTATTAAAAGAAGCAACAAAAAAAAATATTTTAGTCTAAATTCTTTCAAAATGTCAATATT
Source organism: Rhizophagus irregularis (assembly GCF_026210795.1). NCBI lineage: Eukaryota > Fungi > Glomeromycota > Glomeromycetes > Glomerales > Glomeraceae > Rhizophagus > Rhizophagus irregularis. Next base: position 3,029,630 of record NC_089445.1, on the reverse strand, counting down.
GCTTCTAAAGAAATACCTAAAATCTAGAAAAAAAGAAACATTAGCAATATTTTGTTAAAATAATCATTTAAAAAGCTGTACAAATGTCTACAAAAAATTTACCATGTTTGCAGATTGGAATATGTAGTAAATAATTTTACACCTGTAATAAAAATAGTTTACTAATTTTAGTATCATCTCAAATAAATCTAATAAATCTGGGACAAGTTTATTGTCTGATATCTAATTAAACATGTTTTTTCAATACTAAAAATATAAAAATAGTCTCAAATGTTTATTGAGTTAAACGCGTTTTTCAATATTAAAATAGTAAACTGTTTTTAGTATTATCTCATTATTGAATTAAACGCGTTTTTTCAATATTAAAATAGTAAACTATTTTTAGTAGTATCTTAAATGTTTATTGAGTTAAACGCTGTTTTTCAATACTAAAATAGTAAACTATTTTTAGTATTATCTCAAACGTTTATTGAGTTAAACGCGTTTTTCAATATTAAAATAGTAAACTATTTTTAGTATTATCTTAAATGTTTATTGAGTTAAACGCGTTTTTCAATACTAAAATAGTAAACGTTTATTGAGTTAAACGCGTTTTTACAATACTAAAATAGTAAACTATTTTTAGTATTATCTTAAATGTTTATTGAGTTAAACGCGTTTTTCAATACTAAAAATAGCAAACTATTTTTATCACAGGTGCGTAATGCTTCAGAATATGTATCATTTTGTGAAACATTTAAGAATATAAAATAAACATCACGTCTATTTTTTTTTGCTCTATTTGACCATAAACATCACGTCTATTTTTTTTTTGCTCTATTTGACCATAAACATCACGTCTATTTTTTTTGCTCTATGCTCTATTTGATTAAAAGTTCAAAATAAAAGCTAAACTGGTAAGCTTTATATTTTGTATTGTGGATATGCATTATATACATAAAACCAAAAATTTTTAAAAGGAAATACTATGACCTTATTTTTTCTTAAGAGTATTATAAGCAAGTCTGTATTATTGATAACAAAAATATGGCAGAAATATTTACCTTAAGTGAAGATGACATAACTCAAATTAGCAAGGCATTATCACTAATTTGGAGAAGAACTAAATATCGGTTACGTAATGTTACTATAACAGATAATATTGCAAATATTTCTTATGGTAAACGTATTGACAGGATAACAGTTAACCTTGAAGATTCCAATTATATTATAACCGATCAGGTTCATATAATTAATATTTTAATTATATATATTGTAATTTTTTAATAAAAGTATTAAATGGTAATCATTTTAATAATTTAACTTCTAGGATTCTGAAAAAAATTGCGATGTTGAGCATGTAAAGAAAATAGATCAATTGCAAGTAAGGTTTACATATATAATAAACCTTGTTTATTAACGTTAATTTAAGCAGCTTATCTTTATAATTTAATTTTATATTAGGAAAAGTTGCTAATTGCCGAAAAAACTTATGAAAAATTAAAAATAAAAAATAAGCAACTTAATGATGAGTTAAATTCATTGCAAATTTATAATCATAATCTTGAGGTAAATGTAAATGCATATTAGATTTAGTTTTTACGTTTTAAAGATTAATTCAATTTAATGAAATTCTTAATTGCAAATAGAAAAAAATCAATAAGTTCAGAAGAAAATCCGACCAAATTAATATGTCAAAAAGCTCTTCAACAATAGTTTCTAGTTCAGATAGTGAAGATGAGGATAATACTTCACTACAAAGAAATAATGACCATATTAATATACTTGTAAATGATTTACATCAAATGGGATTTACGATAGAAAGCAATCCAGATGATGTTTGGGAGTCACTAAATAAACGTTGTCATGAAAAATTTGGTTTTGAAGAACTTATTAAAGAATCAACTGATATAGAAGAATTACGATGGGCAGAAAAAACATTACCTTCTTATACAATTTGGGATAAATTTAATCAATATTATTTACTTGTTGAACTTTGGATTAATAAAGTTAATATAACTCTTATGAAAAAAAAGGAAGAAGGTAAGAATTTCAAGTAGCAATAATATTTATTTATATGGCTTATATTAATTTATTTGTTTTATTAAAATATATTGATATTATAAATTTACCATAATTAATCAATCTATATTCTTATATTAAAAAAGGTCGTAATATGGTAGTTGAAAATTTTGAGAAAAAAGTTATTGCTAGCAAAGGTAAATGACATTAAAATATTGATAATTCTAAATTTATTTTAATTTTTATAATTTGATTGAATTTTTTAAATTAAATAACAGAATCACAAGAAAGTGAAAAGAAAAAAAAATATTCTAATTTTGGAAAAAGTCTAAATAGTTTGGTAGTAAAAACCATTGAGAACAAGACTTTAGTAGAAATTAAAGACTACCAAATTCGCACAAATTTTAACCAGGCTTTAAAAGTTATGACTTCAGAACCAATTCAAATTACAGATGAAGAGTCTGCTAAGGAAAGAATTACGCAATGGGTCGATCAAAAAATCATTCTAAACAAGTTGAGCTTGCTACTAAAGCTTATAAGCTTTATCATCGAATGTCACTTGTTTATATTTACAATGATTTACATATCATTTCAGTGGAAAAACATCCAAATGATGAGAGAGAACAAAGAAGATTTGAACGAAACTTTATGTGCACCCAATTAGGTATTCATACTAGAACTGAACGGCGACAAAAGAAAAGTGCTTTTAGAATATATAAATTAATTAATATTGGGATTACGCTTGATCAGTTAGTAAATACTGGTCTTAACATTTCAAATTTTGAAGTTACAGATTATTATTACGATATATTTTTGACTGATTTAAAACTAGGAACGATCAAAAATTTATTTCAAAATCCTAATATGCAAGATAATATGGATCTAGATACGGAAGATAGTGAAAGTAACGAAAGCAATGTTGCAAATTAAAGTAGTTAGACATTATTATTTACTTTTTTACATGTACTTTCTCTTTTTGTTTTATTCTATCTTGTTATTAAATAAAATCAATAAAATTTGGTGGATTTACTATGAGATAATACAATAAATTTGTTTAGATTGTAAATTTACATTAAGATATATAATTTTTTGAAATAACGTTTTATCACCTGACTGATCGGCAAATATATATATGTTATATTATGACGCATTGTTACGCGTTATTCTTGGCTTCGTTCATTGAGATGGAAAATAATAACTTTGACTTAGATTCTGACTTAAGTGGTAAATATTTATAAAATACAAGAATATATGCTAACAAAGAATAGAAAAATAGAATAAAAAAACTAAAATATATTTTTGGCTAAACAGTATAATGGGTTGATATACTAGATTTTATTAAATGCAAATTTTATAAATTTAATTTAATAAAATATTTTATTTAGTAATTTTTTTTAAAAAAGGAATAAATACTAATAATTTAACAATTTATAGTTTCAGAATTAAATGTAGAAGCATTTGCAAAAATTAAAAATTTGCAGCAACAGCATGATTCTGAAATTGAATTATTAGCTAATGAACTTAATGTGCATTCATATTTTATTAAGGTAGGCAAACTTAATAATGTTTAATCCTTAAAAATTTGATATTTAAAATGCTCATTTTATATTAGAGTGTAATGAAAGATTATAGAGAACCTGCTATTAGAAAACAAAGAAAAATCAGTGGATTTAATATTTGGCAATCTAATTGGTGGGCAACACATGGAAAAGGTGTTACTTTTTAAACTGATTTATATTACTTAAAATTTAAATTTCAATGTTTTAACAATTTTACTTTATTTTAAAGGCTTAAATATTAAAGATAAAGGGTCCCAAAAACTCTGTGCAGATGCATGGAATGCATTAAATAATGATACACGTAAATATTATGAAGAAGAAGCTAAAAATGCTGCAAATTTACGTGTTAAAGAGCAAAACTCATTTATTACAAATGCAAAATCACGAAAAACACAACTAAATAATGGAATTCAAGATATCCGAAAAATGGTAAATTAATATTATCTTGGTAGTATCTATCTAATTTTGTAATAATAATAAATTACAACTTGTAGTTTCGAACTTTACATGTTACTTGTGGCATGGAGTTTATTACATTGGCTGTATCCAATTATGATGAGCTTAGAAGTCATTGGTTTGGATCAAATATTGGTGAAGAATTTTATCAGACTTATAGCAACTTAAGTGATGCAATCATTCCATTTCGTTGTTTCTCTATTTTAAAAAAAAAAGGTATATAATGTTCATATATTATTATATATTACATTTGATTTTTTAACAACAACCTGTATGTATTTATTCTGTATATAAGAAAATGAAGGAGTAATCAAATCTGTTGCTGAAACTAAGTCATCTGAAATTTTGCCAGATGAATCTGAAACTGGACATACTTTTAATCTATCTGCTATCAATATTTCAAAACCTAATAGCATTGAAACAAGAAATAAAGTAAGATTTATTTTGCGGCAAAAGTTTGGTAAGTATTCAATTAATTTTAATTCAAGTTTAATTTAAAAATAACATTTACTGTAATTATATTATAGAACAAGATGTAAAAGGTAATAATATACCATATAAAAGATGGAAAACACAAACTTCATATAAAGTTATAGGATGGCCATTAGATGTTGAATTTCAGGATTATTCTAATCTTAAAGAAGAAGAAAGAATTAAAGTTCTGGATTCACTTTATAACATTAGATTTGAACAAAATGAATAGGATATTGGTGAACTAATTAGTGCAATAAGAATAATAATATTAATCAATAATAAATAAAATACTCAACAAGTTTAATTCATGTAATCAAATCTGTTGCTATATTATAATTTAATCAATACATTTGAATTAATTAATTTTTCATTAATAAACAGATGAAAAGAAATAATAATCTTAAAGATTGATTAAATAATCATAAAATTGATTTCCGCATTTCTTACATTACAGGTTGTTTATAAGAACAAATTTTTTTGCATTTATAAAGTCTTATTTTTATGTAATATTTAGAGCTTTTCATATATATATGTGTATATATATGTGATATGTCCATTAAATCCCAGTAAATAGTTTTTGTATAAATTTATACCAAACGGGCTCATTGGCTCGAAATTAGCTCAAATTTATGCAAAAAATAATCCAAATTTAAGCCAAATTATATATGGATGAGCCCATTTGGTACAAATTAATACAAAAACTATTTACTGGGAATAATATTAATACATTTTAACATTTTAAATAATGAAATAAAAGTTAATTTTAAATTACCACTATACAAAAAATATGAATCATGAGGACATAAAAAAATGTCTCAAATTTACTAATGTCCTAAAATTTACAAGGACAACAATGTCATCAGCCCTATAAAAAAGGTTTGTGCTAAATTTGTGCCAAATGGGCTAATCATGCAATATTTATTCGAAATTTGTACTAAAAATTATATAAAATTCAAACAAATTCTAAATAAATATCATATGATTAACCCATTTGGCACAAATAAAGCACAAAATTTTTTTATAGGGCAAGACTACAAGGACAATAATGTCCTCAAATTATGAGGATAACAATATCATTAAAATTACGAGGACAAAAATGTCCTCAACTTATGAGGACAGCAATATAATCAAAATTACAAGGACAAAAATGTCCTCAAATTACAAGGACAAAAACATCCTTAAATTATGAGGACAGCAATACCATCAAAATTACGAGTACAAAAATGTCTGTAAAATTATAAGGACAATAATATCCTTAAATTTACGAGGGCAACAATATCATCAAAATTATGAGGACAAAAATGTCCTCAAATTATGAGGACAGCAATATAATTAAAATTACAAGAACAAAAATGGTCTCAAATTTACAAGCTCAAATTACAAGTATAACAATATCATCAAACTATGAGGTCAAAAATGTCCTCGAAATTATGAGGACAAAAATATTCTCAAATTATAGGGACAATAATGTTCTCAAATTACAAGAACAAAAATGTTTTCAAATTATAAGGACAAAAATGTCCTCAAATTTATAAGGATATAGTGTCCTCAAAATTTACAAGAACAATCAAAATTATGAGAATAGCAATATCATCAAAATTACGAGAATCACAATTTCAAAATTTCTCAAAATTTACAAGAATAACAATGTCCTCAAGATTACAAGGACAAACATGTCCTCAAAATTTACAAGGACAACAATGTCCTCAAAATCTACAAGGACAGCAATGTCCTCAAGATTACAAGGACAAACATGTCCTCAAAATCTACAAGGACAGCAATGTCCTCAAGATTACAAGGACAAACATGTCCTCAAAATTTACAAGGACAACAATGCCCTCAACATTACAAGGACAAACATGTCCTCAAAATTTACAAGGACAGCAATGTCTTCAAGATTACAAGGACAAACATGTCCTCAAAATCTACAAGGACAGCAATGTCCTCAAGATTACAAGGACAAACATGTCCTCAAAATTTACAAGGACAACAATGTCCTCAAGATTACAAGGACAAACATGTCCTCAAAATTTACAAGGACAACAATGTCCTTCAAGGTTATGAGGACAAACATGTCCTCAAAATTTACAAGGACAGAAATGTCCTCAAGATTATTACGAGGACAAAAATGTCCTCAACATTACAATTTACAAGGACAAACATGTTTTCAAAATTTACAAAAACAGCAATGTCCTCAAAATTTACAAGGACAGCAATATCCTCAAGATTACAAGGACAAACATGTCCTCAAAATTTACAAGGACAACAATGTCCTTCAAGATTATGAGGACAAACATGTCCTCAAAATTTACAAGGACAGAAATGTCCTCAAGATTATTACGAGGACAAAAATGTCCTCAACATTACAATTTACAAGGACAAACATGTCCTCAAAATTTACAAAAACAGCAATGTCCTCAAAATTTACAAGGACAGCAATATCCTCAAGATTACAAGGACAAACATGTCCTCAAAATTTACAAGGACAACAATGTCCTTCAAGATTATGAGGACAAACATGTCCTCAAAATTTACAAGGACAGAAATGTCCTCAAGATTATTACGAGGACAAAAATGTCCTCAACATTACAAGGACAAACATGTCCTCAAAATTTATTAAGACAATTATGTCCTTAAGTTACGAGGATAAAATGTCTACACTTATAAGGTCACATGATCACTGCTTAGTATTGGCCAATAAAAACCGTGGTTTCCATGGAGGATATAACCTATGCATTTGAGACACGATGGATAAGGTTATATCCTTTGCCGATCAGGCGAATGGGGTGTTTATGTAAGGGATCTACATTGCACAATATTTAATTTATAGTGTCAGCCAGAATTATAATCTCCTTATACGGAAATTTTGTTTAAAAATATTTTTTTAACAAATCTGGTGGCTAAACTATTTACCCGAATTCCGAAATCATGTGATTGTAATTCTGGCCGGAATTATAATTGATTTTATTAATTTTACAATTACTTGTGATCAATTTTTCAAAAAAGGAAATATTTAATTTCTACCAAAAATTGGAGTAATTCTGGGCGGATTTAAGAAAATTATTAATGTAACGTTACACAAATTTCCAAAAAAGGAAATTTTACTTCTCGCAAAAATTGGAAATTTGGTTTCACAAATACTCCAAAAAAGGAAATTTATATGGCGATCACTTAATTCCGGCCAGCATTATAGCTTAATTATAGTGTGATAATTTTTTTAATATTCTTTTTAATATTCTTTTATATTCTTTAATTTTTATTTAATTTATTAGTAGTATTACTACAAAATTTTTTTTTCATGATTTTTTGGCTAACATTATGAACCATATGATAAATAAGATCATAATAAATAGATTTTAATTACTGAAAAAATTCTGTTTTTAGAATACTTATAAAAATGGAAATGTGAAGAGTATTTAAAGTATTTATTATATAAGGTGATAAATTTTTGCTATGATTATATAAGAAAAATTTTGTAATAATACTAAAAAAGCTATTTATTACAGACATTATACTTTCTATTTTTTATTTTCAATAATTAATCTGTTATTATTTATTATTAGCTAGTGGTAATGTTGTAGGCTAAATTTTAACAATTGTTTAAACTGCTAAATTTTATTTTAGATAATTTTACCTAAAATGCAAATTAATAAAATTTTTTTTTTAATAAATTTTTTATATTTTTTCCAATAAGTCTCTCCAATATTTGCCTTTAATATCCTTTTTATATTATTTTATTATAAGTAAATTTATTCATTACATATATAATGCATTACACTTTCTTTTTTGAAAAATGTCTAAAGTAGAAGTAAATTATATAATTTCAAAAAAAAATTTTTTTCTAAATAAAATTTTCACCATATATATAAAATAATACAATCTTTTAAATATATAAATGTACTATTTTAATCTGCTCTATAAGTTTACTTAAAATACAAAATGAGGTTTTAAATGCCATTTTCTTGTTTTTCTATTTTTGGATATAATTAGCAAAATCTTCGTTTAAATATAAAGTTAAAAATAGTAATTAAAAACTATTTTTTTTCTTTAAGTAAACTTATAAAACAGATTAAGATATGCTTATTTTATGATTTTCAAATTTATATTAATTTTAATTTATAAAAAAAAGAATATTTATTAAAACAATTTATTAAAAAGAAAAGAATATTAATTAAAAAGAATATTTATTAAAAAATTTATTAAAAAGAATATTATATAAGTTTTATCATATATTGCTTTTTCTTTATTAAAAATATTAATATATCGCTTAAATACAGATATTGGAAAATGCTAGCCATTAGTAAAATTGAAAATCATTTTGTATAATTGAAAATAATTTGACAAAAAAAACAAAAAAAAATTAAAAAGTTTATTAAGAAAAAAGTTAAAAAGTTTTTTAAGAAAAATTAAAAGATAAAATATAATAATTATAAAAAAATTTATTAAAAAGAATATTAAATAAGTTCATTATATATTGTATATATTGTTTTCTTTTTATTAAAAACATATTTAATATATTACTTAAATACAAATATTAAGCCATTAGTAAAATTAATAATTATTTTGTATAATTAAAAATTTGTTAAAAAAAAAAATTAAAATGTTTATTAAAAAAATTAAAAAGCTTATTAAAAAAAAATTAAAATGTTTATTAAGAAAAATTAAAAAGTTTATAAAAAAGTTTATTATAATTTATTAAAAAAAATATAAAAATTATTTAAAAAAAATATTATATAAGTTTTATTATATATTGCTTTCTTTTCATTAAAAACATTAATATATCGCTTAAATACAGATATTGGAAAATGCTAGCTATTAGTAAAATTGATAATTATTTTGTATACAGTCAACCCTTGATATAGTGAATTTTTCAGACAACTATAATAAATTTCCCCTTGTTATAATGAATTAACCAATTAAATTTCTTAAAATCTTCACTATAACTATATAGTGAAATTGAGGTCTGGAATCTAGGGTTCGTTATAACAAGGGTTGATTGTAATTGAAAATTTGATAAAAAAAAAAAAAATTAAAATGTTCATTAAGAAAAATTAAAAAGTTTATAAAAAAAGTTTATTGTAATTTATTAAAAAAAATATAAAAATTATTTTTTTTTTTTTTAAATGTTGAATCATGTACCATTTTATTAGAATATATTCGGATTACATAATAATCACAAATATTCTATGAATGATACTTCCAGTACCAGGCCAGTCCGATCAAACATTAGATATTATACTATTAGTAGAATTAAGAATAAAAGTAATTAAAAGCAAACCAAAATAGCCTACTATAAACTATAAACATAATAATTAAAATAAAAATAATAAACACCAACAAATACAAAAATAAAAACACCAACAAATACAAAAATAAAAACAAAAATAAATATAAAAATAAAAATATTAATAAAATAAAATTAGTAATAGAATATATGTCTAAAATTATAAATATAATTGAGAACAGAATAAGAATATTATTTTGGAACTATCAATCCAGTAATTTCTTGCTCATGTATAATGTAACCTTATCAACTTTCTTTTTTATTGGAATCCAATCCTCACATATGTATTTCCTTACAAAGGTATCCATTGATTTTTTTACCAAGGAGACTGACCTCTGTAATTGATCTATTTTTCCTGTTTGTAGATTTTTAACTTTATTTGAAAGTTTATTTGAATTGTCTTTTACTTTGGATTCTGAAGGTTGATTTGAATTGTCCTTTCCCTTGGATTCTGAAGTAATTTTATCTGTTCTGGAAATGCCTCTTCTTTTTTCCCATAAAATAACTTGTTCACATCTTGGTTTCCATATTAATTCTTTAAATGCTAAGATAAATCTAATTAAAATATTAGCCATAAGTGTCTGTGCCTCTGTAAGTGATATTTTAAAATCTTTTTGTAATTTTGTTGTTAAAAGAGTTTCAACTTTCACTTCTAATGCCAACTGTTGAAACTTTTGAAATTTTTCTGATTTTGCTGTAACTCCTAATATATTTTGTAATACTTTTTTAATAAAATCTTCACCTTGTCCTCTAATTTGAAAATAAAAATTATTTAAAAAGAATATTATATAAGTTTTATCATATATTGCTTTCTCACTATTAAAAATATTAATATATCGTTTAAATACAAATATTGGAAAATGCTAATCATTAGTAAAATTGATAATCATTTTGTATAATTGAAAATAATTTGACAAAAAAAAACAAAAAAAATTAAAAAGTTTATTAAGAAAAGTTAAAAGAAAAAAAAGTTTTTTAAGAAAAATTAAAAAATAAAAAAATAAAAAAATAAAAATGGGTTTTATTTTTTATCATACCTGTGTTATGTTGCATTCCTATAACATATTACATATAAAAGTCAAAATGACAATCTAAATCTCTTTTGATATATTAAGAAAACTTGCAGAGCGGTCAAAAATACATATAGTATAAGGTTTCTTATAGTACATAATAAGTGCATAAGGTTTCACACCAGGATTTTTTAAAAAAATGGAAAATCTTAACAAAGTCATGTGATCAAAATGATCAACATAATTAATATATAAAAATTACCAAAAAAAAGGAAGATGTGACATATTGCAGGTGAAAAAAAAACATATTCCTATAAAAATTATAAAAAATTTTATTAAAAAGAATATTAAATAAGTTTATTATATATTGTTTTCTTTTCATTAAAAATATGTTTAATATATCACTTAAATACAAATATTGAGTTATTAATAAAATCAGTAATAATTATTTTGTATAATTGAAAATTTGATAAAAAAATTAACAAAAAAAATTAAAAAAAATTAAAAAGCTTATTAAAAAAAATTAAAATGTTTATTAAGAAAAATTAAAAAGTTTATAAAAAAAGTTTATTAAAAAAAACATAAAAATTATTAAAAATTTATTAAAAAGAATATTATATAAGTTTTATCATATATTGCTTTCTTTTCATTAAAAACATTAATATATCGCTTAAATACAGATATTGGAAAATGCTAGCCATTAGTAAAATTGATAATTATTTTGTATAATTGAAAATAATTTGATAAAAGAAAACAAAAAAATTAAAAAGTTTATTAAGAAAAGTTAAAAGTTAAAAAGTTTTTTAAGAAAAATTAAAAAATAAAAATATAAAAATTATAAAAAAATTTATTAAAAAGAATATTAAATAAATTCATTATATATTGTTTTCTTTTCATTAAAAACATATTTAATACATCACTTAAATATAAATATTTATTTTGTATAATTGAAAATTTGATAAAAAAACAAAAAAAAATAAAAATTATTAAAAATTTTATTAATATAAATTTTATCATATATTGCTTTTTCTTCATTAAAAATATGTATTATTCAAATACAAATATTAGAAGATACCAGCCATTGGTAAAATTGATAATTATTTTGCATAATTAAAAAATTAATATAATGCTAATAATAATAATAATAATTATTATTATTATTAAAAAAAATTAAAAAGTTAAAGTTTATTAAAAGTTTATTATTTCGATGATTGCATTCTATTGGATGGATATAGCTTATGATAATTTGTTTATATGGTATATGAACTTAATATTAATAAAGTATATATAGATCATTAAAAAAAAAATTAAAAGTTTATTAAAAAAAATTAAATTTTTTTAATTAATAAAGAATATAAAAAATTTATAATGCTGGCCGGAATTAAGCGATCGCCATGTAAATTTCCTTTTTTGGAGTATTTGTGAAACCAAATTTCCAATTTTTTGCGAGAAGCAAAATTTCCTTTTTTGGAAATTTGTGTAACGTTACATTAATATTTTTCTTAAATCCGGCCAGGATTACTCCAATTTTTGGTAAAAATAAATATTAACACATGATTTCGGAATTCGGGTAAATAGTTTAGCCACCAGATTTGTTAAAAAAATATTTTTAAACAAAATTTCTGTATAAGGAGATTATAATTCTGGCTGGCACTATAAATTAAATATTGTGCGACGTAGATCCCTTACATAAAAGGAAAATTTCCTTAAAAGGCGATTTTCAAATTCAAAATTTCGAAATTTCGAAATTTCAAAAATCTTAAAAAAAATTTCCTTTTATGGTAATTTTTTTTTGAAATTTCGAAATTTCGAAATTTTGAACTTTTAAAATCGCCTTATAAGGAAATTTTCCTTTTATAGGATAGATCTACGTTACACAAAACGTCCAAAAAAGGAAATTTGGTAACACTAACTTCCTTATTTGGGCATTTGTGTAACGTTACATTGCCATAAAAGGAGATTTTCCTTATAAGGAGAATCTCCTTATAAGGAGATTTTGAAAATTCAAAAATCGAAAAATCAATTTTTCGAAATTTTGGCACTTTTCGTTCAAACGGTACACCGTAGTAAATATCACCTATTCCTTTCAAAACAAAAATATCTGAATAACCAAAGCGACCTGATCCCTTTAACTTTTTCATCCATTACTAATGAAAGCTCTGGAATACGATATTTTAATGGTAGAAGACTTTCAATAATTGCCTGAAGCATAGATTCATTTGCTAAAGATAAAGACATTCTTGATCTAGTTAATAGAAATGTCTTTAAAATTTCAATAAAAGGTATAATATTACCTATAACAAGACTTTCATATGCTGAAGCAACAAGGAGTGCATCATTAATGACCTGTCTATATATTAAATTATTTTTATTTTGTTCTAAAATTTGACATTGTTTCTTCCAGGATCTATCAGTATTATCAGTATTATCAGTATCATCAGTATCAGTATCTCTTACTCTTTTCAGTTCTCTTGTTTGTCTATCATAAAGAATAATTTTTTCATTCCATTTTTCATTAAAAACAGATTCTAATATTTTACCTGAACAATATTCTTTACTTTTAATATCATTATATGTATAACAATTACAAAATATTAAACGAATATCTTTTTCAAATTCTTTTAAACTTGTATATTGATTATTTTCTAATTTTGAATTTATAGTAAATAAATCCATTGGATATTCTATAACCTTATTTTTAACATCCTTTTCAGTATATTTATAAAATAAATTAGCATAAGATTCATTTTAAGTTCATGAAATACATCATAACAGAAGTCATTAATAAATGTTATATTCTTTTTAGATAAATCTAGTTGTAAAGTTTCAGAAAGATTTTTAACAGAACTTTTACCTGTTTTTTTTGAAAGTAATGATATATTTGGTTGTGATGCAACAGTAGTAAAAGTATTTTCTTTTGATAGTTTTTTTTCAGAAAATTTAATTGTTTTTTTTGAAAGAGATGTAACAGTAGTAAAAGTATTTTCTTTTTCACTTTCCTTAATAATTTTCTGATTTTTTTCACATTCCTTAATAACTTCTTGCCAAAATATTTGCAAATCTTTTTACATTGTGAATGCTCTGTATTTGCCTATTATAAGAAAGCAAATTGTTAATGTATGCTAAATTTTTATTTAGTAGTAAAGAAGGTACATAGCTGGCTCCTCCTCCAGAACTAGCAGACTTTACTAACAACAAAGTTAGGGTGCCTGGAATGAGAGCCCGGAGTGGTTACTGGGCGAATGAGACCAGTAATTCTCACAAAGTGATCACGGCGAATATTAGGAGTTACCCACCCTTTGCAAAATAAAAACAAAACATACCTTTTTTCTTAATTCAACAAAAGTATTTGAGTCCAATAATTCTCTTGCCTTCTCCAAAAAGTGATTATTCCAAGTAATATCAAGGATTTGCCATTTGGATGATGTTAATGGAAAATCAGTTAATTGAGTTAATGATGAAGCAATAATAGTATTTCGGTTAATTTTCAAAAATCCATGGTAAGATAAAATTTCTTGATTTAAATTCATTTAAATAAGAAACAAGTTCTTCAAATCCAATATAATTCTCATGATTAATTTGTTAATTCAAAAAAAAAAATACAAAATATTAATATATAGATAGATATGGTAAGATAAATTTCTTGATTTAAATTCATTTAAATAAGAAACAAGTTCTTCAAATCCAATATAATTCTCAGTTGTACTCATGATTAATTTGTTAATTCAAAAAAAAAAATACAAAATATTAATATATAGATAGATTATAGATTGTAGAATTTATTAATTTACAGAAGAAAAAAGCATGAAAAGCAAAAATTGGAAGAAAAATTAGACATCTTAAATATGTAAAAAAATGATATGACTTGAACTGATAAAATTAATTGTCAATTTGACTTATTATTACAAAAAATGACAAACTAAAAAAATCTGTTCATTACTTTTTGTAATAATGGATCAAACTGATAAAAGCTGATTTATTTTGTAATATTTATATTGTGTATGTTTCATTATTTTTTTTTAGTCATACAGTATCATTAGTTAATTATCCAAATATGGCTTACATTAAATATGATTAATAATAAATGATAAACTTTGAATCATATGACTCATAAGTCATTATATGCATAAGACTAGTAATGTGACTAATAATGTATAATTGTGGCATATAATATATATATGATTTATGATATTTATAATATGTTAGTAGTAATAATGAACATATTACTGTTCAGATTTATAATCATAAATGAATCCGGATTAATACAATGGTTAAAACAATGTTGGCACGAAATTAGAAAATAATTGCAATAGAACTATAATTTCAGCTAAAGGTCATAAATACAAAATTCCAAAATAAACCAAATAAAGTTGGCAAAAAACTTAAAGGGAGTATTTTGTCAATATTATAATATGCAAGATTTTAGCAATTTATAAATTTAGTGATAAATGACGAATAATGATAATAATTACCGTAACTATAATTAATTGACTAATATGTAACATACTACAAGCGCATATTTAATTTCCTATTTAATAAATATTATTTATGTATGATAATATATTTTGATTGATTATTAATCATTTGAGCAAACAAGATTCAATTTAGCCAACAAATTAAAAATACTTTTTTACTATATCTGATATATAATTAAACACATTATGACCTTTTGATGTTCTTTTGCCTTATTTAATATAAGTTTTCATACAAATCAATTTTAATTTGCCATTTAAACTCTTAATATAGTCATAAAACTTCGCCAAACTTTGTCATTTTCTTTCAAATTTTATTTCAATACCATCTTCAGTAGAAATACCTTTGTATCTTCTTCATTAATATTAACTTGCCAAAGGTCTTAGTGCCGATGTTTACCAAAAAAGCATCAATAAAGTCTTTCTCAGGAGTAAACGATTCTCACTCATTTTTATATTCTCTATAAAAAATTTTATCCGTTATTTCTGTAAAAACTCCGTAAAATAATCCTTTCGCGGATCCATTCACGAAAAATGTAATAATTCAATAAATTCTGTGATATAAGGTTATCAATTCCGGAAATATTAGCCTTAGCCTTGAGTTGGCCCCCGTTTACCCTAGGAACTATTCGATGCATACGATTTGCATGCGATAAACAATGTCATGTGAAATTTGTGATATGATGAAATTTTGGTTGAATAAGCAAATTTGGGATCTTGCTAGAATTTCCTATGGGTGTAGACTGAACAGTTTTGTAAAAAATTTTTCCTGAAATTTTTAAAATTTGGCAATAAATAATATAATATAAGCAAGTATGATGGGATAATAAATATTTGTCAAAATGTGAGAGAATTAAAAAATTTCTAACAAGATTAAATACATTTTATAAATTATTAATACGGAAATGAATCTCTACTATGAAATGACGGGATAGACACATTCCAAGCCAGAAATAAACTTTTGCTTGTTTAATCAATTTTGAAGAAGTGGGGATACATGATATTTTATGGAAAAGAACTGAATGAATACGAAGAAAACTAATAAATAATAAGTGTACAAATCTAAGTATATGGTACAATATACACATTAAAATTCGATATACCGGAACCTATGTAAAATCTTGATATATCGGAATTGAGGTCTGGAGCGGATTATCAAACGTAAACGTATTATATTGAATTTCAGATAATTTAACTGTGCATAATATCATTATCATACAATAAGTCATTAACATCCTTTTTAATTTTGTTATTTGATAAGATAGTATGTGTATTTTATTAATGACGTTAAAAATATAATTTTTTAGAATTTTTTTCATGTTCAAATTTTATTAAACATCCTTTATCTCTTTTCTGTATCATTTGGTTACATAATCCTCAAAATCTAACGAGTGAATTGAAATTTTTTCGGGGAAGTACATTTCATATAAATATGTGACATACCAACATTATAGACGTCGTATTATGCGCATTTCGTCTAAAGAAAAAATTGGGTAATTTAAGAGTTTGTATAATATAAAACAAACTTTAATTTAACAAAGAGTGAGTATAAGCCAATCAGAAGAAAAAAATTTGTAATCACTTCATACATAAATCAAAAGCTCTTTAAAATTACATTGTCAAAATTAAAAAATATTTTTTGATGCAAAATACATTTTCAAATCTTTCAAATTTGTTATCGCACCAGAAAATAAACTTTTATTGTATTTATACAATATACATATAGACTTGCTAACTTAAATAGTACAGGACTTTTTCGCTCGCCTATAAGAAATGATTACTAAATAAAGATGATTATACTTACAAATATTTGAGACGTGTGTCTTTAGAAGCATAAATTTCTTTCTTACACGTGCTGTACGTAAGAAGGTAAGGAGACCAAAACAGCACAAATGTAGTAATAATTTATTACTTCTTTTACTTTGTAATGTATTATTATGAATATTACATATATAATGAATTCATATTTATATAAAGCTGTTGATGAAATATCTCCTTTAAATTATTCATAATTTCAATTAAATAGCGAATTATAATTAAAAATTATTAGTAAAAAAATAAAATGTAATAAATTTTAGATGAGCAACAACTAATTGGATCGAATACTATTTCTCTTCATAAAACCTATTAAATAAAAATCGTATAATCAAAAGTTCAAATCTAACAAATCTAACAAACATGCTCAAACTTTAATTTCATCATTATTTAGTCTTACTGATCCAGAAGTTCGGCATACTGAAAGATTTTTTATAATAAATACAAACTATCCATTAACTAATTGATAAATACTTTTAAAACGTGTTATCATTTTTCAACTGAAGGACCTAACGTTTTAACAAATACTATATAGAAGCCCAGTAAATAGTTTTTGTATAAATTTATACCAAACGGGCTCATTGGCTCGAAATTAGCTCAAATTTATGCAAAAAATAATCCAAATTTAAGCCAATCTAGAGCCAATTATATATGGATGAGCCCATTTGGTACAAATTCATACAAAAACTATTTACTGGGAAGGGAAGATATTTTAGAATACAAACAAAGATATTTAAATTCACACTAAGAACTATAAACTTTTTTTCTTATTCTTATCCTACACTATTCGCATTACGTATTGGATTGTACATAAACAGTATTTTTTACAGATTTTGAAAACATATAAAATCCATTATTTATACAATTTTATTGATTAACGCTGATATTTATCGGACTTTTTAAAGCCAAATCTATACATATCACAGGTATTATAAATCCATAGTCTTTAAAATTACGTTATTGATTGTTTATAAAAAGTACAATTTATAATATAAAGCATGTTCAAATTTTTTTCTCAAGAAAAATTTCAACAATAATTTTTCAATCTTAGCAAAATTTATAATATCAATAATTACTCTTTATTTAGATAATAAAATTTAATTTTACAATTACTTTTAATTGCAACTAGTAAAAAAAAAAAGGTAATAAACTTTATTATTATCATTATTTTTCTATGACTTGAAACACTTCATAATCATCAATTTCAAAATGATCCGAATCAAGAATTTTAGCGGAATAATGTGTTAATTTACAGCTTTTTCTAAATATATATAAATCTCCATATCCAAATCCATGGTTATTATCATCACTATCCCAAATTGCTCGGTTGTATTCAACAACTCTGCTCAACACAATTGTATTTAAATCTAATGTATCTAAATAAAATGAAAAAATAAAACTTTTATCTGAATAACGAAAACTACCATTTTTACTCCATATTATTGGATTATATCCTCCAATAATTTTGTTCGAATCTTTTAATTTAATTATAACAATTGTAGCTCCTTTATTATTACATTTTGAATTAAAATCTTTTGGTTCAAACCCATCTCTACTTCCACGCAAAAGTAAATTATATTTATATCAAACACTTTCAGTAAATTTTGGTAATTTTTCTTGTCCATTATCAATCCAATATGAAATAAGATTAAAATATTTTCTTGTAAGGATAGTTGAATCAAATATTTTATCATTTTGAGTTTTTCTAGGTAGAAGAACTTTTGTAGCCAATTTGTATTCTGGAACAATATAATGTGATAGGAGATCTTCTTCAAGTTCTTTAGGTAGCAATTTACTTAAAGGACGGACTTTACAGTAATATTCTTGAGATGTCATTTGAAAAAATCGAATATGTTGAATAAATTTTGATATAGTTTCCTTCAAGATGTCATATTCTTTAACACTCCAAGTTTTCATATCAGAATTAAGAGTTGAATTCTTTGCAATACCCCATTTTATTAAATTATCCCAAATTTCTACTTCTTTCATTTCTAGATAATCAAGTTGAATCATTGAAAGTAAGGCTTCATCATCTAGCCCCCAAAATTCATTAGAATCAATCAATAATTTTGGTTTTTGACTCATAATATTATTACATAATTCTTGAAGCTTAGGAAAAACATCCTTATGGTGGGAAATAAAATCATAGAGTTTTACGCCATTTAGCTCAATCCAATCATTATTAAAATTAATTATACATTGTTGAAGGTATTCAACAAGCTCATGAAGTTCCATTTCATTCGCTACAAGAAGCAATTCAATAATATTATTTTCTATATTACCTAAAATTGTTCCAGTATAAATGTATCTAAAAAAAAAAAAAATTTTAATGAGTTACCAATCTAAATTAATTTATCCAATTACATTCCTTTTAAACTTACTTTAATATAATTTTAAATACAATTGAGGTCACATTTGGTTTCTTAAAGATATAAAAATCTCCTTCTTTTTTAACCAAATTTGAAGAAAATGCAGAATGAAAATATTTTGACCTAGCACGCAATATAACTGAATGGGCTTGGAAAATTTCCATTTCGGAATCTTTTCCAACTTGTATTTTTACATTATAATCATCAGTTATATCATAAAGGTTGTTAATATCTTCTAAAAATTTATTAGACAAAGTTTGGCAAGACATTTTTTTTTTAGAGAAGAAATTTTCATTTGATAAATGACAATTATTTCCTTTTGTAATTGTGTCGATCACTAATAAAGATTTCATTCTCATATGATCATACATCAAGGTTGATCACAAAATTAGCCAATTTCGGTCACAAAATTTACAGAAATGAACCCTAAAAATTTTTTTTGTACCCCAGAACCTGCGTCTACCAAATTTTCCCGATACCTAACCGATTTTTCCTCTGTGGGGCTGTGCGTCAAATTTGACATATTTATGCTACACAACTTAATCACTTGATCAGCAAACTGTTTACGTTCATACCAATAAAAAAAAATAATAATGATAATACAAACAGAAAGAAATGTTTTATTTATATATAAGTTGAACTTTATTTTATTTTTATTTTAATTTTATTAAATGGACATAGAACCAAGGAGTATACAAAACAAATATGCTAATTCTACCCAAAGAAAAAAAACATACTATATATGAGTTTAACGAATTAATCATAATTATTAACACGTGCTGATCAATTGAATTTACTCAAAATTAATTGAAATGACGGACAAATTTTGGGTATTTCATAAATCCATCATGATGATAAATTCTGTAATATTAAATTATAATATCATCTTATTGCAATATCGCATGCTGATTTAAGTTTATTAACATCTTAACGTTAAAAAGTTTTGCACTAAGCGTACTTTTACTTAGTACATACTGTGACTTTATTTTATGTCGATTAATTTACTATGCGCTAAAAGTGTTATGTTCGACTGTATTCTTAAATAAACTCGAACCTATCACAACTAAGGATAATATGATCATTCAAAATAATTTTGGCCAGCTCTCCAAAAATTGTTTTTAAAAACTGAATACTTAAATTTATTTTTTATGATTTATGAGTTAAAGTCATAAATAAATTAAGCTGAATTTCGAATTTTTTTAAAAAAAATAGGATAAAACAGATAAATAACATGCTATAGTCAGTTTATAAATGCACATGATGCACATGATTGTATCGTTAAATTATACGCTACAACTTAAAAGTCTCAAGTAAAGTACAACTTTTATTTATACTTACTTCAGAACATCTTCAAATTTTATATCTTTACATCCTGTCAATTTGTTTACATGAAATTGAGTTATTAAACATGAAGCATTAAAGCAATGATTCTTCAGTCTTCGTACATAATGTAATTTTTCAATTGATATTCTATTAATTTTATACTATTGACTATACTATAGTACTAATAGTATAATACTGGTTTTTTTCATTAAAATTGTGATGCAAAATTATATAATCTGTGTAACAATTTAAATTTATAGAATATTAAATAAATTTTATAACCCGCGTCCAAGGCTGGGCTTAGATATTTTAAGCCTGGAATGGGCTGAGTTTATTAAAAAAAAAGAATAATTTAATAAATAACAACAAAATAAGATATGTCATATAATCAGGATTTTTACTACTGCTTTTTCTTTAATTAAGAAGAAAAAATAAAAGAGTCATCCAAAATATGATGAATACTTACATGACTTTAACTCAAATATTTGTCTTTATCAGGTTAGTTTAAATATGGGAGAAATTAATGTTACGCACATTTGTATTTTCTTCTTATATTTTACAGAAATATACTTAATTTCAGTACATTGATTAAATGAAACCAGGCTTTGAAAAACTTTGTTGTTAATCATGTATGAAACTATACACAAACTTGTATTAGGCTTAGTATAATAAATAAAAGTTAGACATAATAGTTTTTTTTGATAAAGATTGTTCTTTTGTGGCTATGACTTTGCCACATATAATATTTAAATCAAATATTCTCATGCTAACTTAATTGAAATGATTTGAAAAATTGAATATAAATAAATCTGGAATTCATTACTAATTTCCTTTATTTATTAGTTTTAAAATTATATTTTCCTGATATTTTGTTGGATATCAGAGAAATTTAATTTTCTTAGATCATAAATTTTTTATATATAATATGGATTTAACATTTTTTTCATACTATTTGTTTATACTATACATTTTTCACATTATACATCACTCAAACTTATCATTCAACTATTTATTGTTTTACATATATTTATTTTAATGATACAATTTTTTTTTCATAAAATTCTATTAATGAAAATAATTAACAATTTACAATATATAATAATACAAGATAATAATATAAATATATATTTATTTATTAAGATGATTTAACCAGCAATTCATATGCCAAAACCGTCAGAATGATCCCACTTTTATTGAATTTGTAGAGATCCTTTTACTTATACAAAACCTATTAATTACAAATTTAAAAAACTTACAATGTATAAAAAGGTTCCAAATAGTGGGCACATTATCAAATAATTTGATTATTAAACAATAAGTCATAATGTAAATTAACTTACCATCTATAGAATATAGTATAAAAAAGTCCAAATAGTATGAATGTTATCAATAGTCCCTGCTAAATTATGCATCCATTTCCATATCACAAAGACAAAAAGAAGATAGTTCTACAGTTTCTACTCAAATAAGAGATGATTAGTGATCATAAAACATACATCCAAATATTCTAAAAAAACATCCCAGGGTTCAGTTTTCAATTATAACCCAACTAAGTCTTACAAAATAACAAATTGGTGCCTTCTGCCAGAAATTCTGACATCACTATTTGACCCTAATTTGTATGTTCATAACACACTTTCAGAAAAACATCAATCATGATAGAATACACCGGGAATTGAGAAGTACAAACATTACTTTCCGCCATCGGGACAGATCTTGTACCCCCTGAATTATTACCGTCAGATAATTTTAGCACCTTTTGAGATTGGTACAGTTCCGAATTTCCTGCATATAATAATTACAATCATGATAGGAGCAACAATTATATAATAATTCTCCTTTCCTTTTCTAATTCAAATATCTATCCACAATAATAATAACAATTTCTGGGTGTTATTGATAATTATTTACTTAGTTGGGACAACTGGGCTAATATGGTTTATATATTTTCCTTTAGTCTAATTAGTTTTCCTTAATCCAACAAAATTGCTTTAATTAAAACCTTGGTACATATCAACAACAACTATAGAAGCTAAGGAGATTTGCAATTTCAGCATTGTTTAGCTTTTGCTATGACAATTAACAAATCTCAAGGTCAAACAATACCATACAGCATATGGTACTAGATTTACAAAATCCTGTGAACATTCATGCTCAACTATATGTTGCTTTATCAAGGGTTCAATATTACAATTTAAATTAAAAATACTATTTATAAAATTTAGATATTATATATATGTTATTATTTTACAATTACCATAGCATCAAATATTATACATAATTCATTTAATATGTCAAATGTTTAAATACATATCTCAAATGAATGGCAGAATGCCCATATCCTATACCTAAGCCAAAAAGAGACAATTTGGAAATTGTAGGAGTGCAAGTAGTAGGGAACATCATCAAACATACCAAATGTACTTAAATAGAAAAAAAGAAATAAATTAATTTGAATGTTCTGATCATATAAATTTAAATTAAACTCTGTAGAAAATAGAAAATCCAATTCATCCAAAAGGATTAATCCAATTATACCACTGAAAATATACTATAGTTAAATATTTTAAGCATAATATTAATAGAATATTGACCCTATCACTTTATTGGACTATTAGAAACTTATCAACTCAAAAATTTATTAATTATATCTTGAGTATTCAGTATACTTTCGACTATTTTATACCAATTTTAAGGTGAAAGATAATACAATATGTGTTAATTAGCCACCCAATTCCTTTAAAAAAAAATTTTAAACTGGTGGAACTCCTTAAGCAATTCAGGCAATTAGAGTAATTTTTATTTTATTTTATTTTTCTAATGGTTCGCTGAGTGGCAATATGTATATTTATTTTCCATCAATACAGGAAGATAAAAAAACAATATTGCCCGCTGGTAGATTTTGGTTACTCCAGAATCAGATGATAAGTTAAATAACCTTAAGGCTGTCATCATGATTAGCTATATCCAATTCCTTTAGAAAAAATTTTTTAAACTGGCGGAACTACTCAAGCAATTCAGACAATGAAAAACTTTTATTTATTTTATTTTTCTGATAGTTTGATGAGTGGCAATAAATATATATTTTTATGCATATTTGTATGGTTCTCAGTATATTAAACAATGAACTCAAAAGTGCATATAAGATGAACAGGAGGAAGAAAAAGAGAAATGATGGCATGTATTAATGGAATATAGTTTTAAATCTGATGGTATAAATTTTATTCTGCTCTTTTCACTCCAATCAACGAAAATTTCTGAAAAAATCAAGAAGGCTATTGGACAATGAACAATTTATTAAAACAAGTAAAATTAAAAGTAATTCTAATTTTTGAAGCTTTATTTCCTACCTGTAATTTCTGTATTTTAAGGAATAGATTGATGGAAATAAGAGATAATTTAAATATTAGAAAATCATCTCAAAATTTATCTCAAAACACAGTAATAATATACACTCAAAAAAGAATCATTTATCATTTCTATATGTTGATTGTATAAAGTTGACCAATTGATATTGCCGTTTTCTGGAAATTCTTGCACATTTTGATGGTGGACGTGGAGTAGAACTTTTACTCTACAATAAGCATTGATTAAAAATTTTATTTAATGTATTTTAATATAGTAAACAATTAATCATTTATGTTGAAGCATGTGGTATTTCAAGGGATACTATCAAAATCAAAGTCAATAAGTTTGATGCGCAACATATTTATATCAAATTTAATTATGACCAAAATATTGAGGATAAATTATGATGTTTACTAAAAGGTCAAGTTCAAATCATGCTGCACTTTTATCAGTGCCTTTTTATCTCTGTTTCTGTATTGACTCTCTCTCGGATGAATCCAATGTAACAAATATATTTTTTTCATATTTATCATCTTGTAATCTTCATATAACAATGTTTTCTTTAAAAATTAGGGATGACATGGAAGAAGAACTCTGAATAAAGGATGAATACTCTCTACATTGAATTGACTATATGTTAGATTTTCTGGGAGGAGCTGTTTGGTTCACTCTACTCAATTTAGCCAGTGGAAACTTGGTTGTAATGAATTTTTGCATCTTATATCAAACAAAATGAATATTTTTCCAGGTGAAAAGCAATCAATTATGCAATAGATAATATGAAGTCTTTATGCTAGAAATTGCAAAACTGCATATATATTAATTGGAAGAAAAATACAACATATGTTACTACTATTATAGATACAGAAAATACTTAAAGAGGAAATAAAAAAATTTTAAAACTATATTCACTTTATTAATGATTATATAGAATGCTAATATCAAACAATATATTAAAGAACTAAATGAAATTTATATGATCTTGTATACACAATAATTGAATTGTTTAATTCATCAAAAAAAGCAAGAAAAATTAAATAAGGCAATTGTAAAGACCTAGAAAAAAATCAAAAATGCTTTAGATTAACAAATTTATTATACTATTATTGAATAATAATAATAATTTACATGAAAAATTAGATCTTCTCAAAAACAGAAATAACAAAATAGAAATATATTCATAAAACTGCTTTATGATATCATTGGAATTTGGAAATTTGATAACTAATTCTTAATTTATATTCTTATCAGATTGCTTTATTTAACTAAAGAAATAATTTCAAAAATGTTGATTACTTAAACTGTAATTCTGATGATATCTATTTTGACAAAAACACTGGTGCTATTAAAATTGATTTAAAGAATATTAGGTGAGATATTATTATCTATAATGATTATATAACAAATACTGCTCAAGAAAAATTGGATGATTCTTTGTAAGAAACATTTTAATAGAAAAGTGTGAATGATTAGTGATGAAACATATGTATGCACTAAAGTAATAGAATATGTTGTAATAGTTAAATTGAAATATTACTGATATTGGATATGCTAAAAGTCTATGATCTATATTAAAAATTAAACTACTATATAGTTTATTGATCTGGTATGTAATTTCTCCCCAATAACAGAAATCATATGGATAACACTTTGATAAATAGATTAGGAATGAATATTGTTGGACCTTTACCAGAGAAAAAAAATAAAATATGCATATAGTTATAGCTACTAAATATTTGACTAAGTGGCCTGAAGCCAGTCATTCTCTTTAGCATCCTGGAAAGAGCAAGTGGAGCCAAAAGTCCATTTCATAGCAGAAGAAGATACTCTAAAACAGGAAAATGGAGGCTGAGTTCTAATTCATTACTGTACAGATGTATTATGCTCTGCTACATTAATTTTAGCTTATTTATTGAATCCATGCCAAAGTTATACCAAATGTAGTATTCTTCTATAGAAATATTATTAGATATTATAATTAAAATAAACTTAGGGATCAGAGTTTCAGTTAGTAAAAAATATTCAAGATAAACTCATTTCAATTCAAAAACTATTTTCTAATTTTGAAGTTAAAACAAGTATAGCATTTAATCCCATGCAGCATATGCTGTATTACTAATAGAAAATGAGCAAAGTCTTGATATTTTTTTTTATTAAAACCTTGGGCAAGAGTACATTCAGTAGATAAGGTGGCGCCGACTTTGGTAAAAATGCCTTCAAAATTTAGTTATTCATGAGAATTCTTTAGTAAATTATCAGAATTTTCAAAACTTTAATAATGGCCAGGGTTTCTTTAGGGTTCGCCATTATTATTGCATTTACTAGTCATATTGAGCAAACTTTTAAAATTTCTAGACCAGTTAATTTACAGTTTGGCTACAATATGAAATATACTTGTATTAGCAATATACAATAAATTGTTGACCAGTATGATAAAATAGAACAAACCTGTTTAAATTATCTTAGGTTAAATCAATCAACACTTTTACATTTTGCTATATTGTTGTTTTTTAAAATCATCAAAATGTCTGCTATCAAATAAATGGTCAATTGAACAAGTTCTTAAATGACAAAATTTACAACTTGATGATAATAAGTACAAAGTTCTATATGGTCAAAAAAAATTGATGGATATTAATAAAGAAATTTTACTTTCACAATACCAAAATCAGAGAATGATTTATTAAAAATGAGCTATTGTTATTTTAGCAGGGAAAAATATAACAAATTCAATAATCTTAAGGGTAGTATTATATGCAAGATTCCTGAAGTACTTATGGATGGAGAAAAATAAAGCTGCTATCAAAATACTGTAAATGCCAGAAAGAATACTTTGGTATTATTCACAGATTCAAAATTAATAATTATTTTCATTTATCTATATTCATATTATACTTTAAATATTTAACTATTGATATAAGATAAATTCCCAAACTTTGATGCATCACACATCAATTTAATAGTGTGATATTGTAAAAGATAATAGATAATTTTATGGATCATTTGTTATAACAACCAATGCAATTCTAAAATATGAAAAAGTATTAATTTTAAAAAATATAAACAAAAACTTACCAGATAGAACTACCAAAATTTTATATAAAATGATTAAAAGTCATGATAGGATTAGAATATTAAATACAATTTATAAATTATTGAATTTGCTACTAAAAGAAAGAAATTCATTCTGATATAATTAAGAATATGAGATGTTATATTAATTACCTTCAAAAAAGTTAAATAGTATTATGGCCAATAACAATATATCAATTTCTGTAAAGGATCATAGATTTAAAATAAAAGTTGGTAATGAAAATACTGCAATTAAAAAAACATAAGAATGAAGCTATGGTAATGGTAATTGATAAAGGGCAGATCTCACGAGATGCATACAGAAATTTAACTCAAATATTCATAAGAAAGAATCCTCTCTTTCAGCTAATTCTGTGGGAGAATATCTTAAAAATTCAATTACTACAAATATTATTCACAATTGTAATATTCCCAATAGTTATTGGAGATTAAGCTTTTTCAGAATTATTTGGTTACATAATTTTTTGAAATTACATTTTTTTGAATTTGAATTCAACATAAAGAAATTATTATTTCAAATTCTTTAACTGAACTTGGCAAGATTTGCCAAAATTTAACAGACTTGGATTTTATATCAAAAAATCACAAGCAATAACGACAGGAACTTCAATAACTTCAACAAAATTTTGACCTTTCCCAGAATTTTGAAGAATCTAAAAAGACTCAAAAGGAGCTTCTTAGGAAAAATTCAGAATGTCTATCACCTGGACTCTGGTTCAAAAAATCAAAGAGAAGCATGGAAAGCTCAAATTAAAATTTTTGACCAATGAGAAGGAATTGAGAATTAGAGGAGGATATAGAAACAGTTGAGATTTTTAGAAAAATTATGTATGGATAATTTGAGTAAAAGATAATGTATTTTCCCTTGCCTTTAATAATGTCTATATAGAATTAACTCTCTAATGCCTCCAAATGCAACTCAACTTGTCAAATATTTTGAGGACAACTATGTTCATGGTAAAATTAAATAGATGCTTAGAAGTCAAATTGCTATTTGAAATCCACCAAAATCTTAAAAAGGTATTAACAAAGGGCCCACCATGATTGTATTATGGAGTATTTATTATAAATCAATATTTAAAATGATTTATAACACAATATATAGACATATTAATGGATTCGAAATGATCTAAATCTCTCAAATGCTCAAAAAAGAATAATTAATATAAAAATAAAAATGGAAAGAAAAATCTTTTATTATAATCTCAAACATTTACACTTTTACATCAAAAATAAATGCATTTCTATTATAAGTTATATCTAATTGTATCTTTATAAAAGAAGGAGTAAATTTGTTTTATAACCATTTAAAGGTTTTATTGAAATCCACCAAAATTTTCACATGAACTTAGAAAGATATTAGCCAAGGAAAAATTATATCTTCATTATTATGGAAAATTTATTATAGAAAATTATTATGATCAAAGTTCAAAAATGATTTATAATACAATATATGGAGATTCTGTTAGAAATTTAACAATAATACACCTATACGACTAAATCTAATAACACGTTTGATTCAAAAAAGCTGATAGATGCGATTTTGAGAATATGGAATTCGCCTTTATATCAAAACAAAAGTCGCAGAATTAATGAATCAACCTATACATATGATGTGTTACTTCATTTAATTAACTTTTTACTTACAATTGTAATAACGAACTTTAATACAATTGTATTTTTTTCATTGAAATTACTTTTCACATTTATTTATTGTTTGTGCTATTATACTTTATTTCAGGAATAATATCCTAAATAAAACAATGAAATCAATGCTAGTAGAGGTCTAGAGGTATTTCAAAATTGTACAAACTCATGCTCAGGAAGATAAAGAATGATAACATACCTTAAATGCTTATGAAAGAAGATGGACCTCCAAAACGAAAGTATACACAATATATATAATATTGTTAGTTGACAAAAAAAAAGATGATGAAAAATAATTATACAGTATAAATGGAAAGAAAAAACCATTGATAATAATCTCAAACATTAATTATTACACTTTTGGACCGAAATAAATGCATTTCTATTATTTAAAATTATTATTATGAAAGAAAGAGTAAATTTATTTATAATAAAATAACTAATAAAGTACAGAGAACAAATATTTAAAGGTATCTGGTATTTATTTAATATATTTAATAATAATTTGAATAATACTTTTATTGTAATAAGATGTTTTTCTGATAATACTATACATAATAAGTAAAAATTAGTAATAAATTTATTTCAATTAAGATTTAATAAAAATTTGACTAAATTGTTTCTTAAATTGCTAAACTAACTTTAGATTTCATTATTAATTATCATGATGTTTGGAAGGAAACTTTATGTTGTAACTACACCATTTCAAATTAAATCATATAATGTAATAATATTGAATAGTAATTTAATTGTAAAATATAAAACAACTATTGTGTACTTTTCTTTAAACTATAATATACAAAATATCATAATTAAGATCAATTACTGGTTTCAACCCAAAATTTGTCACTAAGTTCATTAAAAAAATAATTATTGCTTGGAAAGGGAATCTTTCTGGATTATCTAAAAGATTTTGTATGAATTGCTTGAAAAATCTATTTTTATATTACCATTATACCACTCTTTTCAATACAGATCCAATACAGGATAAGTACAATTCAATAATTTTAATAAAATTATACCAGAATTATCAACACAAATTGGCATAAATTCAACATAAATTCATTTATGTCATGTCAGTATTGTTTAAGAACGAAAATTCCTTAAATAAATCATTTGCAATCACATATATTCTGATTTTGTGCAGTAGAACTTTGTGAATCTTGTAAGAAAAATCTTGGAATGATTAAAACATTGAAGAAAACTCAAAAGAGTGAAAAACTGAAATTTCTACAAGCAATATATTTCTCTTGCATTAGAACAAAATTCATAAGCTAAATAATTTAAAAAAAAAAGCACAATAAGCCAGTAATAGGTTGGTACTAAATGGATAAACTACCACTATACTCCATAAAAAAAAGTTTCTGAAAAGTGATAGTACCCAAGCAATTTCAAGAAGACAGGATTCTCTACCCTTTATTAGTGTTAATAGATCCATTTCTGGATAAAATAACTAAAAAGTCACTACTATCACGTCCTAACATCGGAGGGTACAACTTATTTTATCTGTAAGTCTGTTTTTAAAACTATTAGTACACACAACATACACATACACAAAAATAAAAGAGAGAGCTACATGCTTACCTTAGATAAATTCAGGATCAAATATGACTTCTATTGATATTTACTGTAATATATCAGCAAAATTGTGTTGTTTATATAAAATTATGTTATATTATATGAATCATGTTTATATAATTATCCAAATATTAAATATATATATATGTTTATACAATTAATATCTAAAAAAAAGAAAAATCTAAATAAAAATCCTTTTAAAAAAAAAAGATCCTTTTTAAAAAAAAATTTAGAGAAGTAGGATCTTTTTATTTATTTTTTTGTTGTATAAAAGTACAAAAATATACAAAAATGTAATGGCTCATGATTTTCCACATGGGTTTGAAACTGTAATACACATGCTAAATTGTTTTAATAATAATGAGCTACAATAAATAAAAAGGATGCGATGACAAAAAAAAACAAAAAAAAACAAATATTAAAAATTAGCAGGTGATTGTTGTCCAACTTCCAAGCAGTCACCGGGATATCCTTTTAATTTCTTTTTTTTTTTTAAGAAGACAAACAAATTAATACACATATGATATTTAAATCACGTTTGTCTATTTTTTTAATTAAAGTAAAGTTAATTTTATTCAACCTTTATAAGTTTAAATAAAGATAACAAGATCATCATAATACTCATCAATTTCCTGAAGTGAAAGTAAAATAGTCCAAAAATAATCTGTTCTTTGAACGTTTTTATTTTCTTTGTATTGAATTGTTAATGATTAAGGGAATATGAAAATCACTAAAATTTTCGATGAAATGTTCTAATGATTCGGTAAAATGTGCCATAACCAATCCAAAAAAAAATAAATTTGTGATTAATATTAATATTTCTTTTCTTTATATGAACTTTATCATTTCAAATGATTATGTTCTTCGTTTAGGTATTTAAAGAATGTGATAAACAAAATAAACATGGTATTCTTCCATTAATGTGTTAGCGGGAAGTTCATATCTCTTAAAAGCCGATTAGCTGATCATTCTTACATTGTTGAAATTTGGAATATTTTTTTTATAAACTCTTTTCTACGACTCAATCTTCTAATTGTATGTTAATTTCATTGCGCAAAAGAATCACCAATCATTTATTTTTTGCTTTGCTTATTGATATTTTCGTAATTATAAATTATACAGTACATTTAAATTACATTAACTTCTAAGAGTATAAAATAATTCACTATGATTATGTTATATTTATATACAATAATCTAAAATTATGACAAAAGGATTTTAATCGTATTGTACAATACCAACAATAACATTAATAATTCGCGTTACACAAGTCATGTGACTTGATTCGCTTTTGTGAACGGATTGATATAAATAAAAACATTTACGTTAAAGGAGTTAAAAAGTTATTTTTATTTTGCTTTATAAAGCTTTTTTTACTCGATTTATTTTTGTAAGGTAATCCCCGATTAGATTACTATATTATTGCCTAAAAAAAGTGTAAAATCACACAAACTTACTGCGCATTTTGCGGAAAACTCCGATTAAAATGAAATTTATGGAAACAATAACGCAATAGCAATAGCTTTATTAGTTGATCGACA
The DNA here is from genome assembly GCF_026210795.1 of Rhizophagus irregularis. Lineage (NCBI taxonomy): Eukaryota > Fungi > Glomeromycota > Glomeromycetes > Glomerales > Glomeraceae > Rhizophagus > Rhizophagus irregularis. The sequence continues at coordinate 2,997,660 of NC_089445.1, read as the reverse complement.
AGCTGCTTGGGTAACATACAATAAGTATAAAGGGAAATGAATTTTTTTTAAAAATGATAAAACCTCCTTTATTTTTATACGTATAAAATCCCTTATTTTTTTTAAATAAATCGAAAAAAAAAAATGTCTTTGCAAACTTTGTCTAATACACTTTTAAGGGATATTAGTAATCTTTATGATAAGGCTGATAATTATGATGTAAAAATACAAGTTGGAGAAGATTCCAATTCGGAAATATTTAAAGCCCATTCAATTATTTTGATTGCTAGATCAAATTATTTTCGTACTGCATTTTCTAACAATTGGGCTAAAAAAGAAGGGGATCTTTACGTCTATAAGAAACCAAATGTATCTGGGATTGTATTTCAAATAATATTGAAGTAAGTCAATAATAAAAATTTTAAATAATTGCTAATATCAACCGCTGGTGATCATTTATTAATTTTCTTATTATTCTTTATTTTTAGATATATTTATACTGGAACAATTGCGTTAGATGCAGCTAACGTGGAAAATAATTTTATTGATTTACTTATTGCGGCGGATGAGATGAACCTTTATGAGCTGGTTGAACATCTTCAGCAACATATCATTAGTTCAAATCATTTAAATAATGATTGGATTGTACAAAATGGTATTAAACTCTTCAATACTATTTCTCTTCATAAAGGAGCTTTTCCGAAGCTTGAAGAATTTTGTAAAAATATTATGAGTCAAGAACCTAAATTATTGATTGGTTCTAGTGAGTTTTGGGGACTAGATGATGATGCTTTGCTTTCAATTATTCAACTTGACTATCTAAATATGAAAGAAGTCGTAATTTGGGAGAATTTAATAAAATGGGGCATTGCAAAGAATTCAACTCTTAACTCTGACATGACAACCTGGAGTATTAATGAATATGAGACCTTGAAGGAAACGCTATCAACATTCATTCAACATGTTCGGTTTTTTCAAATGACACCTCAAGAATATTATTTTAAAGTTCGTCCTCTATGTAAATTGCTTCCTAAAGAACTTGAGGAAGATTTAAACTTATATTACGTTGTTCCAAATTGTAAATTGGCCACAAAAGTTTTTCCACCTAGGAAATCTCAGTATGTATTTGGTTCATCCATTTTTACAATAAATCACTTTAACCTTATTTCATACTGGATTGATAATGGTCAAGAAAAATCACCAAAACTTAACGGAAATGTTCGATATGAATACAATTTGCTTTTACGTGGAAGTAAAGATGGGTTTGAATCAAAAGATTTTCGTTCAAATTGTAATAATAAAGGAGCTACAATTGTTTTAATTAAATTAAAAGGTTCAAATAAAATTATTGGAGGATATAATCCAATAAAGTGGGGTGGATCCAATAAATATCTTAATTCACAAAGTAGTTTTATTTTCTCATTTAATTCATATACTTTAAATTCATCTACAATTGTATTGAGTAGAATTGTTGAAAATAGCCGAGCAATTGCTGATGGTGAAGATAAAAATCAAGGATTTGGAAATGGAGATTTATTTATATTCGGAAAAAGTTGTAAATTAACAAGTTATTCAGATAAAATTCATGATTCAGAATATTTTAAAGTTGATGATTACGAAGTATTTCAAGTTGTGAAAAAATAAATAGTCCTTTTTTTAATAATTAAAGTTATAAATAGAAATTTATATATTTTCGTTCTGTTCATTTAAATAAAAGGGTTGATTTTTTTTTTTCTTATAATTTATTATTTTGTAATATAAAAATATCTCATAATTTTTTTTCTTTTAACAATTTTTATTCTATCATTACACATATACTACGCCAATGATTTGCTTAAATACACGTGATATTGCTTTACGAGTTATTTTTTTAAAATTAATTTATGAGGTAACAAAGAAATTTTTATTAATAGATAAAACATGTTTGCGACTTATTATAATACTTGTCTTTAATCAAATCACGGGAAAAGATTTAAAATTTGATAAATGTAGATAATGAATTATAAATATTTTTCACTATTTTATAATAATATAAAAAGGCATTGTTTAAGAGACTAATGTATGTAATTTACGATGTATAAACAAGAAGAATTTTTACAAAGAGCTTTAAACTATAGGTTGGCTTAGGATGATTTATAGAAATTATATATTGTAATATGTTATGTTATTTATTAATCAACTAAAAGTAAAGCTTTTTTTCGATAAATACTAGGGAAATGGAGACCGTTGGCGCGTCCGAAATGTTAGATTTTCCTAATTGTGTAAATCTATTCGCTACTCTATTTACTAATATGATAAATTACACAACGTAATTTTATTATCGTAACTTGATCCTACAAGACTTATACTAACTGATAACATTTAAATATATCAACAAATTAATCCTAATGATTTTGCTTTTACTCGTAATATTCATGAAATTTGCTTTTAAGCAACTTACCGCTTAAAAATTTAAATATAGCACATCGCGAAGATTGTTTATCCATTATTGGAATAAAATATTTTGTTTATAATAAAAATATAATTATTTCTCAACAATAAATCATTTTTATTTTACAAAATATTCATATTTTGTGGATTATTTTTCTTTTTTAGGATGACTAATATTCATTCTAATTTGTAAGTATAATTAATTATTTTTTTTTTAAAAAAAGAAAATTTTTACGCACTTTTATTAATTATTTATTAATTAGGAAGGATATCCATATTCAACATCGATTTTCACTAATTCAAGAAGAGTGTGAGTATTTTTTCCATATATTTATCATCATCATCATTGAATTTTAGAGATTTGAATATTATTGATTTTGACGTCACTCGAGCTTCTACTCTGTTATCCATTTGCATTCGATATTTGTTCATCTATTCAAGCGCTTAACAACATTTTAATTATTTAAATTTCGTTCAATGTTTTACTGGATTTTATGGAAATATTAATATATTATGGGTAAAAAAGAGATATTTTATTAACATTAATAATACGCAATTTCTTTTGAAAAATCGAATAACTATTAATAATTATGTAACTGTGTGGACTGTAGTAATTACTAAAAATCATCATATTACATACGCTATCGTTAGCAAATTAAAGGTTTTAAAAATTCAACGTCCTTTCATACACCAAATGTGAACTTATAAAAATTATTTTTTTATACAAATAATATCATTCGAAATATGTATGTTAAAAAATTAATTGAATTTGATTTCAGGTTTTTTTATTATTTTCTATCAACATTTCGTTTATTTCTGCTTTCAATCATTATCGTAATATTGTTAAACTGTGGTGTGTAAATCTTTTTGAAATAAAGGAATTAAATAATTATTGTATAATGAAGGCAAAAGAAATTATTTTTCATTTGTTTCAATTGTTGGCAATTCTTCTATAAAAAGTTTGATTGTTTCTTGAAACTTGTTTCCATTGTTATTGATTCCTTATAAAATGTCAAAAATCAATTACTAAGTATCGTCCCATCATATTAGTACTTTACCATTTAAAGTAAAGTGATGATTGCCTTAATAAATTTAATTTAGAAGTCTATTATGCGGGCAGAAAATAAAAAATCATTTGATTAGACAACTTTTTAAAAATCAGTCATGTAGCCGAAGTAAAATATCCGATATAAAACAAAAAAATAAAATAATCAAGTGACATAAAAGTGAATTTGAAATATTAGCAAAAATTTGATTATTTAAAAGAAAAATGTTGACAATATATTGTTCCAATAGACATTTTGTTATAGGATTAAGAGTACAAAGTATTAATAAAAAAAAATAACAAAAGAGCAAAAAAAAAAACTAATGCTAAAATTATGATGATATTGACACAACTGATATAATCATAATAGAGATTTTTAATAAACATGTAAAACTTTAAAACTTAAGATTTAGACATCCCGTGTAAATTTGGTAATTCATTTTTAATTATTATGTAATTTTTATTTTCTTTCATAAAAATATATTAATATAATAATTGAATATTCTTTATTTCAAATTTATTCATAAATAAACAATATTTATGTTCAAGAAAATAAAATAACCAATTTAGTTTTACTCATTAATTAGTTTTAAATCAGAAATGTAACGGAAAATTGGTTCTAAGTTTTCTGAAATTTTTATTTCAAATTTTGATTTAATTTTTACAAACGACTGTTTATACTTTCATCAATAAACTGATATAAACTATAATAAAAAAAATTTTAAAATTATAAATAATTTTATACGATAATCTATTCAATTATAACTAAGAATTTTGGAAGATGTCTCAAATCTAAAAATGATATTAAAGGCGGTAATGCAGATCAATAAATCGGAAAAAATACGGCCCGAAAAATGATCACCCGGATTGTGCAATAATCGGAGTAATTCCGCTTAATATCCTATTTTAGTAACCCATTATAAATATAAAAAAAAATATTTTCTTTTTTTTGAATACTTATATTACGAAAATAACCTAATGGGAACCAAATTTAGTAAATTAAATATCTCAGGTGGAAATTTTAATCACAAAAATTGTTCATATTGTAATAGACCCTTTACTAAAAAATTATGGTGTAAAGAATGTGACCTATTTAGAATAATGGAAGGATGGACCAGTGGAAATTCTGATATTGATAAGTTTATAAAAGATACAATGTATGATACAATGTATGATGCAAAAAATAAAAAAGGTTATGTCGATAAATTTCTTGAATGGGTACCATTTGATAGATTTAAAAACATAAAAGAAATTGGTGAAGGTGGATTTGCCAAAGTATATTCTGCAACTTGGATTGATGGTAAATCAGCGCATAGTAAAAATGATGATGGAAGTTGGAAAAAAGTAGAACCTATATCTGACACAGTTGCCTTGAAAAGGTTAAATGGATCGCAGAATATGTCAGATAAATATTTAAATGAAGTACGTTTTTATACTATTTTGTATCTTATTTAATTTATTTCATTTGGGTGTTTAATAGTATTAAATTATTTTATTTTAAATTTATTAAAATATAGCTTAAAATACATTGGGAAATTTCTAAAAGTCAAGGATTACAATTTTATGGATTAACTAAAGACCCAGAAACTAAAGAATTTATGATGATTATACAATTTGCTAATAAAGGAAATTTGAGAAGTATACTTTCAAATAACTTTAGCAACATTATGTGGAAAAGTAAAATCAGTTATTTACGGTTTATACTCTCGGACCTACGAGATTTACATAAATTAGGATATTGCCATAAAGATTTTCATAGTGGAAATATTTTACAAATTGGTACTACTTATATTTCCGACTTTGGATTATCAGGACCAGCAAATGAACAAAAAAAATCTGATGGTAAAGTTTATGGAGTAATGCCATATATTGCACCAGAAGTCTTAAACGGAGAACCATATACATCATCATCCGATATTTATAGTCTAGGTGTAATTATGGCTGAATTATCATCAGGAAAACCACCTTTTTACAATAAAAAACATGATTTAAGTTTAGCATTAGCCATATGTAATGGACTCAGACCAGAATTTGGAAAAGGAACTCCTGAATTTTATAAGAAATTAGCTTATAAATGCATGAATGCCAATCCAAATGAAAGACCAGCAGCCGAAGAATTAAGAAAAATATTTGGTTTTTGGGATGCTTCTTATGATGGTGAAAAAGATGAAGTAGAACAATACGGTTATAAAGGAAAAGAAATTAAAGCAGCATTTAAAGAAGCTGATAAAGAAATACCAAACATCTCAACTTCGTATGAAAAGAATTCTGATGCTGTATATACCAGTAGAGCGTTTACATTTAGCAATTTATTACCAAAACCCGTTAATTCATCCATTATTACTTCATATGTTAATAATGAAGGTATTTTCTATTTATTTAAAAATTTTATTTTTACTTGAATAATTATTAACTTTATTATTTCAAATAGTTTGTGACTCTCAATTAATCGACTTGGAAGTGTCTAATTCGATACAGTTAAGAGGCACTATAGATATTGATGATGAAAGTAATGTTGATGATTTAGTGAATTAAATATTATTTATTTATAAGTTATAGTATAACAGTATAATTGGTAGCTTAATTCCTTGTAATCTTCTGATAAAATTAAGTGACTTAAAAAATTTTATATTCATATATTTATATATATTAATAAACTTATGCATGTTTAAAGTTAATATATACTATATAATTATTATTTGTAAAATTCCGTTTCCAGAAACAAAAGTTTTCTTGACATTTCAAAATTTATCAATTTATTTGAATGTTTTTGATATAGTCATAATTCAATCCAATTTTAATTTAAAATAATTTATACAGTATAAATGTATGAATCGAACATTTAAAAAAATCGTTCGAAAAATATTTTATTTATTTTTTTATTTTGAAATCTAAGGTTGGACCATACTGTACTTAGCACGCTTAAATGAGAATTTTGTAAAATGTTTGATTATCATAAAAAAAAGTTATTATGGTTGTTTTATATAACAAATACTATTTAACCAAAGTTTTAGGGAAATTATCAATACCGTAATTATTTTTGGACATATCAACAATAAACTCTAATTCATTAATTAATTTTTAACCAATCTAAAACATCATAACTTATAAGGGAATTTAATATTTGGAATAAATCTTTCTGGATCGGGAATAAGATATATTTGGATTTCAAATTGTTGAGATATGTAAAGATGTGTAAATTTTGTATTTTCATTAATAAAAATATTGAATATTTTTTAATTATTTATCAATAGGATTAATTATTCTATCAATTTTATTTAAATTATTTAAATCCAATTGTCTACTAACTAAATAAAAGTCTTTTTATACAAGTAAGTTGAAAAATCAAAGTTTCTTTAATTTATTTCTTTAATTCATCAAAAATTATGTTTATAACTTTTTTTGGGTGCTTTAAGGGATTCCAAGCAGGGATTTCCTATAAATGTTAGACCAATAATTTCATATAAAATTCTTCTTTTAACTAAAAGAAGCGAATGAAATGTCTTTTTATTATATTGTATTTCTTTTATTATTAATTAAAGGTTATCATTGTTTAGCTTAACATTTTGCGTTTTTTTTTATTAAAAATGTTCAAGTATAAGGTGTACATTTGGAGTACGACATTGTAGCGCAGTTGAATTCATATTGCAACGTTTCAACCGTTTCATCATGATGTTAATAAAATATACATACAGTATGTAGAACGTCTCCTCCCGCTATAATAGTCAAATTTTTTTAATTTCCATTCACTTTATATCCTTCTATTTTTAACTTACTATTGTAAAAATAAAATTGTAAAAGCATAAGATGTTTATTTTACAATTATAAAAGATTGGATATAAGGATTTTAATTTAATTGTTTTTTTCATAGTCATAATAATTAAATTCTGAACAAATTAGCCGGTGATGATTTAATCAATATTTCAAATAAATTATCCCAATTAAATCCCTTCTTTCTTTTTTCTGATCTTTTGCTCTTTTGCTATTGCTTTCTTTTCAGTTTTCTTTATCCTTTAGCTTAAAAATTCAAACAAAAGTTAAAATGTTTTTTTTATATAAAATTATTAAATAGATGCATTTACTTTACAAACTATCTACAATCTTTCATCTTTTTGTATTTATAATAGCTTCTTCATTTTTTTTGTACTATATATTCCGTCATATCTTCCTATTATTTTAAGATTTGAATAAAATTAATAAAAAAATTTCATGAATGAATTAATTAGATTATTAAATAAGTATATTTTCATTATTGCACATAATGATAAAAAATAGAAAGTTAACATTAAAAAAAAAATAAAAGTTAACGTTAATAAATCATAAATCAAAAATGAAGTAAAAACAAGTTAAAAATAAATAATTCTTTATTCTCATACTTTATTACTAAAATTGGAGGAGACTCACTCTTATCACTAACACATGACAGATTATATATATTATGCATGTTTTTTCACTACCCATAAATGAATCATTGAAACACAGCCATCGCATGATCATGTGACATAAATGTTAACCTTCGATGTACGTAAAGTTGAACGTTTAATTTTTTAATAAAAATCCTTTTAAAAATATTTATAATTTATTAATTCTATAGATTTTATTTTTTAGACAATTTATATGTTTTTTTGTACAGTAACATATAATTTTTATAATTAAGCAAAGGTATGACAAAAAATTAACATTCTTATAATACTTGCAACCGTACAAAATCTGCATATAAAATCGTACTTTTTTCATATATCAAATTTGTTACAGCTTTCAAAATCCGCATATCTCTTTTTAATATGAAATACAAAAATTACATGTTTTACATATCCAAAATTTGAATGTGCATTTTACACATAAAATATGATGACTATGATGTCATGTCCTAAAATGAAATAACGTGTAATACAATTTTTGCAGTTACTGCGGGCTATAATATCATGACGAAATTCATGTTAAACTTTTAAAACATCTATTCTTAAAAGAAATATAAAAAATGATCTTTTTGTTTTCAAAAAAAATCCTATACTTATAAATACACAATAAAATTCGATAAACCGGATTTGGGCCTAAACCGGACTTTTTTGCTGGAACCAAATCACGTACAGTGTGGGACAAAAAAAATGAGAAAAGTGATCACGTGAGTAAAAGATGATCTACATCGCCAAAAATAAACTAAATTTGTACCACTTAAATACATAATAAATCTTACATCTGTGACTACGTTTGACTGTCTTTGCGTCCATCAACACCCTTTATTTTCGTGAGAAATTCCAAAACAATGACTTGCGCAAAAGGAAAAACCTATAATAAATTCTTATTAGACTTATAAAATAATGGTATATATAATATTAAAGAATTACACAACCCCATGTAATTTTTATTGTCAACAATTTATAAAAACAAAAAAAATCGAAAAAAACTAGTTTTTGGAGCATCCTAGAGGGAATGGAAGACCTAAAAAAAAATTACCACAGTGCATTCCATACACTCAGTCAATATGTAAGGCATGATACATCCTTTTCTACAAGAACTTTAGCAAGAAATTTGAAAAATACAGGTGAAAAGTATAATATAGAACAATTAGAAGTCATCTTTCAAGTGTTGGTTATGTAAAAAAAAACTTCCCAAAGCAACTCCTATGTTAATTGAAGCACACAAGCAAAGACATGTAGAGTGGGCATAAAATAATATTATGACCAATGGAAAAAAATTTTATCTGCTGATAAATCAGCCTTGCAACTCTTTAGTAACACTGTTAAATATTAGTATAAAGAGGAAAGATTTGTTTGTTGTACTTATATAAAAAATTATGGCGTGGGGCGGTTGTTTGTGAAGGGAAAAGCAAGTTTATTTTGTTTCAGACAAATTATGAACATCGAGATTTATGCAGAAATTTTTTGTACATGTGCTTCTGAGATCTTCTGGATGCTTTGTAGTCGTTCGTTGGTATTTCCAATAAGAAAACTACCATGCATAATAGTCATTTTTTCTAAGCTCAGTCTAAAAGAAAATTCATCAGAAGTTTCAGGGTGGTCATGAGATAGCCCCGACCAAAATCCTATTGAAATTTATTGGATATCACAAAAATAAAGGCGGAGAAGTGAATACCAAAAAAATTTTAATTATTTGGAAGAATTTATGATGGAGAAATGCCAAAATACTCTAAAAATCGTTCTAATCGATATTTTAAAGTCAACTAGACGAAGTTGTAAGTTAATTATTGAAATAATGGCGAATGTGTATAATATTAAATTTTTTTTTAATAAAATCAGCTGATCTTAAGCTTTAAAATACAGTAAATTTCACCCGTTTTTCTATTATAATTTAACGTTAATGATCAAAAATAAAATTCTCATTTTTTTTGTCCCACACTGTATATTAAAATAGTTCGGAATTTACTAGTAAAAGCTCTATAACGGATCAATTTTCTAACTAGCTATAGTAAAAATGATTCGATAACCAGTATCACGTGATCATTAACCAATAAAATTTAAGTAACGTGATGCGGTAAATCTTAATTTTTGCCAGAATTATAAAAATCTTAATTCTGGCTGAAGTTATGTATTACTTATATCTTCAATTAAAAATATTTTTCATGAACTCTATGACTTAAAACTAAGATGAAAAAATTAAATTTAGCATGAAAATTTTAAATTCAGTATAATAGATTTTCAGTATATCGAAATTTAAATTTCGATATACCGGATATCCCAATAAACCGGATATTTTTAGTGGAACTGATAGATCCGGTTTATCAAATTTCACTGTGTAAATCGCCGTATTTTTAAAAATGAAAATGTAAGAATTCTACATAAAAATGTCTACTCTTTCTTCTCTGATAATTCCTTGTTACTTTTGTTAAAATTTCAAACAAGGCAGAAATAATTTATGAAAATTTTAGATAAAAGTTCGTCAGATTTCTCTTTTCAAATTATGAAAAGTAATAAAAAAAACATGAAACTTCAAGGTCGAATTATGGATAGATATTCTCGTCCTTTAATATTTTCAATATTTTGAGATAAAAATTGATCAAGACAACAGAATTATTTGTAAATTTTGTTCACAAATCACAATACTATGATGCTAATACTGAGACTTTAAGGGAAACGGAAACTGGTATTAAGTCTTAAGTGACGGTTCATAGGTTCAGTTCTTGTGATGAGCAATATAATTGGGAATTACTAGATATAAGTAATATAGTCCTTCGTTACACTTCGGACTAATTATTAAGTAAATTTTAATTTTGCTGTGCCACAATACAAAATTTATCTGTGTAATGTTTGATCAACATTGCATAAATGTATATTCCATTAATATAATAAAGGCGTTTAATTAAAAAAAACTGACATTATCTTTTTCAATTAGGGAGAATCTTTTGATACAATAATATAATAATGTCTCACAATAGTGATGAAGGTAAAAAGCATATAACATGATATTTAATACAAATTAGAATCATTCTAAGATTTTTATCAAATTGCAATAAGTTCCAAGTAGCACTGAGGAATCTGAAGGTAAATATAATAAATTAAACAAGCTGAATATTAATTATTATTATATTACTTTATTGTTATGTAATAATGTAATACTTCATTAATTTAAATTATGTTTCTTTTTTAAAAATTATATTTAAATGATTTAGCTCGTAAGTTAATAGGGTTCTTATAATTCAATAGTAATGGAATTAATTATTTTTGTTATAATCCATGACAAAATATTATTTTAATGATTAATAATACTATAGTTAGTAGGCTATCATTTATTTAAATTCTTAAAACAATATTCAAATAACTAAATTTTTGTTTAAGTAACTACTCAATAATTTATTATATTACAGATGGTAAGTTACAATATTTAATAATATTATATTTTTTTATTTAATATTTTGGTATAACTCAACTAATTATATATTCTTTATTTAAATATTAGATTGTAAGTGATATATTTAATTTGCAATATATACTTTTGTATTATATATATATCCAACTAATTAATGATTAATATGATTAATAATACTATAGGGTATAAGTTATAATTTATCAATATTTCTATTATTTATATAATTTAAATCAACTAAATTCTCTATTTAAAAAATACTTTCCTTTTCAGACCTGAAAAATTTTTTTTTTCAACTTCCTATTTCGTTTGGTCTTTTCTAAAACCGAAATATTTTTTTGGAACTTTTCTTTTTTCAGTTTGATTTTTTTTTTGATTTTTTTTTCTTTTTAAAACTTCAAATATTTATAATCTATATTATATTCCCTATAAAAATTTTTTCAGAAAATGATCACGTGTCCGAGTTTCTTCGGAATAAAAACTAGAAAAATGATCATTTATCGGAGTTTTTTCCAGAATTTTTTTTGTCTTTATTTATATATTTTACTATTATCATTATAAAATATTTTTGTTTTGAATCTACTGTAGATCATTGATCGGATTATGCTGCGGTGTTATGGTAAGCACAACTTATAATCGGAATTCGGTAATCTTTTTATCCGATTTCATCCTTATACGACCATTTATCCTTATAACAACAATACTGTAATTTGGAATAGAATAGAAATTTATTTTCGCTTCAATTGGGATGATATCATAACTGTGATTTTTGAACAATTTCGTAATAGCATGATTGCAAATCGAGAAAAAAAATCACACCAAAAAAATTTGCTTTATGCATCAAGTAAATGATTTCGTATATGTCAAATAATTATAAAAATTTTATAATATATATAATTTATTGTGGTTATATAAATTTACTTCTAGATTAAAAGAATGAAAAAAAGGAAGACTTGATTGTAGCGATACAGGTGAATGATGTCAATTATCACTTGAGCATTATCAGATATGATTCAAAATTATACAAGTAGAGTATTCTATTATAATAGCTATTATTCTTCTTCTTAGTCTCTACTACTGTTTTTACGTAATGGATAATAAGCAAGAACACGCACTACAATACAGAAACCTAATAATACTATTAGGTTAGCATACCAAGGTAATTCATTTAATCCTAGATTCTCTATTATAGAAATACCGGGAATACTTGACATTGGAGTATTATCTCCTGCGTTACACATACTTAATTTTCCGGCAGGTAATTCTCCTGGCCTAGCACATCTAAATTGAGCTTTCGGTGAATCAAATTGAATTTGCATAAGCAAAGAATACGAGTATTTTAGAAATGACTATTAATAGAGATAGAAAATTGTTAATATTATTGGTTTGAAAACAAAATTCAGATTTATCGTAACTACTTACAAGATATTTTAACCAAGTTAAGCCAGTTGGTAATTGTTTTACATAAAATCCACCTAATAACGTAACTATAACCATAAATACCAAACCAACAGCTATATTCGATAGGAAAAAAAATTCAATTAGTTAAAAATAAATTATAAGATCAAAATATTTAAAATAATACTTACATATACTTTTTTGTACGTTCAATATAGTGGCACCAAATAAATAACCGAAACTCTGGGAAGTTATTGCACTAAGTAAAACTACTACTAAATAAGCTACAAATCTACCAAAATCTGGTAATAAATTTGTTGCCCAATATACTGGAATAGTATATAATGTAGGATTAAGTAAGACTAAAGGTAATTCGGCGATTTGTTTGGATAAGTAATATGATAGTAAACGATAAGATCGTGATTGACGTTCTTTCATTAACATGTCTAATTCCAACGGGATAGATAATACTGATCTACCAAATGCATGGAATATCCAATCCATATTACCGAAGAAAATCTATAATAAAAATAAATAGAAATTTAGAATAAATAGAATAAATGAAGTTAAAAAAAAAAAAAAGAATTTATATCATCGATACTCACATTTGAAATACGATCATCTATATTAGGTTCAGCGAAAGGAATTTGAAACCAAATTATGATACAAGATATAGTCAAAGTAATAGCTATAGATATACTAATTCTTGATAACATAGTTTTTTTACTTTGTTTAAAGTTTCTTTCGGTAAGAATCGAGAGTTGTTGCAAAAATGTAGCTTCCCAACGACGTTCACTTGTAACCGGTGCATTTAATTTGGATTGATCATCAACATGCGTTCTACGAGAATACTTTTCGACTACTTGTTTTCCCGTTGGATCATCACGAGTTTTATGTGTATATGCATTTATTAATTTCTGCTTGATTGTATTATCGTTTAAAAGTTCCACTATAATGAAAAGAAAAACGTTATAATGTTGCATATATTTATTTAAATTTTATAATATAAATATTTATAATAAAAAATAATACATACATGCATAATTAGCAGGATTAAAATTAGGGGGACATTTATATCCTTGATCAGCAAGGTAATCCACTGCACCAGCTCTTTCACCAAAATAGACCATATGTCCATCAGCCATTACCATTAATTTATCGAAAATTTCAAATACCTGAGATGAAGGTTGGTGGACAACCATAATAATGGTTTTCTTTTGCTTAACAGCGAATTCTTTAAGAATTTTTGTAATCTCAAGAGCCAACGAAGAATCTGATAATGAAATTTGAGTAAGAAATTAATAAAAAAAAATGAAGCGAATATTTCGAATATTTCAAAATTATCTTTTGATTACTCACCCAAACCGGATGTTGGTTCGTCTAATAAAATGACACTTGGATCTGTTAACAGCTCAGATGCAATATTGACTCGTTTTCTTTCTCCTCCCGATACACCATGAGTCTTATGGTCTCCTATTATCGTATTGGCACATTTCGTCAAATTTAATAATTCCATAATATTTTCAACTTGTTTTAATTTATCACGTCGTAGCACTTCACGTGGAAGACGTAATCGAGCCTATTAAATTTGTAAATAAAAAAAATTTAATCCTAATATATAAAAAAAAAGTATCGACATAAAAGTAAAGAACGATGGCACAGTATTTCAGTTTTGGACGTTCTGTCGACGTTACTTACAGTGTAACTGAGAGTTTCCTTTACGGTTAAATGAGAGAAAAAGATTGCATCTTGAGTACAATAAGCAACAAATCTCTTTGAATTTTTTGTTATTTTATGACCATTTAGAGTTATAGTTCCTTGAACTCCTTTACTTCCAACGTGATCGCCAAGAAGATTTAACAAAGTGGTTTTACCACAACCAGAAGGTCCAATGATCGCGAGAACCTCACCTTTTAAATTATTTTTAAATGAAATAAGATTATTATTTTTTAAAAAAATATACATGTACAAAATTCATAAATTAGTTACCTGGATTAGCACAACCATGAATATTTTCTATTATTTTTCGTACGTGATTACCAGATTCTAATTTAGAATCAGAATTTCTAATTTTATCCCACCGGGATACATTATTTTCTTCATATATAGAATAACTTATTCCATGCCATTCTACGCAAGCAGGTTTCTCCGCGGATATTGATCCTTGTTCAGTACTCTGTATTAATTCTGTTCGTCTTGCTGATCTTTCTAATGGATCATCAATATCTAATTTTTTCTAAAAAAAGAAAAAAAGAAAGGATTATCGATTTAATTATCTTATTTATTTTTTTTTTTTAAAAAAAAAGACAAATAAATACCGATGTTTTTTCAGAATCGACTTCAGTCGGATCGTATTTAATTTGTTCCATTGGAATTTTTTTTTGAACGATTTTTTTTAATTAGAGGAAAGTTTTTATTTTTTC
Organism: Rhizophagus irregularis; assembly: GCF_026210795.1. Taxonomy (NCBI): domain Eukaryota; kingdom Fungi; phylum Glomeromycota; class Glomeromycetes; order Glomerales; family Glomeraceae; genus Rhizophagus; species Rhizophagus irregularis. The sequence goes on along the minus strand of NC_089445.1, from coordinate 2,982,561 downwards.
GATGAGACAGAATAGCAGAGGTATAGTTTCATTAAAATAGGTCAATCTGCTATTCAGGGAAAATATTATGGAATAAAAAAAAAATAGAATAAAATAAATTTGAAATGAAAAAATATCTAAATCAATATAATTAATATAAAAAAAAACAATTGTGAAGGAATTGAATAAAGTTTATTTGGAGTAAGTGGAAAAATAGTTTTCCAAGTAAATCTAAATTAATTATACAACAAATAAATGAACAATTAACGAGCTTTAGAAGAATATATTGTAAAAAAAGTGAAATTTATTAATCGCGTCATTAAAAAAAGTTCAAGCCCACTTAAGCCACAACTGTGAAACATAAGTGATTTTATCTGATTTTATTGATTTATTTTTGTTCTCGTAATATATGAGTAATATAATGCATGTTAATATTTTGTGTAAAAAAGAAAACCAAGTAAATTTAAATTAATTATACAACAAATAAATGAACAATTAACGAACTTTAGAAGAATATATTGTAAAAAAAAAATGAAATTTATTAATCGCGTCATTAAAAAAAGTTCAAGCCCACTTAAGCCACAACTGTGAAACATAAGTGATTTTATCTGATTTTATTGATTTTTTTTTGTTCTCGTAATATATGATAATATATGAGTAATATAATGCATGTTAATATTTTGTGTAAAAAAGATAATTCTTTTCACAATGATGCTAAATTTGAATAAAATAATATTTTAGATTTACATTACGCTTTTTCGATATAATAAAGCCAGCAGTGCATAGCGGACATGCTTATATCACCTTGCCAATCATTTTACCAACCAAAACTTATTGAACAGCCACAAAATAATGTGGCAAAAAAATAATGGAAATCCAAGTTAAAACACTACATTATCATATAATTTTAATTATGTGATTACTAGCTTAATTTTTAATATCTGATATTGTCATAATGCATTATTTGCATGTGATAATTCATTCATTTTTGCCAATCATCAGGACAAAAATTGATGGGCGAAAATGAATATGCATAGGCGAAACTTGAAACTTTGCACAAATTTTCTTTATATCATATATAATATATGGTAAAAATAATGCAGTGATCCGATTCATAATGTAGGTTTTTCATTAGTAACATATATATGGCAAATAAACCAATGCCACAGAATAAATGTATGCCAAATAAACCACAAAGTATAAATAATCAATTTTATGTAAAGACAGTCAATTATGTTTGATAAAAATAAATATCTGATATTTATTAATAAACATACAGAATAATAATAAAAGCTAAAAAGTTGCTACTAATAAAAGTTACTCGCTCAGTAACAATCCAAATCTAATGAAATTTAATATGCAATAAATTTAAGTTATTTGTGAAATTTGAACATATATTATGTAAATTGATCTATAAGACTATAATTGAATAAATGATCGGCAAATGATCGACAAATGATCATCAATATTGGGATGTCCGAGTACTTTTTTAATATTCCTATTTATTTTTCATTTAGGTCGGATCGGTCGGATCGGTCGGATCAAAGGCCATTGCTGTAATATAATCATTTTTTTTTATTTGTTCGTATGATTTTTTTAGTTGGAAAAAATATATCCAGCCAAATTCACATGATATTTGTTACACCTGAACTTGAAATCTGATTGGTCAAATCAAAGTGTGACAGACATGACATCATCGAGTAGTACTCTGTTCATTTCCGGTCGGTTGCATTATTCGGTCGGATTTTGTTTTACAAAAATTATCCAATAAAATTTTTTTATTTTCGATCGCAAATTGAACTGCTTTAGATGGAAATTTAGTTCGAACTCCTTCTATTGATATATATTTTTTTCTTAAATGTCACGTAAACAGAAATTATCTAATTTTGGTTGGTTATTTTTGGTGTTCGACCAAAAAACCCCCGAAAAATTGGGCTATAAAGTTCAGAAAATGGTTGCGTTGTACAAACTGATCAGCCCAATCAAAATTGAAATGAACATGGCTACTATGAAATAAATCATTAAATCATTACGATTTGATTATCGCACGCTTTCGAATTATTTAGCCAAGTGATTTGTCGGTCAATTCCAAATTTTAAAAACTCATAACAAGAATATATGAACCGTTAAAGAAGTTAAAATAACTTTTTAAAATATTATTTTGACGGACTGATATTTTTTGTCAGCTAAAAATTGTATATTTGCAATCATATAGACTATTACAGTTTAATCATTATACTTTTTATGTCAAATATTGCTTATAAACTTATACTGTAATTAATTTTTGCTTTTAACAACCTATAACAGGCACAAACTAATATAAGCCACTGATTTTATTGATGCTAATAACAATAATAGATATATATTTTTTATTAATGAGTACCAATTAGGAACCTAACATAACAATAGATATATAAACAATAATTATGACAGATTGACATGATTTTTTACATATTTGTTACTATGAGCATAGATTTATACTGTACATATGAAATTTGAAATTTGTCTTTTATTTTAATGATAAATAAATAATTAAAATTTAAGTTGTTGTCATTGATTTTTATTTACTTTGTCAAATTTCTATTTTATATAATCTGTTCATATTCCATTCGAACAAATTAACTTCAATGTGATAATTCATTATGTCCTAATTTAAGCTTATATTTATATAAAGTTTTCCTTATTATGCTTTTAATTGCCTTATTGCTTATCATATTCGTAAAGAGAAATCTTGACTAATAGAACCGGATCGAATAAGAAAGTAAAGTGATATATACTTCCGTTGTGCTTATTTTGTAATCTTATATAAAAGTTTTCCTTATTATGCTTTTAATTGCCTTATTGCTTATCATGTTCGTAAAGAAGTCTTTGACTAATAGAAAGAAAATCCAGTTGGGACACTTTATAACTTTTCAAGCTCCCCAAATGTTCAACCATGGTACCGGATCGGATAAGAAAGTAAAGTGATATATATTTCTATAAGATGATGTACCCTTTATCCACCAGTCAGGATTAAATAATTTATCAAGTGGAGTCTTGATGAGGTTTTTCGAACATACGGTCATTGCTATAAGCGTTGACATAAGGTGTATTAGTTGTATGTTGTGATGGTTGGATAACGTTTACGTTTTTGTTTTTTAATCTTTTGGTGATGCCATGTTGGAACGTAATGAAGGAACAATATATTTTGCGTGATATCTTTTGCGAAGAGATTGTAAGTAGAAAGGATGAGGTGTTGTCGAATATTGGATTTACGAATAAATCTCGTAACGTAGGTCAAAAGTTCTTCAGCAATAAGACCGTGAAGTAATAAATATATGTATATTAATAGGTAGCGGAGTTGCTGCTATTGAAGGTCTCCAATTGAAAATCGAAAGTGTTGAAGTTCTGAGATTATTGTTGTGTTTAACGAAAATATTACGGTCGAAATTCTCCGAAGGTTTACGATCCGTAAGTTTAGCGAAATAAATGCGGTGTTTCCTTTTTCTGATTGACAGAAGAAGAAGCATTTTTGCGGGTTGATATAAAGACTGAACGGTTGCGGGAAATAATGTCCATCTGAGAGATTTAGTGAAATTGACGATTAATCCATAATGACGTCATAGTCCAATATTTATTAGTTGTTATTTGTAATAGCCTGCCCTAATAGCATTAAAGTGATTTTCTAGTAATTCGTTAATATTTGGCTGCAATGATATACGTAGAAATTTTTTAATGTTTTATTCAATGGGAATTTGTTTATTCCAATAACAAATGTTAGATAAACGTGAATCATCTATTATTGTGGGTGAAACGTGGAAGTTTCGTTCCATCTATTATCTTCTGTTCCTGGAAGCGTCATCCTGATCGTTGTTGATGTCACCAGAGTGTGACTGAAGGTTTCAAGGTTGAAATGATGTGATAAAATCTTAGCACAGGTGAGAAATTTATAACTTTTAGTTTACTTGTTATATGTTGATATTGAGAGAGTCTGTATAAATAGTGAGTTTGAAGGTAGGATTATACAGTAAGTGTAGTTAGCATCGAGATGATGAGGTGTTGAGTAGTTGGAAGAGAACTATGATTAATATTATGGGGTTCGAAGCTGTAGAATACGTGCTAATATTGTTATTGTTAATGTTATAATATTTTATGAAGATTGAAGAGATTGGTTATAGTAAGAGAGAATTTGTGAATATAGGTTAAAATATATGTTAGAAGCTTCTATTCTAAGAACTGAAAATAATTTTAGGTATATGACATTTGTCAAAATAATATTTGTTATCACGATTTCATTTTTGTTGTAAATAAATTAATATAATAAGGTCCCATGATATAAATCCGATATATAAAATAAAACATATCGGATGGGAATATCAAGTATCGAACGAATATTTTATTAGTTAGTAAAAAGTTGAACCGTTAAAAAAATCATTCACGAGTGGATTATTCGTAACTTGCACAGATAACCTTACAAACGGATATATAGCATTTGTTTTTCTTCTTAGTTCTCTTCTATTTCTACGTTCGCGAATAACTCGAGAATAATGTGACATGCAAGATTGAGCAGAAGTAGCATTATCTAAAGAAGTGGGCTTTTCAAAATTACTGATTGTAATTTTTGTATTATCATCATTAACTTCGCAACGGTAATTCATTATCAAAATAGTAGAAGAAACGATTTGAATAAGTAAAATATAAAGACTTCTACTAAAAAAAAAGAAAGAAAAAAATTATAATTTTTCTTTGATTGTCAAAAAAAGGGTTTATATAACGATTTTCTTTTTTCTTCGATTTTTTAAAACTAATTAAACTGTCGTTTTGGAGTCATTGCATGGTTTGTTCAGAAGAAAGAAACGACGGGTATTTATCTATTTTTGAAAATCTGACATTATTATTAGTACCTTTTTTAATTTCATTTTGAATTTGTTAAAATATAATAACATATTTATTTATTTTATTTGTGTTTAATTTAAAAAATTATTTATTAAAGTATAATTTTATTTAAAAAAAATTATTAACATAAGAAAAAAAAAATTTTTTATTACATTAAAAAAAATTATTACATTAAATTACATTAAAAAAAAAAATTATTACAAAAAAATTATTACAACAAATTATTATATTAAAAAAATTTTTTTTTCTTTTTTATATAATAAACTTTCTTTAACAAGTATGGTTTGACAAGTGCGGGGTTTATGATCCGTATTAAACAATAGGTTGGAATAATTCTATGGTAAATTAAAAATAAAAAATTTTTTTTTTTCTTCTGTGACTGTGGCGCTGTAGCTGTGCGTATTGTTTGTTTGTTTTGCGTGTTTGTTTTTTTGTAATATTTCTAAAGAATTATTATTAACAAACAAAGGTAAAAAAATATCCTTTTTTTAAAAACTATAAGAAATCTGAACTTGGACAAGTTATTAAATTAAGTTCGTTATTTATTTATTAGTTATTTTTTTTTTTTTATGTTAGTAAAGAAATAGTAGAAAGAGAAAAATATTAAAGTAAATATTGCGAAGAGAAAAAGAAAATAAAAATAATAATAATTTTAATTTAAATAAAAAAAGTTTGTACTACATTCTAAAAAATTGATCGATACAAGGCAGCGCCCCCAAAATTTGTTCGTTTGCTTTCAAAATATGAAACCAACTCCGCATCTTTACTATTTATGGAATAGTTAGATAATTGGACAAGTCATAAAAATATATTTCGGTTTTATTTTTTTTATTTTATTTACAACTTTAACTATCATTCTTTTACGCCACATTACGACATTATTACGAATATCTTATTGAATAATAAGATAGCTAGAAATTATTATCTTTTTTTTTTACAATGAATTACATTTTCAATACTTTGCATAAGAAATTATTAATGAATATTAATACGAAACAAAAATCATTCATAATAAATTAGTGAACGTTGATAATGAATCTTATTAATCTGACTTCATTAGTGCCTAATAAAAATTAGTGATGTAAAAAAAAATTGATGTATAAGTAATAAATTGCATATACAGAATGCGTGTAAAAAGCATTGTTATAAACTATTAATTAAATATTGCCTTATTATTATGCTGTTTTTGTATACCAGATACTGCCTGTCAATTTTAATTAATAAAGTTTTGTTATTAGTACATAAATTAAATTAATAAATTAAATTAATTAATTAATACTTTTTCTTTGCAACAAAATACCATTTTCATATGAATTTTTCAAATTGGTCTTGTACATTTCGGTCGATTTGCAGAATCAACATATGACAACTGTGTGGCGCAGTGGCGCAGCTCATTGATTATTCCTGGTAAATATTGTTTGATAAATATTTTTGATTGTCCTTTTGTACTTGATTGTTGATATTGGCTAAGTCGGGCATATGATTAAAATGTATATTCTATATAGTATTAGGGTCTATAGAGTATATAGACATTCGATACGGTAAAACTTATTATAGGATAGAAAGCATATCATTAGATTCGGTGCACTGTTCTGTAGCGAATATTTATCGGAGGAAATCCGTACATCAATCTTGTTTAGAAAGGTTGTCGATCATTCCTATTAATTTATTGATTTTAAAAAAGCCTTGTGCTTTTTTTAATGATATATCGATATATCGGTATCTTAGAAAACGAATGAACATTTTTTCCATTGTTTTTTTGTAATTAATGTTAGATTTGGAAAAATGAGGCGTTTTGATTACTTTTGAGGTTTACCGCAATACTTTTTCCCTTGAAGACAATTTGTAAATTATTTTAATTTTTGTCACATGTATCATTGTTGTGAATGTGAAAATGGTTTAGGTTGATAATATATTCATTTCGATTTGATGAATGAATGAATAATTTTTGACACGGAAAAATGAAAAATAATTTTTTTTTTTTGCCACATATCCCATCTACTTTCTTAACTCGCTCAAAATAATCATAGCGGGTTTTCACGTAACAGTCGTAACACACGATTGTGCGTTTTAGTAGTACAGTACATACTTTATAACTATTAAAATGACATGCAAAGTTCATTAAGGTTCTTTTTTTTTTTTACGCCATGCCCTCATTATATATTATATATACTATTTATATATAAAGTATTTCTAAAAAAAAGACAACAAAGAAAAAAAATGCACTAACTTTATTAATTTTTATTTTTTGCAAAAATCGTGATCCGTCAAAATAAATAAATATTTATTTATTTATTTATTTATTTATTTTATTATTTATTTATATGAAAATCAATTATTAGTTAATTAGCCAATTACATTTTCCGAAATTCTTTTATTGGGTTTTTTTTTTTATAATTTTTTCTTTAATTTTTGTTTTTTTTTTTTCTAAAAAAAAAACTTTAAATTCCCACTCCACTAATTTGAATCGCTATTTTTTGACATCAAAAAAAAAAAAATGCGAGGTGAGTCATCATTAAAAAAACGCCAAGCATTTCACTTGTCATACCAAACAATAATCTTTAAGGTTAAATTCGGCTTGCGCTATTTCCTCGTTTATATAATTTATTCAAAAGTACTTTTCTGTTAAAACAATTTGTCAGTAATATATACTATCAATATACGAATGAAACCGAATTATGGATAAATTATTATTAAATTATTATAAGTGATAATTCTTTATAGGAAAAAATAGAACAATTTAATTTTACGACCTTTCTTGTAACACTGGATTGCGCATATATGTTTAGACGATTATTACTATTAAATTGCTTGATTTTTAATTTATCTAAAAAAAGCTTTATAGTTTTCTCATGATTTCTACGGTTCCAAATAACACGAACGAAAAAAAAATTTCATTGTAATACTTGTTGCACTTACGCGTGATATATCTTTTTTTTTTAGAAATCTTCTTAATTAGTGTTTATAATGAATGTTTGAAGAATATAAAAAACGTTGATTGTTGTTTTTCTCCTATTAACTCCATTAAAAATTTATATTAATAACAGGATAATTGATGTTATATCGGTTATTCCATTATTCCGTTGAAAAGCAACATTACGTTTATTTATATGCAATAAAAAATTACAAGTTGTATATCTGTCTAGAATCTTTTTTAAACATGAATGTATATTTATTTTCATTGTTTTAATGTTATAATTTGGATAATACCTTTTCAAAATTTTCTTTATTAAAATAAGGCGTTTTTAAGATTCAACCACAAAAGCCTACCGGATATCATGTTCTCCTTAAAGGCAGAATATTGTAAATTCGAATTGTTATAAATGTTGTGATAACAAATTGGTTTAGTTTGATAATATATTTAGTTTAATTACATTAATAAATGGATAATTTTTTGATACGGAGAAAAAAAAGAAATGTTTTTTATATTCCGTCCTTTTTCCGTAAAAAGGCTCATAATTCTGGAATTAATAATTTATATCACGGAATTTATCAAATCATTTACATTTTCCGTGAATGGTTCTGTGAAAGGCTCATTTTTACGGAGTTTTTACAGTGTTTTTATAGAAATAACGGATAAAATTTTTTATAGGGAATTATGCGGAGAAAATACAACAATTCTAATATTTTTGTTATACGTTCTCAAGAAAAAATGTTTTTTTTTAAAATTCAATTATTGTAATTGCAAAAATGGTTTAGTGTGTAATACACTTAATTTAATTATGGATAATTTTTTGATACGCACGGAGAAAAAGAGGAATTTCCATTTTTTTTTTTCAAAAAAAAAAGTATGATATTTTTGTGATGTGTCACATATGCGTATATGCGTCATATGATCTCGAAAAAAAAAATGGTTTTTTAAAATACATTGTTGTTGAAAATGAAAAAATGGTTGATGTAATACATTTAATTTAATTACATGAATAAATGGATAATTTTTTGATAAGGAGAAAAAAAGAAAATTTCTTTTTTTTTTAAAAAAAAAATAATAATTTATCTAAATTAAATTACACGGAGAAAGTATAACAATGCTCATATTTTTGTGATATGTCACATATGCGTTATATGATCTCGAGAAAAAAAATGGTTTTTTAAATTACATTGTTGTAAAAATGCAAAAATAATGCATTTAGTTTAATTACATGAATAAATGGATAATTTTTTGATAAGGAGAAAAAAGAAAATTTCCTTTTTTTTTTTTAAAAAAAAAAAATTGATTTAAATTAAATTATGCGGAGAAAATACAACAATACTCATATTTTGTTATATGCATCATACGTTCCAAAGAAAAAATGTTTTTTTTAAAATTCAATTATTGTAATTGCAAAAATGGTTTAGTTTGTAATACACTTAATTTAATTATGGATAATTTTTTGATACGCACGGAGAAAAAGAGGAATTTCCATTTTTTTTTTCAAAAAAAAAAGTATGATATTTTTGTGATGTGTCACATATGCGTATATACGTCATATGATCTCGAAAAAAAAATGGTTTTTTAAAATACATTATTGTGAAAATGCAAAAATGGTTGATGTAATACATTTAGTTTAATTACATGAATATATGGATAATTTTTTGATACGGAGAAAAAAAGAAATTTTCCTTTTTTTAAAAAAAATTGATATAAATTAAATTATGCAGAGAAAATACAACAATACTTATATTTTTGTTATTATGTCTCATATATTCCAAGAAAAAATGTTTTTTTTTAAAATTCAATTATTGTGATTGCAAATATGGTTTAGTTTTTAATGTTTTTAATACATTTAATTTAATTATGGATAATTTTTTGATACGCACGGAGAAAAAGAGGAATTTCCATTTTTTTTTTTAAAAAAAAAGTATAACAATACTAATATTTTGTGATATGTCACATATGCGTCATATGATCTCGAGAAAAAAAATGGCTTTTAAATTACATTGTTGTAAAAATGCAAAAATAATATATTTAGTTTAATTACATGAATAAATGGATAATTTTTTGATAAGGAGAAAAAGAGAAAATTTCTTTTTTTTTTAAAAAAAAAAATAATAATTTATCTAAATTAAATTACACGGAGAAAGTATAACAATGCTCATATTTTTGTGATATGTCACATATGCGTTATATGATCTCGAGAAAAAAAATGGTTTTTTAAATTACATTGTTGTAAAAATGCAAAAATAATGCATTTAGTTTAATTACATGAATAAATGGATAATTTTTTGATAAGGAGAAAAAAGAAAATTTCCTTTTTTTTTTTTAAAAAAAAAAAATTGATTTAAATTAAATTATGCGGAGAAAATACAACAATACTCATATTTTTGTTATATGCATCATACGTTCCAAAGAAAAAATGTTTTTTTTTAAAATACAATTATTGTGATCGCAAAATAGTTTAGTTTGTAATACACTTAATTTTAATTATGGATAATTTTTTGATACGCACGGAGAAAAAGAGAAATTTTCTTTTTTTTTTTTTAAAAAAAAAATTTATCTAAATTAAAGCAAAATACTCATATTTTTGTGATACGTCACATATGCGTCATATGATCTCGAGAAAAAAAATGATTCATTGTAGATTCGAATTATTGCATAGTATGTTGTGAAAATGCAAAACTGGTTTAATTTGACGGATAATGCATTGTAATACATTTAATTTAATTACATGAGTAAATGAAATTGTTTTATATGGAGAAAAAGAGAAATATTCCTTTATTTTTTTTTAAGGGGAGCGTGTAGTCACGTGATTTATAATAATGGCGCAAAAATTTAAAATATGAAGCCCAAGAACAAAAGTACTTTAGTTTGAATAATTATGTATTATTTTATTATTATTTTTGTAAAGACATGTGAAAACATACCTATAGAATACAAATATATTAAATTAATTAATGATAAAATGCTTTTTGTTAAAAAATAATATTATGTTTTCCAGTAGAGAGATTCTAAACTTTCACTAAGCGATTCGCAACCTTTTTGAAACTTCTTTTGATATTTTCTCCAAAATATAATATTTAAGTCTAAATAAAAACTATACCTGGTGAACTTTCAGGTTCCAAAAGGTAAGAAAATAATATATTTTTTTTAATATTTAGTAATTTACAAATGTTTTATTAGACATGGACGTTCTGAATAGCACAAAAAAAATTTTTGCGCCATTAAAAGTCACGTGATTACACTCTCCCCTTAAAAAAAAAAAAATCCGATCTAAATTATAGTTAGCCGAAAAATAATTAGCCGCAGCGTGATCCGAACCCGCTTAGGCGTAGATCGTCGTGGAATTCCGGGGATTTTCTGCGATTAAACCGGATCCGGGTGATCGGCAATCAGGAATTCGGCTCCGTTTTCCGGCTAACTACATCATTATACGAGAGAATACGACAATACTCTGATTTTTGTGATAAGGTCTCACATGCCCTACGAAAAAAGTGTCCAGAAAATGCATTGAAATTGACCGGAATATAATGTACAAATTCAGGGTATATCAAACTGAAATTTTTAAATATCCTGTACTATATAATATAAATCAAGAGTCTATATTACCTTGTTAATTATTATGTAGTATTTTTATCGTATGATAAAATGCAAGCTTATTATATTCAAACATTACTAGTGATTTTTTTGCAAAATAACAAAGAAAAGGACTCAAAGAATTTCGTATCAAATAAACTTTTCATATATAATACAACACCGTATATAGTTTGTAATCAAACTTTTATTAAATTTACTTATACAAAACGATTATTACAAGTATTTCAAAATAATTTATTTTTTATATTAATAACTATACGCGACATATCTGATATGGATTTTTTAAAAGCAGAAAAGAATATTAGAGGAATAACTAAATAAAATATATTATCCTAGTGTGGAAGAATAGTGTAAATATTAATCAATTTGTATGTTTATTCATTTGAGTTGGGTTAAATCAGTCAAGAATATCCTAAGAAACCAAGAAGATAAAATAAATTATACTATAATCATCATTTAAATTTAAATTTATAATAATAGTAGTAGTAGTAATAAATAACAGATTGAACTTTCCGTAGTACTATGATTTTTTCATATTATTTATTGTTACAAAGCATAAAAACAGTATATACGATAACTCGAAACAATAAAAAATTGAACTTTATTTGTTAAATAATGGTTTATAATCTGCTAAAAATTTACATTATTACCGAATTTTCAGTATTCTATAAAAGGTTAGTTTATTTTAGTACATTAGGTTGATCATTTTCTAAAAGTTACCCAATTACGATAATCTTAAAATTTTCTAAAAACATAATATGTCAATAACCGCTTTCCAAACTTGATGCTAGAGTCTATGAGACTTTTAATAAATTACGTGTTGATACCCAATAACCTTTTAATTTTCTAATGATTAATCAGATAAATCGAATGAGTTATACTTTCTTGATCTTAGTTATTTTGAACAATATATTATATTTTTATTTATTTATTCTTTTTTTAAAATAGAAATCATCTATTTCCACATTAATTTAAAGTGGAATTGTTCATTCAGATTGTGGCGCAATGTAAAAAAACGTGGCAAAATACAATAATACGTTAATAAAAAAATAATAATTTTACAGTTGATTGCGGCTAAAAATAATTATCAACATTAAAATCTTGTATTTTCTCATTATTAATTTAAAGTGGCTTCTCTTCAATTGTAAAAAACGTGGCAAAAATACTCTTGTACGTCTTTACTTCGCCCTCGTTAATAAAACAACAATTTTACAAATGATTGCGGCTAAAAATAATCATTAACGTCAAAATTTCATATTTTCCCATTGTTAACTAAAAGTGCTCTGCTCTTAAATTGTAAATTTTGACATAGCAATGGCGCAATATATTAAAACGTGGCAAAAATACTCTGTACGCTTCCTTTACTTCGCCTTCATGATTCATGAAATAATTTGAAATAGTGTTATTATAAAAAATTTTCTTATATAAACACTTTGAGAAAGAGGTCTTTAAACAAATTAATAAACAACGAATTAAAAATTATATATATCTATATATATCACAATCACAAAATCAATAATGAAATTCAAATGCTTATTGCTAATTTTCGCCTTTACTATTGTTTTAGCAGGTAAATAAATTATCACTTTAAAAGAAAATTTTCTTTTTTATTCATATTAATATTAGGGGCTCTTTTATGATAATTTAAATTCACAGATGCAGTACCTGGTTCATTGAAACGTGACGCGGACGCAGAAGCCCAACCCCCATGGGCATGGAAACGTGATGCGGACGCAGAAGCCCAACAGGGATGGAAACGTGACGCGGATGCAGAAGCCCAATCCCCATGGGCATTATGGCAGAAGCCGCCTTGGTGGCATGAAAAGTGATGCGGACGCAGAAGCTAAACCCCGATTATTAGTCGCTCGTGATGCAGACGCAGAACAATTATTAATCTTTTACTAGATATGTAACGATTCCATACTAAAATAGAATATATATTTTTTTTTGATTATCGATAAAACTAATTAAGTCGGTAGTGAGCTTTTTTTAATGATATTATCATGTTTGATGATATTTTTACGTAATAACAGTTTTCCTATTATTCGTCAGTTCACTTTGAATTCAAAATGTTACGACTTACCTTATGATACAACATATAAGAATTTTCATATTTGAAATTTATTAAGTGAAATTTTTTAAAAAGTTATAGTTGAATTTTTTAATAATATTTCATGTGAAACAATAATAATTTTTTCTACTTTTAGAATTGCGAAAAAAATTGTAGAAAATTATTTAATGAAATTAGTACTTTATTAACTTCGCTTTTAAATACAGTACATCCTTCATGAATTTTTACAATATTTATGTTCATATCAAAAACGTTTTGTTAGCTATAATGATCATTGATTCACCACGTGCTTTTTCACGAAATGTTTCGATATTTTAAGAAAATCGAAATCGAACGCACAAATAGTAGCTGTGCCACAATTCTTTAACGTTTTATGGTAAATCATTTTATGAACACTACAATATAAATTTGCAAATCACACAAGAATCACACTCTAACTAGCTTTGCTTCAAGAAATAGGACGTATTATAAGTGAGTATTTAAGATGGATATTTTTCGATAATATTTATTATTAATTTTAATAATATATTTATGGGTATTGTATTTATTTTGTGACGACAATAACAATTAAAAGAAATTTTAACAACTACTAAGAATCAGTATTCCAACAGTACACAGAATTCTTAAATGTTATCAAAAATGGAAATGCGTAACGAATTCATTTTTACAACAAATAGGAAGAAGAAAATTTTTAGTGGTTCTGATATGAAAGTTGGTTAATTATCATTATAATTTTATGATTAGTATTGACATTAATCTATTTTATTTTAGATTTTACAAGAAAATATTATTTAAAAAGAATATCTTAATTATTACTTGGATGAAATTGTTAGAGATGATTAATACCGGAAAGAGGTACTTTATGGAGATCTTAAAACGTTGTGGAATAACAAAAAAGAAGGTTAAATATATGTATTTTATTGTATAATTGTTAAAAATTGTTAAAAATTACTAATAAATCTAATTATTCTTTCTAAATCTAGTTGGAAAAAGCTGTATAAGAAAGGAGTAAATTGCTAAGAGCTGATTATATTTTATCACGTACTTTATGGGTATTATGAACCATTAGCAACGTATTTCTAGTGTTACATTTACACGTGATTTTTAGACGATTATTTTGAAAACGGCAATCATGACAATATTACATGAGAAAAACATTGGGATTCCAATATTTGCCTTAAAAATATTTTTATTTATTATTAATTATGATTGAGAAAATAAAAAATAACATTAAAGCGAATATAATATATATTGTCTTCTAATCAAAATGGTGGAAAGAATAAACATCCAACTTTACAGCAATAACAACCTACTGATACATCACTATTGTTATCGCAAAGTACGTGTTGATTCACAACAAAAATAATATATTGCCCAATGGGAGATGAACACTAAGGATTATGAACATATTATGAGGATTTGCATTTGAAAATTAATGGAATCTTTCAATAAAATGATTAGAATCATATTAAAATTCAATTGCACGATATGAGAAGAGTCATATTCTTATCTTGATTTTATGAAGAACTTCTTTGTTGGGAAGACATGGCTGATACTATCTTGTGCTAATCTTGGTCGTTCTTAATCCCAATCATAGCCACTTACCGTATATAAATAATAATGGTCGCATTATTTTCAAATTTAGCTTCTTCAAATTTAGCTTCCTTTCTCAAGTTTCGAATATAATGAAGGAAATCCATCTCGTGTCCTCACTTCAGGGTAAACAGTGAGAGTACTTCATTGAGAAGTAGAAGATGCCCTATAAGAAATATGTATACGGAAAGGTGTATACATTTTATGTACGTTTCTATAAATTCCGTATACAAATTCCGTATATTTAATAAGCAATTCATTTTTGAACGTATTTTAAAAAAACTAATGTATACGAAATATATACGGAAAAAATTAATCATGCGGAATGTATATGGAATTTTTAAACTTAATATTTTTACAAAAATCCCGTATCATAACACGAGATCATGTGACAGCTGCGGACATACAAAATTTCAAAATTTGTTTGTTATACATGCAGTACTTGATCAACATAATGCATTTTGCATAAATATCCACCATTTAATTGAAAAATATATTTACGTTACTGTATCTTTTCAGCTAGGGAAGAATTTTTGATTTATATAGTAATAGGACAAAAACAAAGCAAAGATAAAGATTAAAGGCATATGATTATGGGACAAAGACAAAGTAATGATAAAGGTAAAAGCACGTAACATGAATAATTAATACAGATTAGAATTATTCTAAAATTTTAATCAAATTGCAATAAGTTACAAGTAGCACCAAGGAATCTGAAGGTATTAAACAAGCTAAATATTAAAATTTTTTTTAGAAAAAAAATCATTTGAAATAATTTAAATATTATTATATTACTTTATGTAATGCTGTTCCAAATTGGTTTTAGTTTAACATCCTTCCCTTTTATTTTTGAAAATTTCAAAGGTAATTTAAACACATATGTCCAAATATGTTTAAAAGCACCTCTCTTTTTCCTAAAATTGAGTGGTATCAAGTTTGTTTAAATTATCCTCAAATTTTTCATGTTAAACTAATTATTAGTTTGGAATGGCCTAATAATATAATATTTACATTAATTCAAACATCATTATTCTAAACCATGTTCTTATTTAAATTTATATTTAATAATTTAGGTTGTAAGTTAATAGATTATCTTATAATTGAATTACTTATTTTTGTTATAATACATATGACTAAATAATTCATTTAATGATTTGATAATACTATAGTTAGTAAGTTATCATCTATTTAAATCTTTAGTTCTTTCTTTACTTCATTTTTCTAAATTTTTAATTACTCGGTAATTAATTATATTACAGATGGTAAATTATAATATTTAATATATTATATTTATTTGTTTAGTATTTTATATAACTCAACTAACAATATATCTGATATTCATTATTTGAATGATTAGATTGTAAGTGATATATAATTTACAGTATATACTTTGTATTATATGTACCCAACTAATTTAATAATTAATAATACTCTAGGGTGTAAGTTATAATTTATCAATATTTTATTATTTATACAATTTAAACTAATTCTTTATTTAAAAAATTATTTGTTGATTTCTTTTAGTTGGTAAGCTATATTTAATTTTATTATTACATAACTATATAATATTTACATTATAAACTAATTATTTATCTAAAAATTAATTAATACAATAGAGAGTAAGTTATTTATTTAATTCTATTATTATATATTTGTAATATTATTTACATGTAATTTAAACTAACTAACTCTTTTATTAAAAACTATTTGGCAATTTCTTTTGGTAGTTGGTAAGTTATTTATTTTTATTAATTTAATTCTATTGTACAATGTTTACAAATTTAAATATACTAAATTATTCATTTAAAATAATTAAATAATATAGATAGTAAGATTTGATTCTATATTTCTATTATTACATATTTGTATTATATTTACATATAATTTAAACTGACTAATTCTTTATTTAATAAATTATTTATTTACTTAGAATGTAAGTTATAAGGTTGTTTATTTAATATATTTAATTTTATGTATCATTTAAACTAACTAAATTCTTTATTTAAAAATTATTTGATGATTTCTTTTAGTTGGTTTAGTTGGTTAGTTGGTAATTTATAAGCCATTTATTTAATTCTATATTTTAAACTAACTAAATTCTTATACAAAAAATTAAGGAAGTAAGTTATTTGTTTATTTCTTACATTTTTATATAATATTTGCATATAATTTAAACTACTAACTAAATTCAATTATTTAACTGAATAATATAGAATGTGAGTTATTTATTTAATTCTATTAATTCAATTATTAAGTATCCATATAATATTTATATATGATTCAAACTAACTAAATTCTTTATTTAAAAAATTATTTATAGTGAGTAAGTTATTTGTTTAATTCTATTATTATATATTTAAATAATATTTACATATAACTAAATTCATTATTTAAAAAATTATTTATAGTGTGTAAGTTATTTGCTTAATTCTATTATTACATATACAGTATATATAATATTTACATGTAATAATTTAAACTAACTAAAATTCTTATTTATTTATAGGGAGTGAGTTATTTATTTAATTCTATTATTACATATTTATAATTTAAACTAACTAAATTCTTTATTGAATTAGGACGTAAGTTATAAGCTATTTGTTAAATTCTATTATTAGTACATATTTATATAATATTTACGTAAAATTTAAGCTAATTAAATTATTTATTTAAAAAATTATTTTGGTAATTTCTTTTAGTGGGTAAGTTACTATAAATTATTTATTTAATTTTATTTTAGCATATTTATATAATACTATCATATACCAATTATTCATTTTATTAATGTA
This sequence comes from Rhizophagus irregularis, assembly GCF_026210795.1. Lineage (NCBI taxonomy): Eukaryota > Fungi > Glomeromycota > Glomeromycetes > Glomerales > Glomeraceae > Rhizophagus > Rhizophagus irregularis. Next base: position 2,964,740 of record NC_089445.1, on the reverse strand, counting down.
GATGGTAAGTTATTTAATTAATTCTATTAATATTTACATACAAATTAAACTACTAAATTCTTCAATTAAAAATTATTTATATATAGGAAGTAGGTTATTTATTTTATTCTATTATCACATATTTATATAATGATTTAGGCTACTAACTAAATTCTTTTTTAAATGATTATTTAATAATAAAGCTTGTAAGTTAATTATTTTTTAATATTACATATTTATATAATGTTTACATGATATAATTTAACTAACTAAATTCTTTATTTAAAACTTATTTAATAATATAGTTTGTAAGTTATTAATTTAATTCTATTATATACATTTATATAATGTTTATATGATATAATTTTAACTAACTATTAAATCTTTATTAATTATCTGGTAATTTATTTTAGCTGGTAAGTTATAAGCTACATATTTATATAATATTTGTATATAATTTTTTAATCTAATTAAATTCTTTATTTAAAAACTTATCTGATATATAGTTGGTAAATTTAATATTTATTATTTATTCTATTATGTAATACTTATATATAATCTAAACTAATTATTGTTTAAAAAAATAATTTGGTAATTTATTTTAGATTGTAAGTTATAAACCACATATTTATATAATATTTATATATATATATAGTTTAATCTAACTAAATTCTTTACTAAAATATTTAATGATATAGCATGTAAGTTATTAGTTATTCCTATCATGTATTATTTATTTTAGTTATAGCTTTAGTTAACTGAATTCTTTATTTGAAAAAACATCTTTACTTCAGTTGGTAAGTTATTAATTATAGGTTATTTTACATATAATTTATGAAAAAACTAAGTTATATTTTATTAAATCTCATTTAAATTTTAAGAGTAAGTACTCAATATTATATTTTAAATTTTAAATTTTGATATATATGTTTTAATATAATTTTAATTATTTAAATTTATAGATTTGGTAAAAGTAAAAATGCAATTATAGATTAATTTATTTTTAGAAATAAATTAAAATGGATTCCTTATAACCAATTAAAAAATATTGAATATCTTGATAAAGGAGGATTTGGTTCTATATACAAAGCTATTTGGTTAGATGGATATAAATCATATAATAAGATTATAGAAGTAGCTCTTAAATGTCACAATAATTTAAATGAAAATTTAGATGAATTTTTGAATGAAGTATGATAATAGTATTATGCTATTTTTTTAAAAAAAATCTAAATTATATTTATTTATTCTAATATATTATTATTCTTTATAGTGGAAATGTCATAAGAGTTGTTTAGATTCATATGGAATTATTGATCTTTATGGATTTACAAAAAATCCAGATACTTTGAATTATATGGTAGTAATGGATTATGCAAACAAAGGTAATTTGAGAGGAAATTTAACAAATATAGTAAAAAATAATTGGAAACAAAAATTACATATGTTATACAAAATTATTTCCGGACATAAACAAAATCTTATTCATTGTGATTTACATGATGGCAACGTTTTAAATCATAAGGATGTAGAAGATGAAGAAGATGAAGAAACTGAAAATTATAAGAATGAAAAGGTTTATATTAGTGATTTAGGATTATGTCAACCTGTAAAATCATTTTTAAAAAGATATGATATTTATGGTGTTATACCATTTATGGCACCTGAAGTTTTAAGGGGAAAATCTCATACTCCAGCTAGTGATATATATAGTTTTTCTATGATTATGTGGGAATTTACATCTGGAGCACCGCCATTTAATAATAGGGCACATGATATTCAACTTAGTTTAAGTATTTGTAAAGGTGAACGACCTGAAATTATTGAAAATATTCCACAATGTTATGTAGATTTAATGAAAATGGGTTGGAATAAAGATCCATTAAAAAGGCCATCTTCTGAAAAAATTTTAAATACTTTACTGAAACTTGCAAAATCGGGACTGTGTAGTAGCTATGTAGCCGCTATATATATTATAAAAAAGTAGTAGGCGTATCGCTATTTTATGTTTAACGTAGGGTATCCATATGGAGCGAATATAAAAATACTGTGAATAATTTCGAGAGTCCAGCAAGTTTATATGTAACAAATACAATGCAAAAATGTAGTTTATTTAATGTAAAAATATTGCAAAAATGTAGTTTATTTAATGTAAATATATTGTTTATTTAAAGTAATATTACAGTTTACTCAAAGTTATAATACAGCTTCATTGTATCAACTATCTAAATCTATATTAAATCTATTTTGTATCGATATTAATCTATACTAAAAAAAAGCTAAAAAAATCTTTTTTCTAAAGTTTTGAATTCCTTTTTTTGAAACTATACTTGGGATTTTGGTTTCCAAGCTGGAGCCAACTTCTCTACAAAAAAAAAGGAAATAAATTAAAAAAAACCTCTTTCTATAAAGTTTCGAATTCCTTTTTTTTCGAAACTTACCTATCTCACGCAAGCATCTAACTAAGAGTCAATTTCACCAACCGCCTAAAAAAAAAGGAAAAAAAAGAAATTAGCAACCGTTTTTAAAAGATGAAATAAAGATGGAATAAAACAAAAAAATAATACTCCCACCAAAGTCCCTCATCCAAAGAATTTAAGAACCGTCTAAAAAGAAAAAAGAACAGTTAGAAAATGCTTGTCAAAATAAAAATCAAGAAAAAATTGCCAAACTCACCGATCACGATAAAACAAAATTTTTCTCAGTAAAACTTAATTTCTTTGATAAAAAACACGAAGTAAATCGATTACTATTCCTTTGAGATCTTCAATAATTTCATTTCGAGGATCCTTATTAACACTAAATCTTCCGTATCTAGTAGCTTTTGAATCCAATGAGACACATACAGCTGCAATACTTGGCCTATTATCACCTCTTCCAGAATGGAAAACATCAGCGCCAAATATCACTGTCAGTTCTGAAGATACAAAATCAATTTGATCATTGGTTAATATTACATTTTGTCTACCTAATTTTGCGTTCACTTTCAAAAAGATGTTTGAACAAATTTGATCGATTCCATTTTTTCTCACTAATCGTTTGAGTAAAATACATTGAGTTGGAACACCCAATTGCATGTCCCCAATCCTTTTAATTTCTCCATATATTGGACCCGTTAATCCCAAAATACATATAATGATATGTGAAGGATAATTTTTGTTAAACAAAGATTTGTGACAAGCAATATTCAACACCGTAGTAATTTCGCCTTGAGGATTCGTATACATGACGTAAGGATCATTCAGGATGTCTAAAGACTCAGTCTTCTAAAAAAAGAAAAAATAAAAATGTTAATATATGTTACGTTAAAGAAATATATAGAAACATAAACATTGTCCAATTTTTTACCAAAATCCCACGCGTTTGAAGGGTGAAACGAAAACAAAACCTAAAAAAGAAAGTTTAATAGTTTAGTACCAAACCAAAGACAACAAAAAAAAACCAACAAACAATAGAAAAAACCCACCTTAATTTCCACAAAAGAGACATTGAAACATAAAAAAGGAAATACCAAAACCTAAAAAGAAAGATAACACTGAAGGGTCACCAAAACCTAAAAAGTATGGCAAGCCGTACTGGTCAAAAGGTTGATAACTTTTCATCATGTTTTATGATGATTTTTCATCATGTTTCATGATAACTTTTCATCATGTTTTATGATAACTTTTCATCATGTTGACATGATGACTTTTCATCATGTTGATCATATTTTTCATCATATTTTATGATGTTTTTCACCATGTGACATGAAATTTTTTCATCATGTGTTGAATAATCTTCATCATGTTTCCTAATATGAAATTTTAACTAACCAAAAATGTCTTACCAAACTACTGGTTTTTTGATGTTCAGATTTAGAAAATAAGAAATTTTTTTTTTACAAACTTAGAAATTTACCGATTTTCTGGTATTTTGCCATTACACAAATATATATCACATAAAAAATTTTATCACATCACATTAACAGTATATGAACAAAAGAAAAATAATTCAATAAAAACAATACATATACATAAATGTAGGTTGTAAAATTTTTCATATGGGAAGAGTTCGTATGGGATATCTTTGATAGAAAATATTTTTTAGAGATTTTTTGAGTTCGTATGGGAAGAGTTTGTATGGGACTTTTTAATAAAGATTTTCTTTTTTGTAGGGTTCGTATGGGATATTTTTAATAAAAATTTTTTTTTTTTGAGATTTTCTTAGAGTTCATATGAGAGGATGTCTTTGATAGAAGAGTTTTTATTTGAGTTCGTATGCCCTATAAGAAATATGTATACAGAAAGGATACGTTTTGTATACATTTTATGTACGTTTCTATAGATTCCGTATACAAATTCCGTATATTTAATAAGCAATTCATTTTTGAACATTTTTAAAAAAACTAATGTATATGAAGTGTATACGGAAAAAATTAATCATACGGAATATATACGGAATTTTTAAACTTAACAGTTAATATTTTTAGAAAATAATCTTACAAAAATCTCGTATCATAACACGAGATCACGTGATTATTTATTGTTTGTTATGATACGTTTTTTGTTTTTTATATAAACCCTTACTTTGATGAGTTTGATCTTCCGATCTTCCTTTCTGTCTTCCCTTCCTTCTCTTTTTCTCTTGTCTTGTTTTTGTTATTTTTTCTAAATTTTTCTTCTTTTTTCGTCACCCTCCTTTTAAAAAAAAAAATTTTTTTTTCGTACCTCACTTTAAAAATTTTTTTTCATCACTCTCCTTTAAAAAAAAAATTTTTTTTGATTTTATTCTTTTATTCCCACTCTTCTTTTTTTTTAAAAAAAAATTTTCTTCTTTCTATTTCTATTTCCTCTTTATAAAAAATTTTTTATTTTTCTAACTTTGACGTCGTCTCTTTAAAAAAAAAATTTTTTTTAACTTTCCTAACTTCGTTACCCTCTTTTTAAAAAAATATTTCTTTTTTTGATTTATTCTTTATTCCCCTTTCTTTTTTATTTATATTTATCCCTTTTTTTATTTCATAGGCCAGCAGATTTTTTTTGTGAGAAGATTCAGTTTCTTTTTTCTTTTTTGTAGATCAGTTTGGGAGTCTTTTCCTTTCCTTTTTGTAGGATTGTTCAAGATTTTTTTCTTTTTTTAGGTCAGTTTGAATTTCATTTTTTTTTTTTGTAAGTTGGGTTCAGATTCTTTTCTTTTTGTAGGTTGTTTCAGTTTTATTGCTTCAGAGTCTTCTTTTTTTGTAGGTTAGTTTTGGATTTATTTTGTTGTTTTGGTTTCTTTTTCATCAGATGCTCCATAATTCTTATCATTTATGTAGGTCAGACATTCTGGAGTTCTCTTTCTTTTTTTTGTAGGAATGCTGACCTTTGGTGACTTGGACGATTGCAGATATTATATGAAGGGGGGATTTTGTTTCCAATTAGGTTAGACGTTCTTATGTTTCTTTTTTTGTTTTTTTTAGGTTGTTTGACTCCAAATGAACCTGAACTTATAGATAATTTTGGTTGCAATAGGTGGTTTTAATGAGGAGGGAATTTTCATAATGTATTTGTATTTTGTTTATTTTTTATTTTTTATTTAATTTAATAAAGTAAAATTAGATTTATGTAAATATAATTATAGTAAACTGTAATACAAATAGTAAATTCAGTGACCAAATCGTATAAATTTTGTGATAAAATCAGTGATCAAATCATGTAAATTCCATATGAATTCCGTGCAAATTCCGTATCCAAACCATATATTTAGTGATACAGAATTGTGCATTTTTCCGTATCCTATTATGATACGTTATTTCTAAAGAAAAAAAAATCGTATAAAAACTTTATAAAAAACGTATCCAATTTTTTTATAGGGATGGGATATTTTAAATAAAAAATTTTTTTTTTGAGATTTTCTAAGATTCATATAGGATATTTTTGATAAAGATTTTTTTTTTGAAATTGTTTTAATTTGATAATTCATCAAATAACGTTGCGAGAACGTTTATTAATATATAATTCAATAAAAAAAAAGTTCACTGTTTTTTTCAATAATTTATTAAAAGCATTGTAATAACGTTTTAATTCAATAAAAAAAAAGATTCGCAATGTTTTTTTCAATAATTCATTAAAAGCATAGCAAAAATGTTTTTTAATATATAATTCAATAAAAAATTGGTTCGCAACATTTTTTTTATTGAATTATACATTAAAAACGTTCTCACGGTGTTATTTGATGAATTATCAAAAAAACTCTCAAAAAAAAAAATTATCAAAAATATTTTATGTGAATCTTAGAAAATCTCAAAAAATTTTTTTATTAGAAATATCCCCCTATAAAAAAATTAGATACGTTTTTTATAAAGTTTTTATACGATTTTTTTTCCTTAGAAATAACGTATCATAATAGGATACGGAAAAATGCACAATTCCATATTACCAAAAATATGGTTTGGATACGGAATTTGCACGGGATTTATATGGAATTTACATGATTTGATCACTGATTTTATCATGAAATTTATACAATTTGGTCACTGAATTTACTATTTGTATTACAGTTTACTATATTTATTTTTTATTTTTTATTTAATTTAATAAAGTGAAATTAGATTTATGTAAATACAATTAAAGTACAAATGAAAATTCACTCTTTATTAAAACCACCTATTGCACCTAAATTATCTATAAGTTTAGGTTCATTTGGAGTCAAACAACCTAAAAGAACAAAAAAAAAGATTGGAAACAAAACCCCCATCTGCAATCGTTCAAGTCACCAAAGGTCAGCATTCCTACAAAAAAAGAGAGAGAACTCCAGAATGTCTGACCTACATAAAAGAAAAGAATTATGAGGCGTCTAATGAAAAAGAAACCAAAACAACAAAATAAATCCAAAACTGACCTACAATAAAAGAAGACTCTGAAGCAACAAAACTGAAACAACCTACAAAAAGAAAAGAATCTGAACCCAACATACAAAAAAACAAAAAAATTTGAACTGACCTAAAAAAAGAAAAAAATCCTGAATCATCCTACAAAAAGAAAAGGACTCCCAAACTGATCTACAAAAAAAAAAAAAAAAGAAACTGAGTATTCTCACAAAAAAAATCTGCTGGCCTATGAAATTAAATATAAATAAAGAAGAAAGGGGAATAAAGAATAAACCAAAAAAAATATTTTGATAAAAAGAGGGATAACGAAGTTAGGAAAGTTAAAAAAAAATTTTTTTTTTAAAGGGAGGACGTCAAAGTTAGAAAAATAAAAATTTTTTTATAAAGAGGAAATAGAAATAGAAAGAAGAAATATTTTTTAAAAAAAAAGAAGAGTGGGAATAAAAGAAAAATTTTTTTTTAAGGGGTGACGAAAAAAAATTTTTTTTCAAAGGAGAGTGACGAAAAAAAATTTTTTTTAAAGTGAGGTACGAAAAAAAAAATTATTTTTAAAAGGGGGTGACGAAGAAAGAAGAAAAATTTAGAAAGGAAAGGAAAGACAGAAAGGAAGATCGGAAGATCAAACTCATCAAAGTAAGGGTTTATATAAAAAACAAAAAACGTATCATAACAAAACAATAAACAATCATGTGATCTCGTGTTATGATACGGAATTTTTGTAAAATTATCTTCTAAAAATATTAATTGCTAGTCCGGATAAGATCTGCAGTGACACATATAGCTATTTACTATAAAAATTGGGGATAAGTAACATATAAAAAATATATTGTTTTTGAATCTCAAAGTCGTCTCTTTTTTATGGCGCCTAAAGCTCGTGAAATTGTTGTTACCTTGTTAGTAGTAGGTTCTATACTATTAGACTTGCACTATGGGCCATATTCGCGTCTTTGGTGGCAAAAAAATAGTGACAATAAAGAAAATGAAATCTCAAATTATTTTCTGATTCGTATTGGTCAAACCACAAAAGCTGTTCTAAATGAAATGGACTTTTATACCACTATTTTACTAGGAAATTCTGAAAACTCTTTTGCTCCTGGGTTTATTTGTACTTCAGGCGTCTTTTCAAGCAGTGTAGAAAGTAGTTCTTCTGCTGCAGTTTCGAATCTATACGCTAGCATATTTCAAAAACGAACGCGTTTTTCTGGTCCACTTGTAATAGGATGGAATGATAAGGATATAATTTCACAATTATCTCAAAATATTCCTTTTTTTCCTTTCTCTTTTCTTCTTGGAAAATATCTAATATTTGTTTATAGTATTGGCACTTCATTACGCGAAGATTGGAATAATGGTGGGTTAGGATACAAAGCTTCACTCAACAATAAATATCATGATAAACCGGCAATATTTGTATCTACAATTGAAGATAAAGATTGTACACTTGAAATTTATCAAGATTACAAAATTAAAAACCGGTTTGTAGCCAATTCTCCAAATGAAGTATGGGAAATTTCAAAGTTTATAAAACAATATAAAGGAATCCAACTTTTTGGCCTTGAAAATTCCTTTACAAGAAAATTTATTCAAGAGAATTCAAAACCCACATGCTCGCCAGATAATTGGCACAATTTTCCTTTATTAAAATCTGTATTTGATTACAATCTTAAACGTCGAACACTTGCAAATGTAAAATGGTATCAATTCTTTGAATCTTGGGCTAATAGTGAAAATCCAATAATTGAATTTACGTCTAGTCTTGAGAAACTTTATCCAAGTGAGTATGAGTTTAGTGATCGAGAATTGAGAGCATGGAAAACAACATTACGTGCTGCAGGTTGTCACAATATAACGCCTTGGTCATCTCATGAATCTGAGGTATGGTAATGTGTAAAAATTTATTTTTATGTATAATTTAATTTGTAAAAATATGTGTAGAAAATAGAGTAACTAAAAATTATTAGTATGAAATATATTTCAATAGTAATTATTATAATTTAATTTAGTAAAAAGATATGGCAAAATATCATGTAAAGAAAGTATAAATAGAATTTATCAAATTTTTGTTACGAAGTAATAAAAAATCTTATATGTTATAGTAGTATCCAAAAAGAGAAAAATATTCGAAGTATTATTTATACCAATTATTATTTTTTTTTAAAAAAAAAAAAAATTACGGGCAAAAAAAAAATTTAGATTCTCATGACCCGACCCATCAAAGAAAATTTATGATATAGCAAATAACCACCATTTTTTTTATTATAAGCTAATAAAATAATATTCTATCATCACTCTAAGTGGCAATTTTGGACGCGGTCAATTGATTACAAAAAAGATGAGAATTTATTATACATGTTATATAAATCAGGATTTCTCCAGACCAAGCCCCGACATATTCCAAACCAAACTCTAATTTTTTGGGATTGCTTTATACGTGCAATGATGATAAATAATAAGACTCCAGATGGCAAGCGACGTATATTATCAATTATTGCTGATGATTTTACATATGCTGAATTAGAATTACAATTGGGAGTAAGATATTAGTTTCAAATTATATGAATAATTAATTCTTTATTTTAAATTCTAATATCAGATATTAAATATTTAAATTTAGGTCAGTGCACATACCATTCTTGAAGCCCGTAAACATGCACGATTTATTGGCTATGGTGCTCCACCACTATTCAAACCTATTGTTCAACGAGTTAAATTATCAGAGGAATCATTAGTTCAATTTGAAGTTTTTTTTTCAAACAAAGAAAATGTAAATATGAGTAGTTATAAGACCGATAGTGAAACTGGATTGCCTGTACTGTACCTTCAAGATACTAAAGCATTGTTATGGAAGAAGTTTTCAGAATCATTCCCTAATGGTATGCGAAGAACTTCATTTATGACACGTCTCCAGGGAAATCGATATCAATATAAAGAGGATTTGGGAGGCCTATGCTCAACCTGTAATGAATGTGGATACGAAGTTTTTGTGGAGATTGAAGATTTGATTGACAATTATGTTTCTGATATTCAATTACGGGTATATATTTACCTATTAATTAATGAATAAATTATTTTAGTATTTATACTTCTAATTTAAATTTTTAATAGAAAGAATTAAAAATACAAGCACAAGTTTTGAGACGTTATTTGCGTAGAGATTTTGCAAAAGAATTGAATATTGATTCATCAGGTTGTGCGAAACATAGTAAATGTATCAGTCATTGCCTACCCCATGCATTTGGTGAATGTTATTTGGACCATCCAGATACTTGTGACAACTGTGAATCCCTTTTATCATTCTTTGATACTTTACAAAATAGCCTTGAACAAGAACAACAAGAAAAGTTACCAGCCTATCAAAATCGGTTGATTATTTTTATGGCACATCATGCTCGCAAATCTTACCTCAATGCACAGTTTAATGCTCAATTCTTTCAACTTGATTCAGATGGAGCTTTAATAATTGTAGATTATAAGATGAAAATTCTTCCCAAAAAAGCTCGTGAAACAAAAAATGAATGGTTCGGAAAAAGAGGATGGACGCTTCATTCTGTTCTTGTGTATACGAAAAATCTTGAAAATAATAACCTGGAAGTGCAAGCTTTTGACCATTGGTCTGGAGATACTCGGCAGGATGGGTGGTTTACGGCGTCCTCATTACATTCAGTAATAGAAACTTTGGAGCGAAAACCAAAATGGGTTACTATTATTTCAGACAATGGAGGACATTACCGTAATACAGAATTAATGATTATTATAGGCCATTGGAAGGAATGGTATGATATAAGTCCTCGTAGATGGTTATTTTTGGAAGCAGGTGAAGCAAAAACCGCAATAGACTCTCACCATGCTCAGGTATGAACAAATACCTGATTTTTTTGTATTATTAGTAATTGATACATATTATTATTTGTTTTAGATTTCTCACGCAATAAAAAGATGGGTAAAAATAGGACATGAAATAGAAGAAGGAGAAGACATTGAAAATGCCATCAAAGACCTTTCAGGTACTCATGTATCTCATCTTGAACCAGATCGTGATAAAGGTAAATATTTAGTTTCGTTTTTTTTTGTTGAGAAAATGAATGATAATATATTTTGAATAGAAAAAGGAAAATTAGGAACGATTAATGGTATATCAAATTGGCATGAGTTTACTTGGCCTGAAACAGGAGAGAACACTGGATATATATGTACCCGTGCGCTGCCAGAATTTGGTAATTGGAATAAAATTTCCCACTGTCAAATTGATAAAATTACAAAATCACGCACCTTTGGAAAACCAACTCCGATCTATACAACACATACACAACCTTCAAAATCATGGACTGTACCATTGACATCAAGAAAAGGTAATTTTTTCAACAAAATTGTTCCGTAATTAATTTGTATTGACAAACATCATGCTTTTCAGAAAATACCCAAGGAGATCAAGAAATTCAGGAAGTAAGTAAAACGAAACATATCAATGTTTATTTTTCGTCAGGATACCTGATAAAAGAGTTGTAAACACTAAACAGGTTGAAGAAGAACAAATCGAAGATATGGATATTGATCCAATATCAAAAAGGTATGTTGTACTCCTCTATATCGTCAGTGTTATTTGAATTATTGTGAATATATTCATATTTTTTGTTTGTAGTGCCATTGTATTTGGTTGTGGATGGGCACTATCTGAAAATTTAAAAGTGAATCAAAAAGTACCAACTAAACGAATCACAGAACATGTCAAGGGATTGCTTACTATAATGTTTCACTCTGGTACTGCTAATCCTAGGCTCAAAATGAATGCTAATGAAATGCACGAGGAGCTTTTGAAAAGAGTGACTGATAACGAAATTTCCAAAGATGACGTACCAAAAGTTTCCACAATTGCGAATTGGATAACAAGCACGTCACGATCATTCAAGAAAACCATGGCACTAAGGCTTCTTGAGGAAGCGGAGTCATCTGAGCAATAAGTTTGTATTCAATTATGCAAATAAAATTAGATAATTTTGTTTTTGTTTTATTTACTATATAATTTGTATCACGATCCAATATATGATTGTGGAAAGAAAATAATAATAATAAATCTATAGCTAAAAAAAAAAAATTCTAATCTAATCGAACCTAAATCAATAATCTAAATTTAAAAAAAAATAAGATTGCGAAATATTCTCAAATTGCACAACAAATTCAAAAGGACTAAAAGATAAAGAATAAAATCAATAAAAAAAAATAAAAATAAAATCAGAAAAAAGATCACTTCAGAACCTCTAAAAAAATCACCAAAATTAAAGGATTCCAGGCAAATCGTTCCTAAAAGATAAAAAAAAAAATCAAAAAAAGAAACAAATCGAAACAACACCCAGAAAAAAAGATCCCACTTCCGAATCTCATAAAAATTACCGTGAAATCCTAGGACAAAAAAGATCAATTTCCTCTCCAACTCATAAGAAAGACGAGAGCGATGAACTGTTACTAAAAGATAAATAAAAAAATCAATAAAAAGAGACAAAATAAAAAAAAATCTAGAATAAAAAGGAAAACCCTTCCCATCTTCGAACCTTAGAATAATATTTACCACAAAATCCAAGGATAAATCAACAAATTCTACTTTGGATCCATAAAGAAAGAGAAACAACGCGAGGACGAACTGTTTCTAAATATTGATCCACAAAAAAATTTACAATGAAATAAATCAACTAAATAGAAATATTTCCGACTTCCGAATACATAAACTGTTTCTAATGATGAAAAATAAAATCAATAAAAAGAAAAAAAAATCGTAATCACCAAAAAACTTACCACGAAATCCTTAAATCTAAGAAAAATAGAACTCAATGTTGACAAAAAAACTGTGGTGTCGTAACTTTTTGAGGAGTCTAAACCTTTCAAATAAACAAAATTTATATTACTTTATTATGGAAAATTGCTAAATGCATATTTTATAATTTTCATAATTTTCTTGGAATCCAGCGTTCGTACATAGTAAAGTCGTTAAAAATACAACTAAAGACTGTTTTACGAAGGCTTATTCGAATTCTCTGGCCTTTTTTGCATTAGATCGTATGATTTTTGTGTGCACAAAAATAGTTTGTGTAAACTTACTATTTAAGCGTTTTGTGCCATATTGAAGTGTTCAATAAGTGATCGGCGAAATTTTACCCCAAATTCTTATATCAAATTTCTGCTGATCATATCCGAATCGGCAATTAAGTTTAAAATTCCGTATACATTCCGCATGATTAATTTTTTCCGTTGTAATGCCGTAGTATACATAGTAAATTTATTAATTGTGAGGCGCAGTATTATATTTAATCTTAGTGTATAAAATTTTAATTTATTTTTAGTTGTATTAATAAATAGACCGAAAAGTCGTTAAACTATTGATCAGGTGATTCAAGGATAATTGGTCCGAGATGACACTAAACTATCAGTCACGAGATCTAAGGATGAATAAAGATCCGAAAGATACTAAATTAAATGAAGTCGAGTGATCTGAGGTGTCAGGTGACTAATTTGCTGATCATTACGTTAGTATTATAGATCCTAATTCAAGAGGTCATGATGATCAAATGGATACAGAATTAAAATAATGGAAATACTTTGATAATTTAAACCCATGAATTGAAAATATGAATTTGGTTACACAAAAACAAATATAAAAGGGCGTGAAGATCACCTTTTGAGAAGGACATTCTTGGACTAATTTTGATGATGAATTATTTATTTGTTATTTAACTTTATTAAACCAAGCATATTATTGTATTTATTTATATTATTAATAAAGAGATATTTTGTTAATACCTAAAGTGGCAACGTGAGTTATCACGGGCTTAGGTGTTACAAGTGGTGCATGCTCCGAGAAAGGAAAAGTGATCATCCTCACATGATCACTACAGGTTATGAGTACAGGATTTCCGAGAAAAGAAATGATCATTTATCACATGATCATCACAGGTAAAAGATTAAAATCTTTCACCTAAGGATCGACAAAATTAAGAAGTTATAAAATTAAAAGTTTAAAGTCTTGGTTGAAAAAGAATTTAAAAATGTATTAATGTTAAAATTTTAAGATATGCGAAAATAAAGGTTACCAATGGAAAAAAAAAAATATATATTAATTCGAATAAATATAAACATGTATGTAAAAATAATGTTCATAAATTATAATTTTTGATCTAACTTGACCACCGGCTGATATGTCAATGAAAAATTATTATTACAATAATTTCCATGCATATGAATCAAATATGCATGGCAGTAATTGATTATCAAGGGAAATGCGAGGCTAATCAAGTTAGAAGGGGTTTTGAATAAAAATATTGTAAATAATTGAATGAGAGGATTAAGATTAAGTCTTGTATGAACTTTGATCATACTAAGTGTACCCAGAGCTGACACTATAAATTAAGATGGCGGGGATAATATAAAAGTGTACCCAGAGCCGACACTATAAATTAAGATGGCAGGGTTAATACTGTGTGATTTACTGTGTGATTCTGTGTGATTCTGTGTGAACTCAATTGAGGTATTCTGTGTGATCAATTGGGAATAGGTCTGAGAAGGACCTTTAAAGATAATTCTGTGTGAACTTAGCTAAGAATAATTCTGTGAGGGTACCCAAGAAAAATTATGATTAACGTTAACAAGAATTAAAATAATATTTGCTGGACAAATATACAAAGGTTAAGGATGAATTAAAAGTAATAAAATATGTAGGAGGGAGATTTGGATCTCCCACTTATTATTTTAAATATAACAAAATAATGATAATAACAAGATAATAATAATTGTAACAGGAAATTAATTTAATGAAGAAGAAATGGGAAAATATGTGTATAAAAGGAATTAAATTAAAGATACATAATGAAATTGTTGAAATCAAATATGGAATCACACTCCAACCTTAGGTTGGGAATTTTAAGGAAAAATATAAATTTATTTGTACAAACCTGTAAACTACCATACTCAGTAATGAACAAATGAGGTAAAGGCAAGCCCAGTATAGGTCAAATAAAATATAATAGAAGGATAAAAAGTAAAAAATGTGAAAATTTTCAGAGAATTTTATTAAAAATGGAATGGTACCATGTTTGGAACGCTGGATATATAAACCATAAACGAGAACATGACCTAGGAGTGATAGAACCAGAGGAATGTTTAGCATGTGAAATATGTAATCCAATAGAAAGAGAAGTATCAGCAGCATTCAAGAAATTTTGGGATGCTTTATTTAAATTCGAGGATACAATACTAATGTACAATAATGTGACACATAAAGAATTATTGAATTTATTAAGTATGGACAATAGAGAAAGGGAGGATACAATACATAAAGGAAAATGCAGGAATATAGTAGATAGAATAATTGAATCAATAAGGTACAGACAACAACCGAAAATGAAAGAAAAAGGATTGAGAATAATAATAGTAGTGATTGTAAGGGATTGTATTGAAGGAGACTTAGAAAATGAAGTATTTGATCGATTAATTGGATGTCCAGAAATAATGGAACATGGATACATTTTAGAAGATTGGGATGTTGAAAATAGATTTCAAAAATTTTGGGATTGGTATAACACGATATTGGAAAATGAAATGAAAGCAATACATGTTAAGAAGTTAGCAATAAAGTTATTCAGGGATTTATTGTATAAAGAAACAGAAGATCTGTTGAGGAGGGAAGAGGTAGTTGAATTAATAATCCAGATAGAATATCAGAATAGATGGGGGGTAGACACTCAAGAAGAAAAGGATGCATGGAAGAGATTGATACAGAAAGTAAGACAAAGATTTATTGACACCAAACAATTTACAAGGGAACCTGAGGACCCAGAAAGTGCTAGTCCTGAAAGTTATGAATTAGAGGACAGTGATGGTAGTATACATTATGAAATAAAAATAGAGGACAATGTCGAATGGACAGTGGAATTATTAAAAAGAAAAATTGAAGAAATGGGTGGAAGGTTCACTGACAAAGATATACAAAGAATGTGGGACCTAAAAATAAGGATAGAATTGATATTAACAGAAGACTTTTTAGGTACATTTTTCGAATTAATGGGACTAAGTGATGAAAAATTGAAGGATGAAATAAATGAATGGTTAACAAAAGAAACATTAAGATGTGGAAATTGTAGAAATAGAAAGTTACCTGATATGATAGCAGACATTGGACAATGTAAAAATTGTGAACAAAAAGAATTATTAGAATTAAAGGATGACTTAGAAAAACTAGGATACGAATTAAATGTGTCAGAAATAGAAAGAATGAGAGAATTCAGGATAAGCAATAGTATAATATTAACAACGGAATTTATGGAAAAATATTTCCAGGAAATTGATATGGATGACAAAGAATTAAGGATAAAATTATGTGAATGGATAAATGAAAATACCACATTTTGTGATGAATGTGGAATAAGATGGATAAACAATAAATTTGACGAAGGAAAAACCAAGTGTAGGGATTGTGAAAATGACGAAAATGAAATTGATATCAGGGTTAAAAGATTGAAACAAGTATGTGATAATAATAAAATAGAAATAACTAATGGAAAGTTATTGAGGTTAATCAGTATGGGATATACTGATGGAGAAATATTGGATCAAGAATTTATTGAAATATTCCAAGGAAATAAAAATGAAATGGAGGAAAATTTAAGGCGAATATTAGATAAATTTCTAAAACAGCAAGCTGGAATTGAGGATAGTGAAAGCAGTGGAAATGAATCTGATAATGAAAAATCT
This sequence comes from Rhizophagus irregularis, assembly GCF_026210795.1. Classification (NCBI taxonomy): domain Eukaryota; kingdom Fungi; phylum Glomeromycota; class Glomeromycetes; order Glomerales; family Glomeraceae; genus Rhizophagus; species Rhizophagus irregularis. The sequence goes on along the minus strand of NC_089445.1, from coordinate 2,948,176 downwards.
GATGGATCTGAAAAAGAATCAGATGGATCTGGAAAAGACGGAGAAATTTTAAATCCAAATGATACCGATAACAATGAAAATTTTGAAGAACCTTATGAAGAAAACATTATAAATAGACCTGGTTTTGACTCAAGTGAGAGTTCAGAATCAAATTCTGAGGATAAAAGTGAAATATCTGATTATAATATAGAAAATTTATTTGAAACACCTTTAACACCACCGATACCACCAATTCCACCAATAGTACCAATAATTATGGGAGCAACAAGAGCTGAAGTAAGGGAAGATGTTAGAGCGGCTTTACAAGCAGTATGGGGACATGATATAGGAAACAATTGGGCTGGATTAATCCAAGCCAATCCAGTAGCTAACGCAATTGAAGATGCAGGAAACGCGGCTGGAGGAATAATCAGTTTACCACACTTTTACGGAAAGGAGGAAGAAGATGTTAATGATTGGGTAAGACAATTCGAAACAGCATTTACTGCTATAGGAAAAGCAGCAGGAGTAAATGGAGCTAGACAAGCAGCAATGGCAGCTACCTGTTTGAAAGGTGCAGCAGCACAATGGTATAATGAAAAGAAGGAAGCAAACAATGGTCATTTGGTAAATTGGCAAGATAACGATAATGATAATGATTTAAAACATAGGGTTAAACAAAGATTTACCAGGGAAGATGTTAGAAAAAGGAAAATGTTAGAATTAAAGAAAATAACACAAGGAGTAAATGAAAATGTTGAGGCATATACGATAAGGTTTAGACAAATATTAAGGATAGCTACCAGAGGCCATGCATTAGATGAAGAATTACAAGTGGATAATTATATAGAAGGATTAACACCAGGATTGGGATATCAAGTCAGAAGACAAAACCCAGCAAATTTAAATGATGCAGTGAATACAGCAAGAAGAGAGGAGGAAGCTACTAATGAATTAATAAGAAAAACACGTAATATACCAGTTAGTACCCAAAGAAAAGGAATTGATATACAGGATGACAAGCCAAAGAATATATTTGAAAAACCATTGGAGAAAAATTATGAGGATGACCTTACCGAGATGTTTAAAAAATTAGAGGTAAAATTGACAAACCAACTTAGTGGACAAAGGAGACCATCAAATAACAATAGACAAGGACAACCACTGCGAGTATGTTATAAATGTCAACAACCAGGACATTATGCAAGGGAATGTAGAGTAAATAATGGTCAAGCAAACTATAGAAGACCAAGCAACCAAAATTATAATAAAGGATCAAATAATTATAATGGAAGATCAAATAATTATAACAGACAACCAAATTACCAAAATAATAATCGAGGATTTAATACGATGGAATTTGATAACTATAATGATTACAATGACCAATACGAGTACGATGGCCAAGATTATCAAGATGATTATGACCAAGAATACAATTATGGTGACCCATATTACCAAAACAATGATGTAGTATTTAACCATGTTGATCAAGATTTTTATAATAATCCAAGACAAACAAGGAGTAATATAAAAAATAGGTCAAGTGATCGAGATATAGATATGGAAATTGATCGAGAACAAGCACGCAGAAGAAATGATAAATATGCCAGTCAACAGAATAAGGCAGCAGCATTACCAAAAAGGGGATTTACTAGTGAGAGTTTAAGAAAAGCTCAGGAAACAAAAAGAAATAATAATACATGTGGAAATTGTGGACAAAAAGGTCACTATGCATCAGAATGTAAAAATGAACGTGTTGAAGGTATTCATAGGACAAGCGCATTTCAAAGAAATATACCAAAATATAACGTATTAGAGGATATGAAAAGTACCAGAGCAAATGCAACTTTTTCACAAATTATAGATATAAGCCCAGAACAAAGAAAAATATATTATGATGGTATGAGAAGATATCCACAAGTAGATTGACTACAAGAACCAATAAATAACATTGAAGCTGAACATTTGACAGCATTAAGGGGTAAACTAATAATAAATCAAGAATTGAAGGATGTAATGTTTGATACAGGGGCAGCAGTAAATGTAATAACTAGTCAAATAATGGATGAAATGGACCTAAGAATTGAAGAGCCAAGTACAGTAAGATGTGTGATGATAAATGAGGATAAAGTAGCATCAAGAGGTACCACAACAATATACATACAGTTTGGGGATAAGGAGGTACCCATTAAGGTCGAAGTAATTGATTCTGGAAAGAATGAAATTGTGTTAGGGAATGGAGTATTAGATATGTTTAAGGCGAATATAGATTACACAGATAAAACAATAATACTTAAAATGGATGATGAAACCATGGATGTACCAGTAAAATATATACGAAAGACCATCAAAGGATTTGAAGAAACATTAATTGAGGATGAATTATTAGATGAATTATACCAAGATGAATTATACAACATATATGAAGATGATTATGAGAATTATGAAAATGAAAATTTTAAAGTATAAGTCTTGGTCAGAATGATACTGAAGAGACGATAAAGAAGCATAAAAATGACCATGAAAAATTTATTGGAAAATTTAAAGTAGGGGACATAACCAATGAACAAAAAGGTAAATTAAAGGTATTAGTAGAAAAATACAAGGATATATTTGAGTACGATGGTGAAAAATATAACAGGACAAACCTAGTAAAACATGAAATCAGATTAAAAGAAGATACTGAACCAATAGCTCAAAAGAGGTACAAAGAAAACGATGAAAAAGGTAAATTTATTAGAAAAGAGGTAGATGAAATGTTAAAATTAGGAAAAATTAGAGAATCCAGAAGCCCTTGGTCTTCACCAGTGACTTTAGCAGGAAAAAAGTCTGGAAATTATAGATTTTGCATCGATTATAGAAAATTAAATAAAGTTACAATAGCAGATGCATATCCATTACCAAGGATTGACGAACAATTAGAAAGGATAAGCTCAGGAAAATGGTTTACTAGTCTGGATTTAGCATCAGGGTTCAATCAGATAGAGATGGCTGAGGAAGATATTGAGAAAACAGCATTTATATGCTCAGCAGGATTATATGAATATAATGTCATGCCATTTGGGTTAACAAATGTGCCTGCAGTTTTCAAAGGTTGATGGACAAAGTATTAAAGGAATACCTGAATGAATTTGTGATAGTGTACATTGATGGTATAATGATATATTCGGAAAATTTTGAAGACCACCTAAAACACATAAAGTTAGTGTTAGAAAAATTAAGGGAAGCCAGTTTAATACTAAAGTTAAAGAAATGTATATTTGGAAAAACAGAAATAGAATTCTTAGGACATGTAGTTGGTAAAAATGGATTAAAACCAAGTCCAGGGAAGGTTGAAAAGATACAAAAATTAACAGCACCTACAAATATAAAAGGTGTAAGATCAATATTAGGATTATGTACGTATTATAGAAAATTTATTAAAGATTTTTCAAAAATAGTAAAACCAATAACATCTTTATTGAGAAAAGATGAAAAGTTTGAATGGGGCATCAAACAACATGAAGCATTAGAAATATTAAAAAGGAAATTAACTGAAGAACCAGTGTTAAGACAACCAGATTGGACAAGGAAATTTATATTAATCACGGATGCTTCAGGAATAGGATTAGGAGCGGTATTAGCTCAGAAGGATGATAAAGGTCAAGAATATGTGATAGAGTACGCCAGTAAAAGTTTAAACAGGACGGAACAAAGATGGCCAATAACCGAACAAGAATGTTATGCAATTGTATGGGGAATACAACATTTCCATAAATACTTGATCAATAGAAAATTTGAGGTAGTGACAGACCATGCAGCTTTGAAAGGATTGATGACTGCAAAAGTACCAACAGGAAAGAGATCAAGATGGGTCATGGAATTAGAACAGTATGATTTTGAAATAACCCACAGACCAGGAAAAGAAAATAAAAATGCTGATGCATTATCAAGAATAATATAAATAGATGGGTAAAAGACTCAAGATTCAAAAATATAAACAGGATAAATCATAATAAGGTTGAAAATTTCGAGGATAGTAAGGAAAAACCACTAATATTGGAAACTCAAGAGGAAATATTACAAATAGAGGTGATATTAAGTAGAGTAAATAAGCTGAAATTATCCGAATTATGTAAAAATGGGACCTAAAATAATAATTATATGTGGAGTCGATGGTACTGGAAAAACATTCATCGTAAATAAACTTATAAAAGAATTTGAAAAAGTAGGACAAAGTGTGAGGTTTAACACCTTTAAAAGGAGAAGAGAGGACAATGATAAGTATAAAATACCAAAGAAAGGTATAGAATGGGAATTCAGGAAGGAAGTTGTCGAACAAATCAACAGGAGAATGGAAGAACATGATAATGAGGATTGGTTAATATTGGATAAAAGCCCTTATAGTGAGTATTTTTATCAACAAACACCATCATTTGACAGAGGATACATAACAAGATACGAGAACCACCTATTAGAAAAGGAAATATTTAGGAACAAAAGGATAATTGATGAATCAATAGTGATATTTTTAGAAAATGAAAAATGTTGGGAAAATTACAAAGGTAGAAAATATTCGAAAAAGGATCAAGGACATAAAACATCATACCCATTATTAAATGAGGAAAGATATATGGAGATGGTGAAATCATTTAAAGAATGTCAAGATATTTATGAAGGAGAAAAATATGCTAATATTAAAATATCAAATAATGACACAGATTGGGAAAGAGTATATAATAAAATAATAGAATTAGATGGAGATAAACCACCAATAGAGGTTAAAAATGTTGAGATTAAGGATAACATCAGAGTAACTGATGGTAAAAAGTATATTGAGAAAAATGGTAAAAACATCAGAGTAATAGAAGATTTTGAAAAGATGGGAGCACTATATTTATCTCATAGTCATGAATTATCGGCACATATGGGAATCAAAAGTACTTATGATAATTTAAAAGATAAATATTATTGGGAAAATATGCTGAATGATGTTGAAAGATATGTAAGGACATGTGATAAATGTCAGAGAAGAGGAAAACCACAAGGGAAAAATGAATTACACCCAATTAAAGTAGTAGAACCATGGTATCAAATCGGGATTGACTTTGTCGGACCATTGAACACAACAACAAATGGTAATAAATACATCATAGTAGCAATGGATTATTTTACAAAATGGCCAGAAGCCAAAGCAGTAAAAGAAGCAACTGCTAAAGAAGTGTCAAAATTTATTTATGAAGATATCATCTGTAGACATGGATGTCCAATGAAGATATTGAGTGATAGAGGAAGTCACTTTAACAATGAAATGATTAAAGAATTAATGGAAAAATTCAGGATAAAATGGAATTTTTCTACCAGTTACCATCCAGAAACAAATGGATTGGTTGAAAGATTCAATCGAACATTAGGTCAAGCATTAACAAAATTATCAACTAAGGATGATTGGGATCAGAAGATAGCACCCATATTATTCGCCTACAGAAATAAAAAGCACAGTTCAACAAAAATTCGACCATTTTATCTAACATATGGGAGAAATGTACGGACAATAATGGATGAAGATATCAAAGGAATCAACCTAAGTGACAGAATAGTTGGATTATTAGAAGAATTACCGAAAATCTGATATGAAGCCAAAGAACAAATATTAAAATCTCAAATAAAACAAAAAGAGTATCATGACAGAAAAATAATTAAAGAACATACCTTTGGAATTGGAGATAAAATATTACTTTATGATAAAGCCAAAGCACAACAATTATCTGGAAAATTGGAATCAAAATGGTTGGGACCATTTTACATTCATGAAATACTACCAAATGGAGCCTACAAAATTAAAGATATTAAGGGTGTAATCAAGAAAACACCTGTGAATGGAGAATTATTAAAAATCTACCATACGCCGATGAGTAGATAACTATTATTACCAGTCAAACTTAGAAAAATAAAATGATTTAAAATCATGTGAATTAAAATCACATGATACGAAAATAATTTTTGAAAATAGGAAAAATTAATGAAAATTTCCAAAGAAAGACCTAAGTGAAATCCGGTACAAGAAAACCGTGAAATTCAAAAGAACACATGACAAACCACGGGAACAGCCGCAGGACGCAGCTAAGTCAGGTAACAACGCATGCTTGATTTAGTGGTATAATTCGCACCTACCACTTCGAGACACGAGTTCGATTCTTAGAATAAATTTAATGAGGGCATTAAATTTTCATGCGGGGGATAGTTGTAATGCCGTAGTATACATAGTAAATTTATTAATTGTGAGGCGCAGTATTATATTTAATCTTAGTGTATAAAATTTTAATTTATTTTTAGTTGTATTAATAAATAGACCGAAAAGTCGTTAAACTATTGATCAGGTGATTCAAGGATAATTGGTCCGAGATGACACTAAACTATCAGTCACGAGATCTAAGGATGAATAAAGATCCGAAAGATACTAAATTAAATGAAGTCGAGTGATCTGAGGTGTCAGGTGACTAATTTGCTGATCATTACGTTAGTATTATAGATCCTAATTCAAGAGGTCATGATGATCAAATGGATACAGAATTAAAATAATGGAAATACTTTGATAATTTAAACCCATGAATTGAAAATATGAATTTGGTTACACAAAAACAAATATAAAAGGGCGTGAAGATCACCTTTTGAGAAGGACATTCTTGGACTAATTTTGATGATGAATTATTTATTTGTTATTTAACTTTATTAAACCAAGCATATTATTGTATTTATTTATATTATTAATAAAGAGATATTTTGTTAATACCTAAGGTGGCAACGTGAGTTATCACGGGCTTAGGTGTTACACCGTATACATTAGTTTTTTAAAAAAATGTTCAATAACGAATTACTTATACGGAATTTGTATACGGAATCTATAGAAACGTACATAAAATATATACAAAACGTATCCTTTCCATATACATATTTTTTATAGGGTCCTAGAATCTTTCAAAAAAAACTTATCTATCATCCCATAGAATTCTTAAAAAAAAAATCTTTATTTATCAAAAATATCCTATACGAATCTTAGAAAATCTCAAAAAAAAAAAATTTTTATTAAAAATATCCCATACGAACCCTACAAAAAGAAAATCTTTATTAAAAAGTCCCATACGAACTCTTCCCATACGAACTCAAAAATCTCAAAAAAATATTTTCTATCAAAGATATCCCATACGAACTCTTCCCATACGAAAAATTTTACAACCTACATTTATGTATATGTATTGTTTTTATTGAATTATTTTTCTTTTGTTCATATACTGTTAATGTGATGTGATAAAATTTTTTATGTGATATATATTTGTGTAATGGCAAAATCGGTAAATTTCTAAGTTTGTAAAAAAAAAATTTCTTATTTTCTAAATCTGAACATCAAAAAACCAGTAGTTTGGCAAGACATTTTTGGTTAGTTAAAATTTCATATTAGGAAACATGATGAAGATTATTCAACACATGATGAAAAAATTTCATGTCACATGGTGAAAAACATCATAAAATATGATGAAAAATATGATCAACATGATGAAAAGTCATCATGTCAACATGATGAAAAGTTATCATGAAACATGATGAAAAGTCATCATGAAACATGATGAAAAGTCATCATGAAACATGATGAAAAGTTATCATGAAACATGATGAAAAATCATCATAAAACATGATAAAAAGTTATCAACCTTTTGACTTAGTACGGCTTGCCATAAAAAAGAAGCCAAATCTACAAAAAAAAGAAAATCAAAAGTTAATGACGAATACGAAGAAATAAAATGGCAAATCTAAAAGAGAAAAATGAACCTTTAATAGAGTTCGTTAAAATAAAGTAATTTATGAAAAAAAATTACCTACCAGAAGAATCCCAATGTTAGAAACTGTTCGTTAAAGGAAACGGTGGTGGATGCTTCACTGAAGGAAGGTAGTTCAGAGCTGATATGGAAGGTGCAGAATTACAGAGACTAATAAAGAAATGCAGAGCAATTGTTAAAAAAAAATCCTGAATGCCAGTTCCTAAAGGAAAAAAAAGGAACGTTAGTGACGTTCCTATAACAAAAGGACTATATGCTTAACTTACCCTTTCACGAATTCAAGTCCGGGTGACGGTTCCTAAAGTATTTCCGTAAAAAAATAATTTTTTTAATAATTAAAGACTGAACTTTAGTGGTCCAAAAAGAAATGTTAAAACGTTTCTTAATTAATAAACACATCCGCACACACCACTCCTCATTTACCTCTATTCCTGATCATCACCGTTTCAAAAGAAGAGACGTTCCTAAAGAATAAGAATAAAGTGAGTAAAGAAAAAAATAAATAAAAAAAATGAAAGTAAACAAAAAATATACTAACCTCCCGTCTATTTTGCATTCTTAGAAATCCACTGAAACTGCCATTCCGAAAGAAGAGACTGTTCCTAAAGAAATAAAATTAAGGTGAGTAAAGAAAAAAATAAATAAAAAAAAAATGAAAGTAAACGAAAAATATACTAACCTTCCCGTCTATCTTGCATTCTTAGAAATCCACTGAAACTGCCATTCCGAAAGAAGAGACCGTTCCTAAAGAAATAAAAATAAGGTGAGTAAAGAAAAAAAATAAATAAAAAAAAAATGAAAGTAAACGAAAAATATACTAACCTTCCCGTCTATCTTGCATTCTTAGAAATCTACTGAAACTGCCGTTCCGAAAGAAGAGACCGTTCCTAAAGAAATAAAAATAAGGTGAGTAAAGAAAAAAATAAACAAAAAAAAATGAAAATAAACGAAAAATATACTAACCTCCCGTCTATCTTGCATTCTTAGAAATCCACTGAAACTGCCGTTCTGAAAGAAGAGATCGTTCCTAAAGAAATAAGAATAAAGTAAATAAAGAAAAAAATAAATAAAAAAAATGAAAATAAACGAAAAATATACTAACCTCCCGTCTATCTTGCATTCTTAGAAATCCATCGAAACTGCTATTCCGAAAGAAGAGACCGTTCCTAAAGAAATAAAAATAAGGTGAATAAAGAAAAAAATAAATAAAAAAAAAATGAAAATAAACGAAAAATATACTAATCTCCCGTCTATCTTGCATTCTTAGAAATCCACTGAAACTGCCGTTCCGAAAGAAGAGATCGTTCCTAAAGAAATAAAAATAAGGTGAGTAAAGAAAAAAATAAATAAAAAAAATGAAAATAAACGAAAAATATACTAACCTCCCATCTATCTTGCATTCTTAGAAATCCACCGAAACTGCAGTTCTGAAAGAAGAGACCGTTCCTAAAGAAATAAGAATAAAGTAAATAAAAGAAAGAAAAAACCAAAAATCATAAAATAAAAAAAAAAGAAAAAATATATATATATATAATGAAAAAATATACTAACCTTCCCGTATCTCTTATATTTGTTCCAAAAGAGACAATTCTTAAAGAAATAAATAAAGTAAGCAAAAAAAAAATGAAAAAAAAAATGAAAAGAAAAAACGAAATATACTAACCTTCTGGCTTCCGCACCTCTTGCATTCTTAGAAGTCCAAATCGCCGTTCTGAAAAAATCCGTTCAGTCCGTTCTTGAAGAAACTGAAGAAAAAAAAATTAATTAAAAAAAAGATCAGATAATCAAATCTGATCATCCAATCATTTTTTTTCAAGGAAAAAATTTATTGAAGACCGAATGTTAAAGATAATGTGATCATCATATGATTAGCCGCAATTACGTCAGGGTAATTTAATTAGACATTTTCAAAACTTGCAACCGTGAGAAGTATAAAAAAGTTTATTTATTAAAATATATATATAGAAGCTTATTTATTAACATATATGGGTTTTATATATTAAAGTTTTAAATTTAAATTATTTGCCTAAATAAACTTAAACATATAGACTTTTTCTTATATTAAGTTTAAAAATAAACTTTTATAAACTTTTGTTTCTTGATAATAAAATTAGTAATAAAAAAATAATTTTTTTAAATTTCGTAACTAGTACAGTACTTCCAATTTTATAAAAAAAAAACATTTTTAAATTATTATTTATTTTTTTTAAAATGACAAGAGTACGAAAAGAACAAAAAACTACCATGCAAAATGAAGCAGAAGTCACAAGTAAATATTTTTTATATAAAATTGCAATATAATATGATTATAATTTTTTATTTAGTACTTTTTAATTTAATTAGAAGGTCATGGAAAAACTGGCGGTGGACGAGGTCGTGGACGAGGTCGTGGTCGTGGTCGTGATCATAGTAGTGATATACATCAACCAATTGAATCTTCTGTAAGTTCAACCCAAGTGCTAAAGACTACTCCGGGTAATGTCTTCAGAGTTCAGACTTTTTTTTAAAAAAAATTAGTGATAATTTCTATTTTAGCAATTTTTTCTCAATTTCTGATTTGCATTTACTTTAATTCAGTGATCGTATCCGGGGTAATAAAAAACAAGTGATTAAATGTGATACTCCGATTCAAGAATATGAAGCTGAAGCCGGTAATTAATTTTGAAATTTACCATTATTTTATTTTTGTAAATTTCAAATATTGATTTAATGGATCTAACCAGACCTTAATGTCATTTCTATTTCTGACGATGGATTAGGACCAGCATTTGATGATACACTCAAAGATTTTAGCATTTCTGGGCCTTTCAAATTAGATTATAGTACAATTATGGATAATTCTGTGATGATGATCACAGAACGTGACATACGCCCATTTTATATATATTCTTTAACCATGTACATTCTTAAAATTTGAAACAATTGTATTTTATTCTTGAATGGGTTCCCACCTTGTTATGGTTGTGTCACCAGGGGCGCTATGTCAACGGAAACTTAGTACGTTGATCGCTTAAAAATCCGCGGCAATCCAATCATAACAAGAGGAATTAATTTTTATATAAGATATTGTACTATTTGTGTATGTTATAATTAAATTACAATATTTTACAATTATACAATTAATAATTTATTATTGATAAAAAAAATTATGTAATCTATTAAAATTTTAATAATTAATAATAAAATGCGTTACTTAATTTTTTTTTTTAAAAAAAAATAACTATTGTACGATATCCAATAACGAGCATCTTATTATGGTTTGTATACAACTTATCGCTTCTATATAACAGATATGAAGTGAAATGACAGAATCTATAATTACATGTTTTTTAAAAATAAAAATAATTGTATTTTCAAAAATTAAAAACGTATTTTTCACAATTAAAAAACAAATAAAGTTTCATATTACCTCCATGTAGAAAATATAAAGTAGTGAGGTAGAAACTGACGAAAAAAATGCCACTAGCGATCGACCATATAGTCACGTGATGGTCACATGCTAGAAGCGTTAAAGTTGCTAAATCAGAGGTTTCAGCAAAGTACTATTAAAGAATGGATTTTCCTTTCTTATCCAGGTGAAATTAAACATATTACTGAAGAATTAAAATGCAATGTTATGGAATTTATAGATGCACAAATTGGGCATAATTATCATGCTACTGAATCTCATCCACAAGCATTTTATACAAGTCAATTGCTTAATTTTACTAGTGATAAATTGAATGGAATTCTTGAAAGTGAAGATTCACAAGCTAGTGGTATAAGTGATGATTTGAATGATTGTATAATAAATAATTAGGTGTGTAATATGCTGCATAAAAAAAAGAAGTAATTTGTAAATTATTTATATGAAATTAATTTTGTTTATTTACTAATTATTTAGATACAAATTGGCAAATTATTTGTGAAAAAAAATTTTTAGCTTTTTTTAAGTTTAAGTAATATTTTATAACATGTATTCAACAAAAATTGGTCATTATTTAATTCTTTTTATTTAAACACTAAGACTAGAGTAGTAAATATTTAGTTTGTAATTTAAAAATAAATCTTTTTTTTTGTAACTTATCCAACTATTAAATATAATTTATCAAAATATAAACATACCAAATGTGTGAAACCAAATAAATAATATAAAATTTTTTATACATATTCTCAAATTCTGATGACATTAAAATTCATTATTAAGCTCAAAAATTTCTAAATCAAAAACAAAGCTTCTCTTGAATTTCTTGAATTCAAATAATGAAAAATTGCTAATATAAAAAACTGATACTTAACTTGTGATGAATGGCGAACCTTTTTTCATAGAATATTGATTTCTCGTCCCATATAATTATTAATTTATGAACAGTGATGATAATTTATTTGATCTTACACTAAGATTATAATCTAGTTCAATACCTGTTCAGTTATTTTAAAAATGACGAGAATAAATGGAAATACTTGGTTCATTCGTATTGGTAAACCCGATTCCAGTTAATGAAATTTGATCCCAATTTTTTTTTTCGATTTTTTTTCAAACTTTCCTTTTTCAGACTTGAAATTTTTTTTTTCAACTTCCTATTTCAATTTGGTCTTTTCTAAAACCGAAATTTTTTTTTAAAACTGAAAAAATTTTTTTCAAATTTTTTTTTGATTTTTTTTTCTTTTTAAAACACCAAATATTTAATATTTATATTTTATATTATATTTTTCTATATAATTTTTCTTTATTTATATATTTTACCATTATCATTATAAAATATATTATTATTTATTTTTGTTTTTTAAGACTTGAATCTAGATCATTGGTCGGATTATGGCATTATGCTGCGGTCTTATGGTAAACACTTTTTTAATAATAATTCTTTTCCTATTCATTTTTTGTTAATTTTTTTTTCATTTAGGTCGGATCAAAGGCCATTGCTGTAATATAATCATTTTTGTTTATTTTTTCGTATGATTTTTTTAGTTGGAAAAATATATCCAGACAAAAAAAATAAAATTGATTATTTTAAATTAATAAAAATATTTTTCACAATATTTGTTACACCTGATCTTGTTGTTACACCTGATCTTGAAATCTGGTCAAATCAAAGCGTGACAGACATGACATCATCGAGTAGCACTATGAACAAAATCATTGAGTCATTACGATTTAATTATCGCACGTTTTCGAATTATTTAATCAAGTGTCAGTCAATTATCAAAAAGCAACAGTTAAATTTTCTTAAGGTAGCGACACTTAATACGTCTTATCATTTATACAACTTCCTACTTGGTTACAACAAGAATATATGAACCGTTAAAGAAGTTAAAATAACTTTTTAATAGATATATAAACAATATTCATGACAGATTGAATGTCACTTTAATTGAATTTAACTTTCAGTATAATTAACATAATTTTTTACATATTTGTTACTATTAGTATAGATTTATACTGTACATATGAAATTTGAAAATTTGTCTTATATTTTAATGAAAGTTGTCGTCATTGATTTTTATTGACTTTGTCAAATTCTATTTTATATAATCTATTCATATTCCATTCGAACAAATTAACTTAAAAATGTGATAATCCAACTTATAATTAATTATAACCTAATTTAAGCTTATATTTGTAAACTTATATAAAAGTTTTCCTTATTATGCTTTTAATTGCCTTATTGCTTATCATATTCGTAAAGAGAAATCTTTGACTAATAGAAAAGAAAATCCCGTTGTGACACCTTAAAACTCCCAAAATGTTCAATCATGGTATAAGAAAGTAAAGTGATATATATTGTTGTACCCTTTATCCACCAATAAGGACTAAATACTTTACCCGGTGGAGTCTTGATGAGGTTTTTCGAACATAAGGTCATTGTATAAACGTTGTCATAAGGTGTATTAATTGTATGTTGTGATGACTGGATAACGTTTACGTTTTCGTTTTTTAATCGTTTGGTGATGCCATGTTGGAACATAATGAAAGAACCATATATTTTGCGTGATATCTTTTGCGAAGAGACTGCTGTAGGATGAGGTGTTGTCGAATATTAAATTTACGAATAAATCCCGTAACGTAGGTCAAAAGTTCTTCGGCGATAAGACCGTGAAGTAAAAAATATATATTAATAGGAATAGGTAGCGGAGTTTCTGCCTCCAATTGAAAATCGAAAGTGTTGAAGTTCTGAGATTATTGTTGTGATTAACGAAATATTACGGTCGAAATTCTCCAAAGGTTTACGATCCGTCGGTCGATATTAATTAATATTTATTTAAATGCGGTAAATGTTCGTTTTTTACTTTTTCTGATTAACAGAAGAAGAAGCATTTTTGTGAGTGATGATCTTCTGTTCCTGGGAGCTTCATCTCAATCGTTGTTGATGTCACCAGAGTGTGACTGACAGTTTCAAGGTTGAAATATGTGATAAATTGCAACTCAGGTGAGACAATTTATAACTTTTAGTTTACTTATGTTGATGATTGATGACATTGAGAGAATCTGTATATATATATATATATATAGAAATATCAGGTGTTGAGTGGTTGGAAGAGAATTGATTAGACTTGTTGATGTTAGCAAACTGTCGATGTAATCCATGGAAGTTTATTTGTAATAGGGGGATAATTTAATATTATGGGATTCAAAGCTGTAGAATACGTGCTAATATTGTTATTGTTAACGTTATACTGAAGATTGAGGAATATGAAGGTATTGGTTATTGTAAGAGGAAATTTGTGAATATAGGTTAAAATATGTTATAAATTTCTATTCTAAGAACTGAAAATTAATTTTTGCAATTTACGTAAGCAGATAAACTATTGTTGTCACGGTTTCATTTTTTGTTGTAAATAATAAAGTCACGTGATATAAATCCGATATAATAAAGTCAATAAAATTAAAAATTTTTTGCTATTTAGTTTGGGGATACAGTCAGCCCCCTTTATAGTCACACCCCTCGGGACCGAAAAAAAAGGGTGATTATAAAAAAAGTCATATGTTGTGACTATAGAGGAGGTTTTTCTAATATATTTATTAGTACATTGGGCAAAAATATGGTGTGCTTATAAAGGGGAATTTTATATGTTGTGATTATACGGGGGTGACTGTATAGAGGGTCGACTGTATATGATATTAGGATAACATATCGGAAGGAAATATTAAGTATCGAACGAATATTTTATTAGTTAGTGAAAAGATGACCCATTAAAAAAATCATTCACGAGTGGATTATTCGAAACTTGTACAGGTAACCTTCTTACAAACGGATATAAAGCATTTGTTTTTCTTCTTAGTTCTCTTCTATTTCTACGTCCGCGAATAACTCGAGAATAATTTGACATGTTAGATTGAGCCGAAGTAGCATTATCCAAAGAAGAGGAATTTTCAAAATTGCTGATTGTAATTTTTGTATTATCATTATTAACTTCGTTAATTTCGGTCAAATCTTGGTACTGGTGATTCATTATCAAAATAGCAGAAGAAATGATTTGATTAAATAAAATATGAAGATTTGTACTAAAAAAAAAGAGAAGAAAAAAATTATAATTTTTTTTTTGGTTGTCAAAAGGTTATTATATGACGATTTTCTTTTTTCTTTCAATTTTTTTTAAAACTAATTATACTGACATTGCGTTTGGTTCAGGCGAGAAGACGGCTATTTATCCAATTTGAAAATATATCATTGTTATTGATACCTTTTTAATTTTCATTTTAAATTCGTTAAAATATAATAACATATTTATTTATTTTATTTATATTTATTTAAAAAAATTATAATATAAAAAAAATTATAACATAAAAAAATTATAATATATTTTAACATAAAAAATTATATATTATAAGAAAAAAAAATTATTAATACATAAAAAAAAATTATTACATTAAAAAAAATTTTTTTTTCTTTTTTATGTAATAATCTTAATAATCTTTTTTTAACCAGTATATATATAATAAGTAGTTTGACAGGTTTGTGGGGTCTATGATCAGATATCGTATTAAAAACAATAGGTTGGAATAATTCGAATTAAATTAAATTTTAAATTAAACACAATGGATTTTATAAACAATGTTAAAAATATATATATATTCTGTGGCGCTAAAGCTGTGCGTATTGTTTTTTTGCATGTTTGTTTATTAGTAATATTCTAAAGAATTATTATTAAAAAAGGTAAAAAAAAAAAATATCCTTTTTTTAAAAAAAACTACGAGAAAATAAAAAAGAAATTGAACTTGGACAAGTCATTAAGTTCGTTATTTGTTTATTAGTTATTTTTTTTTTATGTGAGTAAAGAAATGGTAGAAAGAAAAAAGTATTAAAGTAAAATCCAAAGTATATATTGCGAAGAGAAAAAGAAAATAAAAATAATAATAATTTTAATTTAAATAAAAAAAGTTTGTACTACATTCTAAAAACTTGATCGATACAAGGCAGCGCCCCAAAATATGCACGTTGCTTTCAAATATAAAACCAATCACGCATCTTTTACTCCAACATACTATTTATGGAATAGTTAGATAAATACAAAACCTTAAATATTTTAATTTTAATTTTATATTACGGTTTTATTTTTATTTTTTTTTTTATTTTAAAACTTTCACTTTAGTAACAATTCTTCTTTTACGCCACATTACGAATATCTTCTCATTTAGCTAATTGAATAATGCAATGCAATGGTTAGAAATTGTTAGCTTTTTTTACAATGAATTACATTATTAATACTTTGTAGTACTTACAAATAAGAAATTGTTAATGAATATTAATACGAAAAAGAAATCGAGCAAAAAAATATTCATTTTAATATCAATAAGAAATCGCTTTGCAATGATACTATTACTATGTCCTTATTAACTAAAAATTGAATGTATAAGTATATACAGAATACGTTTATCCTTGGCTAAAAAGCATTATTATTATAAACTATTAATTAAATATTTATTATTCATTTTTTATGCTGTTTCTGTATACAGCCTGTCAATTTTAAAGGCGCGCTGCTTGACTTCAATTATTGGTACATATATTTAATTAATACTTTTTCTCTTTGCAAGGAATTTTCATATGAATCTTCAAATTGGTCTTGTATATATCGGTCGATTTGCAGAATTAACATATGAATATATGATACAATTGTGTGGCGCAGTGGCGCAGCTCATTGATTACTTCCGGTAAATGTTGTTTGAATAAATATATTTGATTGTCCTTTTGTACTTGATTGTTGATATTGGCTAAATCAGCATATGATGAAAAAATGAAAATGTACAGTTTATAGTATTAGAGTCACCTAGAGAGACACTCGGTACATTCGGTAAAACTTATTATAGGATAAAAGCATATCGGCCGTATTGGGGGAAATCCGCATATCAATGAATATCAATAATTTGATTTGTACGTCTTTTAATGATTTCTGAATATATCCTTATCTTAGAAAGCGAATGAACATTTTTTCCATTGTTTTTTATTGTAATCAATGTTAGATTTGGAAAAATGAGGCGTTTTCCCTTGAAGAATATTTTCTGAACAATAATTATTCATTACAACTATGGATTCGAATTGTTGTGAATGCGAAAATGGTTTAGGTTGTTACTTGATACCGTATTGTAATATATTAAATGAATGAATGAATAATTTTTGACATGGGGAAATGAAAAATAATTTCTTTTTTATTAACTATAACTAGTGAATTCATTATTATTATTTTTGTTTGTCAAAAAAAAATTTTTTTTTTTCACGTAACACGATGTGTATTTTAGTACATATTAAAATTTCAAAAAAAATTTAAGGTTCAAATTTTTTTTTTTTTACGCTACGCCCTAATTATATATTATATATATACAAGACAACAAATAAAAAACAATGCACTAAGAGATGATAAACTTTATTACTTTTTACTTTTTTGTAAAAATCTTGATCCATCAATATTTATTTATTTATTTATTTTATTATTTACTATTTATTTGAAAATCAATTTTTAGCTAATTAGCTAATTACATATTTCAAAATTCTTTTATTGATTTTTTTTTTATAATTTTTTCTTTAATTTTTGTTTTCTTTTAAAAATTTCCCACTCCGCCAATTTGAATTGCTATTTTTTCAAAATAAAAAAATTCGTGGTGAGTCATCATAAAAAACGCCAAGCGTTTCAAATATGGTTCTTGTCATACCAAACAATAATCTTGGTTAAATTTGGCTTGCGTTATTTTCCTCTTTATATAATTTTCCGTAAAAACATAATTTGCCGGTAATACTGTATATATACGAACGAAACCGAATTATGGAAATATTGTAAAATATTATTAAATTATTATAAGTGACATACAATAATTCTTTATAGAACAATTTTACGAACTTCCTACACGGGATTGCGCATATATGTTTACTATCTGATGTTGACGATTATTTACTTATTAAATTGTTGATTTTTTAATTTATCTAAAAAAAGCCTTATAGTTTTTCATGATTTCTGCGGTTCCAAATAACATCGTTGTTATACTGTTGCACTTACGCGTGATATATCTTCTTTTTTCTAGAAATATTCTTAATTAGTGTTTATAATGAGTGTTTAAAGAACAAGAAAAACGGTGATTTATTGTTTAAAAATAACAGAATAATTGGTTATATCGGATATTCCATTTTTCCGTTGAAAAGCAATATTACGTTTATTTATATGCAATAAAAATTAACAAGTTATATATTCTAGAATCTTTTTAAACATGGATGAAAGTGAATGTATATTTATTTTCATTATTTGGAAAATACTTTTTTGAAAATTTTCTTTATTAAAATGAGGCGTTTTTAAGATTCACCCCAAAGCCTACCGGATTTGCGTTCTCCTTAAAGGCAGAATATTAAAAAAATTTTTATATATATTTGTTTTCTGGAAATTTTGTGATTTAAATTAAATAATATATTCTGATTTTTGTGATTGCATCATACATTTTCGAAAAAAAAAATGTTTCTTTAAAATACATTGTAGTTACAAAATGTTGTGATGATCAAAATGGTTTAGTTAGATATGCATTGTAATACATTTAGTTTAATTACATGAATAAATGGATAATTTTTTTGATACGGAGAAAAAGAGAAAATTTCCTTTCTTTTTTTTTTTATTAAAAAAAATAAATTTGATATAAATTAAATCATAAGGAGAAAATGCAACAATACTCATTTTTTATTATATGCATCAAAAGTTCTCAAGAAAAAATGTTTTTTTTTTAAATTCATTGTATTGCAAATATCGTGAATGCAAAAATGGTTTAATTTTACGGATATTACGGATATTATATTGTAATGCATTTAATTTATCCATTTTTTGATACGGAGAAAAAGAGAAAATTTCCTTTCTTTTTCTTTTTAAAAAAAAAAAATTGTGATATAAAATAAATTATAAGGAGAAAATATAATAATGTCAATCGAATAATCATGTGACTGACGATCATGTTACGAATGTTGCAAATGTTACGAATGTTTAATATGTTAAACATGTTTAACATATGCAACATATTTAACATATATAACATATGCAACATATAACACATATTTAACATATTACATTTGTTAAATATATAGCATTTATTTAATATGTTTAACATGATTAGCATAGTTATTTTTGTTATAAATATATGTGTTCCAAGCCAATGTAAAAGACAGATAATTCTGTTATATTTTAATAAAGCATTTATTAAATAAATTATCTCATTGTGTATTTAGAGTTTTATTACATTTGTGAGTCAACATTTGCGTCTGAGTGTATATGCCCGTGTGTGCAATACCGTATTCGCATTTGACTGAAATTTCATTTTATTTTATTGTGTAACCTTCGTAAATTGATCGACAGTGATATGATACATTTACTAATATTTACATAGTTATTTTCACTTTGCGTTCATTAATATTATTTAATATTTATTTTATTCAATTATCCTTCTGCTTACCATACACCCATACGCTTATTTTTATAAGCATACAAGAACTGGCTTAACAATAATAATACTCATTCATATTTTTGTTATATATCACATATTCGTCATACGTTCTTAAGAAAAAGTTGTGAAAATGCAAAAATGATTTAATTTGACGGATATTGTATTGTAATACATTTAATTTAATTATATGAATAAATGGATAATTTTTGATACAGATAAAAAGAGAAAATTTCCTTTCTTTTTTTTTTAAAAAAAAAAAATCTTTGATCTAAATTAAATTACGAGGAGTGTAGTTAGTCGAAAAATAATTAGAGGCTCAAGCGTAGATCGTCGTGGAATTCCGGGGGATTTTCTGCGATTAAACCGGGTCCGGATGATCGGCAATCAGGAATTCGACTCCGTTTTTCAGCTAACTACACCATTATACGGAATATAATGCACAAGTTCCGGACAAAACCGGTATATCAAACTAAATATCCTGTATTCTACCATGAAAATATTCTTGAGGATATTTCTACCGAATTTTCAGTATTCTATAAAAGGTTAGTTTATTTTAGTACATTAGGTTGATCATTTTTTAAAAAGTTACCCAATTACGATAATCTTAAAAAGTTTCTAAAACAATGTCAATAACTTTCCAAACTTGATGCTAGAGTCTATGAGAATTAATACAATTATCATCCTAATCAAAACACTTTTGACAAATTACGTGTTGATACCTAATAATCTTTTATTTTCTAATGATTATGTTGATATGGTTGCGCAGTGAATAATCAGATAAATGGATTGAGTTATACTTTCTTGATCTTAGTTACCATTTTGAACAATATATGTATATTTTATTTATTTATTCTTTTTTTAAAATAGAAATCATCTATTTCCGCATTATTAATTTAAAGTGGAACTGTTCATTCAGATTGTGTCGCAATGTAAAAAACGTGGCAAAATACTCTCATACGTTAATAAAAAAAAATAGTTTTACAGATGATTGCGGCCAAAAATAATTATTAACATTAAAATCTTGTATTTTCTCATTATTAATTTAAAGTGGCTTCTCTCCGATTGTAAATTTTAACATGGCACAATGTAGAAAACGTGGCAAAAATACTCTTGTACGTCTTTACTTCGCCCTCGTTAATAAAATACCAATTTTACAAATGATTGCGTCTAAAAATAATCATTAACTTATTTTCCAATTGTTAACTTAAAGTGCAATGGCGCAATATATAAAAACGTGGCAAAAATACTCTGTACGCTTCCTTTACTTCGCCTTCTTTGATTCATGAAATAATTTGAAATAGTGAAATTTTCTTATATAAACACTTTGAGAAAGAGGTGAGAAAATTTCTTTAAACAAATTAATAAACAACAAATTAAAAATTATATATATCTATATATATCACAATCACAAAATTAATAAATGCTTATTGCTAATTTTCGCCTTTACTATTGTTTTAGCGGGTAATTAAATCAGTCACTTTAAAAAAAAATTTTCTTTTTTATTCATATTAATATTAAGGGTTCTTTTAATGATAATTTAAATTCGCAGATGCAGCACCAATACTATTGCCGGCGGGGTTATTGAATCGTGACGCGGACGCAGAAGCCCAGGACGCGCCAGCATAGCGAACATCCCTATTTTATCACAATTTTAACGATCATTTATTCACTTCGCTATAATTAGTTTCAGTTGAAAATCATACATAATAATATGTACTCATGTTTTTACAGACGGGTTAACACTTATTTAGATTTACTGTATATTAAATTTTATCAAGATCGCATAATTTTTAGGCAACATTTATTAGTAGTAACATTTTTAATTTTAATAAAATGCCGTACTAAAATAGATTCTTTTTTTATTAACTGTTTTTGTATTATCGGTAATGGTTTTAATTCTTCCTTTACAATCAGTAGAATTAAAATGGCAAATGGATTCTGTCGACATTTATATATATACTGTATATATATATTTTTAATTTAATATTATTAATTAATAAAAGTTAAAAAAATGATGTTTTTATGAGCAAAATTTTAATGACTATTTATAAAAAAATTAACAATAAACATTTTCAATAATCAAATTTGTTGTTTAAAGAATTTTTTTTTGTTTTATTTATTTAAACAGTTCATAAAGTTTTGCCAAATTTTTGCCCAATATATATTTTAATAATATTCATAAACATTCACATAATGATAACTTTTGGTTTATCTAAAATTCCGCTGGTTTATTTTAATAATTTATTCTTAAAAGTTTCAAGTTGCGCCGTAAATCTGTAGCTTCGCCCGAAGCTTCAAACTTAATGTAACATGATATATATGATCAACAAATGATCGGCAAGGTGATTAAAGCTATGCTGGACGCCATTGAAACGTGACTCGGGCGCGAAATAATAATGAAAAATTTTAAACTCACAGAGAAAGTTGACTATGATCCATTGGAAAATCTGGACTTACAGAATTCGATAAGCATTTTATTAATAAAATGTCATTTAAGATAGTTAAAATAACATTAAATAATACTAAATTTTGTGTAACCATATATCTCTTCTATCATTCTAATTACCGACTCTACAAGCATTTTTTTTAAATAAATCAAAAAATTTAATACAAATTCTGCAAATTTCAGTAAACTCAATATCAGTAAAATCGGTTTATAAATTTTTAAAGGCATCCAGGAACCTCAGAAATTGCGTATCTGAACACAAACCCGCGTGTAGCATCATCATCATTACTCTCCTTTTCATTACAATCTTTCATCATTAATGATAATATAGTCACTATTATTTTAGACATTTTTGAAATTATTAATAATTAATTAATAGTTTGCATATCAAACTTGTCAATTTATTATAGTAATTTTAACATACAGTAAATAAAAAGTCCATTCTATGTTACTTTTCAAAATAATTATCAATATTTAACGGGTTTTGGTGAGCCCCTGCGATATGATCTTGATGGTGAGCTAGGTGTGTTCGAATTGATAACTTCCAATAGCTTTGCAGAAACTTGTGATTTGTTACTACGCAGTTAAGTGATCATCAACGACGTAATATCAGATGATCTCGTGAAATTATTGAATAACACACTTTTTCGAAAGACTGAATCGTCTTAAATAGATGGTATCTTCCTATTTTATTAATTTTATTAGTATAGTAAAAAGTAATAATAAAATGTAATCATAATAAAATGTTTATATATAGACGTCTTTCAAGTTCTCAGTTTAAAACCTCCGTCTTTATCTATAATCTCGTCTTGTCCTTTTATTTGTAGTCCTTTCCTAAATCCTCATTCATCATGGAATCATATATTGCTTTCATCAAATCCTTTTCATTGTTAAAATACATTAAAATATATCTAGTTTTGTTTATTTTAATGATTTTTGCGAAATGGTCACCATATTCACTTTTTAACCAGCCTGCCATCTATATCTTTTCTTGATGAAAACGCATATAACCGTAGTTTCCATGTCATTTGTTAGGCGGATTTTTGTTAGGACAGTTTTATATTTAAAGTTCCGTTTGATCGAAATAGGTTTTCAAAGATTTCTTCATCCAAGGAAAATCGTAGAAGACTAGGTCACGTGAAGCTTCGGCAAAATGTTTAGCCAGATATTCTGCGTCGGAAGTAATGTATGATTTAATTATGCGAGCAAATCTTTGTGTCAGAATCACGTGTGAGCAGGTGATATTTTTTTAAACACTTTTAAATTATTAAATTTATGAAATACAAAGAAATTTTTGTTAATAAATAAAAAAAATTATAATGTTTGCGACTTATTTATATACTTTGTCTTTAATCAAATTACGAGAAAAGATTAACGATAAATATTTTATTTCGATAAATGCAGACGACAGTGAACTATAAATATTTTCACTAAAAATTTTGTGTGTATTTAGAAAGAGACTAATGCAATTTACGATGTATATTTAGGGAGATTTATAGCTTATATATTGTAATATTTTAAATATGTTATTTATCTAATTTTTTTTTTCTTTATCTACCGTATATAACCATCCGATATTGTATGATGAAAATCTTTGCAAATAACTATATATGAACATAGGTTTATGGGTTTATACATATTAAATTCTATTAATAAATATCAAATTTCTATTTTCTATAATCTGTACATATTCCATTTGAATAAATAAATTTAAAAATATGATGATCCAATTAGCCACCATATAAATTATTACAACCTAATTTAAGTCTATATTTGTAATCTTATATAAATGTTTTCTTTATTATACTTTAATTACCTTATTTACCTATCATATTAGGTAGCCAATATGTTAGAGAATTTCTTTTTTAAAAATAATAATCTTAAAACATATGATCGTGTCACGTGATATAAATGTATTAAAATGTCCAGTCCCTATGACAACACAACGCCCGTTATATTAGCACGCGAGTGTGTAGAAATAATACGAGTATAAAGTCGATATAATTAAAAAAAATTCGCAAGGGTTTGCGATTTAGTACGATACGGTATTAGGTTAAAATGATATTGGAAGGGAATATTAAATATCGATCATTAATGTTCTTTAATTAGTAAGGTTAAAAACGTGACCCGTTAAAAAATTCATTCACGAATGTATTATTCGTAATCTGCATAGGTAATCTTCTAATCAGATATAATGCATCTGTTTTTCTTATTATTCGTCGAGTTTTACGTCTGTGAATAACACGAGAATAATATGACACGTAAGATTGAGCAGTAGTAGTATTATCCAAAGGAGTGGGCTCTTCAATATTGCTGATTGTGTAGGATGTAATTTTTGTATAATCATTATTAATTTCGTTAATTTTATTCAAATCGTGGTTCCGGTGATCCATTGTGAAAGTATTAATTTTAAAAAAAATGCGAAATGTTCTAAATAATTTTATTTAGAAATCTTTAATACGAAAATAACAAAAGAAACGATTCGAATAAATAGAAAATATTCTACTGATTCTATTTTTTTTTATAAAAAAAAAAGAGAAAAAAGACAGAAAAAAAAATATAATTTTTTTTTTGTCGTCAAAAGGGTATTTTTAAGTTATTGTAGCGATTTTTTTTTTTAAACCCAGCTATCTAAAAGGGTTGGGGTTTGGTTGATATTGTTGATATTGGGTATTTTATACATTTTCCCAACGATTAGAAATTGTTTTAATTTACATTTTAAATTCGGTGAAATAATAATAGATGAATAACAAAAAAATTTTTTTATTTTTTTAAATTATAATATAAAATAAAAAGTTTTCCCCCCAATAAAACAAGTATTTAATTAATATATGCAAATCCTTTGTGACTTGACAGTTTGTGGGGATTAAAGCAAAAATGGCTCAAATTAAATTTTTTTTTTAAATTTATATATATTAATGGGCTTTTTATTTTATAATATTATATATACTGTATATATATACTGTATATATGTAAAGAGAAAAAAAGGATTAATTAAGAAATGACTTTTCTAAAAAAGAATAAACAAATTTTGTGCCACATATAAATACAAACAATGTTCTTCTCTTTGTAATATTGGCTTTATATACATTTGGAATTTCCCCAAATTTTGTCCGCTTTAACAAACAAAAAGGTTGTAACTAACTAAATAAAGTACTCCCCAAACTTCATATTATGGGGTGGATGAAAATAATTATTTCTTAAAAATTTTCGCTTTAAACTATAATTCTTCTTTTTTACGCAACATTGTCTTATTTAGTTATTTGAATAATGAGATGGTTAGAAATTATCTTTATTTACAATGGATTATATTGTCAACACTTCGTAGTCCTACAAAGCGTCATAAGAAATTATTAATGATATTTAATAAAAATTATTATTTCTTTGTACGTTGTGATTACTGCGACTACGGACAAATTGACCAGTTTTTGTCCGGTAATCGTCCTGTAATCTATGGGGTAGCACAGTTTTGAAAACGGCGATAATAAGAAAAAAGAAACCGAGCAAAAAAAAAATCACTCACAATAAATTAATTCATTCCGTAAATATTATTAATAATTATGGCCTAAACAAAAATAAAAATAACTAAGCATTGAAAGATGAATAATCTCGATAAATTGCTTGCAAAACCACATGTTATAAAGACCGTTTAAATAGATCCCATGGTTAAAAATGAGCCCACCTTTTTGTTGTGAGGTCCCCATTTTTATAGAAAATGACTAAATAACCTAACCTTCTTTTCATTGTATATGTATGTTGCATATCAGTCAGCCGAGATGTCCCTGATCGAATGTGACGTATGTAAACAATAGATTTTTGCGATAATTTTTTTCTTTCCCTCCTTTTTTTGACTTTCAAGACGTTTTTATTAAAATCAAAATTTTAAACAAAACGGTTCAGAAAACTTTGTGGTTTGGAAATATCAAATTTTTATTGATATTTTATTATTTAATTTTAATGTCGGTAGTTTGAAAAGTTTTACAACTATACAACTATAGTGACTTTGGAAGCATAATATTTTGTATAAAAGAAGAATCTTGGCAATAAGTGTTCATATATACATATAATATAAATGGTAAAGGATTTTAAATGGTTTAAAAACTTATATTTTGAAACCTGAAAAGATTTTTTTTTTTAAAAAAAAAAATCCATAGACGTTTGAAAAAATACTTCATTATTTGTTACACAAAGTTTTTAATGCAGTAAATCCTTATTTATTTACCTTACGAATAACCTTATCATGTTTTGTAATACAGCTTGTCAATTTATAATTAATAAAAAACAAACAACCCTTTCACATGATTTGCATATGCGTATGGGACTAAATCTTCAAATTTCATATGTCTATCTGTCATATCAAACGATGTGATAAATTAGAGAAATAAAGCTATTCTTTTTAATAAGTATAATTTTTGAATTTAGTTCAACATTTTTTCATAAATTCTTTATTATTTACTATTTAATAATCTAATCAATATGAGTGAAAATATAGATGACTATACATATTTTTTTTTAATAGTAAATAATAATTGTTATGACTATTATTTATACTTTTACTTGAATTACTTAGTCTAACAATAATAATAAATAAATAAATAATTTACTAAATCTCCAAGTAGAACATTTTTTTTTAGAAAAAATAAATCTTTTTATAAAATTGCCAATAAATAAAAGAAACACATATGCCCAAAGCGTAAACGTCAAAATATTCTGTTCACATTGCATAAACCAACTAGAATGCTTAATTTTGTAATATCAAGTAAACGTGTACTTTTTTTGAAAAGTTTGAAAGGGGGGGCATAAAGATTTTTTTAATCATATGCTTACCCTGCCGATCATTACTGTTAATTTATCGATTGATTAAAAAAAAGCCTATACAAAAGACCCTCATAAAGTTAGTAATTATGCATTATTTGCAATCCAACATTATCAATCTAAAAAAACTATATTATAAGCAACTAGTAACAGATTATTTTGAAAAAAAAAGCGGAGAATGATATACATAATTATTTTGTCTAGTTGGAATTTTTTTTATAATTATTTTTTAATTTCCGTATCAAAGCTTTTTTTTTTAAAAAAAAAAAATTCTCCACATTGCCGCGCCAATTTGAATAATCTGAATTGCATTAAATTGTGTATGTCGCACCTCAACTTGTCATACCAAACAATAACTTTAAGATAAAATTCGGATTTATTGATTTTAACTTATCTAAAAAAAGCCTCATATGTTTTATCAATAAGAAATTCCATTGTAATGTGCAATTACCTAATGTATTGGCTATTTTGATAATCTTCTTAGTTAGGGTTTATTATTGTGTTTGTGAAATTTAATGGCCCAATAATAATTTTTTCTTTTTTAAAAAATTGATGTTCTGCGCATTACGTAAAAAATTACGACAGAGATATGACATCCAGAATTTTTTTAAATATGGATGAAAGTCAATGTATATCTTTTTTCCATTGTTGTTTATTATAACTTAAAAGCGCCTCATTTTAATAAAGAAACTTTTCAAAGAAGTTATAACATTAAGATTCACCACTGAAGAAAGAATATTAAAAAATTTTGTTTTCTGGGGCAATTTGTGATTTTAAATTACACGAAATAATAATAATACTCTGATTTTTGTGATACCATATACATCATACATTCATGAGAATAAAAATCTACTTTTAAAATATGTTGTGGACTTGTGGCCCAATTCATATTTGAATTGTTGTGAATGTTGTGAACGCAAAATGGTTTAGTTCAATATTTGTATTGTAATACATTCGATTCAATTATATGAATATAATGAAAGAGAAAATTTTTTTTATTAACTACAAACTAGTTGAAACGGTCGGCCGGTCAGAGGTTTCCCCATATAAAATTTTTCAGAAAAATGATTACGTGTCTGAGTTTCTTAAATTTATCGGAGTTTTTTCTAGTTTTTTTTTCTATAGGGTTTATTGCTAGTATTAACCTTTAATTTTTTTTGTTTGTTAAAAAAAGGAAATCACTTACCATATTTAATTTATCTTTTCCTCCTTTCATAATAAAAAAAGTTGACTTATAATGTAACTGAAAATGGAAATAATTTCCTATTTTTGATCGTTTTATAAGAAAAAAGGTTTTTATTAAAAAAAAAATTCAAATAAAAATGATTTGTTTTTGTAAAAAAAAATAATTTCTCTTATTTATTTATTTATTTATTTATTTTGTAAAAGAAAATTTTCATTATTTATATAGACAAAATGCCACATATTTAATATACGGCGGACCATCATATTATACACGTTTTAACATCGGATTATTATAACTAATTAATTTTTTTACACCATGCAATATAAAATCATGCGTCTCAATATAATTTTATATAAATTCAATCCGGAGCGTAGAGAAAGATTATATATATGCAATGTCGCTGTGAGTCAGTGCATGTGATATGTTCTCATTGTAATCATTTTAGCTTGATTTCTCAATAAAGAAAAATGTAGTGTGTTTATCATATGGATTAGTTAAAAAACCTGTTCTTGCTTGCAGAATTAATGCAAGTTATGATTTTTGATAAAATAATAAAATAATAAAATAAAAAATAATAAATAATAAAAGAAAATGCTTCTTCCATTCTTTTGAAATTTTCTTTGGTGACAACAGGTATTTTTTTTTTATTTTTAACAGTTTGTCTCTAATTTTCTTTTTACTTCTTTCTTATGTTCTTTTGTTATACAGCAAAAGGTGTTCTTTCAGTTTGTAAAAGGTACCTTGTTCTTTATTTATTTATTTATTTATTTTTGTTTTGTTTCTTATATTTCGTCTCTTATTTATTCTTATTAACTCTATTTCATTCTTTATGGAATTTGCCATTGATCTTTCCTTAATCTTGTAAATTTTGTCCTTGATCCATTTTTCATATTTTTATTTTTACATCCCCTTTTTTACTTTATAGGTTTTTAGTATAGAAACAGTAAATTTCAAGACTATTGTATATTTTTTTATTAGAAACATTAAAAAACGTTGTGCTTCATCACCTCCTTTTTCCTTTTCTTGTCTTTCCTTTCATTTCCTTCTTGATTCCTGTTCATCTTTCTTTAGGCATTTCATAGAAAGTAGGCGAAATATAATATCCCTTTTTTTGTTTCTTTTATTTCACTTTATCCCTTCCCTTTGTAGTATTTATTGTTGGACTTTTTGAAAGCTTTATTCCCTTAAAAGGATCCTCAGAGGATGTGTTAATATATTCATAATATCATTGTAAATAAATTTTAATACATAAAATTATTTATTTATTGGTTAATAAAAAATGTAAATTTTGCTCCAGAATCATAATGGTTTCCATTTCCTAGTATAATAAGCAATGTATTGGTACGGGTACAAATCAATTTACCAAATTTTAAAACATTGATTCGCACCCAGGTATATACAGTGGTATATACTTACACCCTGTCAGTACTAGAAGAATTATAATTATATGAAAATTTTTAAATGTGATTTATAATATTTGTTAAATATGATGATTTTGAGGAAATTAAATAGATCCACATATTACATATTTGATGTATTGAGACGGTATTTTATATGGAGGGTATATCGAAAGAGGGTTTTCTATATGTATTATGATGGTTTTATAGAGCCATATATTAATTCATTTTAATTTAATTACAGTTACACTAAATTTATCGTTCATCGAAAATTTCAGTTTATAGTAAATCCATTATTTTTGATTTGATCATAAACCAAACAATAACAATAAGTCAATAATAATACTTAGATAAAGAAAATTTTTCTCATATTTACTATTATATCGACGAAAATTTCTTTAATATACACGGGCGTTTCAAATAAGTATCACGTGATCTTATAACAAAAATTAATGTAAAAAAAAAAATTGTAAGTAAGTTTATTTTTACTTGATCTATAAGTTTCAAAGATTTGTTTTAAATGTCATTTTTCTTGTTTTTTCCCGTTAAGTTGAATTTCGGCTAACATTTATATGGTGACCGGCTTAACCCGTGTTGGGCGTGTCGCCGTGTCATGCACAAATAGAAATTGCCATTATCAATATATCAAAATTATAATTATCCTACAAAATTTTATAAAAATATCACATGGAAAAACAATATTTAAAGGCTAATTTCTTTAATGTCTTAAGGAATAATTTTGAAATAATTTTATTATGGAACAATAAATCAACAGTAAGTCATAATTATGTTTTGAAGCAAATTTGGTTCATTAAGTAGAAATAAAATTATTCATGATTTTATAAGGTATATACAAATAAATAAATTAATTATTTTTATGATGATAAAATAGTATTTGTTCCATATGATAAATTCAAAGATGTAGAATTTTTTGTTGAAGAGGATTTAGTAAAATTCAAAAGTGTAAACGTACTAGTAATAAAATAGTTGCTCTCGAGGAACTCAACAATTCCAAAAACATCAGTTCCAAAGAGTTAAATGAGGTATTTTTATTCTTATCTATTATTGATTATTAGTCTATATATAAACAATTAATATTTTTTTTAATTATTATTTAGCTCAGAATATTATTCACACATCAACGTTGATTTACATGTAATTAATAAACATTATGGAATAACTCAATATCCTGTTATTGAAAGATAAGCTAGGTAAATTAGTTAATATTGCATTTGAACTTAAAAGTACATATTATTCACAAAGATTTGATTCGCCGAAACTATATACTTCTCATGACAAATAGCACATGCACCGTTATATCGATTAATGAAAAATTGTTGGCATTCGATCCAAATAAAAGAATGATAAAATCTGCAAAATTTACAAGAAGTTTAAAAAGTAAAGTATTTATAGCTTGAAATTTAGTAAATAATTTATTTTTAAATTCTTCGATTGTTTCTGTGCAATTATTAAACTTTTTGTTTACTAAGACAAAAGAAAATTCAATGCTGGTCTGTTTGAAGACATATTAAACTTTTTCCTATACGATTGAATAATTTAAATCTTTTGGCTCTTGGCTGTCCTATTTTAATTTCAAAATATTTTGTATAAGATTAACAAAAAAAAATCAAAATTTTCGAAATCAGTCGTTGATTTCGCAAGACGACGAAATGATGCAAATGAATTAATAAGTGTACTAAACAGGCTCTAGCAGCCAAAATTTATAGAATAATTCAGAAAAATTAGTTTTGTTTGAAATTTCAAACTGGTTACTATTGTTTCTTTTATTAATCTATAAACTGACAAATATTATTATGTTGACAATTTTCGTTATATAAAAAAGAAAATTCGATAACGTACAGTACTTAATATTATACATTAAAATATCAGGAATATTTGACATAAACTGTTAAATAGGAATTTATATAGATGTTACCTAATGTAGTTTGCTATAAATTTGACCGCAAAAGAAATAAATTTGTGGCAAAACTAATAACGCATTTTTAGATTATTAATACTGTATTTTAGATTTCAATTATCTGATCATTAATTGATTTATTTCTTTATATGGACTTTAAGTTGTATGTTGTTTACTATTACATAGTACATCAAATAGCTAAATAAATATAATTATTAATTTTATTCTTTCGGTTCAAAATTTAATAGCATCACTTGTTAATGTGTTAGTGGGTGTGAACAGTTGATTAGCTGGTTCACATCAGCTGCTATTTGTCGAGTTATTCCTTAAATAGCTTTTTTCAGTTGTCTTTTTATAAACCCTTTCCTACGACTTTATCTTCTAATGTATTGTATATTTATTTCTTTTCATTGCTCGCTTTATTAATTGGTTGAATATTTCTTATATTTTTTCATGATTATATATTTTTAAATTAAATTAACTTTTAAAAAATAAATAAAAATTAATTTTTAATCGTTAAATGTGCTGTAATAATAGAACAACATAGTGCCAATTAACTTGTGGCTGATCGGCATAAAACTTTCTAAATATTTTATCAATTTATTTTGTTAGGATAATACCCGTGATGAAATAGTTCGAGATCATCTCTGCGGCTGAATTTTAGTCGCAGATTTACTGCGCATTTTGCGATAAACAATAGAAATTGAAACAATGGTGATCGGCAGGTAACATACAATATAAAGGGATTTAATTTCTTTTTCATAATAATAATGTCTCTTATTTTAGTACATATAAAAATTTCATTTTTTTTGAACCGAAAAATAATTATTTAAATTTAAATAACGTACCTTATATTGTAAAATCGAAAAAAATGTCTTGCCAAACTTTATCTGACACACTTTTAAGGGACATTAGCAATCTTTATGATAAGGCTGATGATTATAATGTAAAAATACAAGTTGGGGAAGAGTCCAAAATGGAAGTATTTAAAGCACATTCAGTTATTTTGCGTGCTAGGTCAAATTACTTTCGCACCGCATTTTCTTCAGATTGGGCTAAAAAAGAAGGTGACTTTTACATCTTTAAGAAACCAAATGTATCCGGAATTATATTCCGAATAATATTGAAGTAAGTATATTAATAATAGATTAATTAATTTTGAACCTATAACATATTTTAAAAGTAATTTTTATTTTTTTTATTTAGATATATTTATACTGGAACAATCGCGTTAGATGCAACTAATGTAGAAAATAATTTTATTGAATTACTAATTGCGGCAGATGAGATGAACCTTTATGAGCTTGTTGAACACCTTCAGCAACATATCATTGACTTGAATCATTCGAATAATGATTGGATTAAACAAAATGGTATTAAACTCTTCATTACTATTTTTCGTCATAAAGGAGTTTTTTCAAAGCTTGAAGAATTGTGTAATAAAATTATGAGTCAAGAACCAAAATTGTTGATTGGTTCTAATGAGTTTTGGGGACTAGATGATGATGCTTTACTTTCAATTATTCAACGTGATAATCTAAATATGAAAGAAATTGTAATTTGGGAGAACTTAATAAAATGGGGCATTGCAAAGAATTCTACTCTTAATTCTGATATGACAACTTGGAGTATTAATGAATATAAGACTTTAAAGGAAACTCTATCAACATTTATTCAGCATATTCGATTTTTTCAAATGACACCACAAGAATATTATTATAAAGTCCGTCCTTTAGGTAAATTGCTTCCTAAAGAACTTGAAGAAGATTTAAATTTATATTATATTGTTCCAGATTGCAAATTGGCCACAAAAGTTCTTCCACCTAGAAAATCTCAGTATATATTTGGTTCATCCATTTTTAAGGGAACTCATTTTAACCTTATTTCATACTGGATTGATGGTGGACAAGAACAATTGCCAAATGTACTTGAAAATGGCCAATATAAATATAATTTACTTTTATGTGGAAGTAAAGATGGATTTGGTGTAGATGATTTTAAATTAAAGTGTAATAATAAAGGAGCTACAATTGTTATAATTAAATTAAAAAATTCGGACAAGATTATTGGAGGATATAATCCAATAGGATGGTGCGCAACTAGCAAATATTTTAATACTGATAGGAGTTTTATTTTTTCATTTTATTTAAATAATTTAAAACCAACTACAATTATATTAAGCAGAGTTAAAAACTATGACTATGCAATTTCAGATAGTGATCATACTAAAAATCAAGGATTTGGCCGTGGAGATTTACATATATTTCAAAAAAGTTGTAAATTAGTAAATTATTTTGTTAAAATTCATGATTCAGAAAATTTTGAAATTGATGATTATGAAGTTTTTCAAGTTATGAAAAATTAATATTTTTATTATATGTGAATTGTTTATATTATATTGTTGAAAGTTAATAATTTTGTCATCAATTTTTTATTTGAATTTTTTTTATTTTTTGAACTTGGAAAATATTTACATTTTATTGCTTCTTTTGACTTTTTTTGGCATGGAAAAAGTATCTATATTAGTTACAGGACCTTCATAGTCATTCAGTTCTGTGGCTGATATAGCTCACCATCCAATAAAAGTGCGTAACTTTTAATCACGCTGTATACGCTGTATTTTCATTGATTACGCATCATAAATAAACTTTTCTATTTACATTACCCTTTAAATAGGTAATTTAATATAATTATATCAATTATATGATATCAAACTGAAATTGTTAAATATCCTGTACTATATAATGTTAATTATTACGTATGATAAAATACAAGCTTATTATATATATCAAACATTACTAATGATTTTTTTGCAAAATAACAAAGAAAGGGCTCAGAGAATTCCGTATCAAATAAACTTTGCATATATAATACAATACTGTATATAGTTTGTAATCAAACCGATTATTAAATTTACTTATACAAAATGATTATTACAAGTATTTCTAAGGAAAAAATAATTTATTCTTTATATTTGCGACATATCTGATATGGATTTTTTGAAACAGTAAAGAATATTAGAAGAATAACTAAATAAAATATATTATTCTAGTGTGGAAGAATAGTGTAAATTTCAATCAATTTGTATGTTTATTCATTTGGGTTAAATCAGTCAAGAATATCTTAAGAAACCAAGAAGATAAAATAGATTACAAATTTATAATAATAATAGTAGTACTGTAGTAGTAATAAATACTTTCTGTATAATTAGTATGATTTTCATATTATTTAATGTTATAATTCATAAAAATACTTGAAATAAAAAATTGAATTTTATTCGTTAAATAGGTTTATATATTGAAATGTTTCATCGGTACACGAAATTTTTGTATTTTACATAAATGTTTTATAATCTTTGTTTATAGTTTGTTAAACTGCTAAAAATTTACAATATATTATTAATCATTCTACCATGAAAATATTTCTTTAGTATTCTATAAAAGGTTAATACATCAGGTTGATCATTTTAAAAATTACCCAATGGAAATTCCTACGATATATGATAATCTTAAAAAGTTTCAAACATAAAATGTCAACAACTTTCCAAACTTGATGTTAGTGGCTATGAAAATTAATACAATTATCGTCCTCTTCAAAGTACATATTACGCGTTGATACTACAGTATGTTGATGTGGCTGTAAAGTGAATAATTAGATAAAAGAAATGAGTTACTTAGTTACTAACTTACTATTTTGAACAATATAAAGTATATATATTTTTATTTATTTATTCTTTTTTTAAAACAGAAAACATCTATTTTCACATTATTAATTTAAAGTGGCACTGTTCATTTAGATTGTGGCGCAATATAAAATACGTGGCAAAATACTCTCATACGATAATAAAAAAATGATTTTAACAAATAATTGCGGCTAAAAATAATTATTAACATCAAAATCTCGTATTTTCTCATTATTAATTTAAAGTGGCTTCTCTTCAATTGTAAATTTTAACATGTCATAATGTAGAAACTTGTTAAAAATACTCTTGTACGTCTTTACTTCGCCCTCATTAATAACTCAATTTTACAAATAATCGCGGCTAAAAGCTCTTCAATAGTAAATTTTAACATAGCTATGGCGCAATATAGAAAAACGTGGCAAAAATATTCTTGTATATACACCTCCTTTATTTCTCCTTTATTGATTCATGAAATAATTTTAAATAATGTTTTTATAAAAATTTTCTTATATAAAGTATAAACACTTTGAGAAAAAGGTGAAAAAATTTCTTTAAACAAATTAATAAACAACGAATTAAAAATTATATATATTAAAAATACAAATCAATAATGAAATTCAAATACTTATTGCTAATTTTCGCCTTTACTATTGTTTTAGCGGGTAAATAAATCATCACTTTAAAAATAAATTTTCTTTTTTTATTCATATTAATATTAAGGGTTCTTTTAATGATAATTTAAATTCGCAGATGCAGCACCGGGGATATTGAAACGTCATTGGTCCCCTATTTGGAAACGTGACGCGGACGCAGAAGCCATACCCGCAATAATAGAGAAACATGGGCCGAACGGAGAAGTCCTATGGGCTGACGACCCATCTGTATTATGGTAACGCGGACGCAGAAGCATTGGCGGCATCGTCATTGAAACGTGATGCGTTATAAACGGATTATTAATCGTGATGCAGACGCAGTACAATTATTGATCTTTGCTAGATATGTAACGATTCCATACTAAAATAAAATATATATTTTTTTGATTATCGATAAATAAAATCTCATGTTTGCTTACTAATTAAGTCGGTAGTGTGCTTTTTTAATGATATTATCATGTCTGATGATATTTTTACGTAATCACAGTATGTCATGACTTACCTTATGATTATTGAGTGAAATTTTTTAGTTGAATTATTTTTTAATAACATTTTATGACAATTTTTTCTACTTTTAGAATTGCGAAAAAAATTGTAGAAAATTATTTAATGACTGAAATTACTTTATTAACTTCATTCCTAAAAACATTCTTCATGAATTTTTACAATATTTATGTTCATATCAAAAACGTTTTGTTGGTTATAATGATCATTGATTCACCACATGCTTTTTCACGAAATGTTTCGATATTTTAAGAAAATCAAAATCGAACGCACAAATAGTAGCTGTGCCACAGTTTTTTAACGTTTTATGGTAAATCATTTTATGAACACTACAATATAAATTTGCAAATCACACAAGAATCACACTCTAACTAGCTTTGCTTCAAGAAATAGGACTTATTATAAGTAAGTATTTAAGGTGGATATTTTTCGATAATATTTATTATTAATTTTAATAAAGTATATTTATGGTATTGTATTTATTTTGTGACGACAATAATTACAAGAAATTTTAACAACTACCAAGAATCAGTATTCCAACAGTACACAGAATTCTTAAAAATGAATTCGTTACGCATTTCCGTTTTTGATAACATTTACGACAAATAAGAAGAAGAAAATTTTTAGTGGTTCTGATATGAAAGTTGGTTAATTATATCATCATAATTTTATGATTAGTATTGACATGCATTAATCTATTTTATTTTAGATTTTACAAGAAATTATTATTTAAAAAGAATATCTTAATTATTACTTGAATGAAATTGTTAGAGATGATTAATACCAGGAAAGAGGAAATGTTGTGGAATAACAAAAAAGAAGGTTAAATATGTGTATTTTATTGTAAAATTGTTAAAAAAATTGTAAATTGTAATCAATCTTATTATTCTTTATAAATCTATTTGGAAAAAGCTGCATAAGAAAGGAATAAATTGCTAAAAGCTGATTATATTTATCACGTACTTTATGGATATTATGAACCATTAACAGTTAAAAGCAACTTATTTCTAGTGTTACGTTTACACGTGATTTTAATTTTTTTTTTAGACGATTATCAATTATGATTGATAAAAATATCAAAGCGAATATAATATATAAACATTATCTAATTTAATAAAAATTTAAATTTCTCACGTTAGGTTTGGTTGCTTGGATTTAGAGCTTGCACTCGCACTCATGTAACTCGAGTTGACTCGAGTTGAACTCGCACTCGAGTCAGAAATTTCTTGACTCGAGTCAACCGGGATCACGTGGTTGATAGCAGTGATGGCAAATGACTAGGTCATTTGCCCATTTTGAGATGACCCCCAAATGACCTTCGAATGACCTAGTCATTTGGGTCATTTGTCATTTGAGTCATTTAAAATTAATGCTTTATAATTCAGGCCAAGACAATGATGCCGGCCAGAATTATGAACTTGTGAAAATTTTATCCATGAAATAGTGAAATTGTATAAATAATTCTGGCCAGAATTATGATGTAATTTTTAAATGACTAGGTCATTTGTCATTTAATGTTGAAATGACCCAAATGACACGTGACCAGTCATCTGAGTCATTTGAGGTCATTTGGGTCACTGGCCAACACTGGTTGATAGTGCCGGCTGAACCCTATTTGTAATTCCTGCCGGCACTATGACTATAACGTCCTGGGTAAAATTATGGATAAGTTTTTTGGCCCGCACTTTAACTTTGACTCGAGTCCTGGACTCGAGTACTCTTTGAGTCAAAAAAATTCTTGACTCGTTTTACTCGAGTTAACTTATTCTGACTCGAGTCCAAGCTCTGGATTGATGATTCTTTTAAAAATAATCTCTATTATATAATAAAGAATGATTTAGAACTAAGTGATTAAGGACAAAATGATTTATAACTTTATAGAGGGAAGTAGATCTTGTCTGCTTCTTTCTAGGTGTTTTTTAAATTTATGTAACTATTTCGTTTGATTTGTTCGATTTGTTTATAAATAATAATCGCGTTACTGTTTAAAAAAAAAATGATTTATAACTCGCAAAAGATATACACGAAGCGAACTTAATTGTACAGGAGCAATCAAGCGTTCGGTAAATTTCTGGAAGTTTTAATTACCTTTTTTTATTTTTATTATTAGTATTTATTGAAATTTATTATATGATTTATTACCAGATTTTTTGGTTATTAATAAACGTTGATATTTTTTATAAAAGGAAAATTTTAATATTAGGTTTGATGCACAGGCAGTTATATACAAAATACCCACAGAATTATAAACTTTAAATATTTGAGGTTATGAAATTTATTAAAAGTTAAAAAATCTTTACTATACGCACTTTATGCTGCAAACCATCTGATTCACTAATTCGAAACGGGGAATAAAATGTACCAGTATATTTCTAAGTGAAAATATTAATCAATTTGTACGTTTTATTCATATGAAAGCAAAAAAAAAAATAAATGGATTAAATATATTAAAGTATGAAACCAATACACAATGCATGATAACAAGAAATCGTGAAGTCATATGTAAAATTCAAAAATTTCTGAACTTAGCATATATATTTTTTAAAATATAAATTTATATCTTCGTGATAAATAAATTTAAAATGTATATGACGTAAATTGCACGCACGTATGTCATTATCCTTCTTTTTATTTTATCTTACTTCATTTTAATGATCGAAACTAAATTAGCAACATAAAAATAGTATATATAACTTGAAACAACAAATAATCAAATTTGTCAAATAGTTTTATATATTGAAATATTTCGTCAGTGCACGGAATTTTTGTCATATACGGTATTCTAATCAAAATGGTGGAAAGAATAAACATCCAACTTTACAGCAATAAAAGCTACAGGAATTGCTTGTGATAATTAACAACCTACTGATACATCACTATTGTTATCGCAAAGTACGTGTTGTTACACAACAAAAGATAATATATTGCGATGAACACTAAGGATTATGAACATATTATGAGGATTTGCATTTGAAAATTAATGGAATCTTTCAATAAAATGATTAGAATCATATTAAAATTCAATTGCACGATCATATTCTTATCTTGATTTCATGAAGAAATTCTTTGTCGGAAAGACATGGCTGATATCTTGTGCTAATCTTGGTCATTTTTAACCCAATCATAGCCGCCCACTTAATGTATATAAATAATAATGGTCGCATTATTTTCAAATTTAGCTTCCTTTCTCAAGTTTCGAATATAATGAAGGAAATCCATCTCGTGGTCCTCACTTTTGTTCCATCTATGGAGGAGTCCAAAAACAAAGTGCGTAAAAGAGTAGAAGAGTGCAGTTTTATATTTAGATATACCACTGAAGTGCTATTTACCGTTGTAACACCAACAATCTACAATTCTATAATTAAAATTCTATCCACGTGACCAGTGACATTTAAGGGAAGTGAAAAAAATTTTTGGGAGGCAAAAACGTCCATAAGCACAGTACTATTATACAGTATATCTGCTAAACTAAACCAAATATAAACTAATAATATATCCAAAATTCTAAAATTCTACTTAAAAAAATAAATAAATAATTTAATATTATACTATAATATGATAATAACTGAATGATGTTTTTATTTAAAAAAAAATACGTGCTTATTAGAAATATTGTAAAAAATAAGAGAAACAGGGAAGAAAATATATAACACGAAATTTGACTAGTCCAGAATAAGCATTTGGACTGTAGCCCAGGTTAAAGAAGCCCTTGCGAAGTGCGATCACTATCGATATACTTACTGTATGACAAGACAATCTTAAAAAGTTGCTGAAACATAAAGTCTCAATACTTTCTAAACATGGAAAGTTAATCTATTATCGTCCTCGTACTTTTGACAATTACGTGTTGATATGATTAAATTGTGGCCTTTTTATTTTTAATGATTACTATGGGGCCATTTTCCGTTGACGTGGCTGTGAAGTGAATAATCAGATAAAAGAAATGAGTTATACTTCCTGCTTAGTTATCATTAGAACAATACATATATATATATTTATTTTTTTTAAAAAAAAAAATAGAAACCATTTATTTCAAGATTATTAATTCAAAGTGTCACTGTTCGCTCTGATTGTGGCGCAATGTAAAAAAACGTGGCAAAAAACTCTCATAACAATTTTACAAATAATTATGGCTAAAAATAATTATTAACATCAAAATACTTCATTATTAACTTAAAGTGGCTCTGCTCTTCAATTCACGTAACAATATAGAAAATTTGGCAAAACCACTCTCGTACGCCCTTGTTAATAAAGCAATAATTTAACAAATAATTGCGGCTAAAAATAATTATTAACATCAAAATCTCACATTTCCTAATTATTAAATTAAAGTGGCTCTGCTCTTAATTTGTAAATTTTAACATGAAAAACGTGGCAAAAATACTCTTGTACGTCTTCTTTGCATACTTCTCCTCCATTTGATTTATGAAATAATTTGAAATATGTGTTAATATAAAAATTTTCTTATATAAACACTTTGAGAAAGAGGTGAGAAAATTTCTTTAAACAAATTAATAAACAACGAATTAAAAATTATATATATTACAATCACAACATCAATAATGAAATTCAAATACTTATTGCTAATTTTCACCTTTACTATTGTTTTAGCGGGTAAATAAATCATTACTTTAAAAGAAAATTTTCTTTTTTATTCATATTAATATTAAGGGTGATAATTTAAATTCTTAGATGCAGCACTGGGACATTGAAACGTCCTGATTGGAAGCATGACGCGGATGCAGAAGCCTTTTTCTCCCCGATTGGAAACATGACACGGACGTAGAAGCCGAGCCCTCCGATTGGAAACGTGAAGCGGACGCAGAAGGGACTTGAAACGTGACAAAGACGCAGCAACCTTAGCAATCATTTAATCTTTTACTAAATAGATATCGATTCCATAATAAAGTGTAATATATATATATATATTTTGATTATCGATAAATTAAATCTTATATTTACTTACTAATTAGTCGCCAGTGTGTTTTTTAATGATATTATTATAACTTTACGTAATCACAGTTTTTCCAATTATTTTCATCAGTTCACTTTTGGATTCAGGGAAAAGTGACACTTACGATATATTAGTTATTCAAATATATATAAGAATTTTCATATTTGAAGTTTTTAGGTGAAGTAATTATAAGGGAATTTTTTTTTTAATAATATTATACATAAAGTAAAGAATTACGAAAATTTTTTTTTAAAAAAATTGTAGAAAATTATTTAATGGAATTACCTTAAAGTTTATTCTCAACAATAATATTTATGTTAATATCAAAAACATTTTGTATGTACTTAATGCTGGCCAAGATCGACATAATTCTGGCCAGGGATGCTTATTTTTGGGACGC
This sequence comes from Rhizophagus irregularis, assembly GCF_026210795.1. Classification (NCBI taxonomy): domain Eukaryota; kingdom Fungi; phylum Glomeromycota; class Glomeromycetes; order Glomerales; family Glomeraceae; genus Rhizophagus; species Rhizophagus irregularis. The sequence goes on along the minus strand of NC_089445.1, from coordinate 2,906,535 downwards.
TTATAACTTTTAGAGGGTATCTACAGTATTTATGAGTCCATTTTATGTTTGAAGATTATTAAAATATTACATCATTGTTTAAATAAAAAACTGCTCTAAATCTGATTTTAACATTTTTACTAGCTTTTTTTTATGGAGACAAACTCAATAATAAATATTATTTTGCTCTAAACTATAAAATAAGCTAAACCAAAATTCGGTATATATTCTGTCCAGAATATGAGTTTGATGGAGTTACATTGACGGACATAAAGAAACTACTACTAAAGGCGCAAAAGTCGATGACCATTTCGAACGTGAATATTGCGTGTAATGGTCCGAATTTTTCTGATGGGTACTTAGCTTCAGTTGTTAATAGAATGAGAATTTAGGAGTATATATATCACATACTAAATATGGGAACACGCTATAATAACATACTTTTCATATTTATGAGGATAATATCTGCTGTACAGTATGTATCATTACAAAATATTCAGCTATGTAATAATTTGCCTTAAGAGGATGTTAATATTTGTTCCTTCCAAACACTCAAATGTGGTCGAAACTCGAATCCATTGTTTCTTTTGTCAATATGTTAAACATGAAATCAATTATCTTTTCGTTTTTTATTTGAAAATTATTTTGATATTCTCTTCATTTTATTGATTATAATCAGACGTCACCTTCCTTCCCGGCACCGAATTATGATCCTCTTGAAACCATGGACTACTAAACAACCGCAATTCAAAACTTTGCACAACGGATCACGATTTGGATTATTATTTTGTTATTCTAAGCTGCTTTCTGGAATTAGGATGTGCGGGATAATTATTTCGTTCGATAAGTTTGTGCTGCTGTAACGATCAAACTAAGAATTAAAAATAGCCCTGTTTTTAGTGAGTTTGCAAATAAAAAATTCTATCAATTCAACAAAAACTTTATAAGTCGGTTCTGCATGTGTTACAACTGATAGAATTGAACAAATTGAGCAAAGGCAACCCAAGTTTTGTACTACTCAAAATTTACGAATTTTGCAATTAAGTTCGACATATACATGATAACAAATAATAATTTTTAGTAATTAGGAATCTGACTTTGATTGATTGTAGCGGTGCTTTATTTTTATTTTATCTTATTTTTTTTGTTCGGGCCCCTGTAAAAAAAGTCGATCCGTTTTTTATTTTCCATCTTTTTTCCGTAAAAAGGCTCATATTTCCGGAATTAATAACCTTATATCATGAAATTTATCGAATTATTTACCTTTTCCGTGAATAGATCCGTGAAAGGCTCATTTTTACGGAGTTTTTACAGAAATAACGGATAAAATTTTTTATGGAGGGGACACAAAAAAGGCCATTTAAATTCGAGATTTCGAAATATTACAGGTATGTGAGATCGGCATAGGTACCTGTATCAATTATTTTGTATACCCTTTGATGCTTACCTGTCTAAAACATATCGGCGGATTTACGTAATTAATTAAAGAACTGGGTTTTCTCATTTCTACAATAAATTTCCATTTCTACAATGAATTCTCATTTCTACAATAAGTTTATTATAATCAAATGACATGTGATTACGCAAATCCGCCAGTGAATTCGGTTTAGATTTTGGCGATCATGTAGAGTTTTAGAATCTCCTTTGAAAAATTAATAGACACGTTATTAAATAATACCAATAATGGGTGCTTAATATGATAATCTTTTTCTTATGTAATCAAAATAAGAAAATATTCTCATTGGAACCAATTAATCAGTTTAAGAAAAAGTAATTAAGACTTAAGCCTCAAATAAAAATATTTTAAATTACGAAATATTAAATTGATGAAATCTTATTTGAAGCTTAACAAAATATTTAATAGGCCAATGATAATGAATTTTAAATAGTAACACATAATAGTATTATAAAATTAATAACCATCATTTCTAAAGAAAGTTTATAAATAGTAAATAGTATAATTCAATATAATTCAATATCAATATGAATATACATTGTTTAATAATTTCAAAATCTATTTTTTTTTTTTGTATTTTGAAGCTGTGAAATATGCCAATCCATTCAATCCATTTTATTTGAGAGTCTAAAATATGTGATCAATTTTGAGAATAACTGCTTTTATATTACTATATCTAATTTATTTATTTAATATAGACAATATTAATTTTATACTAAAGCTAAGATAGTATTTTTTTTTGTCCAAAAGACAAAGTTAGAAAAAAAAAGAAAAACTGATAATTTCTTAAGATAATATATAAAATAAAATTATTTTATTACTTTTTACAATGGTACATTTAGAGGATAACTTTATTCGTATTTTATTAAATTAATTATATAAACAAATAAACAAATATTTTTTAAAGAAAATAAAAATTAATATCTAATTTAATCCCAATCCAGCTGAATAATTTTACTTAATCTTTAAAGGCTTGTTTCATCCAGCAAAAGTATTTTTAGTATGAATAAAAGGAGAGAAGGGTGAAAAAGTTAAGAGAAAGTATTACTGATCGCGCCACACGAATCAAGTCGAATCATGTGGGGTGAAATTTGTATGAGTACATCACAATATATTTGAAATTATTCATTATAAATATCAATATGAGAAAAAATGATTATTACAAATTGTGTAACAATAAGAATTATAAATATATACAACATACTGCCTTAACTTTTATTATTTTTATTGTTTAATTTGTACCGGTACAAACTACGAACTTACAATGATAAAAATAATAACGATATTAGTGATATTAGTCTTGATGGTAAGAAAAGGATTTATTTTTACGCAATACCGATTTCCGCACCATTTGCTAATCAACGTATTAATAAATTTGTATCTAAGATATAATGAATATCATTAAGAAGTACATCATAGGATATTATAAAATCGCTCTTGGACTACTCTTTATTATGTCATCATCATTATACTATATAGTTCATTTAGGCCAAGTATGTATGAAAATGTAAATGATCTCCATCTCACGCAGTCGTCTTCACATGACAATAACATAATTCGTTTTTTATTTTTTAGAATATTAGAACTATGAACGAAGTTCTAGAAACGAAAATTGACGAAGCAATCTCCATATCCAACGAAAATTTAACATCGTTGAAAAAAGGTTCCAATTACTTACAAAAAAATCGATTTTCTTGACAAACAAATTGATAATAAATTCAATGCACTTACTAAGAAGTTGGGAGGAAAGCTCAATATAAAAGGAGATCCAAATCCTTGATGATAAACAATTTTTAAGACCTTCAATTTTATTTTTTTTTAAAAAAAAAATTATTTCATTTTTATTATTATTTTTTTTAAAAAAAAATTCACGCTCTTTGCAAGCATGTAATGAAAAATTTCTATTCACATAATAGTTCGTCCACTATGGTTTATTAAAATAAATACAAAGCGAATAAGCTTCTTGCTATATAATTTAGAACATTTTTTTATTGCAAATAGCTTCAATTTTCGCAATCACGTGATCAATTTCGTCTTTGTAGAACGCACTTTACTTATGTAACAAGAGTTCATGTTTAAAGGGGAGTTGGGACTATAAAATGTAAAATATATGAAATATGATTTATTTTGAACTTGTTCATTTCTAATGAAACATGACATTCGAATTTATGATAAATATTTTTTAACCATAATTGAGTTAGTTATGCAAATTTTTCAATATCTTTAATTAGTGGAAATGTCATTTGATCTGAACCTTTATTTCCACCTTCACTGTGGTCTATTTTGATAAAATTGAACATGCTTTTCATCGAACTCAAAATAATGTTGAGGCCTGGCATAGAAGATGAGTAGGTCATGCACATGTAGACGTATTTAAATAATACTGTAAAGGAAATTCAGAAAGAGCAAAATAGGGTTCAATTAGAATAGAATCAAATTTTATGAGGATCACCACGAAATTTACCTAAAAAAAAAAAAAAAGATCGTTGAGCGTGAATCCTGAATTCAAAGGTTATATGATGATAGGCCAGTCTTAGATTTTTTTTGCGAGGAATTGCTCATAATCTTTCATCATTGTAGTTTTAACTCAAACTATTTTTTGTATTATGATTTACAAATTTATATTGAATAAAAAAATAAACTTCGATTTATATAATTATAAAGCATTAACAGTTAATTTATAATTATTAAACAGAATAAATTAATAAATGTGTAAAGGTACGAAGTGAGTGTGTTTAATATAATTTTGCTGCGTCAATGACCCATCTGTGTCAATCATTTGATTGTCGGTAATGTGATCGGGTTTCCATTTTTTAGTGATTATAAAACCATTTTCTGTTGATGTGGCTGTGAAGTGAATAATCAGATAAAAGAAATGAGTTATACTTTCCTGATCTTAGTTATCACTTTGAACAATATATACTATATATTTTTATTTATTTCTTCTTTTTTTTTTAAAGATAAATCTCATCTATTGCACTGTTCGTTCCGATTGTGGCTCAATGTAAAAAAACGCGGCAAAATACTCTCATAAGTTAATAAAAAAAAAAATTTTTTTTTACAGATAATTGCGGCTGAAATAATTATTAACATCAAAATCTCGAATTTTCTCATTTTTAACTTAAAGTGGCTGCTCTCCAATTGTAAATTTTAACATAGCACAATGCAGAAAACGTGTCAAAAATACTCTTGTACGTCTTTACTTCGCCCTCATTAATAACAAATGATCGCGGCTAAAAGTAATTATTAACATCAAAATTTCACATTTCCTCGTGTTGCTCTGCTCTTCAATTGTAAATTTTAACATAGCTATGGCGCAATATAGGAAAACGTGGAAAAATACTCTAGTACACCTCCTTTACTTCGCCTTCATTGATTCATGAAATAATTTGAAATAGTGTTATTATAAAAAAGTTTTCTTATATAAACACTTTGAGAAAGAGGTGAGAAATTTCTTTAAATAAATTAATAAACAACGAATTAAAAATTATATATATCACAATCACAAAATCAATAATGAAATTCAAATGCTTATTGCTAATTTTCGTTTTTACTATTATTTTAACGGGTAAATAAATCATCACTTTAAAAGAAAATTTTCTTTTTTATTCATATTAATATTAAGGATTCTTTTATTGATAATTTAAATTTACAGATGCAGCACCGACATTGAAACGTGACGCGGACGCAGAAGTGAAACAATTACACGATCGGCACTTGGGACGGAAACGTGACGCGAACGCAGAAGCCAACTCATTCGAAGGAGACGAAGATGAGCCGATAAACGAAGAGCCGGTGTATTGGAACGAAGAGCCGGCGGATTGGCAAGATCCATTCACATAGTTTTTCTTATTATTTATTTATCAGGGAAAAGAAGCAATGTAACTTACCTTATGATATGATTCAAATATATATAAAAATTTTTTTATTTGAAGTTAATTAAGCAAAGTTTTCTGAATAATTATAGGGGAAGTTTTTTTTTAATAATATTATATACGTAATGTAATAATAATTTTTCTTTAAATTAGAATTACATTAAATTGTATAATATTATTTAATGAAATTACTTTATAGTTTATTCAACTTCATCTCCAAAAACATACATGAATTTTTACAATAATATTTAGTATGTTTATAACAAAATCATTTTGTTGGCCATAATGGTCATTGATTCACACGCTTTTTTCGTGAAATATTTTGATACTTTGAGAAAAAAGAAATTGAACGCACAAAATAGCTGTGCCACAATTCTTTATTCGTCATCTAACGTAAGTTTTTTTTTTGTGAAATTAAAAAAACTCGTTATCATTTTACGAACACTACAATATAAATTTGCAAATCACACAAGAATCACACTTTAACTAGTTTTTTTTCAGAAATAGGACGTATTTAAGTGAGGATTTAAGGTGGAGAGTACGATACTGTATTTATCTTGTGACGACAATAATTACAAGAAATTTCACAACCACTAAGAATCAGCAGCATATATCCCAACAGTACACAGAATTCTTAGATGTTATCAAAGAATGGAGATTTGTAAACAAATCCACTTTCGCGACAAAAGTAAGGAGAAAATTTTTTATAGGTTCTGACATCATAATTTTATAACTAGTATTGACGTTAATCTATTTTATTTAGATTTTACAGGAAATTAATATTATCTGGATGAAATTGTTGGAGAGATCAGAGATGATTGAGAAAACTGGAAGAGGTTTCTATACCTACAATACTTTATGAGATCTTTAAAATTTTGTGGATTAACAAGAAAGAATATATATATCGTATTTTATTGTATAATTAATTGTTAAAAATTGGTAAAAATTATTAATCAATTATTCTTTTTTATCACGTGCTTATTGGTATTAAACATTATTGAAATTTTTCCATTACCTTACAAATATTTTTGTTTATTTATTAATTATAATTGAGAAAATAAAATAATAATATCAAAGCAAAATATAATATATTTTAATGAGATATTCGTATTTGGTTTTTGTTGTTTGGATTTTCTTAAAAATAATCTCTATTATTATAATAAAGAACAATTTTAATTAGATTGAGAACTAAAGTAATTAAAGACAAAATGATGTATTTCTTTCACAAAAGATATTATACCGAAGCATACTTAATTGTACAGAATCAGATAACGCGTTCGGTAAATTTCTGGAAATTTCTAATTACCTTCTATTTTATTAGTATTTTATATTGAAATTTCCACCAATTTTTAGTTATTAAGAACTTTTGATATTTTTTTATAAAAGGAAAAATCAAATATTTAAAATAAAAAACAAATTAAAGATTTGATGACACAGTCCCCAATAGATTATAAAATACATAAACTTTAAATACTTGAGGTTATGAAGTTCCGAGATATTTTTATATATTATCCGAGTTTAGCTCAAAATATATCAATACTGATGCATATAACGTTAATAAATATTATGTTACTCGAAATTTTATAATAATCACAGATTATTACGAGTCGGGAGATCTCACACATTACATAACTAATGATTTAGATATATATAATTTTGGTATAAATATTCTAACAAATATAAAATTCTAACATTTGATTTGACTTAAGATGAATCTAATAAACCAAAGATCAATGTGAATTAATGACAGGGTTTGGAATCGAAATCATAATACAGAACTTATTATTGAAATATGTGATGGACTTCGTCCACCAATTGTTACAAATGCACCGAAGGTTATGTTGAACTAGTAATATCTTCATAAATCTCTATCTATAAAAAAAAGCATTGTGCGACCGTGACGTTAAGACTACCCTGCATAAAAAGGTGGATTTAAATTGGATCGTCCGTCATCATGTGTCTGCGCCCTGTGCTACAGATTTTTATATAGTGGCGCATCATTTGACATTGATTAGCAGCTCTAATCCCAATACAATTTTGAATTAGGCTGCATAAATGATTGGCGTAAAAACAAATAATCCAATTAGTACTAATTGTAATATAAAATATAAAAAATTTATTGAGCAATCGTCATTGTTTTTTTAAAAAAAAAGTTTTTTGGATTTTCCCATACGACACATTTCTTTTTTTTTTTTAAAAAAAAATATTTTTCAGTTTCTGAATTTTCCCATATGACGAAAAAAAAATCCCTTTCTTTTAAAAAAAAATACACCTTTTCTTTTACATTTAATTTTTAATTTCTAATACCTGCACAGCTCTCAAAGTAGGATTTTACCAGGGGGATTGAACATTTTTAATAACAGCAATTAAATAATTATGCAAAAAACCAAAAAAAAACCAAAAAAATAAAGCTTTCTTTTTTTAGGTATCAGTGGTTTTCTTGGTTTGTCTTCAGACGCGTGGAAATTTGGTAAGGAAGGATTTAATACATTTCTTTTAATCAAACATTTCTAACAGTTTGATTTTTCATTTTTTTAGATAACTGAATAAGGAATAATTTATACACGAACAGAATTGTGGTGAGTATTTTTTCAAAATTTTTTAACAAAACATTTACTAACATCATGTTTCTTCCTTTTTTATATGGTTTGTTCATGATTCTGGACATGTGAAATTTTAGTAGGTTCTTTTAAAATGCTTCTTTTAACATAATGTTAGTTAACAAAATGTTTACTAATGTTTATTTTTGCATTCTGTAGGGTGGTTCTTTGGCTCTTTCCAGACATGGAATTTGTAAGTGTTTTTCATTAATTTTTTTTATTTCTTAATGAAATGAAACATTAAAACTAACATTTTGTGTTCTATATTTTGTAGTTTAGACAGTACTGCAACACCTTGGACAGATGTAAATTTTGGTAAATAATATTTTCCTAACATTATTTCTTTAACGAAACATTATTGATGATTCATTCTTTTCTTTTTTTTAGTAGATGATCAATTTTTGAGAACTTTGGGTAAGTTCTGAAAATGAATTTTAAACTTTAAAAAATGTCACTAATTTAACTTTTTTTTTGTAGGGAACACCCTTTTCTCTTTTTTAGGTTTTGGTGGTACCTTTCAGAGTGAAGGTTAGTTTGAATTATATTTTTAATTTTTTTTAAAAAATTCTTTTTCATAATTACTAATCATTTTTTCTTTTCTTTTTTTAAATTTTGGTACCTTTTTTTAGGTCTAATGATTCTTTGGATGTTTTTTAGGTTTGCCCGGCTTCCTAATGAACCACTATGACTATTATAATAACTATTATAATAAAAAATGTATTGCATATTATTTATACTGACACTCATTATCTGTTATACTTTGTAATGATTAATATTCCTATTAATATGTAATAATTTTTAAAATATTTCGCAAGGATTGTGAGTGCTGTAAAATCACTATGGCATATGAAGTTTATACCGTAATATATTAAATCGTCGTAATGCCGTAATTATTTAATGCTAAATATACAAAAATTACACAAAGAAAGTAAATATTTTTTTTTATTATGCCGAAGATAATTTGTAATCCGTAAATCTATAATGCTGATCTTGATGATTTGTTAGATATTTAAATGGTAAAATCCATATTTCGTAATGCCGTAAATTCAATTCGGCAATTCCGACGGCACCTATAAAAATCCCTTGCCATACACAGCCTATGATTCCCTATTTACCACAAAATTCTAAATTAATGCTAATAACATTCTAGACTTTATATAACAGCTTAGCAGAAAGGTATCTGATTTTCATAATTTTAATTAGCCAGGCCCGCGTAAAACGCGGGCATCCAGCTAGTTGTATTATAAATATAAACCAACTAAAATTATAGAGTCACCAGATATTGGATCTATAACAAGTAATCTAGACGTTATATATAAAAGCAGACCTTTAAGTGCAATGACAAAATCTGCAAAATCTACGAGAAATTTAAAAAGTCAAAGTATTAGTTTAAAATTTGATAAATAATGTGTCAGTTAAATTTATTTGATTATTTCTGTACAATTATTAAACTTTTGTATATACTATCAAAAAGAAAAAGAAAGTTTGATGATAATCTGTTTAAGCTTTTTTTTTCCATGAATTAATTTAGCAAATTTATTTTTATCTCAAAAAATTTTAGATGAAATCAACAAAAAAAATCCAATTATTTGAAGATGAAAATAATGGTAAAAATCATATCTTATATGACTCACTATCTTTTTACAGAACTTGACTTGGATATTGATAATAATATACAATTTATCAATAATGGTAAGTAAAATTATTGCTTATATTTTTGTAAATTTACGAATTAATTAGTTTTTTTTTGTAATATAAATAGATTATATTTATTCGGCAATGATGCTTTTTTTTTCCCGTGAAGGTCATGGTTACACAGACTTTGAAGTATATTAAGTTCGTTCTATATATCAAGTTATAAATTTAAGACTATCGTGACTTCATTCAACGGACAGATGAACTAGCAGATAAATATTGAATTTATTGAAATACAAAATAAACATATTAATATAACAACATTTCAATTATAACGGGCAACCATAAATTATAATTTTGTACCTCCTTCTTAATTCAAAATAAATCATGTGGAATAATGCAAATGGTTGTACAGAATAAGTTCTAGCAACCAAAAATTTTTATGGTTCCAAAAAATTAATTTTTCTTGGAATTCCCAAACTGGTTTTTATTATTTTTTTTTTTATTAATATAATAAAAGTAATTAATTAAACAGGTGATACCTCAGATACAATATAAATAATTTTGATCTTTTAATAGTTTCTATATTTATATTAACACAAATGACAAATTAACAAAGTACAAGAATATTCGAATATTCTTTACTGCGGAAATAGTAATTTATGCAAAATGTTATCCCATGACACATTGACACAGCACAAAAACAAATATCGATCGTTATCTTAAAGAGATGTTAATCGATACTTGATAGAGTTCGATACAGCTACTCAAAATGAAGAATCACATGAATATACTGTAAGTCTAGATCACGCCACATAAGTTATTTTTGTCTATCAAAATTTGATTTCGGAGTTTGATGATTAAAAAAAATCCGTGATAAGGTGATAAGCTATTTGGTATTAGAAGTTACGTTTTGCATAGACTATCATCTTATAATCATATTAATATCGTTTAAAACCCTTTTTTTCTTCTTTTACCATACATACATACTTATCACTATACATTTGTTTATTTAGAAGTTATCGGTTGCCGATTTTCTTGTGGGATTTTGTTTTTAATATTAGGTAGACAATAACAGTTATGTCACGTGACCACAATTTTACCGAGAAGCATACCAAATATTATTTAAAATCTCAAGGGTTGCTTTCTTTTTCAATAATAAAAAGGTTTGGAATTTTTTCATTATTGCCACTTTTCATTATTTTTCATTTCTTTTTTTTTTACACATTCATATATTATATTGGCGCATCATCGAAAAAAACAAAAGAATGCCTAATTTGGATGTTTGAAAATTCATTGTTTCCTTTCACATGTAAAGCCTTATCAGTGTCCGGTTCACAAACTGCCATTCTTTGATGTTTATGGGTTTAAATAAAGTAATCATGATCATTTGGCGCTTTTGTTGATGATGAATATGGTTAAAATGAACTTTTATAAACAATAATAACTTCTTTGGTATGAGTAACGTCATCAAACTTAAAATGATCGACTCAAAAGCAGGTAAAGCAGGTACTGTACATCGTTTCACGAATAATCAAAAAAAAAAAATTTTTTTTAATGTCATTGAAAGGAATATTCTGAAACGGAATTTTTTTTCCTTTTGCATTTTTCTGATTACGTAACGTAAAGTATAATCATATATAAAATCCCATTGTTTTACGTATTCCAGCAAAACTTAAACGATTTCTTTACGGTATCGATTTTTTTTTTTTAAAAAAAAAGATTTTTTAATATTCTGCGGATTAAACAATTTTTTTAAAAAATATTTATATATCAAAATACTGTACGTATATAAATTATCAAATTATATTCAAATTATGGAACAAACAAATTATAAATTAAAAATTAATTTTTTAATAACTGATGATAATACATCTTTAATTAATAATAATCAACCTCAAAAGACGTCAACAAAATCAAGGTTGAAGAAATGTAGAGAATGTAATCGAAAAAGAAAGAATTTTAATGAAATTCATCAAATCTGTCATTTATGTTTTAAAGCAAAATCTGTTACACTAAGTGGAAATAAAGTTATTGATGATTTTATAAGATATACATTGACTAATCGTTATAAAAAAGCTGGAAAAATGGAATTTGTTCAATTTGATAGATTCATAAATATTAAACTTATTTCTGAAGGAGGTTTTAGTAAAATTTATAAAGCCACTTGGATGGATGGTCCAATATCAAGATGGAATGATAAACAACAAAATTATAGGCGTGATGGTGAAATGATTGTTGTTCTTAAAGAACTTAATGATTCTAAAAATATTGATTCTAAACAATTAAGTGAGGTATGATCAATACCATTTTTTGATATTTGTACGTACATATAAAATTATTTATATATTTTTAACTTTTTCATTTTTTTTTTAGCTCAAAGTATTTTATAATCTTATTTTACAACATAGAAATCATGGTGATTATAATGATTTTGATAATCATAATTATACTACCAAATATTTTGGTATGACTCAAAATCCCATCACCCAAAATTATATGATAATTACAAAATATTATAAATCAGGAAATCTTTCAAATTATATAACTAATGATTTTTTTAATATTAGTTGGCATGATAAATTAATTAAATTACTTCAAATTATAAGTGGCTTAAAAAATATACATTATGCGAATATTATTCATAAAGATTATCATAGTGGAAATATTTTTATAGATTATCTTGCTATAATAAGTGATTTAGGAATAAACCAATCTGCGATTGATAATAGTGAGATTTATGGTGTCATTCCTTATGTTGCTCCAGAGGTTTTTCAAGGTCAAAAATATATTAAAGCATCTGATATATATAGTCTCGGTATGATTATGTGGGAATTAATGAATGGTAGAAAACCTTTTTGGGATCAAAATCATGATATAAATCTTATTATTGAAATATGTAATGGTTTTCGTCCTCCAATTGTCACAAATGCACCTGAAGGTTATATTGAATTAATGCAAAATTGTTGGCATTCTGATCCAAATAAAAGACCAACAGCTAGTGATATATTTAAAATTGTTGAAAATATTATATTCAATGAATCTAAAATAAGTTGTTTTAATCCAACTAAAATTATTTATTCACCAAATATTGGACCTGTAACAACATATAATCCAGGTGCTATCTATAAAAGTAGATTACTAAGTGAATTGATAGGATTAGTAAAATCTACATTAAGTAATCAAAGAATGATTTTAGAATTTAGTAAGTTAAAATTATTTTTATTAAAAAAATAAAGTTAAATTAAACAAATATTAACTTTTTTTATTTATTATATGTAAATTAGGACATTACCCTTCTATTAATGGTAATTTATTTTAATAATATTTATTTATTATAATAATTTAATATGTTAAAATAATTCTAACTCACACATGTTTTTTTTTAATAAAAAAGATAAAAGAATATATAGTAACTGTGATTTGATTGAAAATAATCATGAAAATGGTATGATGATAAAGATTTTATTTTTTCATAATTGATTAAATAACTTTTTCTAAATCATACTTTCATATTTACTTTAGATAAAAGTATTAAAAGGATCAAATTATTTGAAGACGGAAATAATGGTAAGTGCTATTTCTTTTTATACAGTATAACTATATCCCTGTCATTTTCATGAAAAATTTTTATTTTTAGATTATTTGACTGGATTTGATATTGAGAATAATAATACAAATTACAATGTACTTAACAATAACGGTAAGAAATGTTTTTTAACATATACACTTTAATTTAATAATTTATTAATATCTAAATTACAGATTATTAGATCATGAAATATATATATAGTGTATTAGCTTGATATTTTTGATATTGCAATAGCATGATTATTAGTTTTATTACAATTATATGTTAATACTTCAGAAATTGTATGGATACATAGTAACACATAAGAACATTTTATCAATTATATAATATTATAGTTTTATATTATAAAATATGTATTTATAAAGTATTTTCATATGATGATACTCATGAAAGTTGTTGATGATTATTGTAAGTAAATAAAGAACATTTCATAATTATTACTTAATAGGTGCTATAATATTTAAATATGGTGACAAAAAGGCAGCATCACTTTTGCAATGAAAGTGGTCAATTGTTGTTTTTGTTTGTCATTAATTTCTCTTATAGTTGTTGACTTATCTTTCAGTAATAGGTATAAATTAATTTAATTTTACAATTAGCTATTTGTTCTTAAGTCCATATAGAAATTCTCAAAACAATATTATCCTGAAAATAATTTCTATAAAATAGCAAACTTTTTTTAAATCAAGTTTCAAAAAAAAAAAGATTGAAGTAAAATATCTAATGGATATTTATTAAAATTTTACTAGAAATATGATGTCATAGATTTTACATAAAATGAAATTTATATTTTAACATTTTATTATTAACTTCATTTATATCATCTGATTAATCTTAATAAATTCATATTGTAAAATTTTCACTGTATTTAAATAACAAATGAGAAATCTTTAATATATTTAATATATTTGAAATAAAAAGTTAGATCCTAAAAAAAAAATTTTTAAGATTATAAATCTTTCCATAAAATATAAATTAAATCTGATACAAATAAAGGAATTTTTTGATAAATTTACATAATATTTGATAAATAAAATTTACATAGTAAAATCCTAAAATCTTATCCATATAACTTAAATTGAAATTAGAATAAATTCTTTTGATTTTAACCAGCAAATGCACGATATAAATATTCAATTTTCTATTTTTAGTTTATTTTTTTTTACAAGATACTCAAGTATTAAGGATGATATATTATTATGGAAATAAAAATAAACCTATTTGATTATTTTAACAGATAAATAAAATTTTTCAATAAAATCAATCTGCCTGTTATTTATGACTAATCCTTCTAAAAAAAAATAAGGTCTTTAATAATAACAGCAATAATTGAAAAATTAAACTAGAAAATAAAGAATCAACTATTCAATAATTGAAAGTTAGTAAAAGAAAAATGTTCATAACTTCATATATTTAATATATACTTCTTTAATTATAGATTTCAGAAAATAAACAAATAACATATTTACTAATTAAGAAAAATCTTTTTAATATTTAGCTAAATTTTCATATCTAGAACTCCTGAAATTTTTTAAGACTTCTAAAATATCTGAACACTCTAAGAGAACTTAGCTAAAAACGTTATTTTTTTTTGAATTAGTTTTAATGTTTTATAATAATTTTGAAATATAATTAAGATACTTTTAATATATCAAAATGCTTTAATTATACTTTTATTATTATTTTGTAATTGTACTGTATCTAGCTTTATAATAATAATTCAAAATAATATCACAATAATTTTTTAATATTTTTATAATTATTTATATAATTAACTTCAATATTATTTTAATATTAATTTCAAAAAAAATACTTCATTAATAAGATGATCTTTTTGTTCTTTATATTAACTAGGCAAGGCAATATAATTTCCAAATAAATTATATTTTACTTTACTCATACTGCTAATCAATAAAATATATCAGAAATAAAAGATGCAAAGCTTTTCAGAAAATTGTTTTTTTTTGCATTATAAAATAAATACAACTATAGTTTAAAAAAAATGACTAAATCTATTTATGGCAAAAGTTACCATAAATTTCAAATTTCTATGAATTGTTGTATAAAGCTAGAGTTAGCCAAAAGTTTAAAGCCAGATTTAATTCCAAAGTATACTTTTAGAAATTGGGTTTAGTAAAAAGTAAGAAGTAGTTTTATTTCCATCCATCATAAAAATTTTTTTGGTATAATTTACATAAATTTACAGCATAAGTTTATATAATAATTTACATTAGTTTATTATAAAATGTAAAATTATGAAATTTACATTTACATAAATAATAAAATATGGGTTACATAAACTTATATGATGTAATAAATCTCAAGTTATACTTAAAAAATTTCCTGAAGGTTAATAAGCTTCCAGAAAGCATATTGAGGGTAGAATATAATTTAGCTTTTTCTGCACCAACTATAGTTACATTTTAACTTAATTATTATAACAAGGCTATGAAAGATTATTTTACCATAAAAGCAACAAAAACTCCTCATATCACAAAAAAATAAATCAAATTCAAGCAGAATAGTATACTTATTAGAGTAGGATTAAATTTCTATTTTAATATTTTTTTAAAAAAGAATTAAACTGAAATTATCTTTTTTAATATTTTTTTTAGAAAATCAAATTAAATTATTAATTTTGTGAATTCCCAATACTGCTTCTATTTATAAAAGGAATAATTTTACTAATTGTATTTTATAATGCATCTCCAATACTTCATGTATCAATAATTATTGAAGTGAACAATTCCATATAATTCCCCCAAACATACGTTAACTGAAACAATCTTTGTATTTTAAGCCCAGGCTGATATGAAATTTATTTTATCGAGCCCAGAAGAAATATATATAATAGGTTCAGGTGACAATACTATGAGCTGTATGCAGACTTTTCATTAGCATAATTGACACCTGGGATTTGAAAATCCTACTTTATACGCAAATGTTTCAAGATATAGTATATATAACTCTGAATATATCTGATATTTGTGAAAATAGAGGTGGATTAGAAAGACCTCACCATTTCTGGAAAAAATTCAATGAGCAAAAGAGCTGTTCAAAAAGAAATACTAAAGAAATTTTCATTATAGTTAACATTAATAATTCACTTTAACTCATCATAAAATCACTGTTTATACTGATATATAATTAAACTGTGCATAATATTATTACTGAATTTAAATTAAAATATGCTTTAAATCCCACCCCTATAAAAAATGTTTGTCTGATAAATATTCAGAATGGGGTCGATTTTCTGAACGCTCGCACGTTATTATACAATATTTGTTACCATTTAGTACAAGATGCAGAGATTGAGAATTTTTGACCACATAAAAAACGTACAATATCATGATAATTGTCCAATATATGTCAAGTAAATGTTCAGAACGGGATCAATTTTCTGAACAAAAAACTGAACAGTGTTTAGACAACTTTTTTTATAGGACACATTTTGCTTTTGGTCATTAACAACCTTTTTATTTTTGTTATTTGATAAGTTAGCATGTATATTTTAATTAATCAATTATAATTGACGTTAAAAATATAACTTTTTAGAATTTTTTTCATGTTCAAATTTCCTTTGTCTCTTTTTTGTATCATTTGATTATATAATTCTCAAAAGTTACATGTAGAGTATGAGGAAGGTTTAAGATGATATTAGGAATTAGCTTCTAAAAGAAGTTTCAAAAATACACTCTGAAAGAAAGCTGAAAAAGCGAGAAAAGTTTATGACCTTTTTTTTGTCTTAGTGATGATAACATTAAATGGATGATATATATAATGAATTAATCATTTACAGCTAATGCTATTTCAAATTTAAGTAAGGATGATATTAAATATGATGTTACTTCATAGGTTAGAAGTAATACTAGATAAACTTAAAATATAGGTATGCTCTATGTGATCATGACGGTGATAACACCCATCATGATCAGCACTTTTTTATATAGTATTGCAAAGCATGATTATTGTTATGCATATTAAATTAGTTTTATCCACATCAAATCTAGTAATTGTCAATTTATTATATACAGGATTCATGTATGAACCATAAGATTATATTTAGTGCAGTATCAGGATCATATGTATTGTAACAAATCAAAAGTCTTCATGTTGGTGCAATTATAATTACTACCTAGTAAGGATTGTAAGAGTTGCAAACATATTTACCTATTACTACTTTTGAAGTCAAAGTGTTGTAATATTACAGATAATGATTTTCAAAAATTTCCTTTTTTGTAAAATAAAAGTAGTAATTATAATACTATATAGTAATAACATAATTACAACAAAAGTGTTGTATGTTGTAATGGTTTAACAGTGCAATATTATTTATATATATGATATATATACTGTAACAGAAAAAAATTTTTGCTTGTCTAAATTTCTTTTTATATATATATATATATATAGGTATATCATTATCTGAAGCAGTTAATTTATCTTTTGATCTAGTTTTCACTTTTCACCTTCTATTCTTTTTATATAATATATTATTGCACTTTCAAAATGTCTCTACGTTGAGATCCCCCAATTCCCTCTGTCATCAATTTACAGAGTTGCCACATCGAACGGGCATTCCCATGGTCGAACGAACGAATAAACGAACGAACGAACAATTAAACGAGCGAACAATTAATCAACAACATAATTAACAAACAACAAAATCAACGAACAATATACAACAACATTCTTGGTTCACAACATGAATAGCGTTAGTAATATAAAACGTTGAACGATATAAAATAAAATTTACTTCTCTAAATTTTCCCAAATTATATCCACTTTTACCTTTAATTTCAAACTTCGATAGCTCTCGCTACGAATTATTACCTTCCAAAAGTATATATTTAATTCATCTTAAAATTTTCATTTATTTAATTAAAATTAATTAAGCGAACATTAATTAAAGTTTAGGGTGAACCCATTACCTTTAATTAACATTAAACTTTACTAACAAATAATTAAAAAATAAAACTTATATTTTTATTGAGTTCTGTGGATGAGAACTATTGAATTACTTTGAATTCCGTTCTCTATATATACAATTTTTATGCTACTTTCTATTCTATCTATATACTATCTTTTACATTCTTTACATATTATCTTTGAACTATCTTTCTAATATACTATCTATATTTTAAATACGCTATCTTTTAATATGCTATCTTATATATTATTTTATATGTTATCTTTTCTATTATTCAAATATTACATCGTAAAGAAATAATTTATAACCCATCTTTTATGGCTGTGCTATCTTTTCTTTAAAATAATCTTTCAAATATTATGTCGTAAAGATATAATTCATCTTTTGTGGCTGTGTTATCTTTTTATATATGTTCTTTTAATATGTTATCTTTTATATTCCATCTTTTTACTATCTTTTCATATTATCTTTTATATTATTTTGTGTTCTTTAATCTTTCCGACATCATTTTATATGTTCTTTTAATCCACTTTATGTGTTTTGCTTATAATCTATCTTTTGTGGCTTATAATTATTCTTTCTTATCATTCTTGTTGTTAAAGATCGCCAAGCCGCAATTGATCGACTCTATTTATCCTATTGGTTCTTTGTCAATCATTTGATAAATATTACATCATGTAGATCATTACTCTTCTTAAATGTTTATCCTCTTCGGCTAATTATTTATCCATCCACGCCAATTCATGATTAATTTGTTCGTTCTTAATATTTGATAATTACATTTGGCGGTTGAATTTTATCATCTTTTCATGCTTGATATTCGGCCGTTTACAACGTTTTTTCATTTCCAAAAGTAATTTTGATCAATTTGAGTTAACTGCACATATAAACCCTCATTTCTTTCAAATGAATTTTATTGATGGTCAGCTTGACATAATGCCAATAGAAAATAGTACTGGTATATCACTTGATAAATAATTACTTAACAGTTTTTTGTTTAAGCTTTAATCGTACATAAAAAAATAGCTCAAAGAGAAAGGAGAATAATAACACAAGCTGGAAACTGGTGCAATGTTAATTCTAACTTAATTGGAAGCTCTATTTCTTCACAGGTACATTACACAAACATCATATTGAAAATTTTTCTGTTTTCTAAAATTATATCTTTTTATTATAGGGTTATTTTACATTACTGAATGGTGATATTTTAGGCCCTACTTTTGCTGTTGTTCTTACTGCCAGGTTTCTGAATGTCTCCAAATATAGAGATAACTTGCATCATTTTTTTTAATTTTGCTTTATTATTGCAGATGGAATACTTTAACAAATGCTCAGCAGAATGAAGAATACCTGCCAGTTGCACCAAATTTTGTTATAAAGTTATGTTCACAGAGTGATTCACCTCAGTATGTACATAATAAAATGTTGCGGTGGATTAATAGTGGTGTTGAAGTATGTAGACAAACTAGGAAATCTATTTCCTTATAGATTTCTATTAATTAATATTTTATTAGGAGGGATGGTTGATTGATTGATTTGCAAATCCACCTGAAGTAAGAATATATACTTTTAATGTGAATACAAATCAAGTCACTTGGCAAACACTTTTAAATCCTACCCAAATTACATCACAAGTTCTTAGTGAATTTGTAATAAATACACAAAATATTTTTTAATAAAAGATATAATATGATAGGATTAGGTAATTATTAATATTTAATGTTTAAATACTTAGAGTTAACCAACGATTAAATGAGGTTTCTGTTCTTTAGGGTTTCATCCAATAGGCAGAAATGAATAAAGCTTTTCTTTTACTGTATTTTTTTTTGAAGTCATTAATAAATAGCTTTTTTCTTTGCATTAATTGTAAAATGTGTAATTCAAAATGAAAATATGTAGTGTGATTAAAATCTTCTAAGGCATATTTTTGAATTGTTAACATTTATTATTTTGTACCTATTGGAAATCAAAATAATATTAATGAAAAATTACAAATAAAATTTTGCCTAATCAGGCTTTATATATACAGCGAGGATGTGATTAATTTTTTTTGATTGACACTAATTAATTCATATAATCAGTCTCCAGCTTAAAAATAAACTTACAGTATAAACCATAATGGAAATGTTGCAAATTTTATACATTGCTTAAAAACAAGAATATTACACAGATTAAATGTAGTAAATTTGTTATTAAATGGCAGATATTGAAGAGATCATTGACTTATATGCAGAAATCTCTTTTTTTACGAGAAGTATTTGAGTCTACTTAAACAACTTCTCCCATCAATAACAAATGAAATGTGAAAACGTTTATCAACCCAAAAGTGCAATTCGCTTTCTGCTATTGATCAACTCTGAAGATCCTATTATTGAGGCACTTTTAAGACATGAAAATCGTCATCCAATTTCAAATCATCATAACATGGTAAGAACCATATTTTTATTGAGGCTTTTTAGCATTTTCAAAAAGAACATACATAGTATGATTAAAAAAAGAAATGGCAATTAATTAATAGTTTATATATATACAGTATGGATACTAGCCGAGGATGCAAACAGGAACTACAGATTTCTCAGACAAAGTGGATAAAATAATGCAAACAAAAGAGGTGCAGTTTCAAAAAAATCACCTGGATATTGATTTTTCAGTGTAAACGGTCGAATATCAAGCATGAAAAGATGATAAAATTCAACCACCAAATGTAATTGCCAAATATTAAGAACGAACAAATTAATTATGAATTGACGTAGATGGATAAATAATTAGCCGAAAAGGATAAACATTTAGGAAGAGTAATGATCTACATGATGTAATATTTATCGAATGATTGATAAAGAACCAATAGAATAATTAGAGTCGATCAATTGCAGCTTAGCAATCTTTAACAATAAGAACAATTAGAAAGAATAATTATAAGGCACAAAAGATAGATTATAAGCAAAACACATAAAGCGAATTAAAAGAACATATAAAATAATGTCAGAAAGATTAAAGAATATAAAATAATATAAAAGATAATATAAAAAGATAGTATAAAGATGGAATATTAAAAAGAACATATATAAAAAGATAGCATATTAAAAGATAGCGTATTTAAAATATAGATAGCATATTAGAAAGATAGTTCAAAGATAATATGTAAAAAGAACATAAAAGATAGTATATAAATAGAATAGAAAGTAGCATAAAATTTGTATAAATAGAGAGTGGAATTCAAAGTAATTCCATAGTTCTCATCCACAGAACTCAATAAAAATATAAGTTTCATTTAATTATTTGTTAGTGAAGTTTAATATTAATTAAAGGTAATAGGTCCGCCCTAAACTTTAATTAATGTTTGCTTAATTAATTTTAATTGAATAAAATGAAAATTTTAAGATGAATTAAATATGCACTTTTGAAAAGTAATAATTCGTAGCGAGAGCTATCGAAGTTTGAAATTAAAGGTAAAAAGTGGATATAATTTGGGGAAAATTTAGAGAAGTTAATTTTTATTTTATATCGCTTAATGTTTTATATTACTAACGCTATTTATGTTATGAACCAAGAATGTTGTTATATGTTGTTGCATGTTGTTCGTTGATTATGTTGTTGTTAATTATGCTGTTGATTATTTGCTTGTTCGTTTATTTGATCGTTCATTCGATTATTCGTTCATTCGACCATGAGAATGCCCGTTCGATGTGACAACTCTGTAAATTGATGACAGAGGGAATAGGGGATCTCATCGGGTAAAATAGAGCAGGCCAATAATTTATTGATTAATACTACTTTGACAAGATTTTGCATATAACATCAGCAAGTTTTAAACAGGCGTATAAAGTGTTGAAAAATGCCATGTGTTGCTCAACGCCAAAAAACATAGGGAAATGAACCCTTTGTCAATCAACGCCACCTAAAAATGTTGAAAAATGCGTAAAACAATATCAATTTAAATGTAAAACAACATACAGTAAAATAACGATAGTTTAAAAACGTGTATACAATGTATAAAAACATGTATATTGATATTAAAAATGCATAAAGCAATGATTTTATTGTATATTATTAATATATATATTATATAAAATATCTAAATTTATTTATGAAAAAACTCTTCCCTGTACTGTTCATCCATTTTTCACATAAGAAATAATACGATTTTTTCTCGTTAATTTACTAGAAAATTAGCACTGTATTAAGACAAAAGTGTTCCTTATTTTAAACAACATACTTTTTATTATCATTCTTTTCAGTTCGTAAAGGTTTATAAGGGCTTACTAGTCCTTTGCCGCAAAAAATTTGTAGTTTTCTTGCAAAGTTTTCTTTACAAGAAGGCGTAAATACAGTGCACCAATCAGATACAGAATGCCAAATAAAGAAATTTTTGTCGGCTATACTTTTTTCCGTCCAGAAAAAGTGAAACAGTACACAAGTGCAGATAGATATGATCTACTCCACCCGAAAAGAAAAGTCCTACATCCTTTGCATATGGATTCGTTACAGAAAGAAAAAGATACATTAATGATTATCACTAATAATAAACATATAGTAAAGAAATATGATAAGCCGTTTAAGACTAGTTCAGATAGGGCTATTATGAATACTAAATACAGGATTTCAAAATACTTAACAAGTGTATTTTGTGGGTTGTCTATTGATTTAAATGCTAGAAATAAGTATTTTTGTAGAATACTTCAATTATTATTGGATAAACTTGTAGCGATAGAAAATAAATTAAAGAAACAAGAAAAGAATAGACAGACTACAACTTATATTAAATTTAGTTATGGGAAACGAACATGGTATTTAGGATTCTATATTTCATGTTCATTTTGTAGTAATGTTTGTGCTTATGTAATGTTAAACAATAGAAAAGTATGTCAAAATTGTCGTTCAAAGGTGATAGTAACACCTACGCCTTCCACACAAAATACGTTTAAAAATTATTGCCAAAGTAAACAAATTATAAGTAAACGCATAGACGTTACTTATACAAAAAAGGTTTCAATGGATAGTGGCACAGGTAACTATTTAGTTACATACTCGAATTTGGGTATTAACAAACAATTTAAAACGATGAAAAAATAAGAGAAGTATAAAAAGAGGTTTAAAAATAGTCTCAAAAATAACAAGAATAAATGGAAATTGACTAATAATGGATTTGAGTCAAAGTCAGTAGTTTCCAAACATCGATTGAAACGAAGATGTGATATTCTCAAGAAACACTATATATCAGACAAGGAATTGGAGTTTCTGGTAGACCAAGTTACAAGTAAATCAGAATACAACATGTTAAAAGAGGATATTTTTATTAACCATTCCTTCAACAGTAAATATTTTCTTGAATTAAGAAAGAAAAAAGAAGCTGCTTTTGCATGCGAAGATAGTAATGTGGCAGAACAGTCGATCAGTGCTGGTAAGAATACTATGGTCGACAATATTACCACAAATTTCCAAAAGTTAGAAATTAGAGAACAGGATAATATGGTTCCCTGGCAAGAAATACTAGGTAAAGAAGTACTGATTACAAGGCCTGAATTTCATAGGGGTTAAATAGTGTCAGAGATCTTAAAACTCTAACAATGTATTGTAATGGAGTTAGAAATAAAAGACTTGCTTATAAAGTCACTTATGATTATATAATTGGTCAGTGTGAAATAAGAGCTCGTAAGATAAAGAGCAGTTCGTGGTTTTAAGAAGGTATTAATAATAATTAGTTATTCTTGTTTTGTTATTCTATTTTCTTTTGTAAGATGGCTAATTATGAAGAAACAAATTATCAAAAGGGAAAAAATGAATAATTATTTTAGGATTTTAAATCATTTCTTATCTGATAATATTTATATAAGGCTATTTGGTTAGAAAGAAAAATATATAGACAGATTGTCTATTGAATTTATTTTTTTAGTTTCACACCATTCCATATTTGATAATATTTACATATGGCAAATTTTATTTGAAAGAAAAATATATAGACTTCTTTTAGTAGTTTTAACGAATTAATTAGAAAATTTTTTGTGTCATTTCATCATTCTGTATTCGATAGTATGTATATACAGCTTTTTAATAAAGAAAGAATCATACATGCACGTTATTTATAATGTGTAGCGATTAAAAATTTTTTTAGTTAAAATTATACAGGAGTATTCAAGAGATGATATAGATACACAAGAATTAAAAAGTAAAATTAATGGGCTTGATATGTGGGAAATTGGATGCTTATATGATTTTACATTTTTAATGAAAAATCAAGTCAGTTGTCAGTTAATAGAATTTTTAAGGTGCTTTAAAATAACTGAAGAAAAATTGTTATATAAGGTGCTAAAGCAAATAACTGGGAGAGTTTTATTAGAATTCAAAGTGCTTATTTGGGAACCAAAAAACAAGTTACAAATAAAGGAAGAAAAGCGGTGTGGTATTAGCGGTAAAGATAAAAAAGCTAAGTCAAATAGTAAACGCACTGAAGTAGGTGTTAAAGATGTTGACTGTAATATGTTAGAAAGTAATTGGAATAAGTGGAATGATTTGGCATTCCATCGTGATGGTTATTGGGCAAATTTTTAGGTAGATCATGACAGTCACCTTTGAATTTGAGGTCGCATCATGGTTTTTTAACAATGATGTGATCATTTAGATGACAGGTTGACTTGTTCTTTATGAAAAGTAGTCTTGTTTCATAATGCTTAATTCTTATATGTATTTGTTTATCTTATATTTGTAAGTTTATATATGTAAGTAAGCGTGATTATAATAAGACATGATCGCATCTATAATAAAGTTTTTTTTAAAAAAAAAAAAAAGTAAATTTATTTATGAACATCCATATATAGGAAGTGATTAACAAATCAAGAGACATTAAAATCGAATATTCACTAATTAACATTAAACCAATCCCAACCTTCGAATCTTTTGATATTAGAGTAACAAATATACCAGAATTTCCAAGCGATGAGTTTGGAAATTTTATGGAGTTGCTTACTAAATGGAATTTGTCTGATGCATGTGATAACAATATACTTAAATTTTCAAAAAAGATTTGCCACAATAATGTAATTTTACTTACATTGGTAAAAAAAGGTCATCAATTGTTAGATCAAATTGTTGTACCACATATTTCTTTTAAAAAAGCGCCTATCATGACATATAAACAAAAAATGTATTATCTTCATTATCGTCTGATTTTTGACGTTATAAAGGAATTGTTGAGCAATAAGGATATACAGTTAACTCCCTCTATAGTCACTCCCGTTATAGTCACATTCTACTATATAGTAATACCAGTTGAATATTCAAAACACTTTATTATTAAAATCTATCCTATATAGTCACAATCTATCTATAGTCACTATCACACCTATCCTCAAAAATCTTATATTAAAAAGAACCGTTTATAATCACAGTTATATAAAGAATATATTAAATAACTTGACATCTAATAATCGTAAAAAGATGTATCATAGCTTATTAGAATTGTCTCACTGAGATGAATCGAATGGTGGTAGTTTTATCCTTTTCTTTTTTTTGCAAACAGTCTTATGACTTTATCTTTTATTTATATTTAAACTTCAAAAATATATTCAAACAATATTACAGAAATAAGAAAATAAACTAATAAAAAATAAAAAGAGTAGCTTCACGACTCATACAAGTAAAGAAATCTAAACTAAAATAATATTAAAGTAAAGAAAAACTAAACTATTACAGAATCGCATACCCCAACTTTACCCGAAGGCCAGTGTAAGTCAACTATCCAACATCCAAAAATCCAGTCCGTTACCAGAAAGAAATCCTAAGAGGTTGAACTGTTAAGCGGCGCAGAAAATCCAAGTGCGAGATCCAAGATCCACCCCAAATTATAGAAGAGGATATCCAAGAAATCCAGGAATCCTGAGAAACTGTCGCCAAAAAAGAGTTGTGAATTTGTGAAGAAGTAGTAATAGATGAAGGATTCGAAGATGGGCCACGTAATTTGGAAGCAGTCGAGATACCCTGTGACTCTTCCCAAGCATGGAAAAGAACATTCCGATATAATCAAATTTCACCATATAGTTCGACTTGAAAGTCATTAAGAAGAGGAGAAATGGTTTTGTATATAACAGAGAGAGGAAAATACTGCTTCAGAAATGTCGTTAAATGCGCGGGTAACAGTCCTCTAGTGAGCCAAAAACAGGACGGAGAAGGGGTATCATAATCCCAACAATCTAAAGTAGAGAATCCAGTTTGGAAAGAAGTATCCAAGAATTTCAAGGATAAGAACGAAGATAAGCAGGAATCTCTAAATTTAATAACTTCAGAACGATGAGTTAAACATGGATTAAGATCAGGTAGGATATAAGGGCAAGTCCAAAGATGGTTCAAATCTTCAGGAGAATACAAGTGAGACTTGCGTTGTTGTAAAGTAGTCAAAGTAGGCAACATATCCAAGAGAAGTTTGATACAGAAGATCCAAAATTCAGGACGACCATTTTTATGTGAAGCGAAACCTTTAATCTGCGAAAGGAAAAATGTATACCAGCCCAGTCAAAAAGTGCAGGGGAGCCAAGTGCAGTAAATCGCACCATAGAGCAAAATGACAAAAGAGCACGAGCATCCACTATAGAACGTAAAAAATAACGAATATTCATGTCAATAGGTAAAGAATTAAAAGTCAATAGACATGGAGCATGACAAAACACTAAAGGTGAGAAGGTAGGTTGTAAAGACTAATGAGCATTTTTAGCCAAAGAATCCGCTTGTATATTATAGATGTTATCACCATGAGCAGGGACTTTAATCAAATCGACATTAAGGTTACGATCCATGATAAGTTGTCGAATAGAAAGCCAAAAAAGATGATTGGGTTCACAAAGCAACGTCGGTAAAAAGGGAGCATTAACGAAGCGTGCTCATAGCGAGATTAACTGACTACAGTTAGTATAAATTGTGATTGAAGAACTATGGGAAAGAGCATTTAATCCTAATATAACGGCATAGATTTCAGAACGCAAGGCTGAAGGAAAGCATAAAGGAAGGCACAATCATCATCATCAAGAGCGAGCCAAGCAGAAGTCATAGAAGGAGGAGAAGAGTCCTTAGCAGAAAAGAATAACTCGTCGGTATACAAGGTATGCACAGAAAGAGGTAAAACATCATCTTCAATCCTTGTTGTGGAAGGAGAGGAAAGGGCGAAAGAATCAGGCGAAAACAAGTTTGTCAAATGTACAAGAGCTAAAGAAGTAGCGTAACTCCATGAAGTAGATAAAGTTATAGGAAGATAAGCCGCAAATACTTTAGCATTTCTGGTAGGATATCCTACCGTTTCAGATAAACAGACATTGAAAAAACATCTTTCGCTATTACAGCGCTGTTTAATTGCAGATTTCTTGGACAGAGCAGGTATGTTAAGAAAACAACCAGGGCAAGGATTGTAGAATCATTCATCGGCCGAAGTAGATACAGGAAGCAAATGAGGCATGATAGCAGAGTTTTGTTTCTTATAGGTGATACAGACACGGCCAACAGATAAAGTTTGAGGAGCAGAATTAAAATTAATAGTCCATTGAGGATAAAAATGATAATCTTTAACAGTATGATCTAATAAACAAGGTGAAGCTAAAGTAAAAGAAGAATTAATAAAATACAAAGGCAAAAATAAAGAAGAAGAAAAGGACGAAAGGAAATTATTTTTAATAAAATTAAACCAAATAGAAATCCGTCCTTTATGACCAACGATACCAAGGTAATGAAGATCAGACCAATTCATAAGATAACGTCCACAAGGGGAGGCCAACTGGGCAAGCACAAAAATATTCAAATTTTTCCAGAGTTTCCAAGCAGTCTGAAAAATTGAATGTGGTAAGATGGATCGGAGCGGCAGAGCTGTTTGTAGATCCCACCTCGGAGGTTGAAAAGGAAGGGACCACGTAATATTCAAACGCGAAGAAAATAAAATTGAATTAAACAAAGTATGTGTTCGAAGAGAAACAACTTGTGACCATAGTTTCAAGCTAATAACAGTCGGGCAGCTTTCAGCGCCCAAATATCCTTGAAGATAAGAAATAGCATAAAAGGCAAAATTCCTGAAATCAGGATGTATGAATATCTTTTGCCAAGATGCAATATGGGAGGAGAGGAACCGATAAAAGGCATTTTGAATCGAAAAGGGAAGTTTGAGAAATAACAAAGCCAACGGAGTAGTAGTAGCGAGTTCAGCTTTTTTCTGTAAAACTGAAAACATGGGTTTAATAATTGAATGAATCGTATTTTCTGAAAAAAGAGTAGTTTGCAGATAAAATTCCAATCTCAGAAGAAGAACAGCATTATAGAAATAGGCCACATATTGCACCAATAACTTTTTTGGACCAAGAAGTGCAGCCATATCTTGAACCATAGAGCGCGCTTGTTTAAGTATAAATTGGGAAGAAGCTGATAAAGAAAACCAAACACCTAAAAAAATGGAATGAAGTATTCAAAGCTAAAGAAGAAAGAGAAAGAGAAGTTACTGAAACCAAGGAAAAGGGTAAAAGATCAAAGGTAATGTTCGATAAAGGGGAGGAAGAAGAAAGTAGAACATATTTAGCCGAATTGGCTTGAACATTATTTAAAATATAAAATTCAGCAGTAATGGAAAGGCGATCTTCAATTCCAGACTTCAAATAAGCAACAAGTGTAGAGTCATCCATAAAGGTCAAATGTGAGGTTGGTAAAGAATGTTGTTCAAATTCAAGTGGAGAATAATCTAAAAGAGCTGAAGATTTTAAAATGAAAGGATCTCGTGCTTCTTGATTCAAAACAGTAAGTAGGGGGTCCAGGTAAATAACCCAAAGTAAAGGGGAAATAACTTCTCCTTGATCGATACTAATACGTACTCGATAAGCAGCAGTATCGCCATAACAAGTAATAATTTTATTATTACGTCATATAAAAAGATTTAAAATAAATTACATTAAAAGTATAGAAATATGTAGTTTAGCTAAAGCTAATTTAAGCATATTCAAATCCATGGAGTCAAAGGCTTTAGAAATATCTTGAGAAACGATCTATAGTTCCTGATCATTAGTAGAGTCATGTTTATGTTGATGGATAATCGCATCCAGCATTTTGATAGGGATATCAGTAAAACCACCAGGTAGACCTGCAAAGTTACCTCCTTGAAGAATTTTACTATCAGCAAGGATGTTGGAAAGACGATTAGTGATGACTTTAACTACACATTTCTGAATCATTTCCAGAAGAGTAATAGGTCAAGTGTTCTTGAGTTGAGCATTAAAATCATGGAGTTTAGGAATAGGATAAACTACGGCTTCACGCCAATCAGCAGGAATATCACCGCGAGAGAGGCGGGTATTGGCAAGTAAAAGAAAGAAATCCAAGGCTTCACCGGACAAATGTTTTAACATTTCATAAGAAATTTTTGAAGGGCCAGAAGCTTTGTTGTTTGGCATAGAGGAGATTACATCAGACTACTCTTGTAGGGAAATAGGTGCCAAAACAGGATCATATAATGAAGCAGATACGCCAGAAAGGGGGTGTAAGCTTGTTGCCATCGAGCAGAAAATGAAGCGATAGAAGAATATCAGACCAACGGAGGAGATACAATTGATTGGAAGTGAGTAATAGCGGCTTGCTTGATATCTGAAGGATCCGTTAATAGAGTAGGAGTAGAGTCCAGGACAACTAAGACGCGGTCAAAAACAATCGAACAGTTTTCAACTGATAAGGCAGAGTCTATAAAAGTGCCAAGCGAGTTCGAGAAATGTTTGTCACGTAATGCGGTGTAGTATTCCACAGAGTCCGTAAGATGTTGGGCGAATTTAGTGGATAGAAAGGCAGAAATTAAATTCTTTTGTGATCGTAAAAATGATTTAAATTCAGACACAGGAGTTGTAGAATAAGTAGGGACTGAATAATCAGGAAGTAAAGATGCAAGATTCTCTAGATGAGAAGGTAAAGCAGTAGTCATTTGTGAAATTTGAGTAGGCCGATTAGAAAGACGAGTAGTAAGGCGATATAAAAATCGATCTAAAAATTTGTTGATAGCAATAAGTTTAGTTAATTCAGAAGAATACGAATGTCAGTGCATGTTGAAAACTTTACTTATGAAAGGGTAATATTTCAATTGCAGCACTGAGTATAGCAGCTTTCAAGGCATGCCACATACGATCAAGAGAAAGAGAAGAAAATTCAAGGCGAGAGTTATATTGTCTATTTAAATACACTCTAAGAGAATCATCCACTTCAGCGGTGAAATTATTCCATTGTTCAACTGAAGTGGAGGTATAAGAGAAGATAGTGCGCATTTCTTTTTTTGTTTAAGACGAGACTTGGCCAAAATAGCCAGGCAAGAGCTAAAATCAAAAACAGTTGTAAGAACTTTGTGATCAGTAAAAGGGCGATCAAGGAGATTGGGGCAAGCAACCACTTGTGAAAAAAAACCAGGAGTAGGAAAGCCAGGTGAAGACCAGATATAATCCAGTCTAGAAGATCCATTGGCGTAATAAAAAGTAGGATCAGGACCCTCAATAGAAGAATAAGCTTGATGATCGGTAAAAAATCGAGAAGAAAGTAAACGAAGGAGTTTAAAATGACTGGGTGAATAGTTGGAGTGAGCGATTTCATCAACATTGAAGTTGCCAAGGATAACTACAAAATAGTTATTAGCACGGGCATGATCAAGCCAAGAAAGAAGTTTGGCAATAAGATCATTACAAATGGACTGATGAGTAGAACCAGAAGGAGGGTAATATAAAGAAATAATAGAAATTTTTGTTTGATGAAAAAATAGATCCAATTTAAGAAGACGACCATTCCAAGAATCAATTGTTTGAACATGTTTATGAAGAGGATTACAAAGCAATATACCAACACCATCATGGGGACGAAAAGAAGTCGAACAGATCCAATAGGACCTAAAATGATGCTGGGAATGTTCATTTTTGAAGATAAACTTAGCATTTGAAAAGAAAAGGCGGGTATCATTTAAAGATAAAACACTAAAGGAAGAGTGGAGAAAGAAATTAAGTAAATGTTGTTGTCTAACTGGAGAACATAAACCATTAACATTAATTTGACCAAATTTAATAAGGAGAGAAGGATGAGGAGAAAAATTATGTTGTTTATTGTCCATCATTACTATACTATGATAAAAAGTGTAAGCAGCAAAGGAAAATAAACGGTAATCAATAATTATTGGAAGTTAGCGTTATCGCGAGCAGCCAAGAATTGTTTTTGTTGAGCCATGCCTTGTTGAACGGTTTTTGTGAGTTCAGTAACTGTAGCAGTAAGAGAGGAAAAGTGATCTTGTGGTGATGTGTCAGGACCAGTGATCAAACTCATACGGGGAGGAAGAGGAATATGTGATTGAGCAATTAAGTTGTGACCATTTCGTGGTGAAACAGGGGAGCTAAAGTCCATAAGATTGTCACTAAAACGTCTAGGATCAGAAAGTTCATCATCAGGAAGTCACGGGAAAAATATTCATCATATGTACATCAGCCATTTGATGTACATCATAAAGAAATGCTGAACATCGGACCCTGCAATGTACTACTGATGTCATAACATTTGATGTGCATCACCAAATTTTTAATGTCCATTAACAATATACATTATTTTTTAATTGATTTATTTACGCGAAATTTATTATAATCTATTAATACAATATGATTAATTTTTTTTTTCATTACTTAATAAACTATTATAAAACATTATATTTAAAAGATAAAGAAGATTGAAATGTAAAGGTAAATAACAAAATAACAATAAGATCGAAGTGTAATCATGCCCAAAGTGTAATTATGTCTAAAGGTAAAAAAACAGTAAATCAAAGATAATTACATCCAAAGGTAAAAACAACAAAATCAAAGGGTAATTACATCATCATCTCATCTAACGAAAGGTAAATAAATAACAAAATCGAAGGGCATTATGTTCAAATTAAGATAAACCAAAGTCCAAATAAATGCAAAATCAAAGTTGAAATTAGTATCTACAAAAAAATCCCAAGTTAAATAGAATCAAAATACAAAAGAATCCTGAACGCAAAGTTGAATAATCTTAAAAAAAGAAAGTCCTCGTTTTTCATTTTTTTTAGAAGTCCGCTAAAATTACCATGCACTGAGAGAAGAATATACCCGAAGCTGAAAAAAAAAATAAGAAACATTAATTAGAAAAAAAATTCAATTGTTTCGAAGCAAAATTTTGAAACTTACCCAAAAAGTTGATCTAAAAACTGAAGAAGATTCCTACAAAATAAATGAAAAAGAAGGAAACGGTTAGTTTCTTTAAAATTAAACAAAACTTTAAAAAAGTTTCGAAATGAACTATTTCGAAACTTACTGATCTTATCATCCAGGATCCAAGATCGATCTACTGATATCTGCCAAAAAGAAAAAAAAATTAGAAAAAAGAATTAAAAAAATAAACAAAAAAATAAAATCGAAACAAAAACTCCTCAAAACTCACTCAAGGAGCTAATAGCTGAACTGATAATTGAAGACAAAGCCTACAAAATTGATAAAAGAAGAAACAATAAGTTTCTTTAAAAAAATAAATTATTAGAGAAAAAGTTTTGAATGAACTTCAAAACTTACTTGAAAAGCTAACCCAAATCTTAAAGATGATTCCTACAAAACAGACAAAAGAAGAAATAGTTAGTTTCTTCAAAACAAAATAAAAAAAAAATTAAGAAAAGTTTCGAAAGTAAACTAAACTTTCAAAACTTACCGATCATATCTATTCAGGATCTGGAAAGCGGTGCCTGCAAAAAAAAAAGAAAAAAAAAAGATTAATATAATTTAAAAAGTTTTGAAAGTAAACTTTACTTTCAAAACTTACCAAGATCCGGGAAGCTCAATCTACCGATATCTGCAAAAAAACAAGAAAAAAAAAATTAATAAATTAAAAAGTTTTGAAAGTAAACTAAACTTTCGAAACTTACCAATCATATCCACTCAGGATCTAGGAAGCTCAGTTTACCGTTCTGATTAAGTGATTTATCAGTTATTGTGTGATCCCTTGAAGTTACTGTACTGACTGCTGATTAGTCTAATATTGTAGGTGACTTTCTGTAAATAAAGTCCACTCGTCAAATTAAGATATATAATCTGGATGACCTTCCTTGAGAAAGATACTTATTAGGGCCATTTGAAAATCGATTTTTCAGTTCTTTGATCCTATTAGAAGTTAGTCTGCAAGAACTTTAGATTATTTTAGTGTATAGAATTTGGACCTGCAAAAAAAGTAAAGAAAAATTAATAAAATTTAAAAAGTTTCAAAACTTTGCTTTCGAAACTTACTGATTATATTGTCCAGAATTCAGAAAGTTCAATACCTGCAAAAAAAAGAAAAAAATCAGAAAAAAATCAAAATAATAAAAAAACAAAAATAAATTTAAAAAGTTTTGAAATTTTCAAAACTTACCAATTCATTCAAAGATGCCAACCTACAAAAAAAGACTCCAACGTTGAGAAATCTAACCGAAGTTCGAGAAGTTAATGTCTGAAGTCCAAAGCTGAAGGACCGATATCTACAAAAAGAGAAACATTTAAAAAAAACTTTTTTAAAAAAACGCACGTCACCCTAATGCCCTATTTACATACCTGTCTATAAAGTACGATTCGTCTAATCCAAGAAGTCGTCATCCGTCACTGCAATTAAAAAAAGAAATATTTCGTTAGAAATGTTTCTTAATACATTTAGAAAAATAAAAGAAGAAAAGAACGTTTTTTAAAATAAAAAAACCTACCTTTCAAAAGTCCGGTTCATCGTTTTATTAGAAACGTTTTTTAAACTCTTTTTTTAAAAAAAAAATATACCTTACGAAATCTGGTTCGTAAGTAAAGATCTTTTTTTTTATTAGACTTTTTTTTTATCAAATTGAAAAAAAAAGATCAATCGGCAAACTGATTACGTGATACCGATCAATATTTTGATCCATAAACTATTGTTTTAATAACTGATAATAGTTAAATAGATTGGTCATCTAAAGCTTCATGTTAAATTTTAGATATTCTTAATCGCAATTACCCTGACGTGACAGTGACATGACATCTTAAAAGGCTTCGATATCTGTTTCTTTTGTGATAATTTACAAAAAACTAATACAGTAGACATTTTATTCCCAAAACACGAATAAATTTTCAAAACGCTCATCATTACAAATTCTAATGACGTAATGAATGAATTATCAAATATATTATCTTCCATTCTAATATAGTAATATTCACATGGACAAATAACCTTTAACTTTACATGATGCTCGATCGCTCCTGACTTACACTGTATTCTTATTAATCTGGTTCCAGCTTCTATCATATCATAGAACCCTTCAAAATTGCTAAAATCAACAAAAAAATAATTAAAACATTATTGCTCAAATTCCTTTTGATTTACACCACGACATATGAACACTTTGGAAAGCACGATCAATTCAATAGAAAGCCTGGAAAAAGAATATCATATCACAAAAAAGTCTTTCCAAGCAACAAAAGTGAAAGAGACGTAATGACAATACAATTCTGGATGCAACTATTATATGCACAAGAACGAACAACACATACAGTTACTTCAATCTGTTTAATTATACACGTCACCATATCAATAATTCCATTTTATGAATTTATCTTACAAGTACAAATTTCCTCCATAACCTACCTTGGATAAACTTATTGAATATAGATTTTTCTTCTATCACTCTTTCTAGATTTAGTTTTGATAATGCCCTTAATACATTTTATTTCAATATACAACCCCTTCTTATTTATTTTTTAGGATTTCACGGTGCTCTTGTTTTTTTTTCTTTTGATCATCATTTGATTAAATAGCGTAGTCCTATTTTTTCAAATAGTTTTTAACGAAGGATGTGGTCCTGTTTAGTTACACATATAGATAGACCCTGTTGTACTTCGGTACAATATACTTTTATTGTAATAAACTTTCAGTTATTTACCACTCTTTTGAAATAAAATAAAAAAATAATAAATAAAATAATAATTAAATAGATGAAACTGAAATTAGTAATCATGTTTTTATTATAGCAATTGAAAAGTTTACTATTAGCTGAGTATTCAGTTTAAATTAATAATTAACATTGCTTGCAAAATCATTTTGATGTACATTGAATATTTATTATTAAATACTGCACATCACGATAAAAATCTCATTGATGATGTTCATTAACGTTAAATATTACATGAACATTTAAAATAATGAAAATTGTGATGTAAATGATCTGCAAAAATATACATGTAATGAACATTTTTCCTATGACTTCCTGATGATTATTATCCCATCCTTGATCTAAGGATTCAGTCTCAGAAAGAAGGGGAGCATGTGATTGCGAGGATTTTGGGATAGGAGGAGAAGAATGCTGATCTTCTAACCATTTAACTCGATTTTGGTGTTGGGCAAACTCTGTGGTAAGGAGTGCTATGGAAAGGAGTATGGTCGGATCAGCGTGATGAGTAGAGTATGGAACCCTATATGACAGTTTACTCAAGTGATAAATAACACGACGGGCCAAACACGTGATTTGGAGTGGGCCAAGATGCTATACATCACCTGCGTATGGTTCACACCCCTTATGTTATACACTGCCAAATGTCACCATACTCTACTCATCACGCTGACCCGACCATACTCCTTTCTGTAATACCGTGTGGTAAGGTGAGTAATTTCTTCAAGTATAATACATCAGGAAATTTTATAGCGCGAAAAATTGCGTAAGTTTACGATTTTGTAAGTTTACGAAAGTTTATGGCATAATATTTCGAAAAATTTCAAAATATTACGTAAGTTTACAATTTCGTAAGATTTATGTGATATTACGGTTAAAATATTACACAAGTTTTCAATATCGTAAGATTTACGCAATATTACAGTTAAAATATTTCGAAAATTTACAAAACTGTAAACCTGCGTAATATTACGGTTAAAATATTTCGAAAATTTACGAGACTGTAAACCCACGTAATATTACGGTTAAAATATTTTGAAAATTTACGAGACTGTAAACCTGCGTAATATTACAGTTAAAATATTTTGAAAATTTACGAGACTGTAAACCTGCGTAAT
The DNA here is from genome assembly GCF_026210795.1 of Rhizophagus irregularis. Taxonomy (NCBI): domain Eukaryota; kingdom Fungi; phylum Glomeromycota; class Glomeromycetes; order Glomerales; family Glomeraceae; genus Rhizophagus; species Rhizophagus irregularis. The sequence continues at coordinate 2,870,432 of NC_089445.1, read as the reverse complement.
ATTACGGTTAAAATATTTCGAAAATTTACAAGATTGTAAACCTGCGTAATATTACTATTCGATCGTTAAAGCTGCGTATGCAGTAGAACGTATACAAGGGGCATGTGATACTATTGAATAATCAAAAATAATATAAACACTTTTTCTTTTATATAAACACCTTTTTTTTAAAGTTTGGGAAAGCAAATTTATTTTTATTTACGAATTTTTTATTATTTACAATTTTTATGTTAAAAATTAAAGTAAATTCTAATTTTTATTATAACTTAATAAAAAAATACACATTTGATACTTGTTCGCTACTATTTTATAAAATAGTACCCAGGCTGTACGGTGTGGACGTCAGTATCAGTCATAGCCCAAAAAAAACGTGAGTCTCCAGCCGATATTTGGTATGGACTGGGCCTAGCTACTCACTTAATAAATAATAAAAAAAATAATTATCTTCTTCTACGATACGTAGGTAAGTTTCTCCTTGCCCTACGATCATCACACGTGACTAAAATTAATCAAATTTATCAAATTTAAAACATGAATGTAAATATTAATTATAAAATTTATTATAGTATAATTACCCGGCCTCTCCCAAAATCTCGTTCTAAATTCGTAATAATATCTTTGGCCAGTACGCGTCCACAGCCGCCGCCCAGGGTTACCATTATGATAAAGGACATAGTTCTAAATATCAAAATCAGTTTTAATATTCGATAAATACATTTAATTTATATGAATGTAATTTTATTTATTTACTTATATGGTAATCCCTGATGAGGTTCCTTCACTTTTGGCTGCACTGTTGCCCAGAAACCCTCGTTCAAAATATTCTATTTATTCTGATTCAATTAAATGGATTGGTTAATTTAAATTTAAATTCTTTCTTAAAGAAATTATAGATATTAGTCATATGAACCTATTGGTAACAGAGTCCCAAAAATCATGGTGACTTCTACCATTAATATTGTGATAGGCGCGGTTTCTGTTTCGACTAGAGATGGGCATATAACACGTTATATAACATTTATAACATATATAACATATATAACATTATATAACAAAATTGGCCAAAATTAATTTAAGTTAGCCGGAATTAAGTTCTAATTTCGGTACATATCACGTGACATTACACAAAAATCCAAAAAAAAGAAATTTTGTCTCCCAATAAAAATTGAGAAAATCTTTGCCAGTTGTTACACAAGAATCAAAAAAAGGAAATTATTTCGTCGATTACATCAGAAATTTTTTAATATAATTTTGGCTAGAATTATAGTCACTATACAATTTTTTTGGTTAGTATTATATTTGTTACATATTGTTATTTATGTTATATAACTGTTATATATGTTATATATGTTATATAACATAGTGTTATTTTATATTGTTATATAACATGCCCATCTCTAGTCTCAACGTATGTCAACAAGTTCGTCCATCATAGCCCAGTTCCAATGGACATTATAATGGGAACGACGTGAACGTGTGTGGCGAGGCATTATTATATTAGATTTATTTTTATAATTTGATTTTAGGATGAGTAAAAATTTGAAAGAAAGTCGTAAAATGTCACTTTAAATAAAATTTGAACAATACCTCTTTGGTTTGATTTTATTTCTCGCCCTATAAAAAATATGTATACGGTTTTTATACTGTATATACGTATTTTTGATACAGTTTGCATTTTTACATACGGCATATCAGTATAATGTATACTGTTCGCAAAATGTGCTTAGTAAAAAATACAATAAAGTATACGGTAAACATACTGTGTGATACGGTATATTAAATTCATACGTCTATAACGTATATCATTTCTACTGTATATCAGTATTTTGTATACGGTTTACAAAAATATTGTAAATAAAGGATACGGTATACGTATTATTCTACAGTATATTAAAATTCATACGTTTATAACGTATTTTCTACAGATATACACAGGTCAAATAAATAAAAATCAGATTTTTGCCCTTTTTAATATGGCTGTCTGATTTTTTGGCAATTTTAATATAATATTTCCGATTTTAATAAATATTTCTGATTTTAATATAATATTTCTGATTTTTAACATGAAATTAGTAGGGCAAACTTGGGGGTTCTGGGACAGCGGCTATCACATAGGTCTAACCATAATTTAGTGTACCCCCAGACCACCTAGCCTTGATTTCTGATATGATAACACTATACCTGTTTTTCTATCCCCAGACCACCTAACCTTGATTCCCGATATGTTATTACTTGATAGCTAAAAAAGAACCCCCAAGCGTTGTAGATAAGATTAACATCATTTATTCCTAGGCATTATTACCACGCATGAATCCATTCCAGGGTATCATAATTTTATGCTATATCAGATTGCCTTTATAAGTGCTAAAGGTATGAAGGACACGAAGTGTCTGTAATACTGATAGCACGATTCAGCAATCCATTGTGGCATACTATTTTTATGATACTCTAAAATGGATTCATTCGATAATTTAAGCCATTCATGCTCTAACCAAAAATTTTTAACAGGAAGGCAACTAGACATATTGTAAAGCTTTTCCTGCTATACGAAAAAATCTGGGACAGCGAAGTCTAACCAAAAATCTAACCCAGGTCTAACCAAAAATGTATAGCAGGAAGGCAACTAGATATGTTTTAAAGCTTTTCCTCCTATACGAAAAAATCTGGGACAGCGAAGTCTAACCAAAAATCCGACCCAGGTCTAACCAAAAAATGTATAGCAGGAAGGTAACTAGATATATTGTAAAGCTTTCCTTGCAATACGAAAAAATCTGGGACAACAGGTCTAACCAAAAGTCTAACCAAAAATCCGTCCGAGGTCTAACCAAAAAATATACAGCAGGAAGACAACTAGACATATTGTAAAGCTTCCCCTGCAATACGAAAAAAATCTGGGACAATAAAGTCTAACCAAAATTTAACCCTAATCATAAATTGCTCTGATTCTTTGACGAAGCCTATTTTCATACCGATTTTGATAGTAATAAGATGGGAAACATTTTAGAATTTATTAATTGAAGAAAAAAATTTTTAGGTTATTAGTACACAACCAGTATGGCAACAAGCAATCGAACTTGTGATAGATGTGGAAAGACTTTTGCAACTCCACAAAAGCTTCGTGGGCATCAAAATAGAAAGTTTCTATGCAAGTCTACAGCTAACCCTCAGGATCCCACACCTGAGATTGTACAATTGCAACCACAACCGGAGCAACTCCAGGATCCCACACCTGAAGTTATCCCAGCTCATACAGAGAAAACTCCTAACTTAACAATTGATGAACTAGCAAAATGGTTAGCAGGACCTGGTGATTACAATCAATATACTCCACGAAAAAGAAGAGTTCCACAAACAGATAATGAATGGTTTGCTTATATGCAAGGAGATTATAGAGGAAGATGGTGTGATATTCAATTTGTAAAAAGAGGTCATGATCCTGCACGTCCACATAAATCTCTAAAACATAAGACAGTATGGCAAGCTGATCTTAAACCAAATGTTAGAGATATACCATATTTTCCAAGTATAATAGCTGATACCCGCCAGAAAATAACAGAAATTCTTGAGAGGGAACTTGAAGAAAAGGGGCAAATCAAATCAGCTATCACTATATTGGCTACATATACAGATAATAGTGGAACATATAAGCAAGTTTATCATAGAGGAGTCATGCGTGTACTTCTTTTAAAGAATGATATAGATGATCATTTAACAAAATCAGCAGTAGATATCACGGATAAAATTGTCAAATTTATGAAAGGAGGGTCTGGTTGGAAAATTGTTAGTATAGATATATTAACTATTGAGACGTATACTTACCGCCGAGCAAAAGGAGGCTCATACATTCTTACACCTAAGGCACTTGCAAATAAGAAGTGCACTATCAATCCTGATAACAAAGATCTCATAGATCCAGACACAGGCTTGCCTTCTGAAAAATGTTTGCAAGGGGCTTTAGGTACTTACTTTGCATATAAAGATGGTCATACACAAAAACTTGAGCGAATCTTTCGGGCAGAAAAATTTAAGCCATACTTGGAACAAGTCAATCTCAATGCAATTCCCATGCCCACTCCTGTTTGTCCACGCATATTTAGCAAGATTGAGGACCTCAATCCTGAGATCTCCATTAATGTATGGGAATGGGAAGAGAAAACTGGTATTCCAAAACCTGTTATTGCAAGTAAGAATTACAACCGTCAACATATCATTCACCTTATGGCCCTTACAGATATTACAAAATCAGATGAAGGAAAGTATGGTCAGAAGAATCACTTCCTTTGGATTAAGAATCCTGATGCTTTAATATACAAAGATACATCCCACAAGGGAAAGAAGCATCTTTGCAATCGGTGCTTCCAAAGCTTTCCATCGTCTAAATCTTTAACTAATCATCAGGAATGGTGTTTTGGATTAGGTAAGTCACCACAAAGAGTTGAGTTACCAGTTAAAGGTAAGAATGATTTTGAGGAGTTTAAGAATTTTAACCGAACAATGTATGCCCCATGTGTAATTATTGCAGACTTTGAGGCTGATAACAGAAAGTGTAATGAAAACTATGGTGGAAATATGCATAAGATTATGGAGCAAAAGGCTAACAGCTTCTGCTATATGGTCCACTGGATTGAAACTGATGAGACATGGGGGCCATTCTTATACCGAGGACCAAATGCAACAGAAGAGTTTGTCAGCAGACTTGATAAAGAATTAAGAAGGATTAATGATGTTTTAGAAGTAAAAGTAGAACGTATTGTAACAGAGGAAGCTAAAAAGGAATTCACTAAAGCAGTTAGTTGTTGGATATGTAATGGGAATTTCAATCAGGGCGTGCAAGACAAAAAAGTTTGGGATCACTGCCACATCACAGGTAAGTTTCGTGGGGCTGCTCATAATGCATGCAATCTTAAGCTTCAAATCGAAGCATGGAAGACTCCAATTCCTGTAGTATTTCATAACTTCCGTGGCTATGACTCCCATTTAGTTTGTGAATCTGTTGGACGATCAATTGGAGCACATCAAATCAAAGTTATTGCAGAGACATTTGAACGTTACAAATCCATGAAAGTAGGGCAATTCAAGTACATTGATAGCATGCAGTTCATGGCTTCCAGTCTTGCAAACCTTGCAAAGAATTTAGGGACAGATAAACCCCTTACAAAGCGACACTTCAACAACTTCTCGTCTGAACATATTGACTTAATCACACGTAAGGGGGTTTATCCTTATGAATATATTGATTCACATGATCGTTTCAAGGAGACAGAACTCCCATCTATTCATGACTTTCATAGTACTCTTGGAGGAAAGATCACTCAGGATAATTACAAACATGCACAAAAAGTTTGGAAGGAATTTGGCTGCAAAAACTTGGGCGAGTATCATGACCTTTACCTTAAGACTGATGTTCTTCTCCTAGCAGATGTCTGGACAAAATTTAGACAGACAGCGATGCATCATTATGGACTTGACCCAAGTCATTATGTCTCTGCTCCTGCACTTTCTTGGGATGGCATGCTTAAGATAACTGGAGTTAAAATAGAGCTATTCACTGACATGACCATGCATGATTTTACTGAAAAGGCTAAACGTGGAGGAATAGCTATGGCAGGACACCGTTTCTTAAAAGCCAATAACCCTAAGATGGGTGACTCCTTTAATCCCTCTAAACCTACTACCTGGATTTCCTATGTAGATGCAAACAATCTGTATGGATGGGCTATGAGCCAGTACTTGCCTATTGGTAACTACAGATGGGAAGCATCTCCAGAATATTTCAAACAGAATCTAGATAAGCAGAAGCAGATACTTAATGTAATTCTTAATACAAAACCAGATGCTGCCTGTGGTTACTTCCTAAATATCAAAGCGCACTTCCCCCTTAAAACTCATGATTATCTACAAGATTTACCTCCTGCAGTTGATAGTATAGCTGTAAAAAAGGATAGGTTAAGCCCATATATAACCAAACTTGTTGATAACTTAGATGGAGGGCGATTTCCTGAAACAGAGAAGTTAGTTCCACATCTTAGTAAACATGAAGATTATGTTATACATTACCAAGAGCTCCAGTATTACATTAAGTTAGGCATGGTTGTAGATGAGATTACACAAGTCCTATCATTTGATCAAGATAACTGGTTAGCTCCTTATATTGCAAAAAATACAAATTTACGTCAACAATCCAAGAATTCATTTGAGAAAGACTTCTTTAAACTCATGAATAACTCAGTCTATGGCAAGACTATGGAGAATGTACGTAAGTATCAGGATGTCAAGCTTATGAGAATGATCAATGAAAATGATGAAAAGAAATTCCTTAAGAAAGTTCGCAAGCCCTCCTTCAAGTATGCTCGTCAACTTGGCAACATACTTGTAGGAGCACATATGGGTAAGGCTAGTGTTATTCTCAATAAACCTATCATTATCGGTGCATCTGTCCTTGGTCTCAGTAAACTCTTAATGTACCGCTTCTGGTATGGTTTTGTCAAAGAGAAGTATGGAAACAAAGTACGACTTGGATATATGGATACTGACTCCTTTATCTACCATGTCGAGACAGAAGATATTTACAAGGATATGGCAGAGCGTCCAGATCTCTTTGACCTTAATGATACCAAGACAATCGGGCTTTTCAAGGATGAGACTCCTGGAAATGTAATTACTGAATCCTACCACATCCGTGCAAAATCCTACCACTATGTCTTGGCAGACAAGTCTACAAAGTCCAAACATAAAGGAGTAAGCAAGAAGGGTATGAGTGATATGGCTAAGGACACATATTTCCCATCTTTAGGTGGAACTTTATTAGATGATACAGTAGAAAAAGATGAAATCTTCGATCCTATGACTCAAGTATATCGGGACTGTCTGTTTGAAAATGGTGTCTTTTATGCCAAGAATGTGGGAATGCGTACAAAAAATCATGTAATATCACTAATCGAGTCAGAGAAGAAGGCATTATCCCCAATCGATACAAAACGCTGGATTTGGTCAGATGGTATATCCTCCTTACCATTCGGACACTGGCGTATTCAAGTATATAAGAAACTTCTTGAGCGTGGTACAAGTCATGAGGCAGCAGAAAAAATAGCTATAGGGACCAGATTACCAGAGAAATATTAGAATGATATAGAATAGTTTAGTGATACTTAGGCATATATTAATAATAAATTATATTTTTTCCCGATAGTTAAAATGGAAGACGATCCAATCTATGATATACATAGTGAAGAATATATCGATGACCTTATACATATCACAATTCAGAGAGGTCTCTTTAAAGATGTAGAGGATGCAATAAAAAGTATAAAGGCATTAGCTAAAATGGTCATAAGTTCTAAGACTAGTATTGATGCATTTATGAAATGCCCTGTACCAAACATTCCAAATGCCTTTTATGACTTAGTAGAGGCATTTTATTATTCAATACTAAGAGAAAGACAATCATTAGCACATGACATCTAACAGATTTCTGGGAGGTGTCATATGATAAGATATTCTATGGAATTCTTCAGAATTCTTTGGAATTCCAAATTTTTTTTTTCGTAATAAGAACTAATGTCTTTCAACCAGGTATACACTGAGCTACTAGTTATGTTACCAGCTTCTGTAATACATGAGGCATGGATTCGTCTCACAACAAGGAAGCGTAGTCCACTATCTGTGTCTGATGCCAGTGGAGTAAATTCCATGGTAGAGTTATTTTTGAAACATGAAGTAGAAAGATACCAGAAAAAATTAGCACGTCAGAGACTAACTGTTAAACAGACATATATGCCAAGAAACAGAATGACACAAGACATGATTAGTGAAGAGGTTTCCATACTTCAGAAGCACTTGCTTGAATATAATAAGGTTACTTTTGGCCGATTCATGCAGAACCTTACTAAAGAACATGAGAAATTGATCAAGACAAATCATCAGATACGACATGAAATTGATACCATGAAGAAGCAAGTACGAGAAATAGAAAAAAAACTTGCTTCCATATCGTAGTTCCCATTATTCATCAAGAAATAGACGAATGGGTACTGTTGCTTTACTCAAATTTTGTGTGGACTGCGCATGGGATTTTTTTACTGTGCATAGACTTTGCATGGACTTTGCATGGGAAATTTTAACTGCACATGGGCTTTGCATGGGCTTTGCATGGGACTTTTTTACTGCACATGGATTTTTTCGTAAAAAATGTTGTTTAAGATTAGAAGGATATGGGAATTCCTTCCCACAATGCTGACAGGTACGATCAGCTAGTTTTTTTTTTATAGGCTGGCTGGCTATTTACTGCAAAAACATTACGTTGTGCCTTATGTACAGAGAGAGGAATTGAGACAACCTGTCCATTTACATTTGCTTTGAACTCACCCTTTACTACAGGTTCCCAACCTGCACGATACTGCCACTGTGTACCAAGTATTAGCAATGATTTGTCCTTACCATTTCGATCCTTCTCGGTAGGTATAACAGAGAATTCGTCTGATATAGTGACTGTATTTGTACCTTCACCGATAGTTATGGGAATTTCATTGATAGTGCCAAGAGTTTTGGTTGATCCAGCTACACCATTAAGTGCATGTATATTCTTTCGATCTATTTTGAGACCTAGATGCTTAGCTACATTCTCAGAGATTACTGAAGAGTCAGACCCTGTATCGATCATAGCATAGGGTATGCATACATTTTTGATTTTACAGGAAATGGTCGCTACATCATTGGGATCATCTAACTGGAGAAAGTTGATTTCTAAGGGTCTTGGCCAGTATAGGTTTTTCTGCTGATAGGCACGTATTGCATGGTTCAGTGTTTTGTCTTCTTTCTGTTCTACTTCAGATGGTACATCTGCAGGAGGAGTTGGTAATAGTGGAGTTGCTGTATTTACAGCATGAGCTAGAGGAGATAAAATGTCTTGCATATTTGCTGAAAGAACATCCCAGAGTTTCTTTCTTTCACTAACTGGATAGTCACTAACAAAATGGTTTAAAAGCGGGTCTTTCAGATTCTCATATGCTTGATTGGTATAAGCATTAATCTGTAGGAGGATTTCTTTAGGACATTGTACTGCTAGTGAAGCAATTATAGACTTCAGTGCTGCATGAAAGACTTCATCAGTTTTCTTGAGAATAGGTTCTCTTTTAGATTTGGAAGTACGGGATTTTTTTCCCTTTGTTTTTTACCGAAATTCCACGTTGATGAGTTTTTTTTTTACACTAAAGCAATTCTGAGGTTCATCCTCCTCCTCTTCTTCTTCAGTTAACTCTTCCTCAGTTTCTTCATCAGTTTCCTCATCACTTTCAGATTCTTCATAGTCAACTATGTGAGTATTGTTAACTTTCTTAGTACGTCTACTCCGTGAACACTTGTTTTTGGAATGACCTGTTCTACCACAGTTTGAGCAATGACGTTTAGGAGAAGATTTGGTTGTCTTTGTCACCTTTTTAACCTGACCAGTTCCGAAGTGATCTTTTCTTAGATGTTGTGTTTGTCCACCTAACTTTCTGGTAAGATCACTCTCAATGAAAGTATGTATTGCTACAGGATTTGTTATGTCACCAGTATAGCCAAGACGTACTGCTATATCTGCAAGCTTTTCTAATGCAGTTCTATTCTGTGGTTGTTCTACTATAGTGGTTGGATTTTTTCGCCCTCCACTTTCATACCATTTATTACGTAACTCATTAAAGAAAGCATCAAGATCAGCAGGAGCAGCAATTCTAACTCTCATTTCTAAAACATCAGGCAAATGATTATATAGATAAGGTAAAATTTCAGCATATACTTGTCCTTGTGCTAATGATCGAATCCTTTTTGCATATGTATCTGGTGTATCTATAGGAGAAAATGATTCATTCATGAGTGCTATTATAGCACCTTGATTTGTTCCAACCATCACATCTCTATATTTTCCTTGCAGCCAGTTTAGAAACTCTGGTTCTGTATTAATAGCAGCATTGGCATTATATGGATTATTTGCTGGAACAGGAATAAATCTACCAGACATTTTATTTTTCATAACACTACACCTCATAGCAGCATTAAAAACAGCAACAGCTAGTGGACGAGCCATTTCATTGACAGCTCTAAGCTTTTGATAATAAGAGTCTGGCGGCTCTTGTCCATCATAAAATGGTAACTGTGCAAGACCTGGTGATATAGTATGCATGACATCTTGTATTGTAGCCATGTTTGGAGGATTGTTTTGTAACGCTAATATTTGTTGTTGTAAATTTAAAATATTTTGGGCCTGTGCTTGTACTTGGGTCTGTGAAATCCTATATTGTCTTTGCCAGTTTTGTGCCTGACGTATACAACCTGCATGCCTTCTTCTCCAACGTTCTGTATCAGCATTATAGCGTAACATCAGCCTGTGTGCATTCCTTCTATGCTCAGCTATCTGATTCTGTTGGTTTGCTATCTGATTCTGTTGATTTACCAGCTGATTCTGCTGGTTTGCCAGTTGTGCATCTTTACGTCTATTCAGAAAACGTATACCTAGATTGGCTATTTGTATTCCTGCAATACGTGCTTGATTCTGTTGTGCAACAGTTTCCCAGTGTCTACGAGCATTTGTCTCATATGTAAAATCATCACGTACTCTTATTAAGTCTTGATTAAGAGCATTTGTACGATCTAAAGATTCTCCAAGTAATGTCTGCAATCCTTCTATCTGATTTAGTTGGTCTACACCAATTTCTTGCATTAGAGCAGCTTGACGAATAATTTCATCAAGACTTTGAGTGGTAGCATTAAAGACATCATCTATGTCTTGTGGAATTGGAATCCTATTCCGATCAAAAAATAGTCGAATCTCAGACACACAATCTGCAACTGCCCGTCGGCGGTCTAGTATTCTTAGAATAGGATTGAATAATTCATTATCTTCATCCATTTCTATCTTTCCTTTACATAAAGATAATTCTTGAATGCGTTTTTTGAGTTTATCTACTGTGTCTTCAAGCTGAATAATACGTTCATCCTGGGCAACAAGTGCCTCTTCCTTTAACTCTAAGTGATCTCGATACTTTCCAAGTTCAACTAAAGTGGACTGACACTCTGCCTTTAACTGATCGATCTCATCCTCACGTGAAACAAGATTTTTTTCAAGATAGAAGATATATCGTTCACATGCCTCTATCTCCTTTGTGAGTTTATGGATTTTCTCCTTATTGGAAATATTATTTGTTTCCTCTAATATCAGCTCTTTACGTAAAGCAAAGTTGCTATTTAGCAGATCAAGATATGCCTGTTCAACTCCCATTGATTCCTATTATTCCAATAGATTCTGATGAAGCACGAAATGTAGAGGTGACTTCGACTTTATGCAGAATATTTTACCAACCATCTGGATATCAGAGGACTGCCAAAAAATTGTATCAGACATCACAAAATGCTGGATATGATTTCACCTTGGATGAAGTGGAGGATTGGCTTGAAAGACAGGCAGTACATCAAATCCACAAACCTCGTCCCCGATTTATCCCTCGTGTAAGTTTTAGTTCTATACAAGTTCCCAATGAAGTTCATCAAGCTGACATTTTGTATATGCCATATGACAAGGTTGGACATGTGACTTATCTTTTCTGTCTCAATATAGTTGATATAGCATCAAGGTATAAAGAAAGTGTCCCTATAGGTTCAACCAGTGTTAAAGATCGACAGGGAATCCTAACTTCTCATACTATTGCTCGGGCTTTTGAAAAGGTATATGATGATACAACATGTCCGCTTACTTGGCCAAAATTATTGATTACAGATAGGGGTTCAGAGTTTAAAGGTGAGTGTGAAAAGCTGATGACTTCCCATGGTGTAAAGATTCAAAAGGCCAAGTCTAAGCGTACTGTTGGCATTGTGGAGCGATATAATCGTACCTTGGTTGAGAAACTATTTCCCTCTCAAGATGCATCTGACTTACTAACTTTAGGTAAAACGAGATCTCGAGTCTGGGTAAAAAACTTACCTATTGCTGTAGAAAGTATAAATAACTCAGTGACCCAACAACTTGGTATATCTCCTGCTATAGCTATAAAAAAATCACGAGTGTCTTCCAGATCTTCTTATCCTCGTGATGGACCTGTTGGGTATGAAGAAGAGAAACTACCACCTAATATAAGTGTAAGGTACTTACTTGAACCAAATGATCTGGAAGGTGGAAGACGTCGAGCAGGAGATATGAATTGGTCACCTAAGATTTATCATATCCATATGTCTTTAACACAGAAAAATCAACCAGTTTTGTACTGGCTTATTGATGATGATGGTAAAGAATCAGAGAGATCCTTTGTGAGGGAAGAACTTTTGGTTATACCAGATGATACAGAACTTCCACCACAATGGGTACTTATGAATTAAGATAGTCTTCTACCTCATCATCTGCTTGGGAGTCTGTGAGGAAGTAGTCTTTTGCCAATTCATAGTATAACCTGTATAGCTTATTAATAGCAGACAAAAGTTTTGGCTCTCTGCTATACCAGGTCTTATAATTTTCCAAGATTTGCTGATACTTTGTCTCATTAGGTAGAATAGATTGTGCTGTTTCAAGAACAAAATTTTCTGGTTCTTCTGCTTGACGCAATTTGATTATCCTTTGTTTGTAACATAACATGAATTTACCATCCTTTGGTTTCTTGTAAAGGATGCCTGCTTTAATTACAGCAATTAGAGCTGATTCAATTTCACGGTATGTTGGCTTAGCTGGTATAGCTTGGGTAGACATCATTTTTATATCATGTAAAGTTTTTTTTAATTTAACTTATTTATACTTAATAAAAATGATTGGAGAATATACTTGTGAATATTTACATAACACAGGAAAGCCTTGTGGTCGTCCTTGTGTGAGGCCAGAAGGTTGTCGCATTCATTGGAAGACAAAATCACGCTTTCCTTGTGCTGTATGTGGTAAACCTACAGGTTCATCTAGTGGTCGATGTCAATCTCATATTGGGAGTTACTATCAAAATCGGTATGAAAATAGGCTTCGTCAAAGAATCAGAGCAATTTATGATTAGGGTTAAATTTTGGTTAGACTTTATTGTCCCAGATTTTTTCGTATTGCAGGGGAAGCTTTACAATATGTCTAGTTGTCTTCCTGCTGTATATTTTTTGGTTAGACCTCGGACGGATTTTTGGTTAGACTTTTGGTTAGACCTGTTGTCCCAGATTTTTTCGTATTGCAAGGAAAGCTTTACAATATATCTAGTTACCTTCCTGCTATACATTTTTTGGTTAGACCTGGGTCGGATTTTTGGTTAGACTTCGCTGTCCCAGATTTTTTCGTATAGGAGGAAAAGCTTTAAAACATATCTAGTTGCCTTCCTGCTATACATTTTTGGTTAGACCTGGGTTAGATTTTTGGTTAGACTTCGCTGTCCCAGATTTTTTCGTATAGCAGGAAAAGCTTTACAATATGTCTAGTTGCCTTCCTGTTAAAAATTTTTGGTTAGAGCATGAATGGCTTAAATTATCGAATGAATCCATTTTAGAGTATCATAAAAATAGTATGCCACAATGGATTGCTGAATCGTGCTATCAGTATTACAGACACTTCGTGTCCTTCATACCTTTAGCACTTATAAAGGCAATCTGATATAGCATAAAATTATGATACCCTGGAATGGATTCATGCGTGGTAATAATGCCTAGGAATAAATGATGTTAATCTTATCTACAACGCTTGGGGGTTCTTTTTTAGCTATCAAGTAATAACATATCGGGAATCAAGGTTAGGTGGTCTGGGGATAGAAAAACAGGTATAGTGTTATCATATCAGAAATCAAGGCTAGGTGGTCTGGGGGTACACTAAATTATGGTTAGACCTATGTGATAGCCGCTGTCCCAGAACCCCCAAGTTTGCCCTACTGAAATTGCCGATTTTTGGTTATTTGTAATAGGATTTTTCGATTTTAATATATAACATGTGATTATGTATTACGGTTTAATATTTATTTATTAACTTAGATTTTTTTTTTTATTTCAGTTATAATTACAGTTCACCCTCGCTATAGTGAATTTTTATATAGTGAATAATTTGCTATAGTAAAGAAAAGCTCAGGTACGGATTTTCTATATAAATAATAATTCTTAATACAGTTCACCTTCGCTATAGTGAATCCCTTACTATAGTGAATCTTAACCTTCAGCCCATGAGCTTCACTATAGCGAGGGTGAACTGTATTTTTTTTGCCTTAAAAACTTTACTAAAATACTTTTTAAATACTTTATAAAATAGAATTAAAATATTTTTTTTCTTAAATATAAATACATTTAAATTAAATAACTCATAATTTAAAATATAAACAAATATTATATTTTTTTTACATATATTTCAAAGTATGGTTTGAGCATTTTGGCTGAAGTAAATCTTATTCTTTTAATTAAAAGTAGTTTAGTAAGTTTAAAACTGTTAAGATCATAAAAGTACAGTTAATATTTTTGGAATTATTTACATTTTTTATATTATACAGTAGTATTAAGTTACAAATTTTTTTACCTTCAGAGCGTATTTTGAGATCTTTAGCCAAAGTAAATCAACTTCTTATGTTAATTGTAAGTTGTTCGGCAGGTTAAAATCTACTTGAATATTAATTTTCACGAAGGTACAGTTAATACTTGATGAGTTATTTACAATTTTCACAACAGTACTCATTCACGACTTTTATTTTTTTCATTTTGTCACTTCAGAGCGTATTTTGAGCACTTTATCCATAGTAAACCAACTTCTTATATTAATTGAAAGTTGTTTAGCATGTCAAAATCTACTTGAATATTAATTTTCACGAAGGTACAGTTAATACTTGATGAGTTATTCACGATTTTCACAATGGTACTCATTTACGAATTTTATTTTTTTCCGTTTTGTCACTTCAGAGCGTATTTTGAGAACTTTAGTCAAAGTAAATCGACTTCTTTTATTAATTGAAAGTTGTTTAGCATGTCAAAATCTACTTGGATATTAATTTTTACGAAGGTACAGTTAATACTTGATGAGTTATTCACGATTTTCACAACAGTACTCATTTACGAATTTTATTTTTTTCCGTTTTGTCACTTCAGAGCGTATTTTGAGCACTTTAGTCAAAGTAAATCGACTTCTTTTATTAATTGATAGTTGTTCGGCAGGTCAAAATCTACTTGGATATTAATTTTTACGAAGGTACAGTTAATACTTGATGAGTTATTCACGATTTTCACAACGGTACTCATTTACGAATTTTATTTTTTCCATTTTGTTACTTCAGAGCGTATTTTAAGCACTTTAGCCAAAGTAAATCGACTTCTTTTATTAATTAAAAATTGTTCAGCAGCTTAGAATCTACTTGAATATTTATTTTAATGAAGGCACAGTTAATATTTGTGGAGTTATTAATTTTTTATAATTATGCGTATTACATTAAATTACAAGTAAATTTATATTCTTAATGTATTTCGTTTAAAATTTAATTATTTAAGATTAGTTTTTTATTTAATATTGCTTAATAAAATATTTTTTAAATTTTAATTCAATATTACAATATAATTTTTTATAAAAATATATATTTCATAATGTATATACAATTTTTTTGTATAGTGAAAAAACTGAAAAATGTGGTTAAGAATTGGTAATACAGCTGTAAAAAGTTACAAATCGGACAAATATAGCTAAAATCAGCCAATTTTTATTTATTTGACGTGTGATAGAGTAAGTTTTTCTACACTTTAAAGCATCAAACAATACTAGTATCTGCTAATATGTACTACCCAAAAACTCACTGATGTAAAATCACAATTATTAAAAAATTCACAAGAATTTTTGTTAATACTGTTTAATTTTTAAGTTTAAAGTCCGATTGATAATACTAAATTCAAAACTCAATTATAAATCATTTTTATAAATTATAATTTAAAAATTAAGCAGTATTAAGGAAAATTCTCATGAATTTTTCTTATTACTGCTTAATTCTAATTTAACTAATTTAGTATTAAGGTTTTAATTTAAAAATTAAGCAGTATCAAGGAAAATTCTTGTGAATTTTTCTTAATACTGCTTAATTCTAATTTAACTAATTTAGTATTAAGGTTTTAATTTAAAAATTAAGCAGTATCAAGGAAAATTCTTGCGAATTTTTCTTAATACTGCTTAATTCTAATTTAACTAATTTAGTATTAAGGCTTTAATTTAAAAATTAAGCAGTATCAAGGAAAATTCTTGCGAATTTTTCTTAATACTGCTTAATTCTAATTTAACTAATTTAGTATTAAGGCTTTAATTTAAAAATTAAGCAGTATCAAGGAAAATTCTTGCGAATTTTTCTTAATACTGCTTATTGTGCTTAATTCTAATTTAACTAATTTAGTATTAAGGCTTTAATTTAAAAATTAAGCAGTATCAAGGAAAATTCTTGCGAATTTTTCTTAATACTGCTTATATCTGCCAATTCGTGAAATTAGCCAAACATAAAGATTTGCACATTTTAACAAGAATTATGTTTCACAAGCTTAAATTGTATGTGTTACATAATCAGATGATCTAAATCTATCAAAAAATAAAAAAAAATTTTTTAACGTTTATTCAAAAATAACAATGGCAACTACTTTCTTTTTCAATCACTTTTCAATCACTTTTCAATCAGATTTTTGTTAGGTGACTTAGAAAAGTTTATAGGCATATATAGCAGGTTTTTTTTAATTAGTAAGTAAGAAAACAAATATTAATAATTTTTATTAATAAGAAAAATCTTTTTTCATTTATTTTTAACCTTATTTCCTTCTTTTTTTTAGTAAAAATATATACAAAATAAAAATGTGAGTTATGATTTAGAGTTTTTGAGATGTTTTTTTTTGTTTTTTACTATACTAATTTTATTCTACTTGTTAATTACTTTTTAAAATTGATTTTATTAATTTATTCAATTTAAAACAGAATGGCAAATAAAAACTTGTTAAGTAAAGTAAAAAGAGCCCAATAATACCTGTAAAGATCATCTTTTGGTAAGAATTATAATTTTAAAAATTTTTGGGTCAGAGTTTTATTCAATTAACAAAATCGTTAATATCTCGGCGTATATGTATGCTAAACACATATATTTATATTCATATGAAAGCCCAAAATCTACTCTACCTGAACGAAAAAAGATTATTCAAATCGAATTACTAGATGTGAAGATATTAACGATCAAAGTCAAAGGTTAAAAATAAATATATTGAACGTAATTATTCAGCAACTTGTGATCCAATTCATGTGATATTTGGTTTATGTATAGCTCTTGATTACCTCTTTCTAATGAATATAAATTCATTCGTCTAGCACACATACACGTTAAGTTATTCAATATTTTGTCATGACAATTATATTTAAATTTTTTAATTTTAATGATATTATTAAAAAAATCAAAAAATAATATAATCAAATCAATTTTATTTATATCAGCGGTGTGAATCTATCATTTTCATGTAAATTGTATTAGCATTTTCTTAATAAAGTTAGTTTTTTGAATATAAAAACTTAATTCCATAAATCAGTCCATATGTTAATTCTAATTTAACTAATTTAGTAGTATTAAGTCTTTAATTTAAAAATTAAGCAGTATCAAGGAAAATTCTTGCGAATTTTTCTTAATACTGCTTAATTCTAATTTAACTAATTTAATATTAAAGCTTTAATTTAAAAATTAAGCAGTATCAAAGAAAATTCTCACAAATTTTTCTTAATTCTAATTTAGCTAATTTAGTATTAAGGCTTTAATTTAAAAATTAAGCAGTATTAAGAAAAATTTTTACAAATTTTCTTATTAAAAAAAAGAACTTTTAAATTACTAATTAAACTTTAAAAACAATCTGTATGATTTAAATTTTAAAAAAAATACTTCTGCTTTTTAATTTTCGCATTTCTACATTTAACCAATTAAAATTCAGCTGATCGCTGATCACATGCATTAATAACACGTTATTGTTTATTTTTTGTTTATTTTTTCAAAAATATTCTTTTCTCTTCTTTTTTTTTAGAAAAAAAAGACAATAAAAATGAATACCAAAATTATTTTAACATATAATAATAAAAATTAAATAAAAAACTTATTTTGATAATATATAATATATATATTTGTACCAAACTACTAATTATACAAAAAGTGATATGCACGTATATCAATTAACAATTACTTTCACTAATATCTCTCTGGAATTGTAATGGTGAATTTTAAACAATATTAATTAAACAACTATATGTACACCGTTTTATGTTTTTATTTTTATATTATTATTATATGTTAACATATATTAATTATATTTTTTTTTTTACTTTTATGTATTTTATTTAATTTTTTTAATATATTACTAACATTACTACTATCGTTTTATTACTTTTTTATATCTAACTAATGTATTAATAATATTACTAACTTTTTATTATTTCTTTTTTATATTTAAAATAATGATAATATTACTAATTAAATTTCTTTTTTTTTACTAACCTTTTATTATTCCTTTTTTATATTTAAAATAATGATAATATTACTAATTAAATTTCTTTTTTTTTGTTTATATTTTGCTAATATTATTTTTTTTACAAATAGTATATTATTTTATACTAGTTTTTTATTTATATTATTTATAAAAATATATTTGTATATTTAATATTATTTAATAAAAATTTTATTGATTATAAATGCATTTTAAATTCTGTTTGCAAATATAAAATATACGATTTAATTGAATAATATATACTATTTATCAGTACAAAATATGCAGTTTAAACTGGAAAAAAGTACTGTTTATCAGTATAAAATATACGGTTTATCCTGGAAAAGTATACTGTTCGCAATATAAAATATAAAACAATATACTGTTTATTAGTATAAAACATACGGTTTTTCTACTGTTTACAAGTATAAAACATACGGGTGAAACTGGAAAAATATACTGTATGCAAACCATATATATGATACGGTGTGCAGAATACCGAATATATACAGTATGTGAAAATACTGTAATTATACGGTAATAATACTATAAATATACTGTTCGCAAAATACGAAAATACAGTATACTAACCATATATATATTTTTTATAGGGTCGTTTCAATTAAAATTTAATTTATTAGACTTTTCATCATTAAACATATTAATTAAATCTCATGCGGATATGGATTATCTAAATATAAATATGATTAAATCAAAAAATAAAAAAAATCTTAGTTTGATTTCAATTAAAAATAATTGAAAATCATGTACATGTTTAATTGTTTTAAATATAAATATCAATATATCATATTTAAAAATAAAACAATTTATTATTAGCACATTCTATTGAATTTTAAATATTTCGCATATATTTCTTAAAAAAATTAATTTTTTTTTAATCAATTTAATTAAAATTAATTGAAAATTATGAATTATTTTAAATATAAATATCAATATATGATATTTAAAAATAAAACAATTTATTATTAGCACATTTTATTGAATTTTAAAAAAATTAATTTTTTTTTTTAAAAAAAAAATCATCAATATATCATATTTAAAAATAAAACAATTATCAGTCAGTGGAAATGTCATTTCTCTTGCCAATCATTAATTAAAATAATTTCGTGTAACCATAATTGAATATATCACCACGTAGCTAAAAAAAGAAATTTTTAATACAATACTTATACAAATTAAGTAAATTAATAGTTCATCATGTGTACTATAAATATTCGTCATCATTTCCTCTTTAGTAATATTTTTTTTTCTTTACATATTACAAGAAAATTCGTCTTAAAAATGAAGTTTTCCTCAAAATGCAACTTAAAGGTGGGTATAAAATACAATTTAAATAATGCAAATATATGTAATTTTACGAGAAGAAAAAGATTTATTAAGTTAAAAAAGGCAGTTATTTAGGAAGATTTTGTGTAAACTGCAAAAAACCAATTTTTATAATAAAAAAAATTTTTCTTGATTTCAATAAAACTCTTAACAAAAGCTTTCTTAACCAGCAATTATTTCATTTTTAGGTATAATTTGGTGAAATGAACAACTTTTGTTAAGCTTAGAATGGTGATTATTAAGCTAGATTTTTTGTTATTTATAAATTTTGTTGAATTTTTTAATTATAATGCTAATAAAAAAAATTTTTTTTTATTAGAATAATATTATTAGGTCTATTTGGGCGTTATAAATGAGGTTTAATTGCAAAAATAGTTAAATATTATGTTTTTATTTGTTTATTTAAATTAGACATTTAATGCCTTAATTCTTAATATTATAGTAATCATGTAAATTATTATAACATTAAAAAAAACTTTAAAATTTTTAATTTTAGTTCGTTTAACAAGAAAATAAAACAAAAATTATTTATTCATAGAAAAATTCTTATTGACTATTAGGTCTATTCACTTTGTTAAGTCATAAATACAAATAGTATAATATGAATAAGTAAAATATTTTTTTATATATATAAAAAGTATCTAAAGTAGCGTTAAAATAAAAGATATTTATTGAATATTTAAAAAAAATAAGCAAAAGAATAAGGTTAAATAAATTTTCTTAATTTTTATTAGTTTATTGTATTAAAATAACCATATAATTGACTACTTTCTTTGACCAGATGCAACTGAATAAAGTGAAGTTTTTGACTTTTAAAAGGTTTAAAAATATTTTTCAAACCTTGAACAAACATGTTTACTATTGTTGGAAAAAATGTTACATTGCATAAATATGGTGTTACCTTTGACCTGAAAATTTTGATTTTAATGTAATTTAGGCCGGCATTACGAATTCGGCCAGAATTAAGAAAATTTTAGCCAGAATTAAGATCTGAAAATTGTCGATTTTAGCCATTTGTACCAACTTTGGCCAACCTTAAGTTTACATATATACTATATGCCATATATATATAGCCATACTGTCCCAATAATTTATATTGAGATATCATAGTACAAAAAATCTCCCTCTAATTTTTGGGAACATTTCCACTGACTGTTATATTCTGATTAAATATTTTGTGTACATTTCTTAAAAAAATCATAAAAAAAATCTTGTACATCGTACATGTAATTACTAAATATCATTCCCTTGTGATAAATAAAAAATTACGCAACACAAATTCAACACAAATTCAACACAAATTTATCAAATTTAACGAAATTTGGCCAAAATTAATAATTTTTTACCAGAATTATCAACACAAATTGAACAAAATTGAACACAAATTTCAGTCACGATTTATTTATGTCACTCCCGCATTGTTAATAATTAAATAAATAAATCTGCATTTTATTTATGATATGAAAAACGTGACTATAAATTCTTTTAAAGATATAATTTTATTAAAATAAATCAAAACTCCTATATCAAGTAACTAAAAAATATATTTATTTACGAAATATTCATTTTGTTTATCAAATCGGGGTACTATGTGAACGACACCATGTATAGACTCTATAGCTACAAAGTTATATAATTCTATCAATTTTAAGTGAGGACATCCATATAAATATGGGTTCTTTTTAGATTTAAAATTGTACTATTGAATTAATGCGAGATTTAGCGGTGGGTCTGTTAATACTTCTGCTAACAATAAGGCTTATAAATAATAAATATTTATTAATACTTTTATAATAAATTATTACATAAATTGGAAAAATACCTGTCCATAACAAAGTCCTTTGTCTGATATATAATCATTTGATTCTTCAAAATCCATTAAATAGCTATGTCACTAAACCATACTTTATTATGATACCTGTTTGTAGCACGCATTATGGCACCATTTTCCAGTATTACCGATCTGTATATGTTTATTCGGGTTTCACCAATAATTGTGAAACCATTAAGTAAATCTAGATATGAATCCAGACAACCTATAAATCTAGCAAAACCGGTCTGCATTTTATTGTCTACGGAATTTTTTTTTTCATTAAAAAATGTATTTGCATCTTGTAAAGAGAATTCAAAGAGTCTTGCAGAAAATTTACAAGTGTGAGGTGTTTTTGCTGGATTCACTGAATGTTGAGACATTCTAATAGATATTGCTTGACGTTTTATCTATTAATTTAATTTCCATCTTAAGTTATATAATAAATATATACAATAAATAAATTTCCAAATACTTACAGTTCGTAAAAGCTGAGGTTTGACATCTTTTTTATTGCTAATTCGGTAGGGTATTTTAACGAAATATTTATGAAGACTTTCGTAAGTTTCTGTGGTATAGCCATTTATTGCACCATAAGATCATATTGAGTCAATAATGTGATAAACCCATAAATGCAATTTAGGCAACTTCAAATTGGAAGGAGAAACAAATTTAAAAGCCTTGACAAACATCCGGGCCCATCTATGTATTGCATCCTAAAATTTAAATGTTAATTTCATTTATTTAATTTAAATTTTCAATTTTACTAAAATTTTAATACATACATTAAATTTCTCCAAGTCACTTTCACTAAATTCTTTATATCTACTTAAAATATACATTTCATTCCAATATTCGTACAATTTCGCAAGATCATCATTATTTACAAAATTATCTACTTCGTTATTATTTTCATCATATAAATTATCAATAACAAATATCATGACTTTCATCAAACTTTGATATTCATTAGCAGTTAATCTTGCAATTGACTGCAGTCCATTGGAAAAAATTTTAATGGCGGGAAAACGTGGAATTGCTGCTAGACGGTGATCTACTTCTTCAACTAATTTATTACCATTAACATGTTGCAATTTTAAGATATCGCACGTGAAGATAATTTGATAACAAAATAAACCCAAATCTAAATGATGCATTCTGTCAGGAACAGTAGCCAAGTAGATATTTATATTCCTTGATAATATAAATATTTATAATTAATATATATATATGTTATTATAATTATTTCTACTTTTGCATACTTACAGCAAATCCCAAAAAAAATTATATACAGATTCTATGCAAACAGATTTTTGTGTATCATTTTCAAAATATTTACACATTTCATCATGAGTTCTTAGTATTACATCATTAACCGATAAGTCTATATTTGCAAGATTGTCCCTTTTAATTAAACAGGAATGACATGGAAGGCTTGAATTGGAGGATTTATAAATTAAACAAAAACTTGCGGCTTCTGGCCAATCTGCAATAATAGTTGAAACTCTAGGATAAAACCAGGTATTTTCATTATTTATAAAAAGGTCTATACCATCTTTTAATAAAATAATCGGTTCTAGTAAATGACGTAAAGATTTATAAAAGGTATCACAAACCAGATCTTTATTTGCAGCTTCTAAAATTGGTAAATATCCCAAAAGTTGCTTTGCATCCTGTTTATTACGACGCCATATTGGGATATTGCCTAATGTAATATATATTGGATGCAATTGACTTTTTCCTAATGTATCTGTGGTTGTTGCATCTGAATATAAAATAATTGATAATAATTTGGAACTAGTAGGTAAGGATTCTTGCGTAATCTTCCACCATTTTCCAGTGTTTTGCTCATCGTAAATACTTTCTCCATTATACTATAAAATAATATAAATAAATTAAAATAAATATTATTTAAATAATATTTGGCATTTACCTCAAAGTTTTCGTAAGATAGTGCAAAATTTTGTGTTATGTCAGGAATAGCTAAAATATTTTTGATGCACTGTATTAAATTTTGATAATAAAGAAAATAATCTTTATCCTTATGTTTTGTTATGAGGACTTTACTAAATTCTAAATTAGAAAACTTCATGTTATTCATAAATGCTCGTCCCTGTTCAATATTTTTTGGTAATGGTGATTCTGTAAGATTTGAATGTTTATTAAAAAATCGTATTATTTCATTACCACCTTTATTGTTTATTTTATATTTCATTACTAATAACATTAGATCTTTATAAGCATCATTAGAAAATTCTGTGTAAGTTTTGGAATTAGGATTTTCAGATTCTTCAAAAATTTCAGGCTCTTCGGAAGAATCTAATATATTTTCAAAGTTATCTTCAAGGCTCATCACTGATATTGCACTTCCAATACTGTCAAAAGACATGTTTTGTGCATCATTATCATCATCCACCTAAAATTATAAGCTAAATGAGTTAGTATATCTGAGCTTTTTCTTAAAAGCTCCAAAAAGAATAATCTGGAATACATAATTACCTCAACTTTATCATTTTCATATTCACTACTTTGATTACTTCTTGTATCCATTTCACTGTTATATTTTTCACTATCGTCGTCATCATCATCTACTTTTACATTTTTTAAGCATTTCTGGGCGTGTTGAGTATATGCAAAGTGTTGACTGAATATTCGCATACAAAGGGGCATTTGAAACTCATGTTGCTAATTAACGCGTTGTTAACCGATTCGGTACGTTGAATAGATTAACTATGATTTGCAGTCAGGGAGATTAAGTACGTTTAACTATGACTAAAATCCAATCAAACAAGACACGCTTAAAATAGGGAGTTTGTTTATAGTGTAAAAGGTTATACTTTATTATAGAACTTTATAATTACAAGAATATGAACTAAAGGAACTAAGATGAACTAATTCGAACTGAAGGAACTAAACTTATAACGAGGGAAAATACCAACGTTATTTATATAAAAGTTACTACATATAAAGATATAATAAATATAATAGATATAACTAATATAATAAATATAATAAATAAATTAAATATAATAAATAAAATAATTATATCGATTATATTAAATATAATTAATATAATAAATATAATAGAAATAATAGGCTAAGTAGGCTGCGGCTAGGTCAGCTTGGCACAGTTGGGCACAGTAGATCCTAATTTTCCACATGATCTTCTGGTAGGACCCCGGATATCTAATATAAAGGTCATAATGGACTTTTGGCCAAAAACACCCCTTTTTGCTGAAACTCAAAAAATCGTTTTTTGTAAATATCTCAGCATCCAGTAATTCAATTTTAATGAACTTTTTTTTATTTTGTAGCCCTCATTTAGCTCTACAATTTAAAAAAAAGTTCATCAAAATTGGACCACTGGATGCCGAGATATTTACAAAAAACGATTTTTTGAGCCCCTGAAAAATGGGCCAATCTGCCGAAAGTGTGACTTATGACCTGTTTTGGAGATATCCGGGGTCCTCTTCTGGTGCAGTAAGTTGTAACTCTACACGTGACTAGGGGTAACAGCGTCAAATTTGATAAAAGCATTGATTCACTATTCAATTTATATGAGATTTCGTATGCTAACAAAATTTTGAGTAGATACGACTACGCATTAACGAATGGCTGTACATATCGGCGGATTTGTTCACTTTTGCATAATGCTAAATTTTGAATGATTTTCATAATATCCGTCACCCAAAACCGGTTTGTAATGTCATGAAATCACCTGATTGAATATCACTTGACTAAATAATAAGTCGAGTGAAAATCTACATTTGCGAAACTTAAATTATTTAACGTAAAATAGACACAAAAAAACCCATTTCGTTAACAAAAAACCCATTTCTCACCTGCATAGTATTTTTAATGTGTATTATTAGAAAGTAAGTATGTTTTAATAAAACAAAAAGTAAAATAAAAATTTATATAGACACAATAGCTATGAATATTTATAAAAGTATTCTAAGACTCATTTAATATTTAAAAAATTTTTTTTTTATAATAACTTTCATAAAATTGTCCATTTTTTGCATTTTTCAAAACATATTATTAATTCTTATTTATCTTGCTGTAGACAAAATAGGAACTTTTATATTCAAACAAATTGTAAGCATATGTATTATTGATTTTTACACAAAAAAGATTTAGAAGCTATTGTATAAAGTGAGATTCCACAACAGATATTATCAGTATTGCTAAGAATAATATTTATTGTATTTTGGCTTAAAAGAACTATTTATCAAATTTATCAAATTATTGATTAATAAAACCAAATAAAATTTTTTTAATGTTCGTCCCAGGTCCTACTGTGCCATATGTAATAATTTGTGTAACAAAAGTACCTTAAAATAAACATGTTAATTAGAGGGTGAACAAATCCGCCGATATGAAGAATCCAGGTGGCTAATACGGCTTATTCAATTGGCTAATCATCCACAAATTTACGCATTACACTATTCCGAGAATGTTATAATTTTATCTTATTTTGAGCTATACCGAATATTTCTGAGTTCTTTAAAATTTGCTAAATGTCCCGTATATTATGAAATCAGCTGTAATGGGCTGTAAGAATCCAGGTGGCTAATACGGCTTATTCAATCGGCTAATCATCTGAATTTCATCACTAATTTAGACGGATAACCAGCACAAATTTATGTGATAATCAGTTATAAGCGCTATCAATCTGATCAGCCAATTGGCTTTGGCAGTTTATTGGCTGCAACTTTTTTTTTGCCATGCATAAAAGCTCCAATATGTGTAACATGTTATTTTTTTATAAATGGGTGTTGATTAATACTTCGATTGTACTATATGCTTTTACGAGAGTTTTTTTAAAAATTCTCTCATGAAAGTGTTACAATTTTTTTTTCGTAATATCACGATGCAAAATTTTTGCATTAGTTCATTTATTTTTCATAATATTTCGCATTTGTTCATCCATTTTTCGCAATATTTCGCAAGTTTTTTTTCTTTTTTAGTATAGAATGGCAGAAATGACATTATGACAGCTTGCCTCCTTTTTCTGAACCTTTGGTTCATGTATTCCCCTTTTTCGTATTTTTAGTTCCTCATTTTCAAATTTCTGGTCCATGTCTTTCCCCTTTTTCTCATATATTCTCCTTTCGTATTTCTAGTTCCTCTTCAAATTTCTAGTAATATCTCTTTCTTCTTTTCGAGTTTAGTTCATATCTCCTCCCTCACATATTATCCCGATGGCTACAAAACGTGGCGAAAAACGAAATATTGATGATAACGAAAGAATCTCAAGATGTAATACTGAGAAGAGTAGTGAAGCCAAGAAACGAATAAGATTATCAGACGATAACGTCGAAGGTATATATGACATGATATGTATCATATTCTTTATAAGAAATTATATAATATATAGTTAAATTATATTTTATTGTTAAAGTTAATAAAAAACAATAGAAAAACTATTAAGAACCAATTCGCAGATAATTTCTAAGCTTGAAGTTCTTATCACCAGACAAAAAAATCTCAAAACCCGTCTCTCGGGCATAAAAAAAAAGCTCAATGATAATAACAAAAATAATAATAATACAATAGATCTGGAGTATGTAAAGGTAATAAAGATGAATATTATTTAATGTAAACCTGAAATGCTAACCTCGTCCCTATAAAAAGTATTATACTTAAAATATACTTAAAATATATTTAAAATATATTTAATTTAAAAATTGCAAAATACTTATAATATATTTTTAATATATCTAAAATATACTTAAAATTATCTTAAAATATATGTCTAATATATTTAATTTTTGCCCATATACTTAAAATATATTTAAATTATATTTAAATTAAAATTTAAGTATATTATAAGATTATTATAAGTATATTTTTTACATACTTAAAATATACTTAAAATATATTATGAAATATATTATAAGAATATTTTAAGTATGTAAAAAATATATCTATAATATACTTAAATTTTAATTTAAATATAATTTAAGTATATTTTAAGTATTTGGGCAAAAATTAAATATATTAGAAATATATTTTAAGATAATTTTAAATACATTTTAAGTATATTATAAGTATTTCGCAATTTTTAAATTAAATATATTTTAAGTATATTTTAAATATATTTTAAAAAGTTTTTAATTATATTTTAAATATAAATACTTTTTATAGGGCGTTTGATTAGAAGCTCGTTAAGAAGGTGTCGAAAATTTTATTTGAAAATTTTGTTTATCCTTCGCAAGACGAGTACAAACTCGCTACCGAAAAATATTTAAAAGACGAAAATCTGGAATTTATACACCAGTTCAAAAAAAATCAATGGATTATTTTTTTCGAAAAAAAAATTGCCTCAACTGTAAGTTAAAGCAATTATGAATTTTATTAAATTTCATACTAACATTTTTTTTTAATAGTTAGTACAACAAGTCAACAACATAGAAGCATACGAGAAACGTTCACGTCTAGAGTCAAAGACGTTATGTATTCTGTTTTCAAAGCGACTGGGCATAAATTACCGTCTATTAACACTCAGGCTAGTCCATCAAAGATTCAGGAATGGAAGAGTAAGGCAGAGGTGAAAAGATGTTACAACAAGTCTTAAGCCTTACAATATAATGATTTTATATAATTCAATAGCTACTATTAAAGGATATAGATGAATTTTATAGGGTGATGGTAACTGGTAAGACACAGGAGCAATCTTAAGGATGGGGAACTGGTTTGGAGTTTTAATAAATTAGTTATATAACAGATGCTTTTGTATCATTACATATAATTAATAAACTTACAAATTGCACTACCTTGGGAAAAAAAAAAAGAATTACAGTTTATTTATTTATTTATTGACTTTTAGCAAAAGTTGGAAAATAGGGATAAATTTACACATTCGGACGACGATTCTCATGATGGTAATGATGTAGATGATAGTGGTAATAGAGCAGCTGATGATAGAGCAGGTGCGGCTGACGATGGTGCGACTAACGATGGTAGGCCTAACGATGGTACGGCTAACGATGGTGCGGCCAACGATGATGCGGCCAATGATGGCATAGCTGATGATGATATACTTTCTATTGACTCTTATAACACAGAGGAGGAAGGTCGGTATGTAAATAGTTTATTAAAGAATTATGGGTTGCATAGGAAATAAATATTATTTTTTATATATATCACACGTAATAGTACCATAATAATATAGTTTTAATAAATAAAATGGTTATTAATTCTTAACAACACGGGTGTGACATAAATAAATCGTGGCTGAAATTTGCGTTCAATTTGTGTTCAATTTGTGTTGATAATTCTGGTAAAAATTTGTTAATTTTGGTGAAATTTCGTTAAATTTGTTAAATTTGTGTTGAATTTGTGTTGATAATTTTTAATTTATCACGAGGGAATGATATTTAGTAATTGTGCATATACAATTTCTGTACGATGTACATGATTTTTTAAAATGCGGATTTCCGTAATTTTATGATATCGTATTTTCTGGCCAATCAAAATTAGGCTGATCCTTGCATGTGATTTAATCATTTAATCATGCACGCTTTTTTTGTCTTATTTATTTTGTCTCTTATTTCTTTATTCTTTTGTTCAATATTTTTAATTTTTTTGTCTCTTCTTTCTATTATTTCTTTAATTATATACAATATATTTACATATATTTCATAATTTATTGCTTTGCAGGTATAGAAATATTTGTTTATTAATACTAATTAGTTTCATTTTTTTTTACCTCTTTGTTACTTTGTATCGTAATACTAACAATAATATCCATGTTTCCTTTATTCCTTTTTACTTATACTTTAATACTAACAATACTAACAATACTAACAACATGTTTATTTTTTCCTTTCTCTTTATTTCTTTATTCTTTTGTTCAATTACTTTGCAGGTATAGAAATATTTATTTATTAATACTAATTATTTTAATATTAACGTGTTTTTTTTTACCTCTTTGTTACTTTATGTCATAATACTAACAATACTATCTACGTTTCCTTTATTCCTTTTTACTTGTACTTTAATACTAACGATAATATCCATGTTTCTTTTACTCCTTTTACTATTTCTTTAACTCTTTTTACCTTAATACTAACAATAATAACAATATTTCTTTTATCTTTATATCTAATACTAACGTTACTATAGCTGTTTCTCTTCTTTTTACGTCTAATAATATTGTTACTCTTTACTCTTTCTTTTTTTTACTTTTATGTATTCTGTATATATTAATAAATACTTGTAATTTTTTATGGTTTAATAAAATTATATCTAATAAAACATACATTATCTAAACTTATAGTACGGAAAATGAAGTATTATTTATCGAAATATTTTGAAATATTACGAAATATTAAGTTGTGTAAAATCACAGAATATTACGAATCGTCAAATTATGGAGTATTACGCATCATAGAATTTCAAAATATTTTAAAAAGTTGCGAAGTATTACGCAGTAAAATTACGGAATATTATGAATCGTAAAATTACGAAGCCTTACATATAGTAATATTTCGAAATATTTTAAAAAGTTACAAAATATTACGCTTACACAAACTTGCGGCGGGTCTAAAAACTTACGAAATATTATGTAAAATTACGAAATATTGCGAACCGCAAAATTACGGAATATTACAAATCGTAAAATTACGAAGCTTTGCATATCGTAATATTTCGAAATATTTTAAAAAGTTACAAAATATTACGCTTACGCAAACTTGCAGCGGGTCTGGAAGCTTACGAAATATTATGATGTGTAAACTTGCACAACTTTTCGAACTATATAATTTCCTGATGTAGTAATTTGTTCAGTAATATATTGCCAGTCCATTAAGAGGGGAACATCCATTGCAGCTACATCATGATCCAATTCAGATCGAGAAGGATGCTGAGGATGGCGACGATTGTTATGTTGAGAGCGCGAACGTGAAGAATGAAGATGAGATTGGGATCGGGAAGAAGCCCTTCTTTCAGCAGCATCAGCGTAAAATTTGTGTTGGGAATTGGCAGGACGTGCAAAACGATTATGACGTTTAGCAGGATGAGAGGGAGGTAGGTGTTTGTTATATAATTCACGCAATTTATCATTGCTAGACCATGGATGGGAAGGATGTTGAAGAGCACGTGACGAAGCACATTGATTCAGATTACAACCAGGGTGACCACAACGATGACAAAGAGAGGAGACTTCAGTAGGTTCATGCCAAGTAAGGCCAATAGATTTGAGAGGACAAGTTATCCCCATGGCTGATTCTTTAGTGGCAGCAGAGGAGAAGTGTACATATGCGTATGGTTTGGGATTATATGAATTATAAGAGAAGAGAATATTAACACTTTTAGCGGAAACTTCTTCGGCAATTTCCAAAAGGTCAGCGGCAACTGAGCTGCGAGAAAGTCCGGCAAAAAGTGCAACATGAGCGTGTCTGACAACGCGTTGGTCAGGGAATGAGAAGCAGGGAAGACGCGTAAGTAATGTCCAGTACAAAGAACAGTCCACGTGGTATCAAATTGATCCATAGATGTGGCAGAGTCAAAAACTATATACGCAGTGTAATAAAGTTTTGAAAGACGCGTTCGGCAGTGGGTAACAATATCATAATGGGAGAAAGTGCCCTTAATTGTGCATCAATGACAAAGAGAGGGATGTCAGTAACAACCAGGGTACGAAGCTGTTCATCTACTTTTTTAGCAGATGGATCATGTTCATGGAATTGTGGATTATGCAAGGAGGCGATAGGCGCAGCTATAGCCTTTTCCATATCTGGTTTGGAACAAAAATAGACAATGATAATTTTAGTGTTGCCTGATCCTTGAGTGGTAGCTTTACTACCATAAGAGGAAAAAGAGGAGAATTCTCGGTCAGTCACATCACAAGCTTCGCAATTGGTTTTGTAGTGTGTCCAAAATCCTTCGATAGTAGAGAGCGCAGCCGCAGCATAAAGCGAAGGGGAAGATTGTATAGTAGCGGTAGATGCATCGGGAGATGCAGCGCATTCAGGTTCAGGAGACAGAATTTCTACAGATTTTCCTTTGTCTGCAGAGTTAGAAGGGGAGTGTCAGGAGTCATCAAGTGAAGAACCAGGAGCAGGAGCTAAAGGGGACGCGTTGGTGTCAACGGGAGGGGAGATGAAGTTGAAGCATTATCCTGAGGAGCAGGAGTAGTCAAAATATTGTCTTAGTCCATAACGGGTTCAAAAGAAACCCATGTGCGTTTTGCAGAGTTGTCAGTCAAAGGTTGCGAAGTAGGACCTGGAGCAGAAGTAGAAGAACCTTAACCTTGAACGTTGCCAGAAGGAGGACTCTGGGCAGGACGTTTTGGAGCAGAAGTACCAGAAGCTTTATTATTTCATCTGTTAGTCATAGCTAAAAGTAGAGGGGAAAACTAGAAAGTATGTAATAGTTAGTAGTAACGCAAAGTAAATAATAAATATACTTTGAAAAATTTTTTTTATTTTTGGTTGCAATATTGTCGTGAAGGCAACAGGAGAGAGGTAGTTTTAGTTTTTTAGTTTTATCCTTTTCCGATCACTGGCTGACGAGTTATTCAACAAAATGTTAAACATCGGCATTATAATATTTCTTGATTTACGTTTACTGCGCCATTTAACATTTTGCTAGATTTCTCGGTACCTAGTGATTATAAAAAGATGATTTATAGCTCGTTGGAATCGCCTCATCGAGACGAATTGAATGATGGTAAGCTAATCTCTCTGAAAAATATATTTACAAAATTATTATTTTTTTAAAAAAAATCAATATAACATATCAGATATAGGAAAATTGACCAACATTGATAGAAAGATGAGTAAGATTTTTTCAAATAAATTGAACGCTGGATAAATACTTTGATTTTCAAATTTATAAAAATCAATTAATTAATTATAAAATATGTAAAATGTCAATTTTTTTTGAAGAAATTGTTGATTTAATAATAGATTATTATAACCAAATCCATATCTGAAATTGTCTAAATAACTATAAGATTTTTGAATAAAGATTTTAATTCAAATGGTTTAGTTAAATTAAGTACCAAAAGAATAATAATAAATGAAATGAATAGATTCTAATACATTTAATTATTCAAATATTTTTTTTAAGTTGGTTATAAGTTTAAGATTGACGTAATATAAAATAAGAAATAATTATAAAATTTATAAGTAATTAAAAAAAAATATTGTAGTATTTTCATAATATTAAAGTTTTTTCAAAAATACTTCTAAAAATTAATCAAAAAAATGAGGGTGAATGAAAAAATAGGGAGATAAAAGGGAATAAAAGAAACGAAGGGGTGAGGGAGAAACAAAATGGAGCAAAGGGAGAGTGAAAGAAACAAAAGGAACGAAAAAGATCAAGTGGGAATGAAAAAAATGAAAAAAAAGAGGGACGAAATGGAATAAAAAAAATGAAAGGAACAAAGGGTAGTGTAAAAAGAAGTAGAAATGGAAAAAAAATGAAAATGACAGAGGATAGTGTAAAGGAATGAAAAAGATGAAGCGGGAATGGAATAAAAATGAAAGGAATGAAGGGTAGTGTAAAGGAATGAAAAGACGAAGAAACAAAGAGGAAATAAAAATGACAGAAAAAATGAAGGAAGGGAAGAATAAAAAGAGCAAAAGAAATGAAGAAACAAAAAGAAAACAAAAAAATGGAGAAGGGACGGAAATGAGATAAACAGGTGGACCAAGTAAAGTTAGTAGGGAATGGAATTACATGTAATAAATAAAAAAAAATAAAAAAATAAAAAACATACCTTAGTAGTTATAAAGAAGAATCAAAAGACCTAAAAAGAAGGAATTCAGATCAGCACATTAATTTAGCCAATAAAATATCACCGGGTAAATTATATAGGTTCAATCACCCAAGGTGAAAAATTATTAAATCGTCCAGGGTGAAAATACACTCAAACGTCAAATCATTTTAAATATAAACTATATTATTCTAAATATAATTTATATCATTCTAATATTATAAATATAAATTAAATACATGTTATTTATTATTTTTGTTAACTAATTATTACCATATTAAATTCCTAATTATAAACAAAAAACTACTACTCATTTGTCCCGGTACAAAGGAACGGGTGACTGCTAGTAATAAACTAATACTAAATTGTACTACAATCTAGATTTTTTGAAGATATAATAATATTATTAAGATTAATCACTTTTTTAAGAACGATAAATCAGCTGTAAAATAGTGATCTGCAAATTCGTATAAAATTATTTAAAAAAAAAATTATTATTATGATAAATCAGCTGTAAATAGTAATATAGTTATCTGTTAAAAAAAATAATAATAATAAACTAATGCTAAATTGTACTATAATCTAAATTTTTGAAGATATAATAATATTTATTTTTAATATTAATAAATATTTAAAAGTTACTGTAAATTTCCTATTAGTAAAATATTTTTAATGGAGTAAATTATTATTAAAAAAAAAAATCAAAAAATTATTAAGAAAAAATTCATTTTGAAAATTTTGAAAGTATTTTTCCTTTTTTAAATTTTATGAATTCTTTGATAAAAATTTTTTTTGGATAAAAAAAGAGATATAAAGATAAATTAAATTAATAAATATAAATTTTTTACGAAAAGAGAAAAAAATAGATCAAAATGGAAAACCATTATTTCCTTTATATTTTTATGATTTTTTTTGATTTTTTTTTTCATGAAAAAAAAAATTTTAACGAAAAGAGAAAAAAGTAAATCAAAAATGGTAGGATATTTCCTTTTTTATTTTTATAAATTTTTTGATTTTTTTTTTCAACAAAAAAAAGTTTTTTACGAAAAGAGAAAAAATTAAAGCAAAAATGGAAAGTTATTTCCTTTTTCAATCAAAAAAAAATCTAAAAAACGTTAGCTTCGCTATTTTTTTTTTTTTTTTTAAGGTTCAACTCATATATTTATTAATTTTAGAATAAAGATACAAAACGCGAGTTACAAAAATAAAGCTCTAGCTAACTAGTTACTAAATAGTTGTGGGGGGGATAAGAATTAATTGCTCTACGAGACGATCTAAATCCCACTGCCGACCAAACGTTAGCTTCGCTATACATATATATAAAATTATCTGAGACTTTTTCATCCAAATTTGGACTTATGGTTAGATCAAATGCAAAATCTAACCCATAAAAATGCACTAACTAATCCATAAAAACGAACAATTTTTCATAATTTTTCATTTTAAGATATGATTGTCAATGATCTAATGCATTCCGGGATATGATCATCATTTTGGCACAAAATAATCTTTGATATGAGGGTTAATTAATAATAGTTTTTTGAATGCCCTTAAAATTAAAATTTTATTATGGATCAATCAATTAATTACTTTTTGGAATACGAAAATAAGCAAGTTGGTCATTTACCAATAATTGATTGAGCTCGTGATCGTAAAAGAAATATGAAGGTTGCTCTCAAGGAACTCAACAATTATAAAATATCAATCCTTGACCAACTCTTTAAGTAAATCTGACCTACAACAAAAAAATTATCCAATGATAAAATATAATGGCAAGTAAATGAATAGTGCTCATGGTAACTAGTAATCTGTAAATAAATTCTTTTTGCAACTATAATAAAGTCTGATATTAAAGCTTCCTTTGATAATCTCTTTTAAATAAATATGAAGAATTGTAAAAACAAAAATTTGAAATTATTTAGTCCCAAGTCCTAACCAACCAGTACAGATATTCTAAGCAATTTGAATTATTCTGTGCCTCGTTAAATGATTGCTACAATAATAAATAATCGAGCTCATTGATGTGCCTTAAATTACAAAATCATGATCAATCAAAAATAGTTAATGCCATTTTTTAAAATGGTAAACATACAGTATATTATAAATTTTAGTACTAAACCGTATCTCACTATCTCTATTAATGATGATTTCATTATATAGACCGTATTTATCTATATAAAATGAGTGTTGAAATATTTATATTAATTTTATAAAATATTTCGATAAGTTTTTTTGTTTCGATCAACAAAAATCAGTACTAGTAAAAAGATTCATTATTCCAATTTATTGGGTCGTCAAAATAGCCTTATGAATTTTATTAAAAAGACAAGTTTATCATAAGGAATAAAATTCCATTATTTAGTTTGTGTCATATTCAACAAATTTATCTCCAAAGAATTTTTGATCTATCACATAAATCAAAACTTGTTGTACATTCATTAATATGAATTTAGCCGGAGAAAGATTCTTATACGAATTCTAAAAATCTTATAAAATCTTCCAATTTATTTTTTTAAAGAAAACCATAATCATAACTTTTCGCGAAATCCTTAGAACATGTGATATCAAGAATATGTATTAACAGGTGGCGCAGTGTAGGAAATGTCAATTCGTCATTTTCAATTATTTTAAACTCAAAGATAAGCTTAAGTGACTAATTATTTGAATGTTAATAGGAATCATACTCGGAGGGGAATACTCAACCAGAACCTTTTCCATCCCTAACGTTAAAAGAAGTTCATGGCATAACTTTCCTATTCTTACCTTCAAAATTATTTTTGAGGATGCCGAACTTGCAATGCAGCGTAAGATTCTTTAACGTCTGACTGTCTTTGATTTAAAGTTAATTTCTCGTTATCATCACCAATCAGATAAGCAATTCAATTAAATATCTGAGACGCTGACGATTTCAGAACGTAAAGCAATTGTGGCCGTTTATTATCACCGTTTTCAAATTAGTGCGACCCCCTGCGTGTCACCCCCTAAGGAAATCGATTTCCAAAAATTTGTAAACCCGGAATTTTCCTGAATAACTATGTGGGAAAGGATCAATTATTGGCGATTTCCAGAGGAAATTTTCGGTTATAAAGATAGTTTGCTTATAAAAAAGTGTTTATATTACACAAAGTTTTATCATTCACTTATAAGCAAACTATTTGAATAATTTGAAATTTTCCTGAGATTTCCTCTGAAAATCACTAGCAATCGGACCTTTTCTACAAAAATTCCGGGTTTTCCACATTTACGAAAACTGATTTTCTCAGGGGGTGACATGAAGGAGGTCGCATTAATTTGAAAACAGCGATAATATAAATTTATAATTAGCGATATTCGCAATGTTATAAGGTTAGCCATCAATTTGCTGAAATAGAATATATTTGCTTGTAATGATTTGGCATTCATTTATTATATATATCATCAATAAAGTTATTCACAGCGTGATTCTATAAGGATATACAGTATAATAAAAGTTAGTATACATCTTAATGATAGCTCTTCGAAGTGAAGATTATAATATCAACATTTAACTAATATTGTTTTCTCTTAAAGAGGTAATAAAAAAATTCTGCAATACCATATTCACATGAGATCGGATGTGATATTTCACTAATAATATATAAAATCCTTTTGTCTTGGAAAAGTACGTTATTACATTTTTATTATAATTTATTATTTTTTCTTTAATTTATTGCATAGTTGAAATAATTTTTAATACTAACATATATATATGATATCATTTTTATTGAAAACTCGAGTCAAAAAACTTTTTAACAAGAATATGTATAATAAATGATATATTTTGCGCATTGTGCTTGTTAATAATTTAAATATATTTAATTATAAAAGCTTACATTGAAAACAAGATGTCTATTACTTTACAAAAATATAATAAAGCTTTTACTTTGATTTTTTAAACGTGTTGTGTGTTTTACAAGTGATATTAATATTTATTAATTACATTTGCATTTGAGAAAACGAGATAAGCGTGGGAGTAACGGGTCTAGACTACGGAAGTCTGCATTACGATCATCATATAGATGAAGGATAATGTTATCACGAATACGGGAGATGCTAATAAACTCACTTTTTCTTTTCTTCTGAA
Organism: Rhizophagus irregularis; assembly: GCF_026210795.1. Classification (NCBI taxonomy): domain Eukaryota; kingdom Fungi; phylum Glomeromycota; class Glomeromycetes; order Glomerales; family Glomeraceae; genus Rhizophagus; species Rhizophagus irregularis. The sequence continues at coordinate 2,833,016 of NC_089445.1, read as the reverse complement.
TAACACACATAGACATGGAATTCCATTGCCTATTTACTGTGGTGCAACTCCTATAGAGGTTTTTCCTACTAAAAAATGCAAAGATAACCTCAAATATTTCGGTTATTTCTAGGGCATGATACATATTCATTGTTTCAATTAATATACAGATCATTTTTTTTAAAAATTATATACTAGGCAACAATATGATAATGAGTTTTTCTCGGCACATTTAATTGCTAAAAAGATTTATTTATTTATTTCATAGTATCAAAATCAAACAATAATAGGACTGTTAAAAAAAATTCTATTTCAACCTCTAATATATACATTAATAGAAAATCAATAGATAACTGATTATATATGTATTACCAGACTGAAAACTATGTAAATGTGTACCAAAAAATTATCACCAAATTGTGACTGATTTAGGCGAAATTGGAGGAAAATTGCTATTACCACAATGCACAACACCAAGCCTTTTACCCTTGCAGCCAAAATCGTCGAAAAATTGGTAACAGCATCCAGGAGGTGTAGCGACTTTGTAAGCTCCGGGGACGTTTAGTCCATAACAACCAGGATTGCCTCCGGTTGTACTAGCCCACTTGCTGCCAGTAATTTCTAAATAAAAAAATAGCATGATGATTTAATTATGTGAAAGTTATAGAACTGAACAAATTAGCAAGGTTTGTAATAAACTTACGAATGGGGCAACTTTTAGCTTGAACATAAGTTAAGAAAACAATGATTAATAAGAAGATATATTGAAACTTCATTTTTTTTTGTTTTAATAATGTTTTTAATAATAGGATTTCTTGGGTTAAGGGGAAGGGAACGACGATTTATATAAGAAATTTTTAATGGTCTTGTGGGTTATCGAATTTTGAGATTGAATTTCGTGGCTTATCATTAAACTATATGCCATTTTGTTATTGAATTTTGTAGCATTGTATGATTACTTTTTTGCAAACGAATTTCATGGCTTATCATTGAATTATATGCGTGTGGCATTTTGTTATTGAATTTTCGTGGCTTATTATTGAATTATATGCGTGTGGCATTTTGTTATTGAATTTTCGTGGCTTATTATTGAATTATATGCATGAGGCATTTTGTTATTGAATTTTGTAGCATTGTATGATTACTCTTTTGCAAACGAATTTCATGGCTTATCATTGAATTATATGCGTGTGGCATTTTGTTATTGAATTTTCGTGGCTTATTATTGAATTATATGCATGAGGCATTTTGTTATTGAATTTTGTAGCATTGTATGATTACTCTTTTGCAAACGAATTTCATGGCTTATCATTGAATTATATGCGTGTGGCATTTTGTTATTGAATTTTCGTGGCTTATTATTGAATTATATGCATTTTGTTATTGAATTTTATAACATCGTATGATTACTTTTTTGCAATTAAATTTCGTGGCTTATCATTGAATTATATGCATGTGGCATTTTGTTATTGAATTTTGTAGCATAGTATGATTACTTTTTTGCAAACGAATTTCATGGCTTATTATTGAATTATATGCGTGTGGCATTTTGTTATTGAATTTCGTAGCATAGTATGATTACTTTTTTGCAAACGAATTTCATGGCTTATTATTGAATTATATGCATGTGGCATTTTGTCATTGAATTTTGTAGTTAATCGAATAATCACGTGACCTATGTGTTAGTTGAATGATCTTGTGACCGACAATCATGTTACGAATGTTGCAAATGTTACGAATGTTTAACATGTTTAACATATGTAACATATGTAACATATTGCACATATTTAACATGTTTAACATATAACACATAATTAATATGTTTAACATGATTAGCATAGATTTTTTTTATTATAAATATGTGTTCCAAGTCAATGTAAAAAAAGTAGATAATGTGTCTTGAATTAATAAAACCATTCATTAAAAGAATTATCTCATTGTTTATTTAGTGTTTGTTATATTTGTAAAATCGATAATTGCGTCTGAGTGTATTTGCCAGTGAGTGCAATACCGTATTCGCATTTGAGTAAATTTACAATTATTTGTTCGTATCACCTTCGTAAATTGATCGACAGTGATACATCTACTAATATTTTCATATAGTTTATTTCACTACACGTTAATTAATATTTATTTTTCTTATAATTCCTTCTGCTTACCATACACCCATACGCTTATTTTTTATAAGCACACAAGAACTGGCTTAACAATTGGTGCCTTCTGCCAGAATCCCGATTTCCTATTTTTAGTTCCCTTTTATGTTCCAAAACCATTTCAATCGCAACGCTATACACGACGCTATACATAGACAATTAGGGCTAAATAACATAGCCGCTTATCATCGTGATTTATTGTGTAATAATTGTTATCCATCTGAAATTCCCTTAACCCCCACCTTTCAACACTTTTTGGATTGGATTTCTTCTAACTATCCTGTTATAGAATACACCCGATACACTCGACAATATTTTGAAGAGGTTGCTTATTCAATTACTAACGCGGATATTGACAACGCCATACATAATCTATTGTTCAGTATCCAATACACTGACATAGAACCAATAGATTATACACTTTTGCGACAAGACCTTATCAATGCCTACAATCTAACTAATGGATTTCAACAGGACCCTAATGAAGTCCTCTATCAAGTTAGTGAGACTATCACCTCACCAGAACCTGAAGTTTTAAGTGACACCACATCAGAGATTTCTGAGGAAGATATTCCCCATTTGCATATTCCTCTACCCCCCATATACAACACACCGAATAACCCAGCTCCAGTAATCCCACCGGTAATTAATATGGCTCAACCTAACCAGCAGGATTTCCAGCAACTACGAGCCACCATAGCTGCCTTGACCCAAGCATTGCCTAATACTAACAATGCATTGGTTGTAAACACACAAGCAATTAATAACCCTCCACGTAGAGAAGGAAGGGTGGCTGAGTTGCCATACTTCTATGGTGGCAACCAGGATCCGGTTGCATGGTTGGAGGATTTTACTAGATCCTGTAATGCAAATGGTATTGCAAATGTACGAAAATTGGAAGTCGTATCAGCATACCTAAAGGGAGCTGCTTCTACTTGGTGAAATGCCAATCAAGCACTTCCAAATAATAATCCGAATAAGATTGTTACGTGGACTGGCAACAATAATAATACAGATTTTATATTGAATTTCCCTGCCGCCTTCAGAATGCAAACCTTAATCGAAATCTGGACCACAGAATTGGAACAAAGAAGACAGCAGCCCGGTGAAGACGTAAACACATATGCCGCTGCTCTACAAGAATTGTATAGAAGGGTGGAGACTAACGCCTTCGCATATCCAGAAGCTATTAAGGGTATGATATGCCAAGTTACATGATCATATGAAGATCATGGCAAAAATCGTCAAATCTAGATTCGTTACAAGTAAAAAAATTTTTTGACCCACAAAACTTGAACAAAACTTTGCTTTTTGGTTTTTAGAGTTAAGGTCTATCAAATAGTATAGTTTTTGTTACAGTTTATTCATAAAATTAAACCAAAAAGTAAGTTAAAAGTTGTGAGAAACTGCGAATCCTCTAAGGTAAGTTGCGAATCTGCTAAATACCCTATCTTCAAATTATTTAAAACTTTCTGATACTTCGCAAATAGTGCATTTATAGTAGTAAATTTATCAAAAATTTTATTAAGAATTCAATAATTAAATAAAACTTATTATTAATATCATTTAATTTTTTTTAGTGTTCATATATTCTTTATATTACTATTTAGATATAAAATATCAAATATTTTGTGAAGTAATGATTAGAATCTTGTGATTTCATAATGAAATTAAAGAACAAAAGTAAGAGATTCTGCAAGTAAAAGTTATGTATGTTGAAGATATTAAGTTTTCAATATTTGAATAAAATTATTTATTTTCTTTAAATTTATTTACATATATTATTTAGAAATATTAATATTAAGTGATTAAAAAATTTTTTTTATTATTGGAGTGGTTATATATCTTCTTTTTGAATATAAATTTAATAAAATATATTAGGTAGTTAATAAAATATTAATTTTTTTTTGCAATTAACAGAGTTCTTTTGGCATCACGTGATATTAATAAATGATCGACATAGATTTCGCCATATAAAACCCATATATTCATATAAAGGGATGAACCCTACCCTTAAAGCTCGTAAATTTGTAAACAGGTTGTTGCCTGACTTGTACTTCACTGTAAAACCACATAATGATCAAACCTGGAATGCCGCAGTAGACAGAGCAAAGGCCTATGAGTTAACCCATCAAGACCAACATGCGGTAAATGCCTATCTTAATAAATTCGCTTCTGCAGACACTAATACTTAAACGGAAGACCTATACAAAGCCATTCAGGATTTGACTAGACAGGTACAACAGTTGAGTACCAGAACAAAGGAATATAGGGAAGCAATTATCAAAATCCGCAGCAAGTAACGCCGCAGCTGCAATAATCGTTAAATAGAAGAATCGTTTATTACTCTTATGGACAGCCTGGGCACATAGTAAAGAATTGTCCTGATCGAAATAACAATACGACACCAGTTGTGAACAATGGTGAAGAAAAATCTAATCCTCAATCAACTAATGTGGGCAATTCCAATAATAATCAACTCACACAAATACAACAATCGCTAGCCCAATTAATCCCACAAGAAACTGATAAGGATCAATCTTTAAACTAGAAGGCGTACCTCATGAGGGTGAGAGTACAAGTTAACATATAATTCCCTCGAATCTCACATTATTAGAAACTTATCCTGCCACTAGAACTACGAGGAGCAAGACAAGGTTAAATCCTTTAGAAGGAATAGTGAAGAACAAACCGATAGAAGAGGATGAAGCTCAGATACAGGCTACACAGTTTTATTCAAAGAAAAAACAACCTACAAAGATTGCGGAACTCAGAAGGACGGTATTACAAAAAAGTACCACTTATTTGAATTTTTTCATTTTTGTCATCCATTTTTAAATATGAAGGGCAAAGATTATTCGTTCATATGTAAAGTCAAAAACAGTGTTTAAAACCAGCTTTTTTTCACTAAGTAAACTTGTAAAGCAGGCCAAAATACACTTATTTTATAACCTTCATACTTACATTAATCTTAGTTCATAAAAAAATGGTTTATTTATAAAATGCCAGTTACATGATCGAACACGGCTTTAGACGACACCGTTTTGGGAACAGGACGGACATCCCTATATTATCATGATATTGCCGATCATTTTGCCAATCACTCGTCCAATATTATCACAAAAAAATACCGTTGAATTAGTTTTTCACAAATTCTACATAATAATGTATAAAATTTCAATTTTATTTACTTTATTTATTTATTGTTAATAAATTAGTTCTTAAAATAATTCATAAAGATTTTGTCAAATATCAAACATATATCAATTTTACAATAATTGTAAACATTTATTTAATGATAACTTTTGGGTTATTAAAAATTTTTCAGGTTTATTTTAGCCATTGATTCTTGAATACCTAAATAATATACTGTAAAAGTTTTAAGTTTTGCCCGAAGATCTGTGGCTTTGCCCGAAGTTTCAAAGTCAGATTAGCAGATGATTGGCATATATATAGCATATATATTAATTATTGAAAATGTGACGTAAAATCTAACTTTGGAAACACACCTTATTTTTCCACAATACTTTTATATTAAATTATTGATAAATGAAACTATTAAATAAAATAATTTAACATAAATTATCAGAACATTTATTGCTTGAAATAAAGCTTTAAATTTAACATGATATCACTTATACAAGTGATCGACATTATGATATAATGCATGTCCACCCTGTTCGTTTTAGGTGAATTATGATTTTCGGTTGAAATTACATGTTTAAGTGAAATTACGTTAATTTTGGCTGGAATTATATTTTGGATTTCAGATTTTGGATTTTAAAAAATATGTGACCGTATAATTTTAATTTTAAGGAGTAAATAATATCAAAATAATAATAATAATAATTTTTTTTTTTGTAAATAATTATTAAAGATATTATGCTAATTTAATATAAATTTTTTGAAAAAAACTTAATATTTTCCACCCACCCCTAGGGATTTTAGTTCATTATATAATTTTTTCTTTACACGAATACGTATACAAAATACAAAAAAAATACGACACGTCTTATGTCCTAAAAATTAAAATTACACGACATATAAACTATTGTAATTTACTTTTATAATTCATTACTTTTATTTTAAATTTTTATGCCATTAAAATTATGACATTACAGCCTGCATTACGACCTAATTACAGCATTACAACCCAATTACAGCATTACAGCCTAATTACAGTATTACGAAAAGTGTTGTAACTGTAATACTGTATGCTGTAATATTACAGCATCAGCCAATTAATTACGGCTAATATCTTTAGGTTTTGCTAAACCCAGACATTAGTGCTATTATTACAATATCTTTTAAGGTATTGATAATTTTGAAAACAGTTTTGTCAAATTCAAAATAATTGTTGCTAATGCTTCCAATGCCTGTAAATTCGGTATATGTCGACATAATTCCTTGTACTTTTTTGTATTTTGTAATAAATAGGAATCTTCAAATTGACTGTACATTCAAGTGAAAAAAAAAATATATGTCTACTGCAAACCCAACCGCATCCTTTGGCAATTATGTCCAGATAACCTTGTTTGCATTTTTCATATGGCAGTATCCTGCAGTTTCAAATTTGAGAGCCTTCAATGCTTTAGATGCATTTTCTGGACAAAGTAATAAGTGCAGGACTATCTGGCTGCTCCTTTAGAATAAATCCATCTGTATGGATATGTCGTACTTTATCCTTATATGGTTTTAATAACTCTAAAGTTGTCTTACGTCCATGTGCTAATAAAAATGGAGTGATCCTGGGATATTCCCCCTTGAAGGGATTACCTGGGTTTGTGAACTGGAATCGCCACTGGTCAGATCCTACCAGTATAATGGAGTTAAGTGTATGACCTTCCGGAAACTTGACTGGGTCTATTTGATCTGTGGTGAGTGTCTTGTAATTGCGTTTCCTCTGGCCACCCTGGTTCTTTATATTGAAGAGGAAGTGGACATACTCACTGAATATTACAGTCCCAAGGATTCTTGCTTCTCTGTCATATATCAGAGCATTGGGTTTTCTGTCTTGAATTAACTGTATGTTTAACCCAAGTTTCTTTGCACGTTGTAAATTGATGAATGTGTAGATTCCCCTCTTATTCTGTCAGAAGAAAATGTTACTATTTCCACTTACCTTAGCACAGAATAATCCATACAAGGCATAACCTCTGTGGTCAACAAAGTCTGAAAGTGTCTGGAATTTGCCCTGTCTGATTGGAAAGTTTGCATTCGATTGCTGGATATTTGGATATAAACTTGTTACATCATATTGTCTTCCATAGTCTTGCCATTCGTTATTTTCCCAGATTAGTCCTCCCATCATAGCATCACTTATCCACTTTGCTTCGACTGAATCAAGTGGATCATTAGCTGGAACCTTACACTAAAACATTTGAAAAGCTAGAGAGCAGTTCTCTTGTATGACCAGTTATGGTAAGATAAGTCAATTCCTAGATTAAATCTCTTTATAGCCTGTAGGAAAGTATCCCGCTCTTCATGAATCCTTTAATATGTTTTCTCAAGTATTTCATATATTCCAGTTTTACGATTCTTCTTGATAGGGATGAAGGAGTAACTATCAGAGTTCTTACCTTTCTGAAACTGTCCAACTGTAAGAGACTTAACTGTCTTACCATTGTATATTGTTACTACATGATTAACCCCATTTTCATGATAAACAAAGTGAGACTTTGTTTTCTATCTAATTTACTAGGATGGAGTCTTCTGGGATTCAGTGTAAAAGAGTAGTGGCCTTCAGACAGAATGAGGATTGCGCATCTATCAGACTTGCTCTTGGAAATTCGAGTGGAATTCTCTATAATATTAAGTGCAAGACTTCATGCAAGTTGTTCAACCTTATCCATATATGAAACTGGAACTGGAGCATTACGATTGAGACCTAATGCCTTTTTGATATATTCAGGCTTCTTTATAGTCTCGAGTATTTTAAAGAATGTACTATAGATATGCTTCAGGCATCTCTCATATAAATTATGAATCGTTCAAAGTAATCAGGGTCTGCATCATCTGGTAGTCGTACTTCATCATAATGGTCCAATAGTGAAAAGAGGCTCGCCGATTCATTTCCTGATGTTCACCTACCAGGTTTCCAGTTTTCATAAAGAAGCAGGATCTGAAATTTATGAATTGGATACTGGGATTGGAGTCGCTGTCCAAGTTTTGCTATTGCTCCTCTAGAAAATCTTGCGCCTGAATACTGTAATTCTTTGATATCTGGTCTTGTGGGTAAAGCACGTGCAATTTTTGAATAGGCCATTTGGTATAACTATGCATTGTATTCAATTGTAATATAGCTTTTCTTTATAATAAGTGTAGAATAATTTAGGACAAAAAATATAAGATAATTACGGGACACTTATTTTATTAAATGGAGTCAATCATATCACAGGCCTCATTAATATCCAATTTGTCTACAAGTCCATTAGCAGCTTCCCACTGGCATTCCATATCAGTCTTTGGATGCTCTTCTGGGATCTCTCATGCCTTACCCTTATCCTTTCGGTTCATCTTTATAGTTTCATAACCAGAGAGGGTAGGGATAATCTCGGCATCATGATCCTCTTTGTATGTTCTTGTTATATTTGCAAGTTCTTTACGACTGGGTGCTTTAGGTAAATCCCCATTATATTCAATCCAGTTCTTGAAATGGTTTACTACTTCCCTAAGGTAGTACTGGTACTCATCCTCAACATGTGCTGTGGAACATTCTTTTATTTCAAACACAAGTATATTCCAATCATACTCGTCCAATGTGTCTTGGTATTTAACCCATAATTCCTTACCTGTATTATAGAGATCATTGAAGACCTGGTTCTTTGAATTCTTGACCCATGGCTTACAATCCCATCAGCGCCTTTCTTGCCAAGCCCGGTGTGCTTGAGTACCTTCCTTTAGTTCGGGATCCTGGTCAATTTCTGGTTCTATGTCAGGTTCTGGGATAGGTTATTCTTTGGGAACTGGTTCTAGATCAGATTTAGTGACAGATGCAGGAGATTCGAGTTGTTGTTTATGAGTTAGATTCGTGGTTATAGGATTTGAGTCAGATAGCAAGTCATCTAAGATGTCGTAGACTCGTAGTCATCATCAGCTTCAAGTGCAGGTTCCTCAGCAGGCGGCTCATTTTCTTGGTCAGATTTCTCATTAGATAGATAACAGTCTAAGAAACTGTCTATAATTTCATCAGTGTCTGACTCTATGGGAGCTGGAGATTCCTCAGGAATAGGGTCCTCATTGATGATAGGTGCGGGTTTTACCTTTAAGCAATCGGGCTTGAGTGGTACTGGTGGAAGAGCCTTTTTGGCAACTGATTACTCTTTGATAACAGATGCGGGTTTTTTCTCAGCAGGTTTCTCCTATACTTGTGACTTATTAGCTGGATTATATATATTTACCAAGAACTTCTCCAAGGCATTTGGATCAGATGCAAGCTTTTCAGAAGTATCTATATCAATTCCTTCTATATCGATTTTATCTGTTTCATCATCAGTAAGTTTTTTAGTATTAGGATCCTTAGAGATTCCTAAAATTATTAAAGAATCCTTAAAGATTTTTAAATTTATAAAATCTTTAAAGATTCTTTAATAATTTTTAAAGATCTTTAGGGATTCTATAAAATAATAGATTCCTTAAGGATTTTTAAATGTTTTATCTTTAAGGATTTTTAGAAATATTATTTATAAGAATTCTTAAGGATTTTTAAAAAACTTTTATTAAATAAATCTTTAATTACTAATTATTAATTTTAAATAATATTATATATTTTACTTATAGAGTTATAGTAATTAATAAAGTAATATTTATTAAAAGTAGAATTTATTTACAAAAAATTCATTTTGATAATTAAAACGTTTTACTATATGTACTAATCCTACAATTGAATTAAAGGGAACTACATCATAACTATTTACAAATTTTAAGTGTGGACACTCATACTTTTTAGGATATCGTTTAGAATAATAATCATACCAATGTATTAGTGCAATTGGTAAAGTTGAAGAAGATAATATAATTTCAGCTAACATTAAAATCTAAATTTATAATAATTATAATGACAAATATCATAGTAATTAGTAAACTTCAGTTAAAAGTAAAAATATAAAATTAAAAAAATATAAATTTTAATATAACTTACTTTTCCATAACATATTCCATTGTCTGTTAAATAATCAGCATCATCCATTGCAATTGCAATATCACTAAATTTAGGTCGTCCATAAAATCTACTAGTTGCATATACTATTTCGCCATTTGTTAATATTCCAGATGCATAAATTTTTAAGTTAATATTATCATTTTCTAAAATATTTGATTTTTCATCTAAAAATGCATCTAGACAATAAATTAAAATTAAATTTTGTATTCCTTCAATACATAAACTATCTATATCTTTTTCATGCTTTAATTTTTGTTCAAGATTATCCAATTCACTAATAGATAGTTTTCATAATAAAGATCACATACAATCTAACTTTAACATAGTTGGTTTTTTTAATTCATTAGTTATAATTATTTGCCGACGAATCTAAATATAAAAACCATTTTATTTTTTGACATTAAAAACAATAAATAAAAATATATAAAATAATTATTATAACTTACAGTTTTAATGATTTGATCAAGAACATTTTTTTTATTAGATATTCTATATGGGTTTTTAACCCAATTCTTATGTAATGTTTTATAAGTCTCAGTCGTTAGTCCATTAATTGCACCATAACGTTTAATAGTTTGAATAGTATGATATCGCCATATGTGAAATTTTGGTAGGCGAAGTTCACTTCGTGAAAATGTCTTAAATAATTTGACAAAATTATCTGACCATCTAATAATTTCTTGCTATATCAATATAAGAGAAACTGAGATTAAATAAATTAAATAAATTAAATTACAACTTAATGATAATTAAAGAATTACCTTAAACTCATTTAATTCATCTTCATTAAATTTTTCTTTTCTAAATGTTAGGCTGCTCCAAGCCAATTCTTTGTTTAACATAACATAGGGGCCCCAATCTAAGGGGGGGGAAGACAAAAAATAATACATAAAATACAATACATGACCAAAATTACCATTAATATTGGCCAAAATTTTGACCAAAAGAGTGAGCAAAAATTTTGGATGATAATTCCGGCCAAGACTTAAAGATTTGTATAATTCCGGCCTAAATTACATGTATTTTTTTTACATAAAAAATCCAAAAACAGGGGGAGGGGGTTATGTTAAACGAAAAATTGAATTGGTGCGGTCTTATGTACATTTTAACAAATTTTATAAAACATTGAATTAATTTTTTACAATCAACGAACTCATGTAACGTATTTTCTGTATCATTTCGATGTCTAATTATATCATTATTTGTATAAAGCTCATCTAGTACAAATATAATTATTTTCATAACATCACGCATTTCTACTCCAGTAAATTTTGCCACTATTTTGCCCCTTGTTGATATCCATTATGCAATATTCTTAATTCACTAAATGGCGTAATAGTGGCTAACTGAACATCCATTTTGGTAATAATTTGATTACCAGATTAATACATAATCATTTCTCTTGTAAAGTCAAGCATATATGGAAATAAACCAATTTCTTGCAGATGCATACGGTCTAATGCCACTACATCATAAATATTCATCATTCTAAAGTAAATAAATTATATTAATTTAGATAGGATTATTTTTTAAATCAAATATAAATTAATTATTTAATATTTTACCTAAATTTCCAGAAAAAGTTTTCATATTCATGAATGGAATATTTTGCGGCATCATGTGATAAAACAACTGCACTCATATTTTCATGGGTTCGTAAAATGATAGAATTTACATTAACATGCATATTATTTAATTAGTCTCCCAGTATAAGACATTTGTAGCAAGGACATGTTGTACAATATGATTTGTAAGTACAGCAAATACTTTGTGCCTCTAACATATCAGCTAATATAGTAGATATATGTAGAATAAAATGTTCTACTTTTCCATTTATTGCCAAGTAGATGCCTTCTTTCCGAAGAAGTGGATTTAGCAAATATTTCAGAGCACATTGTTTCAAATTTTGCTTGTATTGTTTAAATTTCTTAGATTCTCGAAGTTTACCATCTCTAGTATTCAATTGTGGTAAAAAGCAAACAAAAACCTTTGCATCAGGCAAATTCTGGCACCAATTAGAAATATTAGCAAGCGTTAAAAATACTGGGTATTCAGAATGTCGCCCATATGTATCAAGTGTAGTACTGTAGTGCCATAATTCCAGAATTAACTTTAATTTAAATAATGGAGTATTTTGGAATTATAGGGATCGTCTATATTTTGTGTAATATTAATAGTCTGAAGTAATTTGGATCGGAAATGAAGATCATCCTAATAGTAATAATGATGTAATAAGTTACAATTAATTTATTATTATTTACGTTGATCAAAAAATCAACATGTAAATTATTATATAAACCCCAACTTTTTAACTTAGTATTAGTAGTGCTCTACATGAGCCGGCTCGAGCCGAGCTACAGTCTGGCTTGGCTCGGCTTGAAGATCTGCACCAAGCCAAGCCTGAAATGAGCTGAGCCACAAAAAATCTTGGCTGGGAGCTCAGTTCGGTAAACTGACCGTAAAAATCCTGGCTTGAGCAAGCTGGGCTCGAGCTGGCTTGAGCTTTATCATAAAAACGTTTTCGCAATGTTTTTACTTTAATTTATATAAAACGCCGAAACTATTTGTTTCAGCATTTTTCCTTTTGATTTTACATGTAAAAACGCTGAAACTGATAGTTTCAGCGTTTTTTTTTCGATTTTACATGTAAAAACGCTGGAATAATTAGTTCTAGCGTATTTCCTTTTGGTTTTACATGTAAAAACGCCGAAACTGATAGTTTCGGCATTTTTTTTTGATTTTACATGTAAAAACGCCGAAACTGATAGTTTTGGCATTTTTTTGATTTTACATGTAAAAGTGCCGGAATAATTGGTTCTGGCGTATTTCCTTTTGGTTTTACATGTAAAAATGCCGAAACTGATAGTTTTGGCGTTTTTTTCGATTTTACATGTAAAAACGCCAGAATAATTAGTTCCGGCGTATTTCTTTTTGGTTTTATATATTAAAATGCCGAAACTGATAGTTTCAGTGTATTTCTTTTAATTTTACATGTAAAAACGCCGAAACAGATAGTTTCGGCATTTTTTTTTCGATTGTACATGTAAAAATGCTGGAATAATTAGTTCTGGCATTTTTCTTTTTGATTTTACATGTAAAACCGCCGAAACTATTAGTTTCGGCATTTTTTTTCAATTTTATATGTAAAACCGCCAGAATCATTAGTTCCAGCATTTTTTTTGATTTTACATGTAAAAACGTCAGAATTATCAGTTTTAGCGGTTTTTTTTTGATTTTACATGTAAAAATGCCGGAATTATCAGTTTCGGCGGTTTTTTTTTGATTTTACATGTAAAACGCCGAAACTATTAGTTCTGGCATTTTTTTTCAATTTTACATATAAAAACGCCGGAATCATTAGTTCTGGCATTTTTTTTTCAATTTTACATGTAAAAATGCTGAAACTATTAGTTCCGGCGTTTTTTTTTCAATTTTACATGTAAAAACGCCGGAATCATTAGTTCCGGCGTTTTTTTTTTCAATTTTACATGTAAAAACTTAAATAAACGTTTTTGCAATGTTCTTTAATAAACAATGAAAAAAAGTTGTGAAAACGTTTCATTTATGCATGCATTATTATATAAAAATGTTTTGCAACGTTTTTTGTATAATAGCTCGTTTGGCTCGTGAGTCAGCTCGAGCTTTTTGAGCCAAGTCTGTTACAGGCTCGAGCTTTTTAAGTTGAGCCTAATAACTAGTTCGAGCTCTTTCAAGCTGGCTCGTGAGCCACCAAGCCAATTTAATCATGGCTTGGCTTGGCTCAGCTTAAAAAGCTTGAGCCAGCTCATGAGCCAGCTTGGCTCGTGTAGAGCACTAAGTATTAGCAGTTCCTTTTCTTGGGAAATTCCTTTCCGTTTCTTTTTAGTTCTTTTTTTCGTTTCTTTTAGTTCCTTTCAGATTCTTTTAATCTCTTTTAATTCTTTTAATAAAAACTATCATTTTAATTATTATAATTATTTTATAATGTTCTGACGGAATTTTATGATTATATTATTTTATATTTAATAAATAACTGTGTTATAATAACATATTCTTACATAATAAAGAATAAACTTTTTATTAAATTACAAATTTTATGACTTTATGAGAGAGACGAAATTCTTGTGGCGACAGAGTGGCAGAAGCTGTCATTACAAATAGTGCATGCTCTGAGAATCACCTTCTATTGTCTACATACAATAGAAAAACTTGTTGAATAATACCTAATAAATAGCCTTTTACTATCGGCATATAGTAAATACCCTCTTGGAAGGAATGGAAATTTATTAGAACCAAGGAGAAAACCCAAATAGCGGTCCTAGGAATTATTTGACAGTAAAAAGAAGAAAGAAGAAAAGAACTCACTCCAACCCTTTACAGAGTATTACCTGGACTTAAATTTTTAGACATGTCTTCATACATGTATTAACGACTAGGAATCTAAGCAACCACGAATGAAGCGTTATATCCGACAAGGCCTCTGTATCGCATGGTTAAGTATTGTTACCTATGTTAATAATTTAGATTTTATTCTTGCAGGTATAACTCTTCAGATAGGAATGGGAATAATTAGACTCTGACGAGAGTGTAACTTCTCCTTACTGAAAGCATCCTGGAGATGCGTAACTGAACCTACAAGAATGGGTAAATAGATTAAATTATGAGTAAGTATGAGTTGGAATACGTTAAATGGATAGAGAAATAAAGAGTTATTTCGTAAAAACCTAAATTTAATAAAGAGAGTGATAAAATCCAATTTTTAAGCCCCAAAATTGTGTATTAAACGAAAGTAAAAATCCCAATTTAAAATCCCTATATTAAATCCAATGTTGACTGATGATTAAAGACCAATTCTAAAGCACAAAATGATGTATTAAAATCCCAAAAGAATGGTAAAATCCATATAAAGATCCCAATTTATGAGTTGAAAACCCACTTCTAAGCACAATAAAATATAAATAAAACCCAAGCTTTAAGCCCAAATTCGTAGATAAAGCCCACCTTTGAAACCCAAAGAAACTGAGATATAAAACCCACCTTTAAAGAAAGAAATGATGGCGGGAGCTATCTAAAAATTTTAGTAAGATACCCGATAAAATATCCGAATTGTCTATAAAAGGAATGCCAAAATTACCAACTGAAAGATCATTCAAATGATTGAAGAAATACTCTTATTAACAAAAATAATAATATCAAGATACTCATTTGCAGTATATATCATCCTTATTTGTGAGATATTGAAAATAATTTTTGATAAAATTTATTATCGTTATAATTTGAGATAAAATGATAACAATTAGAAACTACCATAATCAAGTTATACTTAAAGATGAAGATAGAGATATGATTAAAGCTCAACGAAACTACCTCACCAAGATGTATGGAATGACAATGGAGGATATAAAAATATTAGGTAAAATGGCTGATAGAATCAGAGAAAGATGGTTAAAATTACAAGAAAAGCCCAAACCTTTAAGTCGGATAGAACAATTTAAAGAAAGATGTATGGAAAATGAAATTCAAACTTATGAATTAAGTCTTGGAAAAATCGATAAAAGAATTAGAGAATTTAATGAAGAGATATCTTATAAAATCATACAATGTAATACCCAATTAGAATATGATGAAATCGACTTAGATAGTGATTATGAGGATAGTGAAGATGAAACCCCAACTGAATCAGAGAATGATAGTAACGAAAATTTAAGTGATAATGACTTTGAAAGAGAAGAGAGAGCAATGTCACCAATACCATACCCATGTTGTAATAAAATACATTGCATATGCTATAATCAAATTGAAATTGATAAAGAGTATGAAGAATATTGTTTAAATCAGACTGAACAAATGTTTGAAAATCACTAAAAAGCTATAAATACCATAAAAACCCCAACTTAATATAATGAATTGAATATAACCCCAATTTAACAAATTAAATTATGGATATCAAACAACAAAAAGAATTTTTAGTAAAAGCATATCACGAATGTCTATATCAAGAAAAATCATTACGTAGGCCCATATTTTATTACAAGGACAAAATAATTGAAATTAGGAGAAAACTTGAACCAACTGAAGAAGATTTTGAGAAAGAAATAAGATTAGAAAGAGATTTAAGAAAATATGAAAGAAAAATTAGAAGAGATTACGAGACTCTAATGGACATAAAAGAGAGTATAATTAAAAGAATAATTAATATAAAAACAGAGTTAAAAACCAAAAAGAAATATCAAAATAATTTAAAAGTATAAATATATCATAAACCCCAACTCTGAAAATTTTATAAAAAATAAGATGTCAGATATATATGATCATTGGTTACAACATAGGACATTGCATAATACATAAAAACATACTTCACGTGTGGAAAACCCAGTTTTAAACTTTGCGTGTAGAAGATGTTATTCAATAGCAATAATACAGGAGAATATAATAAAAGAATTTTTAAAATTCTGGGAAATTTTATGTGGAATAGAGACCCAAATTTACGAAGATAGTTATACATCTAAACAATAATTTCTTTTGGAGAAATAATAGAGAGTAATAAAGATAAGATTACAAGAGAAGCAACAAATCTTATATGGTCAATTAGTTATAGAGGAAAACCCCACTATAAGCTAGAAGGTTTAATTTACATTATATGGGAAATTAAACAAAATTGTTATAATTATAATGAAGAAGGAAGTATTTATTTCGTAGATAATAAAGCCCAACTCTATGAAACTTTACAGGAAATATGTGAACTACAAAAATATGGTTATATAATAGATGATAGAGAATTAAATCATAGATTTACAGAATTTTGGAATTGGATAACTTTAGAAACTACAGCATATGATTTATTCAATCAAGTTGAGACATTAAGAATATTTAGAGATATATTATATTTAGGAGAGAAAATTAGAGTAAATAGGAATAAAATTAGAGAATTACAAAAGAGCATAAAATTTCACAAAAAGGACACTTATTATCACCAACCATGGAAGAGTGATTACCTCACAAATGCTATAGAAACCCAATTACTAACAACTAATGGATTTAAAGGAGAAATTGTGATAGAAAACCCAAATTTGAAAGAAGAAAATGACGAATATAATATAATAATTGAAATATTACAAGAAAGAGGAATACAAATAGAGAAAGAAGACTTGATGAGAATAATATTCACATTAGGATACAACCCAGCACAAATATATTTAAAAGGGTTTATAGAGACTTATATTGAAAATGAAGGAGAAAGTAATGACGTGTTAAAAACAATATTGGATAGATGGATAAGTGAACACCAAATTGAGGAGTCACATGATGAATTTTCATCTGATGAAGATGAAAATGTTATAAAAACCTCACTAAATCCCTCAAGTTCTGAAGAATCAGAAAATTCAAGTAATAATACAACAGAAAATAATAGTACACATAATACAAGAACAAATACCCCAACTTCAGGAAATTCAACTAGAAGTAATAGTCCACCACTAATAATGGCAGCTACTAGGAATGAAATAAGAGAAAATATTAGAACTGTAATGAACACCCTCTTACTAGGGATAGATCCAGGAGTAGCCTTGAATACAGCCCCAGCTAATACAATTAATGCCACTTTGACAAACATGATAAACCCCATCCACAGAGCTGCTAAAATAGCAGAATTACCACTCTTTTATGGAGGAGATCAAGATGCTAATGATTGGATCAGAGATTTCAATAATGTATATGCAGGAAACGGGTATGTTGATGATCAAGCAGCAAAATTAGTAAGAGCAAAACCATGTTTAAGAGAAGAAGCAGCAGACTGGTTAGAAGGAACAGTTGCTTTAAGAAATCTAGCTGGTTTTGATAATGCAAACGATAATACTAGTTTAGCATATGAAATGAAAAGTAAATATGCCAGTCCTGTCAGACAACAACAATGGACAAGGGAGTTACAATCTATTAAACAAAAAGATGGAGAGAAAGTGAGAGAATATGCGGCAAGATTTAGTAAATTATTAAAAAGAGTAGCACCAGAAGCTGGTGATTTACATGAAAGATTTAGAGTAAATTATTTTATACAAAGGTTAAATCCTATAGTCGCTGGAAGGACATTTGAAGGGAATCCAGATACTTTAGTTAATGCAATTACTAGAGCAAAAAGTATAGAAGCAGGTAATAATTTGATGTTACAAGAAATGGGAATTCCCAATTTAAATATAAATGAAAGCTCAACAAGTAAAACCCCAACTGTTATAGCTAATAATAATAATATTACAAATGAAGTAGATAACTTGGCTAAACAATTGGAAGAATTAAAAATTGCTAAATTAGAGAAAGAAATATTAAGTATTAAAAATGAGATGAATAATAATAATAACACTCAAAAACCCAATTTAGACCACCAAGACGTCAAACGAATAGGCCCCAATTTCAACAAAGACCACCAATAGATTGGAGTAGAGTTAACTGCTATAATTGTGGTAAATTAGGACATACTGCCAGATTTTGTAGAGAAAATACTCGACAATATAATGTGATTGATATGAAAGATGATAATCAAGACTATCATTATGACGATGAAACAGGATTATACTATTACTTTGATTATGATTATCAACAATATTTTTATCTTGATAAAGAATCCCAAAATGAGTTATATTATCAAGATAATGAATATTACCCAGCAGAAAGGACAACTAGGAGTCAAGTAAGAAACAACCCATTAGTAGGTAAGGTTGCTTGCCGAAACCTAGGGGTTTAGGCAAGATGGCGTTTCGCCAAAAAGCAAAATTCTGCCGAAACTATATTAAAGTTATATTAAAAAACTGGCAAAACTTTGGAGAAAGGCGAAACTGCCGAAACTTATTATAAATGCCGAAACTGCTGAAACTCTGCCGAAACTATAATAAATCTATAGTAAAATTTTGATGAAACTAATCGTAGGATTTTGAAGAGGTTTAGACAAGCAACCTTATTAGTAGGTAATAAAACATTACCTAATAGAGATCCAATTATTAAAAGACAACCAGTAAACAATGATATAGAGATGACTGAGAGAGTTAGAAGACCATATGTTAGAAAAGGGGAAGGAAAATTTCAAATTAAACCTAGTAGATTCGAAACTGATGCACAAGATTATGATATAGTAAGCGATTTGGAAAATATAAAACCCAATATTAATTTTGCACAATTAGTAGCAGCAGCACCTAAATATAGTATGGAAGTTAAGAAAGCATTTCAAAGACAAAGAGTACCTAAAACACCAAATCAACAATGACTACACTTGGACGAAAAAGAATTAAAATATTATGATAAAAATAAAGAAGTAACAATAACTATGAAACCCCCAATTTTTATAAATGGAATCGAAATTAAGGCCATAGTAAATACTGGAGCAGCTACATGTGCCATATCAAAAGGATTATTAATAGAAACAGGAAACGAAATTGAAAGATCAAGTAATGTAAGATGTATAATGGCAAATGGATCTAAAATAGCATCATTAGGAAAATCAACCATAGAAATTGAAATTGATGAAATAATAACAGAAATTGAAGTTGAAGTAATTAATTCACAAGACAGAATGTTAATAATTGGCAATGATTTTATGAGTGATTGGAAAGCTAATATAGACTTTGAAACCCATACCTTAACATTAAATGATCGAGGACATGAAATATACATACCGATTGAATATATCAAAAGTAATAGAGTTAAATTTGAAACCCCAATTCAAGATGAATACACTGATGATGAAGAAGACCCCACATACGAAGATAATGAAGAAATTGAAACTTTTAGAGTTGAAGATTTAGAAGAAGAGTACATCAGCAAAGATGAAGAAGAAGTAAAATAATGAGTCTTGGCCCAGAAAAGGGAGAGACAGAAAAGATGCTAGAAAAGTTAAAATTACGAAATTTAAATAAAAACCAAGAGAGAATAACAAAAGAACTAGTAATAGAATATATGGATATCATGGAATATGATAAGGAAAAACCCAATTTAGTACCAAATGTTAAACATCGTATAATAATAAATGAAGGTCAAACCCCAATTTTACAAAAAGGTTATAGAAAAACTTTGGAGAAAAAGAAATTCATAAAGAAAGAAATAGAGAAAATATTGAGAGTAGGAAGGATTAGACCATCATATAGTCCTTGGGCATCCCCAGTAACATTAGCAAATAAGAAAAGTGGTACCTATAGATTTTGTATTGATTACAGAGCACTTAACAAAGTTACTAAAACAGACACATATCTTTTACCGAGAATTGATGAATTACTAGAACGATATGAAACATCAAAATGGTTCACAAGTATGGATTTAGCAGCAGGATTTCATCAAGTAGAAATGAACGAAGATGATAAAGAAAAAACAGCTTTTGTATGTTCATTAGGATTATTTGAATTTAATGTTATGCCATTTGGACTTAAAAATGCCCCAGCTACCTTTCAAAGGTTAATGAATAATGTTTTATACGATTTTATTGGAGATTTTGTTGAAGTTTACATTGATGACATAATGATACACTCTAAAAATTTTGAAGATCATATCATACATGTGACTAAAGTATTACAAAAATTAAGAGAACATAATTTAGTTGTAAAGTTAAAGAAGAGTAGATTCTGTGAACAACAAATTGAATTTTTAGGTCATGAAATTGGTAAAGAAGGAATAAAACCCAATTCTAAGAAAGTAGAAACAATTAGTAAAATAAAAGAACCCCAAACTTTAACAGAATTACGATCATTCTTAGGATTATGTTCATATTATAGGAGATTTATTAAAGATTTCTCCAAGAGAACTAAACCATTATATAAATTATTAGAGAAAGATGTCCCATATGAATGGACAAATGAACAACAAGATACCTTTGAATGGTTAAAACAATGTCTAACTGAAAGCCCAATTTTGTCACATCCAAATTTTGAAAAAGAATTTATTTTGATAACAGATGCATCAGCAGATGGATTAGGCGCTATATTGGCTCAGAAAAATGATAAAGATAAGGAAGTTGTGATAGTATATGCCAGCAGAAGCACCAATAAAACTGAAAGAAATTATTCAATAACAGATTTAGAATGCTTGGCAATCGTATATGGAGTTGAATATTTCCATAAATTTCTGATAAATAAAAGATTTAAGATAATCACAGATCATGCAGCCCTTAAAAGTTTAGTAAATGAAAAGATTCCAAAAGGAAGGCGCGCAAGATGGATAATGAAATTACAACAATATGATTTCTGGTAATGCTGACGCACTTTCAAGGTTAAAATATAAACAATAATTAAGATTAATTAATTCAGTGTAATGTACAAATTAAAAGCCCAAATCTTGTTGAATAATTAAGGAAATAAAATTAGTAATGAAACACTTCTTGGCGTAAAAGATTCCTAGAATTTCTAGATGGAAAATCAGAAATTAGATTAAAACAATCGAAACCCAAATTTTAATATTATTCTAATAATATAAACAAATTATCATGAGGAGAATTTGTTTGTTTAAAGATGTAAACAATAATTTAAAAGATACGCCAAGATCATCTAAAAGATGCACCAGTAAAATTAATGATGATCATTCAACTGCGGGAAGGAAAATTATTATAAAAAGACAACATTCAGAACGATAAAAAGAAATTATACAAATCATAGTTTTAATAATAAACTAATAATTGTTCAAAGAAACTAAAAACCCAAAATCTAAAAATCAAAATTTAAGATCCAAATTCAAAATGAACTCAACAGTTGAACAACTAAAGGAAGTTCTTAACATGCCCAATCCTCAGAATTTTAGGATCAAGACTGATTTAGGTCAAAGGTGTAAAAGATGTGCAGGAAGATGTCAAAACAACCATTATAGCCTGGATAGAGAGTATGGAGAACTAAAGGTTGTGATAAGCAACATGCAAAAGCATAAAGAGCCTATGGAATGCTTTAAACATTCAACAGTAACCTATCACCCATCACATAATTGTAATAAAGCTAAATGTGAAAGATGTGGATCTTGGGGACATAGTAAGGAGGTATGCAATGATAAGTTATACTATTGGAATAGGTTATACCTATGCAAATGTGATGGAAGGAGATGTAAAAGACGAAGATCAGAAACCCAATTTAAAGGAGGCAATCATTGTTGCACTTGCCAGAAACCTGTAGTATTCTATGAGGCATACAGTAATTATAAAATAGGAAAATTAAGATGCAATGAATGTCACGAGAATAGTGTTAATAACAAAAGACCACCTACACCAGATACTGACAAATGTAACAAAAAGCCCAAATTTAATATATCAGAACCTAAAGACCCAATGCAAGATATGGAGTTAGACCCACCAAAGCCCCAAAATAAGGGAAAAGGGAAACAAAAATACACTGAAATCAAATGTACAAATTGTAACAGAAAGGAAAGCCCCATCAATTGTATCAATAATTTAGGTATTTGTGACAAATGTGACGAGAAAAGAGAAAGATTAAAATGAACAGGAAGCACCTCCTGTATAAAGACTTGTATAGTTTGCCGACTACAAACCGATGACTTCGAGTCAAGATCATCAATAGCTATAGTATGTGGAGAGGAATGTAATGGAGTGTTAACTATTATGAATATGATTAACAAGGATAAATCAGGAAAACCCCAATCCCAATTAATTCAAGAGAAATTACAAATCTGGATATATAAATTTGGATATGATCCAGAAGATGAAGATGATAAGAGTGAACAACAGGATAAAATCAATAAAATGTCAGGAAAAATCCAAAAATACCTTAATAAAGAGTTCAAGGGAAGGATATTTTCTGAATATCCAAAAGAAAAGATTGAAAAAGCTTTGGATGTTATAGTACCACCAGAGATAACAGATATGATATCTGAACATATAGAAAATAAAGAATTAACCCAAGTTATACCTATTAGAACCTTTAATGATACTATTGAATAGACTAAAGAGATCAGACAACCATGGGAATTGAATGGAGAATTCATATGGCCAGAAGAAGAATTATTAGAAAACCCCATTCCTATAATGGATATAATTCAAGAAGTAAATCCCACCGATAACAGAATAATTGAACTTCAAAACCATATTGCAAAACTAGAAAATGAAATTGCAATAAAGGACCAAATGAATGAAGGATTAAGGAATCAATTAGAGGAAACCCAATATCAACTTAACGAAACAGCGAGAATGTGCAATGAAAATGCAAATATGGTGATGAACGCTCAAGAGTGGATGAAATATTTCAAAAATAAATATGACAGAAGAAATAAACGGGTAAATGTATTAAAAAAAGAGAGGTAATATTTTGTTAACAAAATGTCAACAAAAATAATGATTTGAAAGAGAGGATAGAGGAATTAGAGCAAGAAATAAATTTTGGAAACGTGCTATTTAATCAAATAATAGATCTTAATATAACAATTAGTTCAGACATAGATGTAGATCCTTTCATGGAAAACATGGAACTCTTAAGATATTAATTAAAATTTTATAAATAAAGCCCAATTTTTATAAAACCCAAACTCAAATTTTCAAAATGAAACAAAAATATGTAAAAATAAAAGATGAATGGCATTTTATTTCATATACTAAAAACCCAAATTTTGAGTCAAATATTTTACAGATAATGAAGCGATGTTACTCAAGTTAGGAGGAAGGACCAAAGAAATTTTGTTAAAACGAAATAATAGAAAAACCCAACCCATTTTAATAATAATCGATGGAGTAGATGGCGTAGGAAAAACTACTATAGTAGAAAATATAATTAGGAAAATTGAAGCCCAAAATCTTAAAATCATTTTTAACACTTTCAAAAGAAGGAGAGGTGATAATAAATTATTTGAGACCCCAACCATTAAATATGAATGGATGTTTCGAAAAGAAGTAGTTGAACAAATTAATAAGAGATTAGTAACATATACTGACGAAGATATAATTATAGTGAATAAATCCCCATACTGCAAATATTTTTATCAAAAGACAAGTAGTTTTGATAGAGGAACAATAAGACCTTTTGGAAATTTTAAAATGGAACAAGAAATTTTCAAATACAAAGATATAATTGATAATGCAACAGTTATATTTTTAGAAAATGACGTATGTTGGAAAAATTACATAGAAAGAGAAACTAAAAAGAGTAATGGAGGACATAAAGCGTCATATAACACAGGTTGAAAAGTGAAAAATCAGGCATCAATCAGGCACCAATTAGTCACCAATCAGTCACCAATCAGCTACCTGATTGGTGACCGATTGGTGCCTGATTTTTCACTTTTCGACCTGTGTAATACACTCAAAGAAAACGAATATATGGAAATGGTTAAGATGTTCAAACAAAATCAAACAATATATGACAACAAAAAGAAATATAAAGCAGTAAAAATCCAGAACGATAACAAAAGTTGGAAAATTGTCTATAATGAAATTTTAAAAATAATAAAAAATGGAAACTAACGAATATAATAAAATTGTTAAAAATATTTATGAAAACCCCAAATTCGAATTAAAAGAAGCCCAACTCTATAGAATAAAGGGAGGTAAATTACTTAAAGTAATACAAAAATATAAAATTGAAGGACTATTATATATGATGCACGATTATGAATTATCAGCACATTTTGGAATAAAAGCAATACAAGATAAAATACGAGAAAGATATTGGTGGAATAAAATGATGAAAGATATAGAAAATTATGTTAGATCATGCGATAGATGTCAAAGAAGAAATAAACCCCAAGGGAAGAATGAATTAAGCCCAATCAGCATTAAAACCCCATTTTATCAGATAGGAATTGATTTTGTAGGACCATTACCTGCTACTAAAAAGAGAAATCGATATATAATTGTAGCAATGGATTATTTTACCAAATGGCCAGAAGCAAGAGCGACTAAAAGAGATACAGCTGAGGAAGTAGTTAAATTTCTTTACAAAGATATTATATGTAGACATGGTTGTCCACGAAAAATAATTAGTGATAGAGGCAAATATTTCGACAATAAGATGGTAGAATTATTAACTAAAAAGTTTGAAATAAAACATAATTTATCAATGAGTTATCATCCCCAAACTAATGGATTAGTAGAAAGATTCAATAAGACACTATGCGAATCATTAGTTAAGCTACAAGAAGATAAACAATGGGATGATAAAATACCATCAGTATTATTTGCATATAGAAATAAAACCCACTCTTCAACAAAAACCAAACCATTTTATTTAGTATATGGACGAGAAGCTAATTTCATTAAAGAAGAAACCCAAATCACAGAGAGACTAAATGAGATTATAGAAGAACTACCTTTTCAAAGAAATATAGCAAAAGAAGAAATTTTAAGATCTCAGGTGAAACAGAAAGAATATCACGATAGCAGAAGTAAAAGGAAAAAAGAATTTAAAATAGGAGACGAAGTATTAAGATATAACGCAGCACAACAAAATTCTAAATCAAATAAATTAGACGATAAATGGTCAGGATCATACTTAATACATGAAATACTATTAAATGGATCTTATAAATTAAAAGAGTTAAATGGAAAAATATTGAGAAACCCTACAAATGGAGAATTATTGAAGAGATATTTCACAAGAGAACTTAGATAAATATCTTAATTAATTTACAAAATAAAAAGTAAAAGCACAATTATTAAAGTAAAATATAAAATTTTATTGAAATTTTTTAAAAAAAAAAAAAACCCCAAGAAGAAAAAGAAGAGAATTATAATAGCTTCTTTAAAGCGAGGTTTTCTTCTAAAAAAAAAAAAAAATTTTAGTTACTAAATAATAATTTTTAGGAATTTAATCTTAAATATTAAAATAGATAATATACCTTTGAGACTGAGGAGCAGCCGACCAAGATTTTGATTAGAAGAACAAAGTTCTGAAATGGTATTCTTGAAATCATCTTGCTCTTGTTCAAGAGCATTAACCTTCTCCTCCATCTCCTCAACTTGATCTTGTAACTTCCAACCAGAAGTCAAATATTGAACATTCTTTTCGAAGAGAGATTCGTTTCGCTCTTTCATTTTATCCAATTTTCGTTGGAGAGATTCTGTTTGTTCTGTTAGAAGGAAAGGAAAAAGAGAAGAAGAAATTTATACCATCAATTAGTTAAAAACTAAGTGAATAAAGTCAATAGTACAAAGGAGTTCTACAGGAGAGTGCATTCAAGACTAGCCCTAGAAGTATAGAAACCCCGTCTACAGGTCAAAAGATCAACCATTCAAGAACCGGAACTTAAGTTTAAAAACCCCGTCTACAGTTAAATCCCATTCAAGAGACATCCTAAGGACCTTGCGTATGATACCCACTGAGATCCCCCAATTCCCTCTGTCATCAATTTACAGAGTTGCCACATCGAACGGGCATTCTCATGGTCGAACGAACAGATAATCGAACGAACGAACAAATAAACGAACAGCATAATTATCAAACAACATAATCAACGAACAACATACAACAACATTCTTGGTTCACGACATAAATAGCGTTAGTAATATAAAACGTCGAACGATATAAAATAAATTTAACTTCTCTAAATTTTCCCCAAATTATATCCACTTTTACCTTTAATTTCAAACTTTGATAGCTCTCGCTACGAATTATTACTTTCCAAAAGTGTATATTTAATTCATCTTAAAATTTTCATTTTATTCAATTAAAATTAATTAAGCGAACATTAATTAAAGTTTAGGGCGAACCTATTACCTTTAATTAATATTAAACTTCACTAACAAATAATTAAATGAAACTTATATTTTTATTGAGTTCTGTAGATGAGAACTATTGAATTACTTTGAATTCCGCTCTCTATTTATACAAATCTTATGCTACTTTCTATTCTATCTATATACTATCTTTTATGTTCTTTTTACATATTATCTTTGAACTATCTTTCTAATATGCTATCTATATTTTAAATACGCTATCTTTTAATATGCTATCTTTTATGTTCCATCTTTATACTATCTTTTTATATTATTATTTATGGAAGTAAAATTTAAGATATATTGTAAATTTTGTAATCAGAAGTTTATCTTCAAAACAATAAAATTTAAGAATGAATTTTTTAGAAATTTTCGTTATGCGTGTTTCTTTAGTCCGCTATCCCTCCATTTTATATGATCTACCTTTTGTGGCTTATAATTATTCTTTCTAATTATTCTTATTGTTAAAGATTGCTAAGCCGCAATTGATCGACTCTAATTATTCTATTGGTTCTTTGTTAATCATCCGATAAATATTACATCATGTAGATCATTGCTCTTCTTAAATGTTTATCCTTTTCGGCTAATTATTTATCCATCTACGCCAATTCATAATTAATTTGTTCGTTCTTAATATTTGGCAATTACATTTGGTGATTGAATTTTATTATCTTTTCGTGCTTGATATTTGACTGTTTACACCACCCTTAAGTCGAGCTATTTCAGTTTTACGAGAAGCCTTGAGAGCTTTATAACAAAATTGAGATTTCTTATTTGAAGAAACTGAGCGGCGAGAAGTCATGACGAAAGAGTATATATATTTTAAAGGGTAAAGGAAAATATTTTATAACGATAAATGAATGAGAAAAGAAAAAAAAAGGAAAAAGCGGGGTCTTATATAGAGAAAAAGACGCGACTTGAAGAACGCGTTAAAATTAAACAAAACAAACTTATCATGAAAAGATTTGATGAAAACCCCACGTGGAAATTTATAGAAAAAGAAATTTATTTTTAGAACAAAGAACTACACGTTAATTAATTTAAGGAGTTAAAAACAAATTAATTTGGTGAAACATTAATATCGCGATTTGTTAAAATTAGAGATTTATTTTTAGTAATATGCGGAAAATTAAGGGGTAGAATAATGGATTAGAGTTAGTATGAAATAAATGTCGTGATTTACTAAAATTAGTAGAAGGAATAATTAATCAATAGGACGCGTTTTATTTTGATCTTATGATACAGATTTTAATTTGGAAATTTATGAGGACACAAATTTTAAGGGGGAGGAAAGTTTGTAGTGCCATAATTCCAGAATTAACTTTAATTTAAATAATAGAGTATTTTGGAATTATAGGGATCGTCTATATTTTGTGTAATATTAATAGTCCAAAGTAATTTGGATCAGAAATGAAGATCATCCTAATAGTAATAATGATGTAATAAGTTACAATTAATTTATTATTATTTACGTTGATCAAAGAATCAACATGTAAATTATTATATAAACTCCAACTTTTTAACTTAGTATTAGCAGTTAGTGCTCCTAACAGATCAGATCAGATCAGATTTTACTAAGATTCAATCTGATCTGAAATTAATTAAATCTGATCGATCTGATCTGATCTGAATCAGATCGGTTTAAAATTTAATCTGAATCAGATCAGATTTAATCAGATTCAAATCTGATCTGATCTGATTCAAAACTGATTAAATCTGATCTGATTTGAATCTGATTTGAATCTGAATAAATATGTTATAAATTCTAAAGCTATAATTTGTAAATATGTAATTCGGCCAGAATTATGCACTTAACTCTGGCAGGAATTATGGATTTTCCTAAAAAGGAATTAAGGTTACATAAAATGCCAAAGTGGTTCCTATAAAAATCGATTTTTGTAGAACGGCTATCGCCAAAAAAAGGAAATGATCGATATATCCGTTTTGGCTGGAGTTTAAAATTATGAATTAATTCCAGCCGGCATTATGAATTCGGCTGAAATTATTAGTAAAATCAAATCTGAGATCTGAATCAAATCTGACAGATACAATCTGATCAGATTCAGATTTTAAATAAGCCTAATCTGAATCTGATCTGATATGATCTGATTTGATCTGAAGCTAATCTGATTTGTTCAGATCAAATTTTTTTTGATCTGAATCTGAACTGCAGATTAAATTTATCTGATCTGATCTGAATCTGACAGATCAGATTCAGATCAAATCTGATCAGATCAGATTTTTTTCGGAGCACTATTAGCAGTTCCTTTTCTTAGGAAGTTCCTTTCTGTTTTTTTTTAGTTCCTTTTTCCGTTTCTTTTAGTTCCTTTCAGATTCTTTTAATCTCTTTTAATTTTTTTAATAAAAACTATCATTTTAATTATCATAATTATTTTATAATGTTCTGACGAAATTTTATGATTATATTATTTTATATTTAATAAATAACTGTGTTATAATAACATATTCTTACATAATAAAGAATAAACTTTTTATTAAATTACAAATTTTATGACTTTATGAGAGAGACGAAATTCTTGTGGCGATAGAGTAGCAGAAGCTGTCGTTGCAGTACCATCAATGTATAACATTACTGCAAGAATTTTACTAAAAGGTGACTCTCTTTCATGCCACCATTCTGCAGTATTTTGTTCTGAATATACTCGCATCAAAGTTCTGTCCTTATTAAATAAA
This sequence comes from Rhizophagus irregularis, assembly GCF_026210795.1. Taxonomy (NCBI): domain Eukaryota; kingdom Fungi; phylum Glomeromycota; class Glomeromycetes; order Glomerales; family Glomeraceae; genus Rhizophagus; species Rhizophagus irregularis. Next base: position 2,803,378 of record NC_089445.1, on the reverse strand, counting down.
ATATCAATTATTAGTTATTTATTATAAAAATAGTTATTGTTAAAATTTTATACATACATCACAAGATTCCCACTCTTCCTTATAATCAAGAAAAAATTCTTTACATAATTCTTGATTAGATGTGAGACTTTTTATTGCATCAATAATAAGACGATAATGTAATTTATAAGTTATTCCTTCAAATTCAACGAGATCTTGTGTTTTTAGATGAAGACCTTTAATATTCATTGTATCCATATACAATTGTCCCTTTCGTGTAGAAGCAGGTAGTGGTTCAATACAATTCTTTTTTATTATTTATAACATTGCATCACTTGCTGCATCTGAAATACGATACTGTATTATTGCTGTTATAAATTTTTTATATGTCTGACTTGACCATGTAACGGTTTCTTGTTTATTATTGTCATTTAAATCATCAAGTGCAGCAATATAACTTCCATCGTGAAAATCGTCATCATCATCGATACTTTCATCCTCATCGATCCTTTCACCATTATTGCCATTACCATCTTTGATCCTTTCATCATCATCGTCTTCGATCCTTTCACCATCATCACCATCAACATCTTCGATCCTTTCATCATCATCGTCTTCGATCCTTTCACCATCATCACCATCAACATCTTCGATCCTTTCATCATCATCGTCTTCAATTTTTTCACCATCATCACTATCAACATCTTCGATCCTTTTATCATCATCGTCTTCAATCCTTTCATCATCATCATCATCGATTTCAATCCTTTCATCATTTCCAAAACTTGAAATTTGCGATGGTAACAGATTTTGATCATCTATTGGTAATAAATTATCTGCCTCAGCCTCAGCAAGATTGTCTGAAGATCGAGGTGGTTTTTGGTACTCATATCATTGATCTTGTACCCAATTTAGTGTTCGTGACTGTTGGAAGTACGGATGGAGTTGATTAAAATGTTGTGTAAGACTCTCTCTTCGTGAAAAACCTTTCTCACAGAAATTACATTTATACATTTTTGTATTTTGTCTTTCTTTAATTTTCTTATTCACTCTTTCTTACTCCTTCCTATTAATTAGTAACCAGAATTATTGCTTTACTAGTTTGCCGAGAACCTTATATCATCCAAAAAATATTAGTTCAGTTGTACTACCAAACCACCATTAATACTTTTTAGAAATAATTACCTAATCTTATATTTTTTCCAATATTATCCAAATATATAATAATTTCTAAACCATAAATATTTGACGCTGGCATATATTGTCTTTCAAAAAATATTTTTGGATGAAATATATAAGGGAAATGTGGAAAGAAGTTAAATTTACAATAGACGAAGATAAATGAATTAATTAGTTTCAGTTATCATCGTTTTCTTACTGATTTTAATTAATCATTATGTTTGTTACTATGTAATTGATTAGTAAGTATTCAGGGATAATAGTCTAATTTACATTGATTTTGTGGAGATAGAAAATAACTTATTTAAACTTTTTTTTTTTTACTTTAATTCTATTTCTTTCTCGAATTTTTTTTTATATATATCACGGCAAGTAAGGTTTTTTTACTTCTTTAACGTGTAAATTATTTTCGTGTCAATTCACTAAATCTCAAAAAGACAAAATAAAACTTTTCAATATTTTGCTCTTCAGTGATATAAGACATCATTATGACTAAGAAAAAAGGCAAGTAATACGTTCAACAATAAAATAATTTGAATATATTAGAAATTAAATTTTTATATTTCTATTTATTATTGTAGCACCTACCTGAAAAGTCTTAAAAGAAACTCAGAAGACATCTAACGCAACTACTGATAATTCCAGGAGAAAAGTTAGCGAAGCAGACAAAATTGCTTTGAAGTTGGGTTCTAATTCTAAAGGTAATATCTTTAATAATAGAATTATTTTATTAAACGACAATAATAAGTTCATAATATAGTGTGAGAAGTGAAAACTAACAAATTTATATTTATTTATTATAAAAAAAAAGTCACAAAGCGAAAGAAAAAAAATCCCATTACGCTTGAACCTATTGTTATCGTTGATGCAGATCAAACAGAACAATGTAATACTGCAATGCAAGTTGAAATGGATCGTGAAGTTGCAGATATTAATGTAGGACAAATATCAAACAAGACTAATAGTAAGATGTGTTATTTGTCATTATCATAAGCGTAATCAAAATATACATTTTAATTTTGATTTATGATAGACACATCTTATTATCATCTTATGGAAGGTTTAAAAAACTGTTTAACTCAAAATAAAGAAATATTTCAAGTAATTTATGATGTTAAAAACGAGCAAAAGGAATTTTATAAGAAAACTCGTGAACAATTAAATGAACTATTGGAAAAAGTTGACCAATTTATGATTCCTGAAAACTCTTATTGGAAGGTGTGTATAATTTGTAATTGCTTTTTTACTAAATTTATCGACTACTTATTTTTATGTATTTAGAATTTAGCATCAAAAACTTGTAAAATTCAATTACCCATTCTTGGGATTTATCCAGGTGGTATTGCATTTCAAAAAGCATTTGAGGCTATGCTTGAACAAGAAAAACCTGGATACATTGAGAAGCATGGACCTCAATGGATGCATATTTATGAAGGACGAATTAAACCTTTGGTAATTATGGATTTGTTTGTTTTATTAATAGTAATACTAAATAATAACTATTAATATAAAATTTCTATTTTTAGTGTAATGATATAATTAAAAGTTGGCGTTGTGATAAAACCAAAGATATCCGTGCTGCCATATTTGACATATTTGGTGAAGATTGGCTAGTTCATATAAATACTACTGCATCAGCTGATGATATTTGTTCATTTAAACAATCACGTAAAACCAAAAAAGCATTCGAATGCTATATTTATTTGGTATGCAATATGTATTATATTAATTATTTAATTCGTTAGTTAAAAAATATTTACTAATAAATTTTTTTAGGATTGTCTTTCTAATTCAAAGGAGATAACCGCAAATACTACTAAACAAATTAGACTTATGGAACTATGTAAAGAAAATGATAGTAATACTAGTAGCAACAATAGCGGTGATAGTGAGAGTAATTATGATCAAGAATTGGAGGATAATCAAGAATTAGGGGATAATCAAGAATTGGAGGATAATCAAGAATTGGGGATAATCAAGAATTAGAAAATAATTATAATCATGATAGTAACCAAGAATTAGATAGTTAAATTAGGAGTAAAAATTGTATAAATTTCGAAATAATAAATAATTAATAAAAAATTAAATAATTAAATAATATCCTTAAGGTTTACTTAAATAATGTCCCTAAAGTTTCTTTTAAACAATATCCTTAAAGGTATTTTAAATAATATCTCTAAAGATTCTTTTTAACCTTTAGGGATTTCTTAATTTTTTTTTCAATAAGGAACCTTCAGCGGAGAGGATGATTCTTTAAGGATCCTTCTTATGTTATGGATTTTAGGATTCTTTAAGGATCCTAATACTAAAAAACTTACTGATGATGGATCCATTTTTTGGTGAGAAACTTCTTGTATAGATCCTCCCTGGATATACTGTAAATCTGAGTGCGCTTCTTATCAATATACATTCAATCACTATTTATGTTTAACTCATTTGATAGGATTCTGAAGGCATTGATCTTTAAAAGAGGTGTAATGTGATAAGTTTCACAGTATGAAGTATATACCCTATAAAATTCTTGTACAGGTAGATCAGTTATATGATTTTTTACTACAAGGTATGTGTCCTTTATGAATTGAAATAGGGATGGAAGAGTCGATATGATGTAATCCTGCTTAGATGTTGTCATAGGTGGTAGATTCCCATTGAAGTCTAGATAAGCGTCTGCAATGAATTTCAAGTATGCATAGAATGCCTCACTAACACCCGGATATTTCATTGCATTACCAAGTTTTTGAAATATTTCAGGTCTTCCTTGCGGGATGGTGATACATCCAAGAAAACTGTACGTCTGTCATCATTCTCCAATTTTTGTTGGTAAGGATGATGGTAGACATAAAGTTCTTGTAATGTGTTGGCGTCTTGTATTTTTTATGGATTTCCATTATGTCACCTGTTACCTTATCCTTCAAAGATCAATACAGATTATTCCACTGGCTTTTTTCTGTGGGCATTTCTTCAAGGAGGAGAAGAACCTTATCCTGTAACTGCCCATTGAAACTTCCAAGAATTGTCTGAGGATCACTGGTCTTATAAACAAGTTGAGTACCTAAGACGCTACATTGAATGAAATCTGTTATAATACTCTTACCTCAACCCTGTCCAAATTTCAGATAAAGAATCGAGTACATCTTCCTTCCAGCAGATACACTGGCTAACCACTTGATGATATACTCAGTGAGATTCCAATCACCCAAACACCAGATATCCTGAACGTGGGAGAAGATAAATTTAACCGCCTGATGGGTTATAAACTCAAAGGTGAATATTGGACGCAAAATATAAAGGAATTCTGGAAAGATATTGAGATAAAGTTAGCCATCTAGCTTAAAGATAAGGGATTTTTGAGGGTCACAGGTAGCTACACATACAGTACTATATTCAATCATAAACCATTTGTTGATATTAAATTCGACCTTTTGTGGAAGACCTTGTTCGGATTGTGTATAAAAGACTTTGGTAATTGGATGGATAAGTTTACTAATATTTTTATCAGGGATGTGCTCAAGGTTCTTGATTTCTGACTGCCACATGAAGACTCCATGCGGGTTGAAGTAGAGGATAAAGTAACCATAAAGATACCTCTTGGCTTGATTGAGATCGCTCATACTCTTTGCAGTGACAATAAGCTGTTTATGCTTATCGATACTAAAGGCTTTTTTTTGTTCACCAAACTTGGAAATAACTTGAGCTTGAGTGCTAGTTTGAGCAGTCATTTTTTTGTTCTATCAAATCAAGTACTAATTTATAGTTACCTAATCTTCAATTGCCGAATATTTTTTCCAAAGATTTACACTCCTACCTGGTTATCCTCCTGTAGTCCTGCGGTTTTGTGATCATACCTGGTTATCTTCTAGGGTAAAAAAAACTATAAACCACAAACCTTTACGACTGCTCTAAATCTTCCCTTCCTCTTTTTTAATCCACATATATCTAGTGAAATCCAAACCGCCCAAGAGCTTGTCTTACCATAATTTGCTTTTTTCTAGCTTCCGTTATCTCTTTACAAGCCTTATGATATACCTTCCATTCAAGTTCATGATTTCCAATACCCTTCCCCTCAAATGATCGACCAAAAGCATCCCCCGCTTTTTCTTTCTTTTCTACTGCCCTGTCGTATATCTTCTCTGCTTTCTCATGCTGCTTCCATAACTTGGCTTTACAACAGTTATACCAGAGTCTGTTTATCTTGAGATGCTTTCCAAATTCTTTAATTGGAAGGTTTCTGACCATCTCTGCTACTATATCAGGGTCATTGAAGGGGTGAAGCTTGCATTTGGATCTATTTACAGATCCCATAGATGTCTACAAGATCGAGACTAAGGTCTTCGGCAAAATAAGTGGCTGCGTGCAAGTTCATCATATGCATGTTTCGTGTTAGGTATCCTTAGTATATATTACTTATGGTTTACCCATTGTTTAATTACTTATTTTTTCTGACGGGGACAGGACAGGGTTAGTCTTACTGGTTCTACAGACCTTCTAGGGGCTACCTGTTAACCTACCTGTTAATCTACCTGTTATCAGTTTGAAAAGCTGATTAGAGGCTAAGAAATATGGGACAGATTTTTTGGGACAGACGGGACCGATGGAACACATTTCGGGGTAAAAATAAAACTTTTTCTGGAGGAATGTCCTTTCATATATTTCTGAAATATCTGTCCCATTTGTCCCATCTGTCCCCCACCTCTTATTCTCTCCTTTTTTGCTTCCTTTTCTATTATTTTCTAGTTTTTTGGTTATATATTTATAGGACAGATATGGGGATAGATAGGGACAGATATGGGGGTTAACAGAGTCCCGTAGTGGTCAAATAGGTACTGCGAGGCTGTAAGGCTGAGATGGAAGAACGTAGTGACTACACATCCAGCCTGACGATAATTGAAACGTTAATAAACATTTCATTAAAATAAATAATTCAAATAAGCCTTCACTTATCAAGTTTCCACACGTCTAAAGAAATCAAAAGAAATGACCATTTAAAAAGAAAAAAAAATCAAATGTTAGTAGATATTTCGCTATAGTAAAATAAAAATTTCATTAAATAATTCCTCACCAGTTTCTAATGTGTGTTAATGATCTAAGGTTACCTGCCAAAACTAAAAAGGAAATTCCAAAAGATTTCAGCCAATCAAATCAAATGCCAAAAATGCCAAAATTAGGCCAAAACTCAGTCTTAATTTTGGCCAAAATTAAAATTTGGCCGAAATTATGACATTGTATCACATGACATTACACCAATTTCCAAAAAAAGGAAATTTTGTTTCCCAGTAAAATTGGTGAAATCGGTTTTACAAAGATTATACAAATTTCCAAAAATGGAAATTTATAATGTCGATCATTTTCTGGCCAGAATTACGTCCTAAAAATGGCCAGAATTATACCAATAATTTTGGTCAAATTTTGGACTTTTAGCAATAATTTTAGTATTATAAATTTTGGCAAGCAACCTTAGCTCTAATACTAATAACTTTTAAATATTTATAGTATAATAGCTCTGTCAATTTCAATACTAGAAAGATGATCTTACTACTGACCATTAGAATCATCTTATCATGACAAATCGAATGGTGGTAAATTCATTTAAATCCAATCACTAGATCGTGTTCTAATACCAAAATTCATTAAATGTTTATAGTAATTTTACTCCATCAATATTGATGCTATAGAAATAAAACACATATTAGATTCACCTTAATGAGATAAATTGAATGGTAGTAAGATAATTGAAATTTAATCACTAGATTTTAAAATATTCACAATTTTGCACTATTATGCAAATTTTGAAATTTCAGAATATATAATTAATTTCATAACATGTAATTAATTATATAATTATGTAATTAATTACGATCATAATTTTGAATTTCAGATTTGCTAATTGAATTTTGAAAACAATTATAAATTTAAGTGATACTCTTTGTATTGGGCAGCTTTCTATTTTTATTAAACCAGAGTACTTTATCAATACATCATCAGTAACTTATATGATTGATTTAAAAAGTATTACTGCAACTTTAAAAAAAGAAAATAAAGTTAAACCAATTTTAATTCTTTTCATTGATGGTAAGTTGGATGAAAATCTAAAGCATATAAAAAATGTCATTCAATATACTTATCTTTTTCATATCTTGAACTTAGATTATTTAACTGTTCATATTTATGCTTTAAGTCAAAGTACATCATCAGGAAATTATGAAAACGTAATTCAACACAGTGAAATGAACTGCAAAATTCAGCATGTCGAACATGGTAATGATTATCACAAATTGAACGTTGATCATAATGCTGACATTAAACAATACATTAATCCACTAAAATGTCGATCGATACCTCGTTCAATACTACAATTACAATACCTTGTTCAACAACTTCAGGACTTTATTATATTGTATTATTTTTCATTTAAAAAGCCAGTGTAAAATAAAAATATAAGTAGTTTATTAAAATATAAAGTTAATTAGCTTTTTACTAATACAACTAGTTTATATTATTTTTTATACATATTAAAAAATAAACATATTTATAAAGTACTCGTTGGATTTTTCAAAATGAAGGATAACATGAACTGGTTCAATTATAGAATCAACTGCTATAATCGTAAACATTTGAATAATCTTCATATGCGGACAATCATATTTGAGTAATCTACTTGAATCATTATATTTAAAATCATACCATTAGTTGTACTAATGCTAATTCTTGTTCTTCGTGACCAGGAATTTTTAGACTAAATAACATTAAGATCTTTTAATAAATACAATATTTTTATTAGTTTTAATAATAATAGTATTAAAAATATTAAATAATTAAATTTAGTTACCTTAGCAAAACACGCTCCTTTAAAAGTATTATACGTTTCAACTTCTTCTTCATTCATATTAACTGCAATATTACTAAAAGCAGGTGTGTTGTAATAATTGCTTTTAGCTCGTACAATATCAATTCCTCCTATTAGTGCGTTAGTATACCATTTTACAAGTGTCGTTTCAACGTCATCCTCAGTAATATCTTCGATAAGATCAAAATATTGGTTTAATGAATCAATTAATACGTCAAATGCCCTTTCAACTTCTGGTACTAAAAAATTTGCAGCTTTATATTCATTAATAAATCTGTCAAAATTAGATATTGTAAAGCTACTCTCAAGTCCACCTAATATAGAGGTTCGGTGATGATGTTTTTTAATAAATGATGATGTTGCTATTCTTTGAAGATAATTGAGAATACTGTCACGTCGTACCTAAATATATTTATTATTTAAATATTAAAAAAAAATATTATTGGTTGAATATCAAATAAAAAAATATAAATTTACCGTATTTATTATTTGTGTAGTTGCATTTCAGTGGTTACTCATTCTATATGGAATTTTAACACAAAATTTGTGTAGCAGTTCATAGGTCTCAGTCGTAAAACTATTAACTGCACCATATGTTCGTATAATGTCAACAATGTGACAACACCAGTTATGCAACTTTGGGTATTTCATTTCAGTACTTGCAATTGGAATAAATAGATTTATAAATTTTGTTGCCCAATTGATAATCATCTCCTAGATTATAAATTAAAAAATTAATATTCATAATAAGAATTTGTTAAATATTTTATAAAAATTTACCTGAAAGTTATTAAGTTCTGAGTCTGTAAATGTTTCTTTGCGGCTAAAAATATACATTCTATTCCAAGATACAAATAAATTTGTAAGATTTAAATCATGTTGTTTTGCCTGTAGAGCTCCGAACAGGTCAGGTCAACCCGGGTGACCCGACGGGTTGACCCGAAAAATTCGGGTCGGGTAGCAAATTTAATGACCAGACCTCAGGTTGGGTCAGTCACAAGTCGGGTACCTGACCCGACCCGTTGACCCGATATATTTTGGGTCAATAAAAGACGTTTCAGCATTTTTTATATATAAAAAATGCCAACCCGTTTTTTTTGACCCGAATTTGACGTTTGTTCATAAAAATATTAATAATAATAAACGTCTTTTTTTAATGAAAAAATGCCGAACCCGACGTTATTTCATTAAATAAATCAAAAAAAATGTTTTTTAATGAAAAAACGCCGAAACCGATGTTATTTCATTAAATAAATGAAAAAAAAACGTTTTTTAATGAAAAAACGCCGAACCCGACGTTATTTCATTAAATAAATGAAAAAAAACGTTTTTTTAATGAAAAACGCTGAATCTGACGTTATTTCATTAAATGAATAAAAAAAACGTTTTTTTAATGAAAAACGCCGAATCCGACGTTATTTCATTAAATGAATAAAAAAAAACATTTTTTAAATGAAAAAATGCCGAACCTGACGTTATTTCATTAAATGAATAAAAAAAAACATTTTTTTAATGAAAAAACGTATAACCCGACGTTATTTCATTAAATAAATCAAAAAAAAACGTTTTTTTAATGAAAAAAAGCCGACCCGACGTTTTTCATTAAATGAATCAAAAAAACGTTTTTTTTTTAAACATCAACGGGTTGGGTCGGCACCCGACCCGACCCGATATAAAAAACGTTTTGGCGTAATCTAATATGTAAGAAAAATGCCGAAACGTTCTTTTCCACAAAATAATTGTAAAAAAAAACGTTTAGAGTTTTTTCTTATAATTTGATATATAAAAAACGCCGAAACGTTTTTTTTTGATCCAAAATATCAGGTCAACGGGTCGGGTCGGGTACCCGAACTGACTCGTGATATTCGGGTTGGGTCATCAAATTCGTGACTCCCCCTCGGGTCAGGTTAAGTCAATTACCCGACCCTACCCGACCCGTTCAGAGCTCTATTTGCCTGTATCAGGCTTAAACTTGGTTTGTGTTTTGCAATAATTAAACCATCAATAACAAATATTAATTGCTTCATCATGCTTCGAAATTCTGATGCAGTGAAGTGTGCAATATTACCAAGTCCATTTTTAAAAGGTTTAAGTTCAGGAAAGCGTGGTATTTCTGCCAGCCATCTGTCAAATTCATCAATGCCTTCTTGTCCACAATATAGTTTAATATAATCTCGGGTAGATAATTAAATAAGCCCAAGTCACAATGATGCATACGGTCAGGTACCGTTGCATTATAAATATTGAGTTCACTGCAAAATATAAATTAAAAATTATTTATAAGATTAATTAATTGAATAATTATCAAATTTAAAAATTCTTCTTACCGGAACTTCCAAAATATGTTTTGCATTGGATAAATAGAAAACTCATGACAAAGATCATTATTTAAAACAAAATGCATATTTTGGGGGTTCTTAATTCTATTTGTGACCGTGACAAATTAGGATTGTTTAACTCATCAATTGTTGCAGTACAAATATGACAAGGTCGCTTACACCTGGATGAGGCATAAGTTAATGTCAATGCTGCATCTTCTGGCAGATCACCAATAAATTCAGATAGAAAGGGAAAAGCCCAAATTATTTGATTATCTAATATCATATCTAAGCCATTATTTTCTAGTTTTTCATATATTGGTTGTGTCATAATATCAAAACAATGTTGATACAACATTCTTTTAGCAAGCACAAAATTATCTTTATTATTTTTGCGATTATGTAGTTGTTTTAATTTAGGTAAGAATCCTAACAAGACTTTAGCGTCACGCTTATTTCTACGTCAGTTCGCAATATTTCTAAGAGATAAATAAACAGGGTGTTCTGAACTTTTACCAAGGTGATCTAACGTAGTTGCATCCGAATATAATATTATTGATAAAACCTTTTTTAATCCCATTCCAACTGCTTTTTGAGTACTCTCCCACCATAATCCAGTCTATTGTTCTCCATATACACGCTCATTTTGTCCATTATCATTGATAATATATTCTGGAGAAAAGTCCCATTGACAATTTTTCAAGATATCAGAGTTAGATAAAAGTTCTTTGATAGCATCAAAGATAGGCTGATGATGAAGGTAATATTCTTCATCTTCATACGTTAAAACTTTTGTTTTAAGGTATAACAAATGATCAATATTCATAGAATTGATAAATTCACGTCCCTGAGCCATATTTGTTGGTAAAACAATATTTTCTTGAAGATGGTACTTGCGAAACCATTTTAATACATCATTTCCAGCTGAATCAGAAAATTTATGTATTGATGCAAGTTCCATAAATTCAGTATAAGCAGCATCTGGAAATTTTGGAGTGTTTTGAGTTGATCTTATATTAATTGATGTTGATTGATTTGTTTATTCGGAAAAATGTAAACTATAATTATGAATATGTTCAACTCGTTCGTTAATATCTCCTTCAATTGGCTCATCATCATAAAACTGTTATCATTATCATTTACATTATTATCACTATCGCTATTTTCAACTTGTTCATCACTATCACCTTGTTCTTCATTATCGTTATTTTCAATCTGTTCATCACTTTCGTTATTTACATCTTGTTCAAATTCAATAAAATTAAATTGATCCTAGTGTCGCACAAATAATTACACTGATTATTACGATGATAATCTACAATATAAAAAAAGCAATTGGCGTAAGTTATATAATTACCGTGATATTATTTTCTCTAAGATTGTTAAAATTGCTTGAGGTGTCAGTTAATATTTCCCAATAAGCCTGGCCTTTATGTGATTTTGTATGCTCACAAAGAGTAGCATGACGTGAAAAAGTTACACCACAATGTTGATACAGGCAGGTAAACATATTCAAATAGTAAAATATTCAATAATATTTTTTTTGGTGTAAATGTTATTGATAGCTAATTATTTATATATTATTTATATTAATTAGTATGCTTGACGAGTTAACAGTACTTTTTTATCAGTATTATATCAGTATTTGGCATTTAATTTAATGTGTAATAATTATGTACTGTCAATTTATCCATTTAAACAAATTATACTATTAATTCCTTAAAAAGTATAAAGTTTATGGGTATGAAAGCTAAAAAAAGTATAAATAACATAAATATTTAGCTATTTTTTTTTCTTTTTTTTCGTACTAATTGTTTGTTTTCCTTTATACTTTTCATATTAATTCAATGTCTTCTAAGCGCAGAAAAAGAAAAGGTAACAATATAACTGCCCAATCTGCCCCACCCTCTTTATCACTTAGAGACATGATGGCAAAAGATACTACTTCAACTCCTATTCCTGATCAAAGAAGCTCTACGGTAATTTATTTATAAGTCATTAACAATTTTAATAAATTTTTAGGCGTATATAATTTATTAGTATATTTTACACAAAAGGAACAAATGAAGAAAATTTCAAATAAAGCTAAACAAAATAAGAACATTGTGTCTACTACTCAAATTCTTACGCCATCATTAACGAAAAACAAGCGTCACGTCACTCCTTCAAATTCAAATTTAACTCCCTATGTACAAATAATTGCTGACGAAGAGACTTTACATCAATCATTTAACAAGTCACCTCAACAACAACCTGCAAGGACTTCAGCATCATCAGCATCATTTGCATCCAGATTATTAAGCAAATCCCCTGCAGTGATCACATCATCATTACCTGAAACGTTGAGTAAGTGTAATAATTTTTCTTTACATTATCTATAATAATTTAATATAATTACAACTGAATAAAAGGTACTAAGCGTAAAAGACTGCCCTATAAAAAATATATATACGGTTAGTATACTGTATTTTCGTATTTTGCGAACAGTATCTTTATAGTATTATTACCGTATAATTACAGTATTTTCACATACTGTATATATTCGGTATTCTGCACACCGTATCATATATACGGTTTGCATACAGTATATTTTTCCAGTTTCACCCGTATGTTTTATACTTGTAAACAGTAGAAAAACCGTATGTTTTATACCAATAAACAGTATATTGTTTTATATTTTATATTGCGAACAGTATACTTTTCCAGGATAAACCGTATATTTTATACTGATAAACAGTACTTTTTTCCAGTTTAAACTGCATATTTTGTACTGATAAATAGTATATATTATTCAATTAAATCGTATATTTTATATTTGCAAACAGAATTTAAAATGCATTTATAATCAATAAAATTTTTATTAAATAATATTAAATATACAAATATTTTTTTATAAATAATATAAATAAAAAACTAGTATAAAATAATATACTATTTGTAAAAAAAATAATATTAGCAAAATATAAACAAAAAAAAAGAAATTTAATTAGTAATATTATCATTATTTTAAATATAAAAAAGGAATAATAAAAGGTTAGTAAAAAAAAGAAATTTAATTAGTAATATTATCATTATTTTAAATATAAAAAAGAAATAATAAAAAGTTAGTAATATTATTAATATATTAGTTAGATATAAAAAAGTAATAAAACGATAGTAGTAATGTTAGTAATATATTAAAAAAATTAAATAAAATACATAAAAGTAAAAAAAAAATATAATTAATATATGTTAACATATAATATTAATATAAAAATAAAAACATAAAATGGTGTACATATAGTTGTTTAATTAATATTGTTAAAATTCGCCATTACAATTCCAGAGAGATATTAGTGAAAGTAATTGTTAATTGATATACGTGCATATCACTTTTTGTATAATTAGTAGTTTGGTACAAATATATATATTATATATTATCAAAATAAGTTTTTTATTTAATTTTTATTATTATATGTTAAAATAATTTTGGTATTCATTTTTATTGTCTTTTTTTTTCTAAAAAAAAGAAAAGAAAAGAATATTTTTGAAAAAATAAACAAAAAATAAACAATAACGTGTTATTAATGCATGTGATCGGCGATCAGCTGAATTTTAATTGGTTAAATATAGAAATGCGAAAATTAAAAAGCAGAAGTATTTTTTTTAAAATTTAAATCATACAGATTGTTTTTAAAGTTTAATTAGTAATTTAAAAGTTCTTTTTTTTAATAAGAAAATTTGTAAAAATTTTTCTTAATACTGCTTAATTTTTAAATTAAAGCCTTAATACTAAATTAGCTAAATTAGAATTAAGAAAAATTTGTGAGAATTTTCTTTGATACTGCTTAATTTTTAAATTAAAGCTTTAATATTAAATTAGTTAAATTAGAATTAAGCAGTATTAAGAAAAATTCGCAAGAATTTTCCTTGATACTGCTTAATTTTTAAATTAAAGCGCTTAATACTACTAAATTAGTTAAATTAGAATTAACATATGGACTGATTTATGGAATTAAGTTTCTATATTCAAAAAACTAACTTTATTAAGAAAATGCTAATACAATTTACATGAAAATGATAGATTCACACCGCTGATATAAATAAAATTGATTTGATTATATTATTTTTCGATTTTTTTAATATCATTAAAATTAAAAAATTTAAATATAATTGTCATGACAAAATATTGAATAACTTAACGTGTATGTGTGCTAGACGAATGAATTTATATTCATTAGAAAGAGGTAATCAAGAGCTATCCATAAACCAAATATCACATGAATTGGATCACAAGTTGCTGAATAATTACGTTCAATATATTTATTTTTAACCTTTGGCTTTGATCGTTAATATCTTCACATCTAGTAATTCGATTTGAATAATCATTTTTTGTTCAGGTAGAGTAGATTCTGGGCTTTCATATGAATATAAATATATGTGTTTAGCATACATGTACGCTGAGATATTAACGATTTTGTTAATTGAATAAAACTCTGACACAAAAATTTTTAAAATTATAATTCTTACCAAAAGATGATCTTTACAGGTATTATTAGGCTCTTTTTACTTTACTTAACAAGTTTTTATTTGCCATTTCTGTTTTAAATTGAATAAATTAATAAAATCAATTTTAAAAAGTAATTAACAAGTAGAATAAAATTAGTATAGTAAAAAACAAAAAAAAACATCTCAAAAACTCTAAATCATAACTCACATTTTTATTTTGTATATATTTTTACTAAAAAAAGAAGGGAATAAGGTTAAAAATAAATGAAAAAAGATTTTTCTAATTAATAAAAATTATTAATATTTGTTTTCTTACTTACTGATTAAAAAAAACCTGCTATATATGCCTATAAACTTTTCTAAGTCACCTAACAAAAATCTGATTGAAAAGTGATTGAAAAGTAATTGAAAAAGAAAGTAGTTGCCATTGTTATTTTTGAATAAACGTTAAAAAATTTTTTTTTATTTTTTGATAGATTTAGATCATCTGATTATGTAACACATACAATTTAAGCTTGTGAAACATAATTCTTGTTAAAATGTGCAAATCTTTATGTTTGGCTAATTTCACGAATTGGCAGATATAAGCAGTATTAAGAAAAATTCGCAAGAATTTTCCTTGATACTGCTTAATTTTTAAATTAAAGCTTTAATACTAAATTAGTTAAATTAGAATTAAGCACAATAAGCAGTATTAAGAAAAATTCGCAAGAATTTTCCTTGATACTGCTTAATTTTTAAATTAAAGCCTTAATACTAAATTAGTTAAATTAGAATTAAGCAGTATTAAGAAAAATTCGCAAGAATTTTCCTTGATACTGCTTAATTTTTAAATTAAAGCCTTAATACTAAATTAGTTAAATTAGAATTAAGCAGTATTAAGAAAAATTCGCAAGAATTTTCCTTGATACTGCTTAATTTTTAAATTAAAACCTTAATACTAAATTAGTTAAATTAGAATTAAGCAGTATTAAGAAAAATTCGCAAGAATTTTCCTTGATACTGCTTAATTTTTAAATTAAAACCTTAATACTAAATTAGTTAAATTAGAATTAAGTAGTATTAAGAAAAATTCATGAGAATTTTCCTTAATACTGTTTAATTTTTAAATTATAATTTATAAAAATGATTTATAATTGAGTTTTGAATTTAGTATTATCAATCGGACTTTGAACTTAAAAATTAAACAGTCTTAACAAAAATTCTTGTGAATTTTTTAATAATTGTGATTTTACATCAGTGAGTTTTAGGGTAGTACATATTAGCAGATACTAGTATTGTTTGATGCTTTAAAGTGTAGAAAAACTTACTCTATCACACGTCAAATAAATAAAAATTGGCTGATTTTAGCTATATTTGTCCGATTTGTGACTTTTTACAGCCGTATTACCAATTCTTAACCACATTTTTCAGTTTTTTCACTATACAAAAAAATTGTATATACATTATGAAATATATATTTTTATAAAAAATTATATTGTAATATTGAATTAAAATTTAAAAAATATTTTATTAAGCAATATTAAATAAAAAACTAATCTTAAATAATTAAATTTTAAACAAAATACATTAAGAATATAAATTTACTTGTAATTTAATGTAATACGCACAATTATAAAAAATTAATAACTCCACAAATATTAACTGTGCCTTCATTAAAATAAATATTCAAGTAGATTCTAAGCTGCTGAACAATTTTTAATTAATAAAAGAAGTCGATTTACTTTGGCTAAAGTGCTTAAAATACGCTCTGAAGTAACAAAATGGAAAAAATAAAATTCGTAAATGAGTACCGTTGTGAAAATCGTGAATAACTCATCAAGTATTAACTGTACCTTCGTAAAAATTAATATCCAAGTAGATTTTGACCTGCTGAACAACTTTCAATTAATAAAAGAAGTCGATTTACTTTGACTAAAGTGCTCAAAGTACGCTCTGAAGTGACAAAACGGAAAAAAATAAAATTCGTAAATGAGTACCATTGTGAAAATCGTGAATAACTCATCAAGTATTAACTGTACCTTCGTGAAAATTAATATTCAAGTAGATATTGACATGCTAAACAACTTTCAATTAATAAAAGAAGTCGATTTACTTTGACTAAAGTGCTCAAAATACGCTCTGAAGTGACAAAACGGAAAAAAATAAAATTCGTAAATGAGTACCATTGTGAAAATCGTGAATAACTCATCAAGTATTAACTGTACCTTCGTGAAAATTAATATTCAAGTAGATTTTGACATGCTAAACAACTTTCAATTAATATAAGAAGTTGGTTTACTTTGGATAAAGTGCTCAAAATACGCTCTGAAGTGACAAAATGAAAAAAATAAAAGTCGTGAATGAGTACTGTTGTGAAAATTGTAAATAACTCATCAAGTATTAACTGTACCTTCGTGAAAATTAATATCCAAGTAGATTTTAACCTGCCGAACAACTTACAATTAATATAAGAAGTTGATTTACTTTGGCTAAAGATCTCAAAATACGCTCTGAAGGTAAAAAAATTTGTAACTTAATACTACTGTATAATATAAAAAATGTAAATAATTCCAAAAATATTAACTGTACTTTTATGATCTTAACAGTTTTAAACTTACTAAACTACTTTTAATTAAAAGAATAAGATTTACTTCAGCCAAAATGCTCAAACCATACTTTGAAATATATGTAAAAAAAATATAATATTTGTTTATATTTTAAATTATGAGTTATTTAATTTAAATGTATTTATATTTAAGAAAAAAAATATTTTAATTCTATTTTATAAAGTATTTAAAAAGTATTTTAGTAAAGTTTTTAAGGCAAAAAAATAATTATAACTGAAATAAAAAAAAAATCTAAGTTAATAAATAAATATTAAACCGTAATACATAATCACATGTTATATATTAAAATCGAAAAATCCTATTACAAATAACCAAAAATCGGCAATTTCATGTTAAAAATCAGAAATATTATATTAAAATCAGAAATATTTATTAAAATCAGAAATATTATATTAAAATTGCCAAAAAATCAGACAGCCATATTAAAAAGGGCAAAAATCTGATTTTTATTTATTTGACCTGTGTATATCTGTAGAAAATACGTTATAAACGTATGAATTTTAATATACTGTAGAATAATACGTATACCGTATCCTTTATTTACAATATTTTTGTGAACCGTATACAAAATACTGATATACAGTAGAAATGATATACGTTATAGACGTATGAATTTAATATACCGTATCACACAGTATGTTTACCGTATACTTTATTGTATTTTTTACTAAGCACATTTTGCGAACAGTATACATTATACTGATATGCCGTATGTAAAAATGCAAACTGTATCAAAAATACGTATATACAGTATAAAAACCGTATACATATTTTTTATAGGGCTGGAAGAATTTGACGATTCATTGGCAAAGTGTACGTTCCTTTAAAATTAACATTACTATTATGACACAATAACTTAACGGATCTTACTAATCACATTGTTATTTACTTTATATGTATTATACTTTTACTTTTATTACTTAAATCTCAAATTCAATCAATCTGTCCTTGAAAAAGTTCTTGAAGAGTAACAAAAGCAATGCGTAATAATTGAAACTTTAAAAGATGAAATATTTGAGAAACATGAACTGCTGCAAAAAATATTAAGTTCAATATCATCATTAATCACAATGACTGAACAACAGCAAGATGATAAACCAAAACAACGTTTAAAAAGGAAAGACACGAAGAATATGTGGTGGAATGTTAGTATCTAACATTATTAGTACATGATTTTTTGTGATTTTTTATGATTTATTGATTATTTAATTATTTTGTTAGGTTCCAATGACAAAAGCATGTCATCGACTGTTTCAAGTAAATAAAACTCCACTGGATACGGATTTAGAGCAAACCTTCAAATCTCAAATTCAGGCTCATTATCCTAATAAAATACGGGAACTTGATGATTCAAGTGAATGGATTAAATTATGGAATGCAGTACACTCGATTGTAATTAATTAAAGATTTATTTTTTTAAATTCGTGATTCTTTTTTTGGAATTTTGTACTTACTATTGATTTACATTCTTTTTAAAATACATCACTATACAGATGCTAGAATACTTTTGAAATCACAAGAGTTCTTATGTCCGAAAAATAAAAGATGCAATTTATATATATTTAAATTTATTTTCTTGTAAACTTGATTAATTTGCTGGACCCGAAGAAGTTAGAAATTGGAAAAAATCAGAAAAAGTTATTAAAGCAAGACACGACCTTTGACATAAAATGGATGATAATCCAGATTCACCATATACTATTGAATCTATCCTGCAAAAGGTATTTACTGAAGAAGAGTTGAAAAATAAAGATAATATCAAATTTGGAATTACTGTAGCATGGATGTTTTTAGATCCAACTTATGATCAAATTGAAATTTCGTCTTCAAAAGTGCAAGAAAGAATGAATCAATGGGATTCCAATCCTATTATACAAGACTGGGTAAGCATAATTGTAATTATTAGATAATCTAACATTAATAACTTTGTAATCTAATATGGATTAAATCTTAGCTTAAAGGCAAAGAATTATTTGAAGATGATCAAGACGATCAAAATAATGATAGCGAAGTTGATCAAGAAAGTTGTGCGAAAGAAATAATTAATTAATAAATGGTGATTTCAATAGAATAAAAAATATTGCTAATGAAATTTAATATCTACAAAGGCGAAAATAAATTATTTAGTATTTAGCACATAAATTAAATACATTAATTAAATAAAGTACCGATCCTAAACAACTTATGATTTGTGCATTGTTCATCACATGATCTGCGTATTGTTATCACGTTGATCTATAAAATTAATCGCATTGATCCTTGTTGCCTTCGCAGAACAACGTGATTTTATGTTGATCAGCACTATATTAAATTTGACATTGAACAATGCATTGTTTTACACTTTTTAAATTTGCCGATGATATAATCCAATAGAAAGAAGATGACTTTTTTATTTGCAAAGCTTGTTGGTATTACTTTACCTATAAGAGAATTTGGATCACATCTAAATAGTCAAAAAAATGTAGTGGATGAAGAATTAGTACAAAAAAATTTTAAATATGGAGACCTGTCTAGCAAAACAAGGGGTTGGGACCAAAAAAATTTTTTTTAAGAGATTATTATAATTGTAATTTTTAGTGAAATTGACATATAATTATCATATAAACTTAAAAATTTTTTTTTGAGACCAAATCCCTTGTTTTGCTAAACTAGTTCCCATATTTAGAAAAAAGGCTTTATGATATATAAGAAAGGGATAATATAAACAAAAAACCTATTATAGTTGAATATATAAAGTCTTTACAATAGAAAGGTACAAAACTCAAAAAATATCAAAAATTAAATTAATATTAAATTTGCATTTATTTCAGTAAAAAAAACATAATTAGCATATAAAGTAAAATTAAAATTTTTTTTGAATTTCATACCTTTCTGTTGCAAAGATTCCATATCAATCAGAAAAAAAATCTGTTTAATAATAAATCCCTAATATTATGAAAATAGATAGAAAACTATATGCAGATATGTCATTATTTATTAAACATAAAGAAATGTAAATATAGAGTGACAGATGCAGCAATTCTTTTAAACGAAAATAATGGATTTCTTTCTTCAATTATAAAAAAAAGGATAATCAGAAGTCCAAAACTCTGCTTACTTATAAGATAAATCACTCCCAGGCCTAAGGTAAAAATCATATATAAAATTCTTTGCAAATCTTACTATAAAAGGAAATTTTATGTTACATTGTTATGATTTTTTTCCTTTTTAGCTAATTAACCAATAGAATTTAAGAAAAAAGTAAGGTAAAACTACTAGTAAAAGGCCAATTTTCTACGATGACCTTTATTATAAATAAATGGAGTTCTGGAGTATTTTGTTAATTCAATTCATACTTTATAATATTATGATAAACTTAAAATTCAAGAGTATAATCATTATTGTTCTTCAATTTCACAGGAATTATACTAGCGCTTATATTGTAATATATGTGGCAAATATTCTCCAATTCTTAAATATATATTTGAATATAAGCAAATATACATTCTTTAAAGTAGACTGGTAAAAAGTTAAAATGAAACCAGAAATAAATAGCAAAATAAAAATAGAATATGTATTTATTCCATTGGTAAATACAAACTTTAACAAAGTAAAAGATATATTTTAAAGAGTTCTATAGCAAGAAGCAGTACAAGTTTTCGTACAATTCAATTAAATGAAGAATAAGTAAGTAGTAATATAAAATAATCTTTTAATGCTTCAATTTTTTGAATTTAGTAATATATAATATGAAATTTTAAAAGAAATAAATTTGAAATTTTGCCAAATTTGTATTACAATAAATGCATAGTTTATTATGTAAAATGTATTACATAATTACAATAAAAAATATAATAATTATATATATAATAAATTAACTAGGGTTTCGATCCTATTTTTTAAGCAATTCGGATAGAATCCGGATCTTCTCTTACGAATCTGGATTGAATCCGGATTCTAAATTTGACCTTAACTCTGACCAAAATTATAATTTTGACCGGAATTAATATTAAACGTCAAAGATTAACTGTCTGCAAAATTTGCTAGCTCTGGCCAAATTTATAATGCTGGCTCAAATTAATAAAAACGGATTCATCCGTTACAAAAAAGTAAGATCCAGATGTCCAAAAAACAAGGGAATCCGGATTTGAATCCAGATCGACCAGATCTGGATCGAAACCCTAAAATTAACTAATAAAAAGTAAATCATGTGATTAAAAGACCTGATATAAAAGCTGAACCTCCACCTTCATCTTTTCCAGTATCATTACAAAAATTTTTCACCTCCATGTAATAAATAAGTTTTGAAGTTCTGTTTCTTTTAAGAATTTATTTATAGAGATTAGCTTCAGTTCTTGAGCTTTGGATAAGTGAATTTTAAAGTTTTATTTCACTTTAAAACTTTATTTTTTTTAATTTTATTTTACTTTTATTTTGTAGATATCAGTTGGGATCTTTGGAATAATAAGTTTTAAAAAGTTTGTTTTTCTTTTTAAAACTTTAATTATTTTTTTGTTTTTTAATAAAACTTTACAAACATATTTTCTTTTTGTAGGTTTGGTACTTCTTGCATAATATTTAAAGAGAACTTTAAAGGTATTCTTCAAAGTTCTTTAAAATTTATTTATTTTCTTTAATAAATTTATTTTTTTTAAATCAAAACTAACTTTTTCTCTTTTTTTGTAGGTTTACAACTTCTTGGATAATATCTAAAGAGAATTTTGAAAGTATTCTTTAAAATTCTTTAAAATTTTATTTTTTTTCTTAATAAAACATTATTAACTAACTGAACATTTTTACTTTTTTACTTTTTGTAAATCTACAAATTTTTGGGTACTTCTTAAATGCAAATTTAAATAGTTGTCTGTTGGAATTGAACCAACTGAAATAATGTCTAAACCATTAACAACAAATAGTAGAGAAAAGAATAAATTAGGTTTAATTTTAGTATATTTACTAATAAATAGTATTACTTATAAATATATCTAAATTAAATAAATTAAGTAAATTAATTGATATTAATTAAATTTGAAGTATTATATTATTTATACTAATTATTTTGAATTAATACACAGATTTAATTTTTGAAGATTGTTGCAAAACTTTATTTTCTTGAAATTCTGCACAGAAATTATAAAAATTCTTTGCAATATCATGCCAGAATATAAGATTTGTGCAGAAATAATTTTTAAAAATCTGTGCAGATCTGCATCCCAGAAAATTTTCTGATATCTGTAATTCTTTATTTTTTTCTCTTTTTTTCATTTCTTTTATTCTTTTTATTTGTTTTTATTTTCCATTATTTTTTTTCATTATTTCATTTCTCTTTAACCCTTTTTCATTTATTATTATTTTTCTTTATTTCTTTCTCATTTGTTTTCATTTCTCTTTATTTCTTTTTATTTGTTTTTGTTTTTCATTTATTTTTCATTTTCCTTCATTTTTTTTTTCATTTAATTTCTATTTATTTTCATTCTTTTTATTTATTTTATTCCTTTATCTGTTTCATTTTTTTCATCTATTTTGTTTCCTTCATTCTTTTATTCCCTTTATTCATTTTGTTCTTATTATTTTCTCATTTTCATTATTTCCATTTTTATCATTATCTATTTCTTTTTTATCATCATCATCTGTTTTATTCTCATCATCATCATTTATTTCATTTTTATTATTATCATCTGCTTCATTTTTACCATCTGTTTCATTCAATTTCTGTTTCTTTTTTATTTCTTTTTATGCAACTAAAATTTTTGTTTCATTTCTCATTTTTATTTTTCTTCACCACTTTTGTTTAATTTCATTTCTTTTCATTTCTTTTTGTTTTTTCATTTAACTTTCATTTATTTCTTTATTTATTTTGATCCTTTTATTTCTAATTATTTTCTTTTTAAAAAGTAAAATTGATTTATAATCTGCTAATATAAATAATTAAATAAATAATTTTTAAGACTATTAATAAACCATTTTTTTAATGTTATAAAAAAATAAGATTGTGAATTAGATTGGTAGACTTTTAATTCAAAATTAGCCAATTAAATTTTAAACATAAATCATATGATAAAGTGCAAGATTTAAGCATTACACAGAAATGCAGATTTAAATTTACCTACTAAATAAATTGTAAAACTATAAATTATTACATTTTTCATTTTTTTCAATTAAATATTCTTTTTTAGCTAAATATTTATTTATATTTGTTTAATATATTATTTATTTTTTAGTTAAATATTTTTTTAGTTATATAATTTTTGAGTATCTATAATTATAATATTTAATTAAAGAAAATATTAGCTACATATAAAGCTACTGAATGGTCATTACTAAAAAATAATCAGGAATTATGTTATGCAAATGTTAATTAGATAGACTGGAAAATTATTTGGCTTATTTTCCATTATTGCAAAGGGTTTCACTGCACTAGTATGCAAATTAACTATTTGTGAACTTTTATAGCAAAACTATTTCATAAAATTCTTCCTTTAGAATCCATTCTAGCATTAAGAAAGCCAAAGCTTTATAAGGAGATGAAATGTATTATGAATTGTAACAAGAAGGAAAATTGGAATCACTTATTTGAATGCCAAATCTATGAATTGACTTAGCAAAAAATTTTGAAAATTACAACAAAAGAATCTATAATTATATATTTAAAACAAAAGCAAATTAAATGTTAAGGTGAAGATTTTATTAGAAATGTATTACAAGATACATTAGAAGTTACAGCAAGGTCAGAAAA
Organism: Rhizophagus irregularis; assembly: GCF_026210795.1. Lineage (NCBI taxonomy): Eukaryota > Fungi > Glomeromycota > Glomeromycetes > Glomerales > Glomeraceae > Rhizophagus > Rhizophagus irregularis. The sequence goes on along the minus strand of NC_089445.1, from coordinate 2,779,246 downwards.
ATTCCAAAAGTTCTAACACTTGGCATTGGAAATGAAAGTTGAAACTTTCTTAACAACAAAATTACAAAAAGATTTTAAGATATCTCTTACTAAGGCACAAATACTTATGGCCAATATTTTAATACAGTTCATTTTAGCATTTAAAGAATTAATATGAAAATCAAGATGTGAACAAATTATTTTATGAGAAAAGAGAAAAAGCATTATTTGAACAGATAAAATTACTTTAAAATCCAAAATAAAGGACAACTTAAATCAACTTTCAAATAAAGCAAAAGATATATAAACAAGAAAAGCAAATTGAATACAAAAGTCAATTCCTTTGGTAAAGAAATTAATGAATATCTTTATAAAGAAATACATATGTGAAGATTGGATTCCAATAAAGAAGAAGTTTAATAAGGTTACATTATACATAAGTAAAAAATTATTGAAGTAATATTTTTTATAAAAAAAAAAAAAAAAAAATAAATAATTTTAATTTTTTATTATTCTCATTTAATTTTATTCTTATTTATAATATTATTTATAAATTTTATTTTTCTTTTTAGTTTAATTTTGGTTTATAGTATGGTATTTTGGTTTAATGTTTAATCTATAATATTTTATTTTGGTTTAATTTTTAGTTTATAGTATTTTATTTTGATTTACTTTTACTATTTAATTTTATTCTTAATTTATTTGTAACATAATATCTAATATTTGATCAGACTGGCCAGAAGCTGGGAGTATCATTTACAGAATAGTTGTGATTATTATGTAGTTCAAATATATTCTAATAAAATGATACATGATTCAACATTTAAAAAAAAAAAAAAAAATATTTAATTAAAGAAATTAGATTTTATTAAAATAATATAGGTTTTTATATATAATAAAAGAAAAAATGTATTTGTAACAGCCTGTTACATATCTTATTTGTAACATCCTTTTTTTATTTTTTTTTAATAATAAATTTAATATGTGTTTTACAAATAAAATTTTTATATGCAAAATTTAATTTGGAAAACTTTTACTTAATGTATTTAAGACAGTTTCATAGACAAAATTTTAAGTTATAAGCAGTTTCTTGAAATTTTTTAAAAAATTCTTTTGTCTTAGTTACACAACTGATCTTTTGTTTTTGTTTACATTACGCCTGATCTTAAATTTTAATTGGATAAAATTGGGGGTTGTTACAAATAAGATGTGTAACAGGCTGTTGAAAAATCTTACCACACCACCCTCAGTTACACAGTGACATTTAGCGTCACATTATCACGTGATATCCGCATTCGCATTTTTTATATTTATCTGAGGGACTTAGTTTTTTTTTACTAGCCTGATTTCTATTTGTCACACACCTCGGACATCACACCCCAACAAATATTTGTGTAATCGAGGGTGGTGTGGTAAGACTACCCTAGGCTGTTACAATTAGATTTATTTATAATAAAAAATGGATTTTATAAAAAATCACCATAGCGATGGTCACAAAAAGATCACGCACTTTTTACATATGCGAATAATTTGTCACCCGCATCACATCCTCTAGTTTTCCATTTTTATTATTTATTCTAGGGATTTAGAATTTTTTCAGTGCAAAAAATACTATTTGTCACTCCCTGTACATCACATGCTTAATCTCGGCCAAATTTTATAACGCTGTCCAAAATATCCTTTTTTGGAGCTTTAGGCAACGTTACACAATCCAAAAAGGCAATTTTATTTTTTAGCAAAATTCAAGTTTTTGTTACACAAAACTTCCAAAAAAGGAAATTTCTTTAACGATCTTTTAATTCCGGCCAGAATTATAAAATCACGTGACATTAGCGATGCATCGCCATGGTGATAAAAAATAAAACCCATAAAAAATATAGTTAATTTCTTATTAATAAAATCAAACTATTTTGAAAATTAAAAATAATATAATTTAAATATTACAATATAAAATTTAACTATTAATTTACCTACATTATTTATAATAATAAAAATTAAAAATAAAAATCATAAAGAAATAAAATAAAATAAAAATATAAAAATGTTAAATTAAAAAAATTGAAAAATTAAAAAAATTAAGAAAATTAAAGAATTAATAAAATGATCTATATGCAATTACTATATGGGCAGATGGATAATTATGTGATTTTGAAAAAAATTGCACTTTAATATTATTGGTTAATTAATAAATTATAATTTATTCCATTATTTTTAAAAATTTTTAAAATTAAAAGGAATTCATTAAAAGTATTAGTTTTTTTTCTAAAACATTTATATTATTTGTTAAGTGTAATAATAAAAAAATATAAAATTTGTAAATTCTTAATAAAAAATTTTTTTATTAATATATTATAAACAAATTTTTTTTTTCTGAAAAGTTAAATAAAATAATATATAATTAAAATAAAAAAAAAATTTTTGGTCAAACCTTCCTTTTGCTATAAGTCCACCTATATTATATTTTATATTTTAATATTATTATAAAAAGATTTTTAAAAATTTTTTAAGTAATTTACTAATTGAATATAATATTATTAGATTTAGATTTATTTCAATAAGAGGAATTTAACAGTAGTAAATCACACATATTTCTAATATTATATTAACTGGTAAAATATTATAAAAAAAATATTTTTTCATTTTTTTTTTATATTAGTATTATTTAAAATTCTAGTTATTAAGTTATGAATTAGATATTTGTTAATAATTATTTTTATAAAAAAAGATGTAGTAAAAATACTATTTATAATAAGTTTACTTAAAATAATTTTTATAAAAATTTGCATTTTTTTGTAATATAAATACAGTAGTTTTATTATAAATATTACATTACTTTTATTATATAATACATTATTTATTATGCAATTATATTATCAGTTATAATATTATTATATTTATATTTTGTTATATAGTTATATTATATTATTATATTATTATTATATTATATGAGTTTTGTTAACTTGCTCTTTGAGTTAAATAATCTAAATTAAATCACCCTTTCAAAAATTTATATTTTATGCCAATTATTTTTTTTAAAAAATTTTAAAATTTTTTTAAAAAAAAATATTTGTTATTATTTCATTTTACATAGATTTATTTATTTTAACAATATTTCTTATGTTTTTGATTATATAAATTTACTTGTAAATACCCAAGTTAAAATTATATTATGTTATTATAAGTATAAATTTTTTTTATTTATATTATTTGAATGAAAAAAAAATCAGCATATAGAAATTAATGTAAAATTCATTTCTTATTCTCTTATTTTATTAAGACTAATTAATAATTGAATTTATATTGAAAATTAAATTATACTATATATATATATATATATTAATAAATAAATCTTATAATAATTAATGCCAAATTAAGCTTTTTTTTTTTAAAAAAAATAAAATAATAAAAAAATTATTCTGTATATAATATGCTATTTATTACTTATATATTTGCTACTTTAAAGTTTTTATTATATCAGATAATGTTAAATGCTATTAATCAAATCAAAAAGAAAAAGCCAAAAATGTTATTATACATGTACTAGATTCCATTATCTGTTTCCGCATAATTATTTAAGGATTTATAACAGGAACTTTTAAAATTTCTTCATTCATATGAGAAGAAACAATATGTGCTTTAAGTGCTAACCTTGTTCTAAATGTTTTTTCACAACCATCCCAACTACATGATATTCCTTTAGTAATTACCGAAATGTTTTCATGTGGAGGTGCAGGCAACTCCATAGGATGTAAATCAGAATTCTCCGTTTCCTCATCTTTATCTCTTCTAGGTCTTTTTCTTGAGGTAAATGATGATGGTTCATCATTAATGTTCATTTTTCTATTTGAAACACTTTCGCCTAAATCAGCTTTTCTACATAACATTTCTACCCACATCCTTCTCAGTTTATCATCAGCTATACGATTTTGTTCTTGTAAAATCTTTGATATACTCGTTTGAAGTTCAAGATTTTCTTTAATAATACTCATTTCACTATCTTTCAAAGAGATTGTACTTTTTAATTTTGTAATCTCTCTTGATTTTTCATCAATTTCGTCCGCCATTTTTTTCATCTCCTCAGTATTTTTATCAAGTTCTTGTGTCTTATCATTAAGTTTTTGCGTCTGTTCTTTTAAAAGATCTCGAAGTTCCTCTAATTCTTTCTTTAAATCAGTTGTATTAATTTGTTCTTGTTTCTGTAAGACAAACAACAAATTATAGGTTAAAATTAATGAAAATTAAATAAATAAATAAAAAACCATATATTTATACACACAAAATTTTATAAATATAATTAATTACTTGAGTAGACGTTGATGAAGCATTTGAATGTGAAAAACACTGTATAGGAGATTCATCCTGGATGTTAATAATTTGAGATGGTACGACTTTTTCTTGAATTACAATTTGAGATGGAGTCACCAAATCAATTTGCTGTGGAATTTTATATTGTCGTAATACTACTGATTGAGGATCCACAGATCGTAATGAATTTTGTCCCTAAACCAAAAAAAAAAGAGGAGGGGAAATTAAAGGTTAACGATCAAAAAATTTTTTTACTACGATAATAATTATAAAAGAATGAGTTTGTTTACTAACTGATGAAATCACAGGACCTATCTCAATATTATTGTTGTTTGATATAAATTCATCATTTCCAAGAGCCAATATGGCGTGCGCTGGCTGTTTATATTAATAATAATTAAAAAAAACCATGAAAGAAAATACATATAAAATTAAATTTATACTCACAGATCGCGATTGAAAATTTTGAATGATTGGTGTATATTGATATGTATAAGGCCTATAAGGTGACTGTATATACGTTTGAGGATAAATACCTGATGGAACCTGGTTATAATACTAATATAATAAAGAGTAAGAAACATTTAAAGCGGTTGAAAAAAGTAGATAAAACGAATAAAATCTTGTATTACTTACATAATGTGGATAATATGGAGTGATACGAACCATTTCACGAGTTTGAAGATGATTAGGTATAGAAGATAAATGAGAATATATATGTTGTACTAAAGAATATTTCGTTTGAAAATTATAATTATGACAAGTTCTCCATTTACAATTAAATGATGACAGAGTATTCAAATGAACAGTAGCAATATGTGCCCCTAAGTCAGGTAAAGACAAAAAAGAATCACGACAATTATCCCATAAACATGGATATTGAATAATTAATTCTGTAGGTGTAATATTTGTAGTAGACATAAAATTTTTTTTCTTTTTTTTTTAAAAAAAATTTGTGTACTTCGATATGCCAAAAGAATTTTTTAAAAAGAAAACAAAATAAAATAAAAAGATTATGAAAAAAATGATTCTTTTGTTTATTTAAAGAAAATTGAAATGATTATAATGTTTGTAAGACGGATTATATAATAATTAATGAAGTAATGCGTAAATGAAGTACAAAACGTAATGATAAACTTGCAGATCGGATACTGTGAGGTTTTGTACAAATATCCGTAAAAAGGTTAATGAAAAAAGTAATTATCCGTAAAAACAATGGTAAGTTAATGTTATGCAAAATTGGAAATGCAGAAATTATAGAGTTCTAAATATATATTCCAGAAAGGTTATAATAAAATAACCTATATTTATTTATATAATGAGTAAATTAAACCTTTTATTATTGTTATTATTATATGATGAGCTGATACTCTCTACCAATAATATCCCATTGTTTTTTTATTTTTTATTTAAAAAAAAGGATAAAAAAAAAAATTTTTTTTCCCCTTCCCTTTTCAACCCTATATATATAATTTTTAGTGCCAAAAGATCTATACTAATGTGGAAATCAACAGATTTGTGTTACGAATTATGCAATCGTTCTGAGTAATTTTAGTAATTTTATTATAATAGTTTAAGCGAGGCGTAAGTCGTTTCAACTTTCATAACGGCAACACAAATCATGTTCAGCTAGTTGAACAAATACTATTTAAGGATAATATACTATTTATTCTTTATCATGTGATGCTTTTTTTTTTTGATAACCGAATTAATTTTTAAAATGTAATTAATCGTTATTTAGTTTTATCTACATTTCCTAATAGTGATTTTTCCTAATGGGATGATGTTTAGTTATAAGCCACATTGGTGGCACAGTTGTTTCTATTTTTGTCAGTGTGTAACATTATCTGTCATATACTGTATATTTATTATTATATAAGATAAGCTTAACTATAGAAGATATAGCAATACATTTAGAAAGAGTCTACAATTTTGCTATAAAAAGTCTTAAAAGGTTATTTGGTATTTTATTAACTACTGATATCTCAGTTTTTCATGAAAAATATATCACAACCAAAGATATTTGACTTTTTAACTTTATAGAATAATAATGAGAAAAATGATATATATTTTAGTATATAAACTTATAAAAAGAACTATAAACAAATCTGAGTCTGCTTTTAACAAGGCTGTAAAATTTTACTAGAATCATCTTTTAGAAAGTTTTAGAACAATAAAATTAACTAATAGATAACATAGCTAATATAAGTTTCATATTAGATCATAGTGATGATAATCAATCAGATGAATATGTAGACTTACTATATTTAGAAAACATTTAAAGTGAAGTATAGTTATATGATTTAACCAATTATTACAAACTACAAGCCATAGTATCAAAAATTTTTTTTAAAAAAACATAAAAAAAACAATAAAATTTTCATAAAAAATAATGAAAAAAGCAAATTTTTCTTTAAAAAATCATTAAAAATACTATAAAAAAAATGAAAAACTAAATTTTAAAAAAATTTATAAAAAAATATAAAACCAGTTTAGTGATAATAGCTGCAAAATTTTTTTAAAGCTTCTGCAACAGTATCATTATTCTTACTATTTATAGAAAGTACATACCTATATTTTAATATTTGTAAGTATTATAAACATATAGTGTAAATAAATACCAATTATATCTATTTGTTTTATAGATGAAATCAATTAGAATTAATTATCATGTTTCTTAATTGCCAGTCTATCATTTAATGGTACAAAATTAATTTGTAGATTTAACGCAGATTTTATATGAATTATGTTGGCATATTTTAATGTCAATTTTGTCTTACAAGATTATGTAAATATAATGATGACTTACTAATTAATAATATTAAACGTAAATAAATCACAAAAAAAATTTTTTATCGTTTGATATAAAATTTAACAAGTTTACTTTAAAGGAAGTTACTATTCCACTTTATATTTTAGTAGGACCCTAGACATTACATATACAACTCAGTGGCAATTTTTTCACAGATTGACCTAAATTTCACAAAAAAAAAAATCAGTTTTTTGCGATTATCTCAGCATCTAGCAGTCTAATTTGTATGAACTTTTTTTTGTTTTGTAGCTCTCATCAAGCTCTACAAAATAAAAAAAAATCTGCATGAATCAGATCACTGGATACTGAGATAATCACAAAAATGGAAAATAAAAAAAGAGCAAATGGGTCTTTTTTGGCAAAAAGTTAGTTGTGAGTTCTATAAGAGATGTCTGTAGTCCTATTTTAGTTAAGTTGAGATTTTTTATACATAAATTTTGCAAATTTTATGAGATTTTTTTTTACTATTTAAAAATATATATATTATTTTTTTTACCAAATTAACAAAATAACAAAAAAAAATATTTTCTTTTATTTTTTTTTTTAGTTTTTTTTTGGTATATCTTGATCTTACTAGTTTTGAAAAATACACCCAAGTAATGTAATACCTTTTTTTAGCAAATTTTTGAAGTATTTATGTTGTTATAATGTATTTTTAAAATAATGCAAATACTATTTCAGAGTAATAGTATTTAATATATAAAAATCTATCAAAATTAATTATAAATTGCCAATTATTTTGTACTACTGAGTGGTGAACTGGCAATTAAGTTGCTTAAAGTATGCAAAAATAATGCTCTTAATAAATTGTTAGAAGATGCAATAAGTTTTAATTTAATATTCTTACTCTTTTAAATGTAAAATATTTAACTTTAAACCAAAATTGCTAATAAGATAAACTTTTATAAGTTTATGAACTTTATACTTAATGTTTGTTATTTCCTTACATTTTATTTACATTAAGATCTTATTCAATTATTATATATTCTTTAATAATAGCAGTAATTATTAAAGGCAAATAATTTTAATTGCGAATAGCGTAAAAATATTTAATTTTATCTAATAATAAGTTAGTGTTCTGCACAGATTGAATTAGTTCAAATTCAAATTTGATTCAAAATTCAATTTGATTTGATTCAAAGTTTGATAAATTTGAGATTCAAATCAATTTAATTTGATTCGATTTAAAATTTGAGATTCAATTTAAGATTTAATTCAATTTAATTTGATTTGATGATTCAATTTGATTTAATAATTTGATTAGATTTAATGATTTAATTTGATTTAACGATTTAATTTGATTTAATGATTTGATTTGATTTGACGATTTGATTTGATTTGATACATTGGTAAATTTTTTAGGGTAAAAATCTGCAAATATGCCAACATAATATACATATCTTCAGAAACTACCTGTAGTTTTTTTAATTGTATTGATATTATAATGATCACCCATTAGTTAAAATAACTTTTGATAAAAGATATCTGCAAAGATCTCTGGCCTAAATTTCTGTACAGATCTGCTACCTTGTCAACACATGTCAGAAAAAAATTTTTAATATGACTAAAATCTGCGCAGATCTGCAAATGTTAAAAAATCTGTACAGAATTTTAAAAATTTTTCTTCAGAATTTTTCAAAACAAAACAATTCAAATTCAGTTATTTGCTATTGTTTTAATGTATTAATTTATTTAATAAAAGCATTACAAATTATATGTACAAATCAATTAAAACTACACTAATTATTCTATACTACAAATTTATATGTTGTTAATAGTTTGAATAGGACTTCGCTTACTTATAATAAAGGTCACTGTAGAAAATTGGCCCTTTACTAATAGTTTTTACCTTACTTTTTCTTAAATTCTATTGGTTAATTAGCTAAAAAGGAAAAAAATCATAAAAATGTAATATAAAATTTCCTTTATAGTAAGATCTGCAAAGAATTTATATATGATTTTTACCTTAGGCCTGGGGGTGACCTATCTTATAAGTAAGCGAGATCTTGTTTGAATATTATTCCAGTTGGTTCAATTCTAACAAACAACGGTGATTTACAAATGAAAAAATAAATTTGAAACAAGTACTAGCTTCAAAATATATAATCCAGCAGTCAGGATCTAAACATACATCACGAAGTTTAACCAAATAGGAATTTTGTATTTATCAAATGGCAGTATTTGATAAGTATTAAGTGTGCTTGGACATTCTCATTGCACTGCGGGAGTGGGGGATTTTCATCTTTATGTATAATTGTACTAAACTTAATAAAATTTCGACCGAACACACTTTAAACAAAAAAAAAAAAAAAAAAAAAAAAAGTATTTGATAAGTATTAAAAATTTGTATTTATTAAGTAATAAAAAAATAAAATACTTAAATACTACAATATTTTATTATTTATTAATTATTTAATTTTTTAAGCATTTTTTTAATACTTTAATTTAACATTTATAGATACTTTTTCAATATATCTTGTATTTAATAAATGCTATTTATAAATATTTAGTAAATGCTTTAATAAACATTATGATATAAAAGAAACGATCATTAGTATAATGATCATTAAAAAATAGAATTTCAAAATACCATATATCATGGGCCATAGAGGACCCTGGATATCTAATATAAAGGTCATAATGGACTTTTGGCCAAAAACACCCCTTTTTGCTGAAACTCAAAAAATCGTTTTTTGTAAATATCTCAGCATCCAGTAATTCAATTTTAATGAACTTTTTTTTATTTTGTGGCCCTCATTTAGCTCTACAATTTAAAAAAAAGTTCATCAAAATTGGACTACTGGATGCCGAGATATTTACAAAAAACGATTTTTTGAGCCCCTGAAAAATGGGCCAATCTGCCGAAAGTGTGACTTATGACCTGTTTTGGAGATATCCGGGGTCCTGGCCATAGTATCCCCCTATGCATAGTACCCCCTTGAAAAATTTCATAGAATTGTATAGTATCTGGTGGATATTTTACAATTATCTTGTGATCCAGTAATCAGATTTGAGCCATTGTTTTTTTGTTTGATAGCTCTTATTGAGCTCTTCAAAATATAAAAATGATCATTCAAATTGGACCAGTAGAATGTGAGATATTCGCAAAAAATGGAATTTTTAGGCTTTGTTTAGTACCTGGGGGTACAGAGTCAACCCCGATTTTTGCAAGATACCCGGGATACTGTAGCCCGCTATATACGGTATTTACCTATGAAATTCTTAAATACTTTAAAGTTTTTTATAATGGAAAACTGTAACCTAAAATAAAAAAAAAATGAACATTAATATAATGTTTATTAAAAATAACAAAAAGGATTATTTTGAAGTTGGTACCTTCAAAATACTTAAAAATAAGAGTCTGGGACTTAAAATAAAAAAATAAATATTAGTATAATGTTTGTTAAAGAAAGTAAAACAAAAAAAAAACTTCAAAGTGTTTACCTTTAAAGTTCTTCATCATTACAGTTTACTATCCTAAAGATTTTCAGCAAAATGGAAACCTGGAATTTAAAATAAAAAAAGAATGAATATTAGTTAATGTTCGCTAAATAAAATTAATAAAAATAATTTTATTTGAAGGAATACCTTCGAATTTCATTTAAAAAGCATCTGGTAAGCCAAAAATCTACAAAAAAAATAAAATATTAACTAAGGTCTCATTTAAATAAAATAAAAAAAATACAGAATTTTGAAGTTTTACCTTTGAAATTTTGTTAAGAAGGCACCTGGAAAGCCATAAATCCACAAAAAATAAAAAAATTGAAACGTTAGCTAACATTTTGTTTAATTTTTAAAAAAATATAAAAAAAATTAAAGAATTTCAAAGGTATCTGTATTCATCTTAAAAATTCCATTCAATCTAAATGGCTACCAGAAAACTTACAAAAGAAAAAAAAATCAAAATGTTAGTAATGTTTCATTTAAATAAAATAAAATAAAATTAGTTTCATAATAAAAAGTTTGTTACGAAACTAATCATGTTGAAAATTCCATCCAAGCTGGAACCAGAGAGCCAAAAATCCAAAAAAAAAATAATTAATGTTAGAAACGTTCTTTTACAAAAATAAAATAAAAAAAATAAAAAAATTTTGAAGAAATACTTTTAAAATTCCATCCAGAAGAGTTTAGAAGAGCCAAAAACCTAAAAAAAAATTGAAATGTTAATAACATTTGGGGTCTTTGCAATAGTAAGGTACAAAACTCAAAAAAAAATTTAATTTTACTTTATATACTAATTGTGTTTTTTTTACTGAAATAAATGCAAATTTAATATTAATTCAATTTTTAATTTTTTTTGAGTTTCATACCTTTCTATTGCAAAGATCCCATTTTATTAAAATAAACAAAAAAATAAATAAAAAATAAAAATAAAATTGAAATTTACCTTCAAAATTAAAGTTTTTCAGCATTCTAGACTTATAAAGAAGAGAAAAACAAACGTTGGTGAACATTTATTAAAAAAAAGACTCCTTCTTTTTTAAGTTATTTACCTTTAAAATCAAGTTTGAGATACATATCTTTGGTGTCTTGGCAAAAATAAAAATGAACATTAGTTAACATTCGTAAAAAAACTAATAAAAAAAATATTTTTGAAGAATATAAAAGATATAAAATTGCTATAAATCGCTGGTGTCACGTGATTTTTAATAATATATAATTTATCACCCTACGTCACACCTTCCTTATTTCCGTTTTTACTATGTATTCCAGGAATTTGAATTTTTTTAGTATAAAAAATCCTATTTGTCATCCTTATTCGTCACACTCATAATTCCAGCCAAATTTTATAATTCCAGCCAAAATATCCTTTTTTGGAAACTTGAATAATGTTATACAATCCAAAAAGACAATTTTGTTTCTCATAAAAATCAGGGAAATGAGTTACACAATATTCCAAAAAAGGAGGTCATCTAAAGCAGGGGCAAATCACGTAATTCAGTGTAATTTTAATTAGAATAATTTTTTATAAAGAAAGATTAATAAAAACTTTAAAATCATAATATAAGCGTATTTTTATCTGCTTTGCAAGTTTACTTAAGGAAAAAAAGTGGATTTTGAATATTGTTTTTGACTTTACATATGAATGAACGAAACTTTACTGATCATATTCAAAAATGGATAACAAAATTGAAAAAGTCAAATAAATCAAAAACAGCATTCAAAACCCTACTCTGCGCTCTAAATAAACTTGCAGAGCAGGCAAAAATGCATTTAAAATGTGTGTTTAGAATGGTTGAATATATGGTAAAAAGTTTTATTTTATAAAAACAATTTTTTTTTGAAGTCATGTGATTTGACCCGCTTTAAACAACCTCCAAAAAAGGCAATTTCTATATCGATCATTTAATTCTGGTTAAAATTAAAAAATCATGTAACACCGGTGATGATTACTGCTGGCAATAAATAGCAAACTCCTAAAAGATATACCATCAAAATAAAGCTCACGAAGTATTTAGAAAGTCGTGAGCCTATAAAAAAGAAAGCTGAAACATTAGTAAGAGTGAATAAATCAGCCTATATGTAAATGTTTATAACTATAGATAAATGCATCATATGGGCTGATTTGTCTACCTTTAATTAAAATATTGATTTTGTTACATTTTTATTATACAAAATACTATTATTACTATATAATATACAGTAAATTGGGGGTGAGTATTAAAAAACTTTTATTTAATGTTATTATACTTTAAATTGGTAAATATTTCTTTTAAATTAATATAATTCTTAGCACTTACTATATATATTAAAAATTTGTATCTCAACTTTAAACGTAAATATCTTCAGATCTAATGATCCAATCAACAAGCTCTTTTTTCGCTCATATAGACCAGATCAAGGGCTTTCTGAAGAGCCTAAATTTATAAAAAACGGATCAGTGGATCCCAAGATATTTGCATTTAAGCATGTTAAAAAGTTCGTACCTCAACTTTAAACGTAAATATCTCTGGATCTAATGATTCGATCGGCAAGCTCTTTTTTCGCCTATAAAGTCCAGAACAAGGGCTTTCCAACAAGCCTAAAATTATAGAAAACGGATCAGTAAATCTTGATATATTTGCGTCTAAAGATGGTAATACAAATTCTGACATAAAATAATTATTTTTATTGTTTGAAAATATCGATTATGATACCATCTTTTATATGATATTTTTATTATACTTTTATAAACATTTATAGCTACTAAGACTATATAAATTTTTATTTTACTTTATATTTTATTAAAATATACTTACTTTTTAATAATATATGTTAAAAATTCCATATATATGAGAAATGGGTTTTTTCACACCTCTTTTACATTTAATAATTTAAGTTTCGCAAATGTAAATTTTTGTTCAACTTATTATTTAGTCAAGTGATCATTAATCAGATGATTTTTTGGTATTACAAAACAATTTTGAATAACGAAAATTGTGAAATAACTCTTTTTAATGCAGAGTAGACAAATAAAAATGGAACATAACTTCTTCCTCAATTTTTTAAAAACATAATAATTCCGCAGTAAAAAATAAAAATTTTTTTTACTCTCATTTTTATTAATATGGAAGATAGTAGAAATATACAAATAGCCGAAAATAGGTTTCCTTATGGAACTGGTGAAGAACATAGATTTTTACATTTTACATATACACATTATTTTCAATATTGTGAAAGTCTTTTTACTTCTTTTTTTCTGGACCTCAAGTAGAAGTTCAAAATAATATTTTAAAAGCAAATTTTGGTCTATCAAATGAAGAAATACTCAGTTGGGAGAATAGAGCCGCTCACTATAAAATAACACCTCAAAGTTTTTCTTTTTTTTTACATGTTGCTATGTATTCTGCTTCTCAGGGTTTTAATGCAGTATACTCTGGAATAAAAGAGCGCAGCAAAGGAAGAAAGCAAATGTTACGTTTAGTGAGAAAGCATGACGAAAAGACTAAAAAGAGCAAGAAGGCTAAAAAAAATAAGAAGAAAAAATACCAATCTGAAGATTCCGATTCTAATGTGCTTACAAATGTAAGTACTAGTGGAATAATGAGAAATACTAATGATGATGATGATCAATTGGGTGTTGATCAAAATGTAATTATAAATCGGTCAATTGCGGATGCCTCTGGATCACAATCACATGTTAATCAACATATTGATATGGAAATCTCAACAGTACAACTTATTTCTGAACTGGATGTAATGCCTCAGCCGCAGCTTATAAAACAACCAGTTGACAATTCATCTAATTTGACAAAATCTTTGAATAAAAAAAAGAAGTCAAATAAAAATATTATTTAACAAGTTATTATAGGTCATAAACCAGATGATGATGGTACATCACGGATTAGAAATATATTGGTTTATGATATTCCAGTATCCTTGACACCAGAAGAAATTCTGCAACAGTTAACTCTGTGGGAAAAGACTATCTTGTTACAAACGAAACAATAAAAGAAATACCAGACAGTTCGTTTGAAGATAGAATTAACTTCCTTTTGTCTAACCCAGTTTGAAGGTAATGATGATCCAGTTTGGACTACAGATTTAAGGGGATACTGGTTCAGTGGTTTCCAGCAAGGTGGACACTCAAAGAAAGAAAATAACGTGAGAAGTTTCAAGCTACAATTCAAAAAATTCCAGATTTAATGACAGTAGCAACCTTATGGAAAGATCATCGCCCACATTCATTCCTTACTGCGATTAATGGTTTAAAAAGCTTTAAAATTATACAGACAGCAAAAGGGGATCGTAAGCTTATTGGTTATTTTGAAAAGTGGGTTGATATGCGTACAGCATTAGATAATCAATATGATTGGGAGTAACAGCACCTGTTTTGAAATCGACATGATCTTTCAATACAACGAACAAGATCATTTGGCAATAATGCTAACAAGGATCAGAAAAGAACTTCAGGAAGTCGACAGACTGATAAAAGTCAAAAGAATTCTAAGAATTCTAAAAAGAAACTACAAGAGACAAAATCTGAGAAGCATAAAATGCAGAAGAAAGATAAGTCCCGTAAAATATCACGATTTAAGGTCTTAGCAGAAATTTTAGATGTTTTACGTAAATTAATTTAGGATATACTAGATTTTTTTAGGTTTTAGAATTGTTTTATGTTTTATTTTTATTTTTTTTTATAGAGAAATATCTTTAAGCTAGTCACCAAAGGATGTACGAATACCGGTAGGATGTTTTATGCATGTGAAAGTATTTGGGCAGGCATTAAGGTTGCTTGTCTAAACCTCTTCAAAATCCTACGATTAGTTTTGTCAAAATTTTACTATAGATTTATTATAGTTTCAGCAGAGTTTTGGCAGTTTTAGCATTTATAATAAGTTTCGGCAGTTTCACTTTTCTCCAAAGTTTCGCCAGTTTTTTAATATAACTTTAATATAGTTTTGGCAGAATTTTGCTTTTCGGTGAAATGCCATCTTGCCTAAACCCCTAAGTTTCGGCAAGCAACCTTAGCAGGCATAATGGTAAATAGTTCTTTTGAACACATATTCTTAAGTCATCAAGTTTTTTATTAGTTTTTATTCAATCTTGTATTTAAACTAGATTAGTTCAATTTTGTATATTTTTCTTTTATAATAAATTTTTCCTTTGTTAAAAAAAAAAAAAAATGCAGAGTAGACAAATCAGCCCATATGTTAAGTATTTGTATTAGAGTAATTTTTGAATTACAGTCATAACTTGATATAACGATTCGGGATAAACCGATTTTGGCCCATAACGAACTTTTTTCTTAAACCAAAACCATCTATAATCAATTATATCACTATATACCGACTTTATTATAAATTTCGCGATATTACATATAACGAAGTTAATCATAAAACCAGTCATACTTATTTATTCGCGATAAACCGATACCATACTAATTCCAGCCGGAATTAACTTAGTCTCGGCCGGCATTATTCAACGCAGCAGACCACCAATTCTCAATTTCGGTGCATCTATTTACAAGATTCTGTATGATAACATTGTATTGAACTATTGGTATTATAAATACATTTTAAGGTGATAAAATTTGACTTTATATTGATATACTTTTTTAGATATACCGGTTTTATACTTTTTAATATATCAATCGGTATAATAGAAATATTTGATTTATCGAATATTCGATATAACGACCCAAGATAGCTTAAACGGAGGGTTCGTTATATCGAGTTCTGACTGTATAATTAGAAAAAGATTTATTTTTTCTTTCAAAATTGAAGAATTATTGAATTACAAAACACTAAGATTTTGACTTTTTTTTTAAAAAAAAAAAATTGTCATAATTACAGTATATAAACTTTGTAATATTTATCTGTGAATAATTTTTTATTTAAATAATAATTATTACTATTTTTAAATGATTGGTAAAATTTTCTAATTATTATAAAATTGTAAAAGACATAATAATAAATTTTTCTTTTGAACTTTTAAATGTTTGAAGTTTGAATACAAAAAATAATTATTTTATTTTATAGTAAATTATTATGTGTTTAAATTTCATTGGCTGATCATTATTAATTAACATATAATATAAGTTTTTTAGTATTTTATTATTTTTATAAATAAATTTGACCAATTTCAGTTAAATCAAAAATATATAGCAATAAAGTTGCAGGCAAAACTCCATAATAAATGCGAAACTTGGTAAAACTATATTAAAAAATAAATAATAAATTAGTAAAACCTAACTATAAAAATTATATGTAATGGCGAAACTATAATAAATTCTTATAAAAAAATTGTTAAAACTGAGGTTTAGATGTTTTGCCAAATTCAAAAACTAGTTTAGTCCGCAACTACAGTCACCCCTCTCTATAGCGAACCTCGATATAGCAGGATCCCAGAAAATACTTATATAGGTAAGGTCCCAAAAATATTTTTTATTAGTAGTTCTAAGAATAGGTTTTTACTATGATCGCTAAGCATTGTTGATATCTAACCTTAAAAATTATATAAAAATAAGCAAATCAATCTTCTAACCTAATTAAATTTTTATTATAACACATATAATTTATAAAATATATTTATTAATTAATATATTTTATTAAATCCAATTTTAAATATGTTGTGAAGCTAAACAAAACATAATATACAAATAGATTAACAATATTCAATTAATAAAGTTAATAAACAGTAAAAGAAAAATTCAAAATTAATACTATTACAAAAAATGTAAATTTCTCCATAAGTATTATACTTACACCCATAAAAATTAATATGTAGGTAGTTTCGACCTTGCTGAACAATTTTCAATTAATTTAGAAAGTCGATTTCATTTGATCAAAGAGGTATAATTACGTTCTGAAGTTGTAAACAGAGAAATGAAAAATTCCGTTATGAAAATGCATTTTTCTCCATAAGTATTATACCCACACTCATGAAAATTAATATATAAGTAGTTTCGACCTTGCTGAACAACTTTCAATTAATTTAGAAAGTCGATTTCATTTGACTGAATTGGTGTAATTACGCTCTGAAGTTATAAACGAAAAAGTGAAAAATTTAAAAGTTATTACCGTTAAAAAAAATATGCTTTTCTATATAAATATCATACTTAGCCTTATGAAAATTAAAATACAAGTAGATTTAACTTGCTGAACAAACTTACTTAAGCATAAAAAATAATTTGATATAACCAAAGTGGTGAATAGTGAAATTATATTTTAAAGTAAAACATATTTATAGTAATTTTATTTAACAAAATAAACATGTATAATATAGTAATTTTATATTAAAAATAATACACTGAGTTTAATAAAAATTAAAAAGATACTATTGACAGATAATTAATAAAACATTGAAAAAAAAATGAAATTTCATTAAAAAAAATTTTTGTTTATGTATTTATATAAAATTGTGAAATGTAGTACAAAATTAACACTCACCATTAGTGAAAATAAAATAAAAATTAATTATAAATTCAAGAGAATTACTAAACTTAACCTGGGGGAATTTTCCTTCCCTTTCCCTTTATTTCAATTTTTAATTAAAATATTGACTTGTATAGTAATTTAAGAATAAGATTATATGTAAATTTATGAAAAGAAAAGGTTTTATTAAGTTAAAAAGGGTAGTTGTTCAGATGGTTTTTGAGAAAATTACATAATTTTGATTTTATAGTTAAATTGTATTTTTCATGATAAAAATTTTGTTTAAAACCAAAAATTGCCAAATTTTTATGCGATTAATATCCACTTATATTTATTTTATATATTTCATAAAAAAAGTTTATTTTTTTTAAATTTTTGAGGGGGGGAGGAATTATCCCCCCGGTTAAGATTAGCAATACTCTAAATTCAATATATAATATTTTAAAAAGTTATATAAATATGAAAAATAAGCAACTAAAAACTCTTAGTATTTTAAAATAATACCAAAAATATGCAATTTAATTATCTTACATAGTATAAAATTTTCTTAAAATTAAGCATTATAAAATTCTTACATCATAAAACTTTTCTATGTTGGTTAAGCACCTTGGTACCACATATATAAGCATTTTCTGGGGTCCTGATATAGCGAATAATACAATATAACAGATTATCTGTGTGGTACCAATTTTAAATATGAAAAAAACCTTGATATAACGAAGTTTACTATTTATTTACTATATAATGTAATATGAAGTAAAGTATATGAATTGTCATATACAAAATGAACCTTTTTATAACGAATTTTTTTTATACCAAATTTTTTTTTTGGTAAAACGAAGATTTTTATTTATTAAATTTTCTTAAGTAAATCTACCCTACACATTTACCACATGTTTTACCCATATTGTTTTTATACTAAATATTAATAAAACACCTTTGAAATCGCCTAGAAGCCGTGCCAAATAGTTCGTTCCTATAAAAAATAAAAAAGAAGAATGTTAACTAAACGTTTTTATACTAATTTACTAAACACTACTACTACACTATCCCACCTACCTTTGAAATCACCTAGGAGCTGTGGCCAAAAGGTTCGTTCCTACAAAAATAAAATAGTATATTAAAAATAAAAAAAATTTTTTCAGTATAAAAAAATTGATCAGATAAGTGAATCACATGATCCACATATTCATACCAAAAAATTCGTTATAGCATTAACGAATTTGCTTATAATGAAGCTCTGATCGGCTGGGACGTAAGTTTTGTTATATCAAAAGGGGACTGTATATATAGCAATAAGCAAAAAAATAAATATAATAACAAAAAAGATAGAAAAATGTTTTAATATAACTAATTTATTAATATTAATAAAAAGAAAAAAAACTAAATAAAAAAACTTTTACAAAAAAAAATATTTACAATATTCTTTTTGAAATATGTAAATTTAATACAAAAAAAAATAATATGATATTATTCATAAAATAAATAAAAGGGCAAGAAAAAAGGTTTATATAATTTGTAAATTTTAAGGTTTAAATAAAAAAAAAAGCCTAATAAAAAATTTTTTTAAAAAAAATAAACAAATAAATAATTGTATAATAATACAAATATATGGAAATATATGCCATATTATATATATGGCTTTGCTTTAATTTAAACGTTTTCCAGTTAAAATAAATTTGTCAATTTGTATGTAAATAAGAAGCTACTAGTAATTATTACAAATTAGAAATATGAGCTGATTTGTCTCATTTCAATTATGTCACCTGTGGGCATTATCACATTTCATAGCTAAAGTCCCAAATTTCATGTGTGTGGTGATCAATAAATACGAAAAAAAAAAATTTCGTTAAAAGAATTCAAAGAGAAAAAATTTTATAATTTTAATCACACAAATTTCATAATAAATAGAAATATTTTATAAACCACTTGAAAACAACTATTATATCTATTTTTATAAAGTAAAATTATTCAAAATTAATTATAGAAGATCGAGAAATTATAAAAACTATAAATAAATGTTATAATATACTCAAAAATTATTATCTAAGCTTCTTATGATCTAATTTGAATAATTTTTAATATTTTAAGAGGATACATAAGACTCTTTCTTATAATACTAAAATTATCTAAACTCAGCATGTTTATCTATAACTACAGTCAACTCACTTTATAGTCACACATTTGGGACAGTCCATATTTGGTGATTATAAAGAGATGTGACTATATAAAAAATTTCTTATATTAGTATATCATAATTCCGGCCAAAAATTAACATAATTTTAGCCAAAATTATAATCAAAACTTTATTGTATCATAACTCCACCAATATTAATCGTAGAGAGATGATCTTACCGTCATTCGATTCGTCTTGATGAGACGGTTCTAATGGTATAAAATACGTCGAAATCCAATCACTAGATTAATTTCTGAAATTAAAAAAATATTAATGGTTTTTGTATAATAACTCTGCCAATATTGATCCTAGAGAGACAATCTTACTACCATTCGATTCGTCTTAATGCGGCGAATCTAATGGTATAAAATACATTGAAATCCAATCACTATATCAATTTCCGAAATTAAAAAATATTAAATGGTTTTTAAGTAGTAACTCCGTCAATATTGATCACAGAGAGATGAGCTTACCACCATTCGATTCACCTTGATGAGGCGATTCCAACGAGCTATTAATCGTCTTTTTACAATCACTAGATACCGAGAAATTTAGCAAAATGTTAAATGGCGCAGTAAATGTAAATCAAGAAATATAATAATGCCGATGCTTAACATTTTGTTGAATAACTCATCAGCCAGTGATCGCAAAAGGATAAAACTACCACCATTCAATTCATCTCAGTGAGACGATTCTAACAAGCTATGATACATCTATGTACGATTATTAGATGCCAAGTTATTTAATATATTCTTTATATAACTGTGATTATAAACGGTTCTTTTTAATATAAGATTTTTGAGGATAGGTGTGATAGTAACTATAGATAGATTGTGACTATATAGGATAGTTTTTAATAATAAAGTGTTTTGAACATTCAACTGGTGTGACTATATAGTAGAATGTGACTATAACGGGAGTGACTATAGAGGGAGTTGACTGTATAACCCTTTAAAGATATGGTACATAATCTCATCAAGGTAGTAAATAAAATAATACAAAACATCCAATAAAACCTGTTGAGATTCCCTGATTTCCTCTTTCATCAATATAAAGAGTTGCCATATCAAATCAGCATTTTCATGGACGAACAAACAAATAAATGAACAAACAAACAAATTTAATTAACGAACAACAATATTCTTAATTCACATAAAATAAATCACGTTAGTAATACAAAACATCAAAAGATATAAAATAAAATTTAACTTCTCTAAATTTTCCCATATTTCATCCTTTTTATTAACATTTTCAAACTTCGATAGCTCTCGCTACATATTTATTTCAACTTCATAAATTCAATAATTTTCATTACGAAAGTGTATATTTATTTCTTTTCGTGATTATTATTAAGGAATTGAACATTAATTAAAACTTAGGTGAACCATAAGTATATTGAAATAACTTTTAATAATTAATATTTTATTGAGTTACACTGAACTGCAGAATCTCTATTGAGTTCCATCTATATTTATACATTTTAAAATTTAATTTTTACTACCCTAAAATTATAAAGGTACCCTAAAAATATTCTTTTCTTTCATCTTTCTTATTTCTTATTTTTTTCTTTTATTTTTTCTTTTATCTTTTCTTTTCTTTCAATAAATATCATATCACGTGACCTATTATCATGTGACTTACTATCATTTCACTATATTACCTAGGGGTTAGATAAATATATGGGGGGGACAACTCATAGGTTACACAGGCTGATTAGTGATCGCTAGAACTGTCACCATATGTAAATTACTATGTGTTACTAGTAAAATGTAATGATACCCCATGTTTAAAGTGAAAGATCTGCCGATAATCAACCCATCACAAAATAAAAACTATTTTTCAGAAATGACGAAATGCTCAAGTTTATCGTTACATATTTTTTTTCGTTAGTTTATTTTCTGTATTTTTCAAAAAATAGGATCGGCTATTTGAAATACCTCAAAACTATATGAAAAATTATTACACACTTGAAAATAATACATAATAAAAGAAGAAAGCACTATTTTTAAATGTTTTAAGCAAAAATATTTTATAACTTTTTATTGGAATCTCTAAAAAAAAATGTATAATTCTAGCTTTCTAATATAAAAGTAACAAATACATATAAAATTAAGAACGAAGCAACCAGTGGTTCAATTTTGATAAAAAAACTACACTTACATAGAGCTAACATATACAACCTTAACTTTTAAGATCGGCTGCTTCTCTATCTATACGCGTTGAAAAAATCAAAAAAAAGTAAAATTTTTGCGCGATTTAATATGAAAATTCATTTGTGTAACCAATTTATAGTGACGACAGTTCGGGTTTTTATTGATCAGCCTGTGTAACCTATGAGTTATCCCCCCCGTATATTTATCTAACCCCTAGATATTATGTGACTTCTATCATGTAACTTTTATCACGTGATCTAATCTATTCGGTATATTATTTATCCATGCTTGGTATTCAGCTGCTTACACTGTAATAAAATAAATAAGAATTAAAATTACAATAATAAAAAGATTTTTTTTAGAACTTTTCAATACTATCTAAAAAATATATAGGAAATATATTATTTTCATTTTTTTCCTAACATAATAAGAGTTATTTTTTGCCATTTTACCAAATAACTTTTCTAATATTTATATTAAATAATTTTATCCCTTAAACTATAAGCAATTGCGGGTAAATTTGACTGCAATTTTACCAAAATTTCAGCTTTCATCTAATTTTATGAAAAATAAAGCAATTTTAATAAAAATTTTTTTCAAAATAGTTTAAATTATATATTGTGTAGCAATTATTATCATTTATTAATTATATATTAGAAAATCAAAAATTACCTATTGGTTAAAAGTTGTATTTTAAGATAATCACAAAATTTTAAAAAACTTTGCACTTAACTTCAACGATTTCATTGATAATTAATTGTAGCTATATAAAAGCTTAATAGAATATGTAGAATTTGGTATGAGAAATAACTTTTGTTAATATGATTTTTGATGTTTAAAAGTAGGATTTTAACTTTATATAGAACCTTCCCTATAAAAAATATTTTTGCTAAAATATACTTAAAATAAACTTAAAATTTTATTTTATACTTAATTATACTTAAAATATACTGAAATAGGCAAAAATTAAATATCATTTAAGTATAATTTAAGTATATAATAATATACTTAAAATATTCTTATTTTAAATATCCTTAAAATATACTGAAATAGGCAAATTTTAAATGTAAATTAAATATATTTTAAGTATATATTAAATACAATTTAATTCAAATTTTACAAAAATCCAATTTTCAGTATATTTTAAGTATAAAATAAGAAAATTAAGTATATTTTAAAGAAAATTAAATATATTTTAAATATATTTTAAGTAAAATTTTTTTTTATAGGACTTAGTGAAAATTTTATTATATATTTTAATTATATACTCATAAAATTAATTTTTTTTTTCTCTACTTTGTTTATTATAATGCAAAATTTTTATAATGATTAGCAGAAGAGGATAAGAAGTAAAGATATCTTATATAAGATGTAAATAGTTTATTTATAATAATGTTCTTTCAGGCAAATATCAGAAAAGAAGGAAATCAATGATAATGATAAGCGTACTATAGATGAAGAGATAAAAAGGTTATTTCTAATCCTTTAATTATCTCTTTGATTTCATCTATAACGACACAAGAAATCAAAAAAGCAAATGGTATATTTTTAATAACAAAAATAATGCCAACAAGTTTTTCTTCAAAGTCTGCTCTACTATATATATATATATATATATATATATATTGTGCCTTAGATCGATTCTTGCCTCAGATCAAAGGTCACGCATCTCAGATTGAGATTGTCACCTGACACACCTCGATTGCTAATAAAATGAGCTATAATTAAACATCAAATTTTCTAACTTTAATGTATTTTTAAGTACTAAGTAAACTTATTCATCATAATTTTAAGTATACAATCCTAAAATTTCAGAATAGTTGGAATCATACTCATAAAAATCTTTTCATTTGAAAATGACTTAAAATTTAATGATTTTTCAGATAAAACACAAGTATAAACTTCAATATAAATCAGATTTACATAGAAATTTCAGGAAACGTGTAACTCATTATGGCACACAAGTTTGAATATGTTACAAAAAGTGGTTTAATTAATGAGAAAAAAAGTTTACTTATAACAGACTTTATTGCATGATTCAAATGATGTGCGTACGGTGACAATTTCAATCTGAAGTGTGTGAGCTTCGATCTGAGGCAAGAATCGATCTGAGGCACAACATATATATAAAATAAAAAGTTATAATAAATATTCAAATAGAGAAAAAAATATAATAAGAAAAGTTAAGATTTTACTATATAAAAATTCTGATACTATTTTTGTAGGTTAATTTCTTATCCAATTTTAATGATCAACCGCATATCTAACTCATATAATTTATGGCCAGAATGTAGATCAATTTGGCTGCAAAATTATGTGATGATCTGGTCAAAATTAAACGGACAAATTTGCCCGCAATATAGTTTAAGGGATAATACCACTTACCATTTCAAAAAAAAATAAATTCCTTCTAAAAAAAACCAATTCTAAACCAATTTCTGACAGGTTTTGACATTGAGAAATCAAGTTTTGCAAATGTGCAAAGTCTTTGACAATTGGCTTAAAAGTGAAATCAAAATATACGTCATCATGTATTATTTGATATTATCACTATTTTCACTATTTTTGTATATTGACATGTCGATCAAATTCACATTTATCACTTTTATTTATTAGTGATGTAAGCCAAATCAGCTCATAAGATTATTATTTATAGTTAATATATATATTTCTGATTTGTATATTTAAATTTTATCAATTTTTTATAATACTAATTAAAAAATATTAAATATTACCAAAAATTGGTAAAATTATTAATCATTAGTTAAAATAAAGAATTAGTTTATCAGGCTAGTTAATTATAATTTAATAATTTTTTTTAACTTTTAACAGAAGCTTTAAAAAAATTTATTCTTTTTTTTTTAAAAAAAAATATCAGTTTTTTGAATTGATAAGTTTGAAAATTTTATTTTAAAACTTTATTTTAATTTTTTGATTATTTTTTTTACTTTGAATTGGTAAGTTTTAAAAGTTTTATTTTTTTAAAACTTTTTTTTATCTTTTTAATATTTTTTTATAAAATTGCTACATATTGTCAAAAATAATCATTGCTAATATTACATAATTTTTAATTATATATTTTGTTATTTTATGTTATATTCTTCTTATTTCATTTTACTATATATTCTAAAGACAGAATTTTTTTAATATAAGAAATCCTATTTATCATCCTTATTTGTTATTTCCTATAATTCTAGTCAATTTTATAATTTTTGCCAAATTTTTCTTATTGAGAACTTGAATAGTATTATATAATCAAAAAAGGCAATTTTGTTTCTCATAAAAAATATTACACAACATTTTAAAAAAGACAATTTTTATATAAATTACTTAATTTTAACCAAAATTTAAAAATCATATGATACTAAGTAATAATCACCACTGGTGATAAATAGTACATTCCTTTTTCTTATTTATTTTTTTTTTTATTGAATTAGTTAATTTTAAGTTTTGAACTTAAACTTTCAAACCTATTTTTTTTAAAAAACTAATTTTTTCTAATATTTTTTTTTTTAAAATATTGGCTTTAACCTTTTACATTAGATTGGTAAATTTTGAAAGTTTTATTCTTCCAAAACTTTTTTTTAAAAAATAATCTTTTTAATATTTCTTATTTTTTTTTAGATATCAGCTTTATTTTTTTTACTTTGGATCAATAAGTTTTAAAAGTTTTATTTTCACTTTTTCAAAACTTTATTTTTTTTTTTTTTTTTAGATAATAGTTTTGATTCTTTATTCTAAATTAGTAAGTTTTGAAAATTTATTTTTATTCTTTTAAAACTTTATTTTTTTAAAAAAAAACTAATTTTTTTTTTTAAGTATTAGTTAGGGGATGGCCAGAAATAACGTAATTTAAATTTTAGGATTTTTGATCCCCCTCCCCTCCCTATGTCATTATTCATTTTAGGAAATGTAAAATTAAAAAATAATTCTAGCTAGAATTATATTAACTACAAGTGTCTAAAAATAGAAAGTATGTAACATCATCATGGTCTTAAGTCTTAACCCCCTCCTTTCTTTAGGAAATGATATCATTTCTGGCCATCCCCTTAAATACTTTAAATTAATATAAAATTTCAAAAATTTTACATTTATTTAAAACTTTATTTTTTTATTTTTTTTTATTTTTTTTTAGATACTAATTTTAATCCTTTACTTTAATTAATAAGTTTTGAAGCTTAATTTTTCTTTTAAAAAAAAACTTGTTTTAATTTTTATTTATTTATTTATTTTTTTAAATATCAATTCTTTTTTTATAATTTGAATTAATAACTAAAGTTTTTGAAAACTTTAAAACAAAAAAAATTTGATATATTTTTTTTTAAAATATTAGCTTTTTCTTTAAGTATTAATAAATTGGACTAATCAATAAATTTTACTTTAAAATTTTTTTTTCAAAAAAAAAAATGTATTTTTTTAAAAAGATCAGTTTAATTTTAATTTTCTTTTTTAAATATCAGTCTTTTTCTTCAAATTTGAATTGGTAAGTTTCAATTTGAAGCTTACCATTTTTTTTAAAAAAAAAAATTTCTTTTTTGTAAATATTCAAATTTTTTGGCATTAGACTTTAGATAAATATTGACCTTTCAGTTAGATTTTTCAATATTAAACAATACTTAAACTTTTTTTTTATAGGTTAGCATTTTGGAATAGTTTTTTTTAAAATAGTAAGAGTTTTTTTGGTAAATATAATTTAAGATTACTTGCTAAAACTAAAAAGTTTGGCAGAATGGCATATATGAAACTGCTAGAATTACATCCACCTGCCAAAAGTATCTGGGCACTTCTAAAAAATGACCATTAAATCACATTATTTCGACACTCAGTGATCAGAATTTAATGATTTATGATTCATTGGATTTGTTTAATTGAAACGTATCTAACCGCAGTATTTTCAAGTCTGTAAGTTCAATAGATCAGAAGTTATCATTAAATGTCTAAAAACAGTAAAATGCAAATAACTTTTTATCCATCAATCCTAGAGACATGAAAATAATAGATACAATGTACCTTAACAAGACAAATCTAATGAGTCATATTTCATCTTACTAGGTTTAATAGGGAAGAAAACGTTATGAAATTTGTATTTGCTAAATTTTTAAAGACGAAAAATGAATTACTTCATAAAGTTAAATCACATTATTTCAATAACCAGTGATCAGAATTTAATTATTTATGATTCAATGAATTCATATTATCAAGATGCATCAAATTGCAGTATTTTTCTGTCTCTAAATTTGATGGATCAGATGTTATTCTCAACAGTAAAATGCAAATAATTTATTTTTCATCTTTAAAAATTTAGCAAATACAAATTTCATAACGTTTTCTTCCCTATTAAACTTAGTAAGATGAAATATGACTCATTAGATTTGTCTTGTTAAGGTACATTCTATCTATTATTTTCATGTCTCTAGGATTGATGGATCAAAAGTTATTTGCATTTTACTGCTTTTAGACATTTAACGATAACTTCTGATCTATTAAACTTACAGACTTGAAAATACTGCGGTTAGATGCGTCTCAATTAGACGAATCTAATGAATCATAAATCATTGAATTCTGATTACTGAATGTCGAAATAATGTGATTTAATGGTCATTTTTTAGAAGTGCCCAGATACTTTTGGCAGGTGGTGTAGTTTTGCAAAATCGCTTAAAGTACTAAAATACTGAAATTGCTAAAATATATAAAACTGTTTTAACATATAGTTTCAGTATTTTTATAATTTAAATATGCAAATTATCTATTATAAAAAAAAAAAGCTAAGCAAGACAATATATAAACCAATTTATTAGAGAGGGAAATGGGGTATTTTGGAAAGTATATAATAACAAAAAAATATATAAATATAACATAACCTTTTTTTTTTTGTTTAGAGAGTGGTAGAAGCATATATTAAAATCTTATAATATGGTGATCCTATATAATTCAATGGTAACTATAAAAGGATATATAAGGAGGACTTTGCCTAATATTAAAATATGCTACCGGTAGAAATTCCACTTTTATATGAAACTTTACTTTAGGATTTACTTAAATTCTATTGGTTAATTAACTAAAAAGGAAAAAAATTATAACAATGTAACATAAAATTTCCTTTTATAGTAGGATCTTTAAAGAGTTTTATATGTAAACTTTACCTTAGACTACAGGGTGATCTATCTTAATAGTAGACGGAGTCTTATATAAAGTGATGGTAGGGCACAGGAGCAATTTTATGGATGGGAAACTGATTTGGAGTTTTAATAAATTAGTTATTCAACAGGTGCTTTTGTATTCTTATATATAATTAATAAACTCACAAATTGCACTATCTTGCAAAAAAAAAAAGCTAAAGAACTAACTTTTTTTTTAATGAAAACTTTCTCTTTTATTTTATTTTTTTTATTTTTTTTTATTTTTTTATTTTTTTTCCTTTTCTTTTATTTTTTTTTCCTTTTTTTTTGTTTTTTTTTTTCTTCAATCTTTTTTTTCACTTCAATTATTTTTATCAAGTTATATTTTTATTTATTTTATTTATTTTTTATTTTTAAGAGAAATATTTTAATACTTTTCTTTTTCTTTTTTAAATTACCAGATAAATTATATGAGCTGAACTTTTAAATTTAGATAAAAGAAATTACTAAAAGTGAATTTTTTTATTATATTTTTTAAAAAAATATTATCACTCAGTGGTCATGTCACATGATATATTGATCATTAATTAAAAAATTGTACCGCAAAAATGATCTGCACAAAGTCACAAATGTTTCGAAGTTTTCTCTTAAGTAAAGCCTTTTCAGACCTTAGTAAACTTTTATTCTTCAGGTTCTTACCTACTTGTTTCAACCTTTTATTTAACAAAATAACGCTTATTTGAGAAGTTTATATTAGGCTAACTTTTCCTACTTTTTTGACTTTAACCCCAGATGCAAATTTGTATAAAAACTAAATATTATTTAAAGTACTCAAATATATGTAAAGTTTTACAGGAAATCGAAATGCTTAGTGAGTAAAAGGTTGGTTTGATAATAAAATTTTTATTAAATCCATGATTTTTGTTTTTTTCTGTAGTTTGTCTATATTAACATTGCAAAAATTACATGTATAAATTTAATTTTAACAGTATAAAAAAAATATTTGACATATATTACATACTGTAATCAAATAATAAATAAATATTTTTCAAATTTAAAAATCTTTTATATATTAAATAAAATGTAAAAGTCATCATTAATAAAAATTTTTCAATATATATCCAATTTCAATAAAAATTGACTCACAAAGACTTTAAAATATTTTGAATTTATGTGCAAAATTTCAGTATATATTATTATGTGGGATGGAGTAAAAATTTACTGTTACACAAATTTCATAGCTGTACAATTTACACTTCATATTACTCCTTCAAAATGATCTATTTTTCAGATAGCTGTTGCTTGTAATGCCGTATTAAACTGTTGAGCTTGATTTTTATTAAGTTTCTTATGAGAGAAAAAAGTATCTTGCGAAAATTTATCAGGAAAAAGCATTTTTCTGATCATCTCAGATCTTTTCCTACCACAAAAATAAGCAGGAGAATTGGTAGCATATTCTGTAAATAAGCCACCAAATAAACTAGTGCAAAGCAAAGGCTCATATAATTCAACTTCAGGTTCTTCTTCCATATCCTAATTTTGGTCAAAAAAGACAAATAAACTTGGCTGATTATTATCAGTACCAAGAATACAATTTTTGCTTTTAATATGTCTTTCAAAGTTTATTGTTCTGAAAGGACGGTCTAGTTGAACTTCAACTCCACATTTATATCAGACGGTTTTATTATCTATCATTTTATCAAAGTTTGTGAAAGCTCTAAAATGAGAAATACAAACATCAGCATTTGGTTTTTGAACGCGAGTTGGTGGCATTGTAAAGAACAAAAGAGTGGAAAGGGAAGACTACAAAAATTCAATTTTTACGCGTTGTGTACATAGATAAAATTTTTATCCAATCGTAATTAATATATAGGTATTACAGGTATTACATGTTATAATTGTCATATATTTGCGAACCATACTATATATAGTAACCTATTCACATATTAACATTTGCGAACCATCTAAAGCAGTAACATAAATTATCACGAACTGCAAAATACTATGACTTTCACAATACTATATGGTGGCAAACCATGCATTTCCAGTAACATTTTTTAAAAATCTATAAGCTTCCAAACCAGCTTTGGCGGTAACCCCTATTAAAAGTTTTCCAGGTCCTGTTGCTACTGCACGTTCTATTATTCACAAAAATTATCCATTAATTATTAATTTTCGTTGTATTACTCATTGTTTTAACACAGGTCGAAAGATGCCAAATTAGTCACCAACCAGTCAACAATTGGATACCCGATTGATGCCTAGTTGGTGACTGATTTTTTCAATTTGATACCAATCAGGCTGCCCAATTGATAGTTGATTTCCGCCAAAATCTGACAACAACCAGCTATCATCTGGGCTGCCTGATTGGTGTCAAATTGAGAGTCAATTGATGGTTGAACGATGGTCAATTAATGGTTAATTAATGGTCAATTGATAACTGATTGATGACTTATTGGATTTGCTTAATCTGACAGCAATCAGACAGTATCTGATTAATGACCGATTGGTAGCGTATTGATGACTGATTGATAATGTATTGATGACTGATTAATAGCTGATTTGTAATAGCCGATTGGTAAATGGACCAATAATTGGTTTTATAAAATGTTTATGATGCACCTATTTTATTTATTATATATTTATTTATGCATTATTAATTACAAATTATTAAGAACAATGGTTTTAATTCCAGCCTACATGCGCTTTATTCATATCAGCTTATTATCGGAATTGGACCAAAATTAAGGCCCCAAATTACTATTAAAATTGCATGTGACTATCGTAAATGTTACACAACAATCATATGTCAAGCGTTAGACTCTCTCACCGAAAAACCCTAAAAAAAAAAATTTAATAGTAACTATCGCGTCAAACCAATCTCCTCCCTACGAAACCAATCTCCTTCAAAGGTAAATTATGTTGAGTGTACTATTCTATTTCTATATACAAAAAAATATTTTTTAATTTTATTTAAACTACATTTAGTAATTCAAAAGTAGTTTGCTTGTAAAATTTTTGTTATTTGTAAATTTCGCGTATTAATTTGAATAAAGTTTACAACAGTGTTTAATATTTTTAATTAATAAAGTGTTTTTTTTTATATTTTAGGTATGGTAATATGAATCAAGCTGTAGTTTCTACCGGTGCTCTTCCACCTTCAACAACAACTCAAATAACAACTCCAACAACTAATGATTCAAAATTTGAATGTAATATATGCGGGAAACTGTTTAACAAAAGGGGGGATTGACTAGACATTTAAATACTATTATAAAATACAACTCTTTACGTCCAGATATTGATGCTTTACCTGATAATACCGTACACCAATTTAAAGCCATCTTAGTTCACTATATTCGCAAAAGATTACCAAAAGGATATAGGCAATTAGGAAAACAAACAGTTTCTATTCCCGCTACTGAAAGTCAGTTTTATGCAGTATTTAAAAACTATATACATTACTACTCTGCTACAAAGGGTATTTACAAGTGTATATTTCGTGGAGGTTCATCAAATCAAATATTAGCAAATATTCTAGAGATGGAAGGTTGGGAGACTAAATTTTACGATCAACAGCAATGTACTTATGTTGTACTTTGTGATGATGACAATAATATTGAAGATGGGGACGAAAATCCTATTACAGCTGCATTAACTTATGAAACAATTAAAAAATTACGCAAACCAAAATGCATACGTGGTCAATTAGTAGTAGAATGGAAAAAACAAAAAAATACTGATTTTAATGGTAATTTCACTCACGCAGGTCACATTTATTTTCATTTTTACAATAGCCAGGCTATGATTGAATAAAATAGATTATTTGATCACGAAAAAAACAGTATCAAAGTATATTAAGCATTTTCATTCTAATTATTTTCAGCTTTAATATGAATTTTATAAGGTTTTTGAGAGTTTAAGGAAACATTATGGTAATTGTAAAAAAGAGATCGATTTTCATGTTCTAAGATCTCAATAATTGCTGATGACTTGGATTTTCTACCTCCATCTTTCATTGTTTTACGAAAAAAATAAGAAACTTGCTGATGATTTTTTTTTTCCACTGCACTACATGAAAATGACTTTAATCCCCATTTTTGATGAATTGTCATAAATTCAGAAACGTGATGGACTAACACATGAATGTAAGGTGTCATATCATTAGGTTTATAAAGACCTTTTTTGAATCCTTGAGTATTTGGAATACCTTCAGATGGCGTTAAGAATAAAGTAAGCCAATTCTTTGCATCATTTTGAAATTCTTCAGCATTTGTTTTTTGGTCCTTCATTTTTATGTAGAGTTCATAAAATTTATTCCATAGATTTCGTATCATATTAGCGTGTTGTCTTGAAAGAATTTTTGATAAATCAAAGAATTGTAATACTTTGATCTTATCATTTCCCATTAATGATGTGTAGCTCCAAGTTTTAGATTCTTGAATTTGCCAGAATTGAAACTTAACTTTAATTCTTTTCATTTCCTCTACAATTATCTTTCGTGCAGTATCATTAAACAAACCATATTCTGTTAATTCTGCTATCACAAGACTCCATAAACGATCAGTAATTCTAAGCATAATGTGCAATTCATCAGGAACCCAGTGATTAAGAGGTATCATATCAAAAAGTGGTTTTCTTATATGTCCTTTATAGTAATTATTTTGTTCAACTAACTTATCTATTTCTTTATTAATCTTCCATTCTTTTGATAGATCTCCTTGTTGTGATTTATCAATTGTACACCAAGGGCAGAAATTTTTACTATGAGCGCTATTAAAACCCAAACAGATTGCTAAGAACTTCCAGTCAGACGAAAAATAAAATTGAAAATTCCACTTTACATTATCAATTACCAGTCCTTCTTTTAAATTTCTTAGATCATGGCAGAATTGGGTCATTGCATTTGATAGAGAGTTGTAATCTTCACATCCAGGATAGAGTATGGTCGTATAATGATGATCTGGTTTGTGTGAAGTATTTTTATCATCTAAAATAGCCACTGTGATGATTACATGTTTTACTTTCCTTCCTACGTTTTGCCCATCTCCAGAGATTCAAAGATTAATTATGGGCTGATCTGGATTCAAGATGCCTTTTTGAACAAGGTTAGGAACCAAATAATACAATATATTATTAATATTTCTATAGCCACCTTTACCAACTGCATTAATTACTTCTTGTGTTATAGATTCATCATCTATATCTACTCCTTCGGATTCATCCACTTGACTTTTAGTATTTATATCTACTATTGTTATTGGTATGAGCTGGACCATTATTTCATTTATATTTATACGTTCTTTAGATATTTCTCCTTCACGTGGTAGGTTATATTCTATAGCACATAGACGTCTATAAGAATTTCTTGGAATATTGCCTTCATCTAATGCTCTAACTATTGATTCAAGTTTTTGTTTTTTTTTAGTTTTATCTTCATTCTCGTAACTGATATTAAAAGTATGTTTTTTATTAACAGAATAACATATACTTTCCAATGCTGGTACGTCTTCCAAATTATATAGCTTCTGTGTTTTTTCGTTGAATTCAGCTAATATATGTTTTCCAATACTCATAGCACGTTTTGTAAGGGTGGAATTTCTACATTGGTCAATTGGTTTTAATATATGTGCACGTCGCTTGCCTTCTCTTGCCATTTCTAATGTTTTGAGATGAAGACCAAACAAATAAATTCCTGATGTTTTTGTTTTTTTTAAAGATGTATATTCCTGAAATAAATATTTTAAAGTTAATTTATAAATAGAAAAAAATAGAAAAACTAAAAAAAAATAATTTAGTGTACAAACTTTATGAAATAAATTTGTAACATCTGTCGCACTTCTAACTGAAGATACTACATGTTCAAAACACTTTCCAAACCAGATTTGAAAAACTGGTTTATTATCAATGTAATTAATAAAACACTGAACAACACATCGATTATTACTTCTACCCCAAGTTGTTTCTACCATATAATCATCAGGGATTCGATATTTATTAGGAGGAAGAGTGTACGCTAATAAAGATTTATTAGGATACGTTCCTTCTTTTATAATTTTATATGAAAAACTATGTCCTGATTTTTTAAAATTAATAATTGAGTCAAAGGGGTAATTATGAATTTCTTGTGTGTCAGACATTTGCAAATTAGAAGCTAGGAATAATTTTTTAAACCGCGTAATTATTTTACAAAGTTTCGTGAATTTTTTTTTTTTGCATGAAATTTGTGTTACAGATTAGATCGACCAATAAAATGGTTTGATGTAGTGTTACCATATCCAATTTAACATGACCGTCATTTGGGGTTACGTCTTAAAAATTGGGGTTAGAGTTAAGATCCGCGCATATGTAATTACAATTTACAATATATTCAAAAATTTGATTGTACAATCATAGTTGTAAATATAATTTATTATATTGGAAAAGGTATTACTCCTCTAATTTGAAGCAAAAAAGGAACCTCCATCAAAAGGTGAAACATCAGTAAATTTTTTGGAGTACGGATCTTTAGGGATTCCAAAAATTTTGTAATTAGTGAGGATCCCTAAGGAATCTTTCCCACCAGTGAGGATTTCCTATCAAAAGAATTCTATAGAATCCTTAAGGATCCTAAATTTACCATTAAGGAATCCTTAAGGATATTTTTTTTTAATATTTATTTATTAATTTTATTTATTTATTTTATTTTTTATTTATTATTTAAAATTATTTTATTTGTATATTTATTTGTATATAATTTATAATTAATTATATTATTACATAGTATTCTTTTTAATTAATAATATTTTTACAATTAGCACGAAAAATTATTTCTTTGGCTTAAAATTTTGATTAGAATAAATACAACCATAAATTCACATTTTTGTTAATTTATTGCTCATTTCTATAAAAATTTAAAAATGACATTCCTTTAAATACGTACTATTGGTACCAAGTGAATAAATAAGTCTGTTTTGTTTAGTTACGAGTTTCTTCTAACTTCTAAAAAAAAATAATAAGAATAGTTAGTAAATTTATAAAAAAAAACAAAAGAAGAATATTAAAATTTATACACGCACTTAAGGTTGCTTGCCGAAACCTAGGGGTTTAGACAAGATGGCATTTCACCGAAAAGCAAAATTCTGCCAAAACTATATTAAAGTTATATTAAAAAACTGGTGAAATTTTGGAGAAAGGCGAAACTGCTGAAACTTATTATAAATGCTGAAACTGCCAAAACTCTGCCGAAACTATAATAAATCTATAGTAAAATTTTAATGAAACTAATTGTAGAATTTTGAAGAGGTTTAGACAAGCAACCTTACACGCACTTACAAATCTTTTTCCATCCTAGAAAATCCACCCAAAGCCTACAAAATAATAAAAGAACAGTTAGTAAACTATTCCTATTAAATGTAAAAAAATAACAAAAGACTAAGATTCAATCGTGACTTATACTTATGATTCTTAGCTCGTTTTCTATTGAAGTCCATCAGAAATCTATAGAAAAAGAAATAAAATAAGATTGAATAATGGTTAGTAAATCATTTTATTAGAAAAAGGCTAAGTTCATAATACTTACAATTTTCAATTGAAATCTACCTGAAATCTATAAAAAAAAATAAAATAAGTGGTAGAGTTATTACTTTATTAAAATAAACAATAAAAAAAAAAC
Organism: Rhizophagus irregularis; assembly: GCF_026210795.1. Taxonomy (NCBI): domain Eukaryota; kingdom Fungi; phylum Glomeromycota; class Glomeromycetes; order Glomerales; family Glomeraceae; genus Rhizophagus; species Rhizophagus irregularis. The sequence continues at coordinate 2,743,192 of NC_089445.1, read as the reverse complement.
TAAGTTCACAATACCTACGAATCTTAATTTTTTCTGTCAAAACCTATAAAAAAAGAATGATTAGTATTTAGTAAATAATTCTATTTTATTAAAAAGTAAAAAAAACTAAGTTCGTAATACTTACGAATCTTAGTTTTTTTTCTGTTAGAAGTCATACAAAATCTATAAAAAAAATAATAAATAAAAACGGTACACTTTATTAAAAAAAGCAAAAAAAAAACTAAAATTTGATTCATACTTACAATTCATGAATCTTCTCTTTTTTCAATCAAAATCCATCTGAAACCTATAAAAAAATAAATAAATAAAAACGGTTAGTAAAAAAAAATAAAACAAAAAAAAAATTAAGTTTTGTAATAATTACGAACCTTTGGTTTTTTTCAATTCTCAAAAGACCATCCAAAGCCTGTAAAAAAATAAAAACAATTGGTAAATCATTCCATTCTATTAAAAAAAACTAAGATTCATAACATATTTAATTGCCGATCTGCATGTGATCGATAGAATTTACATAGTAAAATGCGGCGTTATGTTAATTAATAAAAAAAATGCCGTTTGAAATCTCTGTTTCCCCAAAAAATAACAACGTCAAATACATACATAACTCCCAAAAAACTTGTTGCAACTGGTGCTATTATATCAGAACTTCATTATTATGTCCATATTTATATGACTTGTTTATTATTTTTTAAGAAAAAAATTCAAGATAACTATTCCTATTTTGAAATTATGCTAAAACTTAATAAAAGTCCTTTTATTATTCATATATTTCATTATATTCATATTTTTTACAAACTGGACATATTTGTGAAAGAAAAAGAAATATAAAAGTGCGTAGTATTATTAAAAATGTAATAGTTAACAGAAATAATAATCAAAAAAAGTTTTATAAGCGTCAAAGAAAAGTTAAAGAGTTTATACCATAGAAGTAAAATAGTAGTAAATACTATGAAATCTCTATTTCCTACATATAAAACTTTATAAACTGCAAAGAAAAAAAACTTTTTATAAAAAAATTTTTTTTTTCTAAGATCTTAAACGTATATTGCAGGTGTTAAATTACGCAATTGTATAACAATATGGTTGAATTTTATTTGATATAAAAACATGATCGACATGGCTTATATATAAATGTTGCGCCGCATTTTATTATATAAATTCTATCGATCACATGCAGATCAGCAATTAAATCTTAGTTATTTTCCTTTTTCTAGAAATATTTGACCCGAAATTTAAAAAAAATAAGATTTTTTTTAAAAAAATTTGCTTTTCAAATTTTTGAAACCTTATCTACTGATGCATAATAAAATATCGAAGTCTAAAGACTCAAAGTCTAAAAAATTTCGTGTCTAAAGAGCTGAAGTACTCCAAATTTCCAAATTTTTGAAAGACACAAATCTCATTTTAAATTTACCATTTAAAAGTTTAGACCTTTAGGAGCCTGTCTCTAAGAAAAAAAAATGAAAAGGAACATTAGGATGTTTTTATAATATGAAACATGTACCTCTTTAACTTACCATTTCAGAATTTCATGCTGAAATCTAAGTACAGGCCGTCTCTAAAGAAAAACAGGTTTAAAGAAAGTTTCTTTTTAAGTAATTCAGAAAATATTTTTTAAAAAAAATTATTTAAAATAAAAATAAATGATTTTTTTTTAAAATTAAACAAAAAAGTAATTTTTTTTTTAAAAAAAAGCTTTAAAAAAAAGATTATCGATAGATCAATAAGTCATATGATCTATGCTGTCATGTGATATTCTATAATATCGTCTTAATAAAAAATGAACAGTTCGTTAGTAATATTTGTTAATATAAAAATATATATATATATATATTCTTTTACTTACCAGTATTCCATAATACTACATCTAAAAGACTTAAAAATTGTTAAAAAAAAGAAAAAGTTAATGATAGTTATTAAAATAAAAAAATTACACATATATTTTTTTTTAATTACCAAATTTTCATGTCTAATGTCTCAAAAATACCTAAAATAAGAAAATAATAAACAATTAGAATTCATTAAAAAAAAAAGAAAAAATTTTTTTTTTTGGTACCTGTCAAATCCTACTGACATCTAGAGAGATTTTAAAAAACTATCTAAAAAAAAGAAATAAATGAACATTTAGTAATATTCATTAAAATAAAAAAAAAACAATAAAAATCTTTTTCTTAATGAATATTCATGTTGAAAAAATCTACTAAGAAAATAAAAAACAAAATCAATTAATAATTGTTAAAATAAAAAGAAAAATTAAAAAGTTTTTTACTTACTTAATTTCGCGTTGGAAGACTCAAACAAATACCTAAAAAAAAGAAGACAAACAATTAGTAATATTCGCTAAATAGTAATTTTTTTCAACTTTTTACCACGTTTCCATATCTATAGAATCGAAAATAAATTTTTAAAAAAAAGAAAAAAAAAAATTAGTAATGTAGGACCCAGAAATATATACAGTCGCCACTGGTTATACCGAACCTATATGTACCGAAAACTCGTTATACCGAACTTAGATTCACAGAACCAATTTTTTATAATTAATTACACTGGATATAACGAATTTTATAATAAAATTTTATATACCGCATCCGAACTCACCTTAACCAGCCCTGATATATTAGCCATATATTCGTTATACCGAACTATCACGTGATTCGATTATATTAATATAGTTGATGCGCCAATCTTTTTTTTCAATTGTGATTATCGCGATTATCTATTTGTTTTAAATGTCCACAAGAAAAAGAACTATACTTTCTGCAGCACAAAAACGTGAAATCTGTGAAACAAAGGAAAGGGAACCAAACCTTTCTAACACCAGTATTGCACAAAGGTATAATATTGGAAAGTCAACAGTCACGGATATTTTAAATGAAAAGGAACGTTGGCTCGCAATTTCAGGAGACAAAGGAAGTGTTAAAAAATTTCGTGGTCCAAAGTGGCCTCAACTTGAAAAAGCACTTGGTCTTTGGGTTGACAATGCTCTTAATATGAAACAGGATATTGATGGTAATATTTTAAAGACTAAAGCAGTATTTTTTGCGGAGAGGTTTTCCATTGAGGATTTTCATCAGTCAGAGGGTTGGTTAGGTGGTTTTAAAAAGCGATATGGATTACGTCAATTTAAAAAGCAAGGCGAGGCTTCAAGTGCTCCTTCTGTTGAATCAATAGAAAATGACCGTCTTGCATTACAACAATTTCTTAGATCTTATAATCCTGAAGATATTTGGAATGGAGATGAAACTGGTCTTTTTTGGAAGATGGAACCTTCCAGAGTTTTAGCACGTGGTCCTATTTCTGGTCATAAAAAGCAAAAAATCCAGAGTTACTATATTTTGTGCGACAAATGCAACAGGAACTGAAAAAATGGCTCTTACTTTTATTCATAAACATAAAACTCCTCGTGCAATGAAAAACCTTAATTATAAAAATCTTCCTGTTTATTATTATTGGAACAAGAAGGCTTGGATGCAAGTTAGTATCTTTAATGACATCCTTCTTAAACTTAATGAAAAGATGAGACGAAGGGGACGAAAGATAGTTCTTTTAATTGATAATGCACCAGTTCATCTTATTTTAGATGAAACTCGAGAAAAATTAGACAGTGTTGAGGTGAAATTTCTCCCACCAAATACTACTACTGCACTTCAACCATGTGACGCTGGGATAATTCATTCATTTAAATGTCACTACAAGCGTCTTTTTATTCAAAATCGAATTGATGCATATGATAATGTACAAGATGGTATAGTTGAAGTGCTTGCTGATTATAATATTTTCGAAGCTTTACAGAATTCAGCTGAAGCATGGTCAATGGTATCCTCACAAACGATCTCAAATTGCTGGAAAAAAACTGGAATTCTACCGCCAAGTGATGATGAAATTGAAGATGGTGATTCAATTTTCGATGAGTATGTATTAAACATTAATACTTAATTTAATTAGCTTTTAATATTTATTTTTTTTTTAGTTTTGAAGAAGAAGAAGCAGAACTTGAAAGATTAATTGCTCTTCTTCCAGAAGGCCACCTTGATGCGCGAGAATATATTAATATTGAAGATGAAATGGCAGCGGAAGGTGCACTTACTGATGAAGAAATTATTGATGCTGTATTAAATGCAGATAAAGAAGAAGAGATTGTAATAAATGATGACGAATTTGTGCCTATTTTGGAAAAAGTTAGCTTGAAAGAAGCAGAAAAGTCCGTGGATAATACAATAAGATTTTTGTATGAGCAAGGGCCAGAATTTGGTGAGGTAAATGAGGAATTAAGAATTTTAAAAGGATTGCATAAACGTGTTAAATTACAACTTGTAAAGAATCTTAAACAACTTAATCTTCATAATTTTCATGATTAAATAGCCGATAATAATGTAGTATAATGCATGTAGTTTAAATAACGATAATAATAAATAATACGTAATATAATACTTTAATTAAATCACGTGTTTATTATCTTATTGGTCAGAATTTATATAACGAACTGTTCGGTATACAGTATAGGTGTTATATAGCGAACTCATTCTATACCGAACAAAAATCACTGGAACATTGAGTTCGGTATAACCAGTGGCGACTGTATATAGGGGTCAGGTGACGAAACAAATTTTTTACTATGAGCTGTACGCATTTTTTTAGGGCCAGAATTATGATAATGTCAGTCAGTTACTATAATAGGAAATAAAATTCTAACTGGAATTATCAAAAATTATCTAAAAAAGGAAAGATTTTCATGATTTTTTTAGTTCAAAATACGCAAACTCAAATCTGATCCGGTTATCGGTCGGTCATAACCGATTATAGGTCTTTGACCGACTGACCGTTTTTGCTGACCATTTTTCTGATCGTTTAACCGACCATTTGACTGACCGTTTAACCGACCATTTAACCATTTTTTTTAGTGAATTTAATTAAGAAAAAATGTTAAAAAGTTTTTTTTTTGATTAAATCCGCTAACAAAAGCATTATACAACTTTTTTTTATTGATTCAACTCATAAAAAAAGTGTTAAATAAATAGGGTTGGTTAAATAGTCAATTAACGATCAGTTAAACAGTCGGTTAAACGGTCGGTCAAACGGTCAGTCAAAACCGGTTAGTTAAACGGTCGGTCAGAGCCTTTGACCGACCGATATCGGTCACGATTATTAACCGGTTATGACCGGTTATGACCGTAATTATTGCCATCCCTAACCATAACACCATGTTCAAAGAGCTTGAAAGCCACCCCAAAAAGGTAGAAAAAGTTTTTTTAAAAAAGTATGAAAAGAGAAAGAGAAAAGTATATAGGAAAGAATGTGTAAAAGAAGAAGGAAAGGGAAATTACATATGAAGGGTAAAAGGGAAAAAAAAGATCAATAATTTTTTTTAAAAACTTTATTTTTGAATCGATAAATCACATGATATTGAAATAGCTTTGTAACACATTTGTAAATCATTTTATGCAAAAATAAAATTGATTTTTAGTATAAGGCCAAGTAAATAAATTTATTCGTTTCTCATGACCAGACGGGTCATGTAAATGTTACGAAAAAATAAAAAAATTTATTTTATTTGGTCATGTGATTTTGGTTTTGACCAATCATAATCATAAAAAAATAATTTTTTTTTCCATCCGGTGACCTGGGCAAAAAATTTATTAAATCAACCAATCATCATCTAGGAATCGGCTAAATTTTTTTTGAAAATAAATTTTTTTTCCGGGCGGCCGGGTCAAATTTAGCAATTTTTTTTCATGAGAAACGAATAATTTTATTTCTTTGGCCTAAAAGAATCCCTAAAGTTTTTTTATTGGGAATCCTTAAAGATTCTATAAGTTACAGAATCTTTAAAGATCCTTAAGATTTGTTAAGAGATTTTTAAGGAATCCATAAAATACCAGATCCCTAAGGATTCTATAGCAATTTATAGAATCTCTAAGGATCCGTGTCTTAAAAAATTTACTGATGAACAAGATGACGATTCTAAGGTATCATAGAATAATACTAATACATCTAAGCCAGACAAGAAATAAAAGGAGACCAAATGAGCCAAGAAAATTGACAAGAGCTTAGACGGCATTGACAAACTAACTGTTTTAGCTGAAATTAGATCAATGCTAAGAAAATTAGGAGTATCTTGAGGAATTCCGTACAGAATGATCAGTAGAGTCTAGTTTTAAGAGTATAGTAGTTGTAGGGTGGTTTTATTGTCAGCTTTTACCTTTTATTTTTCATTTTTGTTTTTTGTTATTTTCGTTTTATTTCTTTTTGGTGCGAAGTGTCATTTGACACAAGTGTGCCTGGACATTCTCATTGCATAGCAGAAGTGAGGGATTTTCTTATTTGAATCTTGTACAGAGAGCTCAAATTATTAATAATTATACATTTTAAAGATATTCTGCTGGTGAGGATGGTTGAAATAAATTGCCATGGTAATCTTTTGTTAATCAAACAACTCAGTTAGTTTTAGAAAAAGTAAGCTGAACTAACTCAGACGAGAGAGTATAGACACAATGTAAACATAAAGTTTTGACCAGTTATACTATAAATAAAAAAAAAAATATTTAGATATATAAATGTCATGTGATATATATAGACTTGATCTAAAGCTTGACTTCCTCATCTCTTTCAAATCAGCTGATTTCTGGCATGCCCCTTATCCAGTAATTAGATTTTAACAAATTTAGGCTTGTTAGATTTGTCTTATCAAGACAAATCTAATAATAGTAAAATTGCATTTTAATATCAATATTAACTGAGTTATTACTAAATATGCATTTTACTATATATTACTTCTAAGTGGTATGAAAGATGTTTGGGATCTTATTAGATTACCATTATAAAAGACATTTTGCTTCATATATTATTTCATTTAAAAAAAGTTTGTTAAAAATCCATTTTTTCATATCGCTTCTATTTATATATAGACTTAGTGTTCTGTACAAATCAATTTGTGATACAGTATAACCCTGATTGCTCTTGAATAATAAAAACGTATTTTGCAAATAATTTTTTTTGATCTAGCAGTTCGATTTTGATAATCTTTTTTTATTTGATTAGAGCAACGAGACCTATCGATTAAAAAAAAGATCATTGAAATTGGATCACTAGATCCTGAGATAGTAATTTTTGGAGGTCGAATCAAGTTCAAATCAAGTTCAAATCAAATCGAATTTCAGAGAAGAAATTTGATTCATGTAGAACACTATAATATAGTCTATTTAGTAAAAGTAATAGCTTAAAAATTTCCACATATTTAAGGGTCTTTATTTTATCTTACTAGGTGATATATCAATATTAAATAAAATCCAAAAAATACAAATTAAAAATATGTCAATAAAAAGGAAAATAAAAATAAAACTATATTAAAAAATCTATGTAAGTTGTTTCTGTCAAGTAAAACTTTAAGTATAAGTGTATCTTAAAAGTTTATTATAAGCAAAAGTAAAAAAAAAATAATCAAAAAAATAGTCATAAATGTTAATAGAAAGAGTTCTTTCTTTTATAAAATTTTAGTAAATTAATTGTATTTTATTTTTATTAATATATTTAAAGCTTTTATATTTATATTTAATCTTTACTTTACAATTTATATTAATTTATAAAAAGGAATTAAAAAAATTAATTTGAATTTTATATATAAACAATATTGCATTCAATTTTCAATATTATTTAATTATTTATATATATAAGATTATATTGATTCTTACTAAAAAAAAATAATGAAATTAATCTAATTTTTCTTTTATGAAATAATTGTTGCATTTATAAAAATTAGCAAAAACTCAAGAATTTTGGAATTTATATTTATAAAAAAGATTTAAAAAAACTAATTTGAATTTTTTATATAAATAATATTAAAAAAAATTGCATACAATTTTACATTTAATTTTCAATATTGTTTAATTATTCATATACATAAGATTATATTGATTTTTACCAAATATAAACATTAACATTTACAATAAATTTTGTAATTGTAAAAGGAATTTTAGAAACAATTTTAAGAAAGAATTACTTTATACTAAATGTTATTGATGATTACAATTATTTTATGGGAGGTATAGATATAACTATTAACCAATATAGGTCAAACTATATAATTCAATTATCTGTTTAATATATATAGTATCTATTATTTTTTGGTTGTTAATTTTTTTTAAAAAAAATAATTTTTTAAGTTTTTAAATTCTATTAAAAATCTATATTTTAAAATTTTAATTATAAAAATCTTAACATAAATTTTTATATTTTGCAAAATAATATAAATTTTTAAAGGTTTTATTATTATTTATTTATTATTATTTATTTTTTTTTATAACTGCAATGCATTTGATAGTTTATTAAATAAAAGTTAAAGCAAGAATTTTTAATTTTATAAAAAGTTTATTAATATTAAAATTAAAAAGAAATTTTTTAGTATTGTTTTTATAATACTATTAAGTAATTTTTTTTTTAATATTTATTTAAAATAAAATTGATTTGATTTTTAAACTAAATATAACTGATTTAATTATCAAACTATTATATTCTACCTTTTTAAGTATTTTACAGGTAAAATTTATGAAATAAAATAATATTTTATAATAAATTTTATAAGTAAGAAAATTTAAATACCACCATTTAATAAATCTTAATGAAATGAATCCAATAAACTAAAATTAATTTAATAAAAAGTTAAATTAATTTAAAAAATCAAATTTTTAGATTAAAGGATATATGAATAGTAATATTTTATAGTAAGTAACATAGCAGGCTTTCCGATTTTTGAATAATCACATGATGATCAGCATATGTATTATTTTTAGTTTTTATTTAATAAATTATCTGTTATGGCGCCATAATAAATAACTAAAATTCACATTTTCTAGTAATTTTTAAATGACGTAATACTGACATAATTGTTTGTATATAGATATGTATTTTATTGGCTGGATATCATATGTATCGCACATGTGATAGCTGTACTAATTTATTTTAATTGTGCCACAAAAAATTTAATAGCGAAGGACGATAAAAAAAATTGATTCTTCAGGTCTTGTTTAAACGTATTACAAAGGAATCTGGCTATTGGAGGAGGAATCCAGAAGTTGTAAACACTTGAAACCTTCTTATAAAACGAAAATAAGTATAGTACGTTTATATTATTTGGCTTTACAAAGAATTTTTGACAAAAAATAGTTGGAATTAAATAAAGATATATTTTGACACTCCAGGTTCTTCTTAAGTGTAAGTTATAAAGTTTTAAATAAGTTTAGTGTCAAAAAAATTCTTTATTGATAGAACTCCTTACCATTTAAAGGATCAGATAGGATTTTTAGAAATTTTTTTTCCTTTATTAATAAACTAATTATTTCTTTCTCTTTTTTAGGAGTTGACTTATGAATTTCATCAGTATATTATATTAAAAGCTTAAACAACATCCTTTAAATAAAGTGAAAGGAGTTTTATGGCTACAATTATTGGTAAGAAATATAATTTAAATTTTATGTCAGGTTTTGATTGTAATGACATTATCGTTAATTTATCAACATACACATATGCTAAATGAATAATTTTATATTCCTTTGAAAGGTGTAAATGGGCTCTAATTTTGAAATCAAAAATCATGCAAATTGAATCATTAGATAAGGAGATATTTACGTTCAAATGCAAGAGTTTATGTCAAATTGATAGTAAATGTGTTGAACGTATTTATTAAGGAACCAATGATTCAATCAATGCGATTTTTAACTTTTTGGATAGATCTCATTCTCTCCTTTCAAATAAATATAAATTCATTTTTCTTGCATGCATATATGTTGAGTTATTTATGATTTTGCAACAGGAATTATAATGGATTTTTAATTTATATGGAAGGTACATATTAAAATTCTTGAATTTATTTCAGATTCTAATAAAATTTTTTTTGCAAATATATTTTATTAATATTTATTAGTTTGCAAGATTTAAAGTACGATTATTATGTGAGTTTTTAAATCTGCCAGTCATTTATATTAAAAAATTACATAAAATGCATTAAATTAAAAGTTACTACTTGCAAAAATTGGTCAATAATAATTCAATTTGAATAAAACTTTGTATGATTAAAATTTAAAGTGCAATAAATTTATTTGCAATATTTGAGGTCATGTAGAATTTTATGCAATGTCTTGTAACGGCATTTTATATCATGTGATAAAATCGGAAAATGATCGGCAAATTAATGTGATAAATGAGAAAGCCCGCTATGCTATAGTAAGTTATAATTTGAAAGAAGTTTATTGATCTTTTACAAATAGAATAATTTGAATTAATACATTAAGTCAATTGTTGCCATATAAATTTAAATGATCATTTTTTTTGGATGATTTTTATTTGAAAGATATATATTTAAAACTTTTCCAAAAAAGCTCTGCTAATTGGAATTCACCTGAATTTTCCCTTAATAGCATTGATATGAAATGAAAGAGAGAAAATTAACTTGATTTTAAAATTCTTGGATTTTATTTTCTATTATGAAAATTTTTTTTGTTTTCATCAGAAATTGCCTAAAGTATACAATAGGATTCTAAATTAGCTAAACTAAAAGGTTACCAGTCTAGATTTTGTAACATACTTTGAAAATATCTTGCATCATGTTTTAGATATTTCGCATTCAGAATACATATTTAATACAAATTTCTCCCAGATTACTTCAGGGAATAAAAGATGATAAAAATAAATGTCTACCTATTTTAAGTTTATATAAATCATAGGGGACTAAAAATATTTACAATATTCTTCAAACATTTCTTCCAAATAAATATTGTCTACCATCAACCCGATTCTGCTGCTTCATCATCCAGTCCGGATTAATTGAAACGTATGTACAGCAAAGTAGCAAGTGTGTATATAAATTTTATTTAAATATCCTACCAGATACTGCCCATATTAAGGTGTTGATGCATTGATCTCAATAGTGGAACGGGCATTTCCAATGACAATATTGAAGACCTAAAAGTTTCTTCCTAGTTCCTGCACTCATGAATAAAATGCAGTCAATATGGGCTCCAAAACGCGTCAACGTTCAATGTTATAATTCCTCCGGAATCGTGATATTATCATTAATCCTTGTAAAAATTGTAGTTCTTTTACAATTCCAGTTCACTTGGAATTGTGATCAGACGTGTAGCAAAGAGATAAATGCTCCTGTGATTAAATTCCGGTATAAACTAGAAATAGACCATAATAAATCACTGTCAGACATCATACAGCATTTTTCGCGTGATAATTAAATCTTGGTATATTCCAATCTTTTTCGTCGATCTTTGACTTGCAGGAAAATTCCCACAATACCAAACCGTCGGCACCTGAAATGATAAAAGTTTTCATCAATTAAAGTTTTATATTTGAAGAAGCAATTATTCACATAGAAATAGCAAAACAAAATATCACATACTCACCATTCTCATATAATTAAGAACGCAATATTATATGAAAGTATTAAATAAGAAACAGCTATTTGTGCCCTCTGACATCCCCCTATTTCACACTTACAATTCTACAACGATAAAAGATTTGAATTATTATTAAAACTCAATTATTAATTGATCGCATTGCTTTTTTATTAATTACACGAATAAACCTATAACAGGCTTCTTATAGATTGCTCAGGTTGATCAATACTTTCTTGATTTTGCATTTGAAATCAATTCAGGTTTTCACTAAATTTAAAAACAACTATTGCATTAGATAAAATCAAAATAATAGTATATATATATACATAAAAATGATCCATTTTTTTTTAATAAATAATTTATTTGTTAAAACAAATTGATATTTGTTGATCCGTTGGTATTTTTTAAATAAATAATTTATTTGTTTGTGGATTATTAAAGAAATGGATCTTAACAAATGAAATTGATTTAAAAGGGAAAAACAAAAGAGAGGGGGAAAAGGAGAAGACGAAAAAAATGAAAAGGATAAAATGAAGAGAGGGGAAAAGGTGAAGAATGAAAAAGGGAAAGTGGGAGAGGGATAAAAAAGCTTAAAAAGTTACTATAGAAATTCATAATGTTTAATTCCATAGAAGTTAATTATATTATCATGATAAATTCATGAAATTAATTCTATGAAAATTAATAATGTTTATAATTCTATAAAGTTAATAATACTATCGCGATTTATTGAAAAACAAGGAGAAAAGGGGGATTTGATAATGTTGATCCACTTTTTAATAAATATATTAGTTTATATATATTAATGAAATTAAAAGAAAGGAGCGTGTAGGAAAAACAAAAAACAATGGATTTGATATTGCTGATCCATTGTTTTTTTTAATAAATAATTTTTTATTTTTTAGGTCATCCATTCTGACCAGAGAACAAAAGATCTCGCAGACCAATGACCAAAGGGAAGAAGATCCGGAAGCAGGTCCTGGGCAGCAACTCAGAGAGGGAAAAGGAGAAGACGAAAAAAGGGAAAGGGGAAGAACGAAAAAAGGGAAAGGGGAAGAACAAAAAAAGGAAGGGGAAGAACGAAAAAAAGGAAGGGGAAGAACGAAAAAAAGGAAGGGGAAAAATGAAGAGAGAGAAAAGGTGAAGAAAAAAAAAAGATATATATAAAATTCAAATCATTTTACCACCTAAAAATTGTGATCTTTGCATATCAACAGATACGGGATACTAAATCACTAACATACAAGGGTTTAGAAAATTCGAACGTTGTAATATTTTCTAATAAAAAAAAAATCTTATTATTCCTATTAAACATAGTTTTCCCAGCAACATATTGTTTTATTAAAACTCACCAGTACTTCTTTATTAATAATGTCCCAATAAAAACAAACATTATTTTGCCCAGATATCCTTACAATTTTTTCAGATTAAGTTAAGTTCTGATGATAAAAAAGGTGGACCAACTAATACGAAGAAATCAAAAGAAAAAGTTCGATCCATGATGTCGACAAGCGTATTATTTTTCAATAATTTAATCTCTAGATTACAATTTTGATTCATCCAGTCATAAAAATTAATAAAAGGAATGAGTTCAAATAAACTTGAAATTTGAAATTGAGGCTATTCAGAACAAGATCAATGATTATTATACCTAAATTAAAATTCCCAATAATGCCCATTCCCTTTCGAGGCTAATACTTGTATGCTTCACAGCCTAACATAAATCGTCATTTCACAATACCGCCTACATTACAACACCATAAGCTTTAAAGTCCAAAAGATATGAAACAATAATACTTACTTAGCTTTCCATCCTTCTGATCCACTCTTAAATTTTACATGTATAATGTATATCTTTAGTATAATAAACAAGTTACATTTATCACCACTCAGTATTAATAATTAAACTAGACTTACTACTTAATTTATTTTCAAATTCGCCTGGCATATGCATCATATGACTGGCCATCATCTTCTAAATATTCAAAATCCATTCGTAAATGCATTTTTGAAAAAAAATTCATTATAATGGACCGAATATCGCAAGAATATATTCAAGGAGTTCCCTCGCTAATACTTAATCATCTTTTTGCTTGAATATATAGATGTTAAAACAGCAGGATATCAAAGTAGGTCAGCTCTTGTAACAGATTTGATTAGCAGTAGTTTGTCAAAAAATGTTTGAACGTTAATAATAAGTCTAATCATTTATATAATCGAAAATTACTTCAACGGTAGCCCAAACATATAATGCTAACTTACTACTTTTTGTAATCCTTCGATCATAACGACAACAATTTTGGAAAGTATTTTAAAAGGTCAATGAAATTATAATTTTCAATAATTGTTGTTGATATTCCGCTAATAATTGATATTTAGATGTGTTGTGGCGTATTTGTAGCGTACATTTCTGCAAAATAACTGTTTATATTAACGTTGTTAAAATGGTGAGCCGTCATATTGTTCATAATGTTGACCAGAGTTCTTTTTAAACAACCTATTGTCTGCAGAAAAGAAACTCGGGTAATATCTAGGGGTGAGGTAATATCAATTACAAGAAAGGTTGCACAAGGAGATATCAAGATATCTACTTTTTTTGTGTGTGCCGTTAATCTATTATCTAATATAAATTTGTACGCAAACAGTGAGAAAGATGTGTCAGTAACTACGGTGGCATATTATGGTTAACAATTAGTGGCTAAAGCCATTTCGTAGTTGTAGCCTACATTATTTATTGCTGATTGATGGACTAAAAAAAGTAACACATTCTCTTTTTTTTTCGAAACTCGTTCTCTCTGTGACTAGAAAATCCACATGGAAAATCACGTGACTCGGATAGTGGGCTTTTATTCACGGTATTCGGAATATAGTTTTGCCGTTGGTTAATAACTAAACTAAAAGACACGTGCTATCTCGTCACATGATACTCTGAACTGACCGTGGCAGCCAAGGAGCCAAGGGCTCTTGCCGCTCAACCACGCTCATTACAGGAGGTTCTACTTCGTACCTTTCAGGTAGGAACCTGGGTTCCTGGGTTTAGAGTGTCATGTACCTTCTGGCGAATCAGGACCATGCTTACAAAGAAAGTTTATAGTGTAATATTTCTATTTTGAATTTTGATACGGAATAAGTAAAACGAGTTAGTATTGTTAATACAAAAATGTTGTACATGGGCACAAAGAATTAAGTATTTCACTTAAGGAAACGATTCTTTTTACATTTCTTTGTAATACTATGTGGTATGTAGATATTAATCAATTATCGTTAAGAATTAAATTTTTCAGTATTCTCAAAAAATATTGAACAAAAATGATTGGCTATTAATTATCTAAACATATGATTTTGTCACGTTTCTTTTGTAACACAATTAATGAGCATATTAAAAATTACGCTACTTGTGCTATGCAAACAAATCTGACGCAACAACATCTACATTATGTAATATAATTACGCCATAAAAATAGATCTCGATTTATACAAGACAGATAAAAAGTCACAAAACATTTGGAAAGAGATCAACGGATCACATCTATAATGTCATTTGGAAAATTTCATTCGTATTAACATAATAATGCATTAATAATAATAATCATGAAATCAAGTTTGTCTTCAAAAATTAGTAATACGAGATGGCAACATTCTACGAGAAGAACGGAGGCTGCATAGAGAAAAAAAATGGTGTGCAGCAGGTTGACCCTGAAGATATTATCACGTGGATCACGTATATTAAAGAAGAAAAACCGTGAAAACGTTCCGATATTTCAGACGAGAAGTGGAATGAAGTGATTGCTAAAACGGACGCCTTGCTAATCATTGATAAGGATAAAAAAGTACGTGTATCTTGATCTAATACAAATGCTTAACCATGTTAAACTCAAACTTAATTATTGCTAGATAAATGTTCCGGCGAAAAAATGATCGATACGAGAAATGATATTTGCAACATAATTGGAATGTGGTACAATCTCTTATTAAAAACCTACAATACCCACTTACCATATAATAAAAAATTCAAGAACTTTGGTGAGTTGTATGAGGAAATGACTAAAAACAAAAGTGTTGAGGGGAGAGTTTATGCTTTAGCTAAAGATCATTATGGGATGAAGTGAGATCATTATTTGGGTATAAATTCAAACGAAACCGTACTGTTCACAAAAAGTCCCTAGAAAAGGGTAAAACTGAACCAGTACTTTCTCAGCAATTGCAAAACGCTCTCGAACTATTGCAATTAGTAACTGATCAGCCATCGGATTTTCCGATAGCATTTGAAAAATGCGCAAAATGGGTGTATAGAAGTAGTTAAACTTTAGTTTTTATTTTCTAATAAATATACATTTGATATACGACTATTTTATTGAACGATTAATTTCGTGCGATTCTTTAACATTTTTGTTTATTCTTATTCTTCGTTAAAATTATAAATAATTGATCGTAAGGAAAAAATTAAGGGGACAAAGCTGCTTGGGTGTTTTGCATCTGCTTCGCACAATACTGTTAACTATATGTATAAAGAGAATGTTGTAACTAGTAGCGGAATCTGTGCTCAAGGTCCTCCTTCCATTAATGAAAAGGCTTTACTAAAATATTCGACAGCTTTTGAACCTTCGTAGGCTTTACGAAATGCCTCCCACATAAGTTCGTCCTGTTGATCCTCAGACAATATTTCTCCTTGTGGCGCGTCAGGTAAATCATCATAGTTTTCATTATCCAAATCATATTCGACTGGCCTTGGTAATGATGAGATAGCTTCCATTGCCATATAAAGTAATTCTTGCACGGTCTGATCATGTTTATTACGTCCATTTACAAGAACATCACGGTAAGATAACTTTGTGTTATTATTCGTTGGTATAAACTCGTTTTTTTTGTCTTTTCCTTTAATAGAAATGGTAGCTTCATCTTTGCTAGACTTTTTCTCCACACGAACATCATTTTTATCTTCAGTTTTCCTTTCAACAAGAAAAGAACATGTGTCTTCAGAAGGACAAGTGGAAATATAATTCATCATAATATAATAACAATCCAAAAAGCTATTTAATACAATACAGATAATTGTAGCAACCTACCTAAATTCAATTTTTCATTTTCATCACATAATGTATCATTATCGGTGTCAGAGTCCACTACACTATCATTATGGTTGATAATCAAATGTCGGTTTAGCGCATCAAGAGAACAAAATCGCGAGCCAGTGCAAATTGGACACTAATATAAAAAAGTCACACAAAAAAAGTATCAGGTAGTGTTGTTAAACAGCGCAAATAAACTATTGGTATAACATCGCAGCAACTCTTATCGCGAAACAAACCACGCCAATTAATAACACTATTATAAGGTAGATATTTGTTTGAAATTACCTTGAATGGTCTTTGACGAGAGTGTCTATGTAAATGTTCTGCAAATATAACACATCAGCGGAACTAGTAAAGTCAAAAGTACTTGACATATTTTTCTATACCTTCTAATTTAGTAATACTACTTTGATGCTTATTGCAACCTTCCCACGGACATATATAAATTGGATCTCCTATAGATGCTCTGTTGCAAGAATTGATGTCGTGTTCGTCGATGTGCTTTCTAAGTTTCTCCTGGGTTTCGAAATGTTGTGGTTTTGAATGAGAATATAACCACTTACAGACGAATGGCATCAGATTAGCACTTTCAGTCATGGTAGTATGGTAGATTATATCCGATATAAACAAAACAAGGCGAAAATGTTATGAAGAAAAAATATTTTGAGTGGTTGATATGTTACACAGTTGCCTCGTGCTACATAACCGGCCGATGGATCGACCTAAGTTATTCCAGAAGTTGATTCGTAGACTTTCGGATTATTTAGAAGATATTGGGAACGCATACGTCTGTGAATTCGAATTAGATCCCTTAGCTGACTTCTACTATCCGGCTCTAATTCCACCTTTATCTATCCTAGCTAATAGATCAGATATTCGTAAAAAGATTCCTATTAGTGTAGAATCTGCTGTTATGGGAGGAGTGAGTCTATTTACTCTAGAAAAAAATAAACGATCTTCACTCCAGAATCTAATCCAAATGAACTATTCCATTGATAACTTGACTACGTTAATAGGAATAACTTGGGAGCAAGAAGAGATGAATGACACGCTCATGAAATTCCTCCATCATCCGGATTTAGTGCTTTTAAAATATAAACCGAACGCATTATACGATGCATTCACCAAGACGAATGTTTTAGGGCCAGGACATATACTAGCTCTAGCACGAATGTTTTATTAAAATGTTATTAGATACAGATGAATTTGTTTATAGCCTTGGAATGGCGGTTCCATGACTATATATTTTTTCGCTTATCATATATACCCGAAAAATTCAATTTTTTTTTTATTTATACATGAAAAATAAATACAAATATTCGGGACATAGCCCGCGATACATGAAGACTATGCTATTATTATACATGATTATTTTTTCGAACGATACCCCTCTATCCTAGCTCTCTTTCTATCCGACGACCGAAGGAAGCGAAGCCCGAAGGGAAGGAAGAAATTACAAGTTTAAAATCCTAGACATTTTCACTGTTTCTTTTTCTGATTGCAAATTAACTTAGTTTCACTAAGGAACAGCTTTTTGGAAACGATCAACAATAATGAGCTGTTTTAGCACATGATTTTTATAGGTTATCACAAATAATAGGATAGATTATAAATGATTTAAATTATCAGAAAAAAGATCGATTACCACAAAAACCAACTGGAATTCGTCTTCGTTTAATAAAATCTAAAGTTTTATCTATTCTCTTTATTTGAATACATTAATAAGTAATAATGACCACTTCCCAGTTCCCGCGCATGATGTTCATTAATTTAGAAAGTACCATAATTTTGAAAACCTGCTCAATGTTCCATGGGCTAATTTTATTAAAGTAAAAAAGTATAATTGTAAACAAAATTTTTGTTCGATTTCAAAATCGACATACTTTGGATTATAACTTTTAAAAATTTTTAATTGAAAAAGAATTTCGAGAATTTACTAATAAGATTGATTACCCAGTTTAATAATCTTTTAAATCTTTCCAATAAATATTAATCATAATAAAACGGCCCATTATAATTATTTATAATATTAAATAAAAAATAATTTAAACTAGAAACTAATTAAACTTTTGGCCTGCATAGAATAAAAATATATAAAATATAATACTCTTAAAGCTATTACCCACTATAGCAACAACTGCACTAACTTTAAATATGTTTATTTCGTGTATCCGTATGGATGACGGCTCTCGGATATTACTTAAACATTTGTACGGATAATCGGAATATCTTAATAAAAAAAGGACATATTGACGTTTATGTTATTTCCATTTATTTTACGGTAAAATTTCATTCATTTAAATTTTTAAAGAAGATGTAATAAATTTTTATTTGAGAAAAAAGTGAAAAATTTGAAATATCGAAATTTTGTACGAACGTTACATATGATTTGTTATTTGAAATACATTTGATTCGTAATATAATATTAATTAATTATCGTAGATAGCACGGCATGAATTATTTGTATCCGACTTCAATTTATATCAGGGATACATATTATCCATGGATACACACACTACATTAAGAAAAGGTATGATAGGTGAATTAATTTGCAATGATTCATCCGAAAATCTTCAAAGAAAAGAAATAAATATAACGTCTTACTAAATTCGGACTTCAATATAAATCCGAATCGCAAAAAAGACCTTTTTAAGTTAAGATATTCTAACGATTATATGTCATATAATCCAAACCACTTTCAAATAATTTCCTTTATAATACTTAAATTTTATAATTTATTTGATCTTACAATTAATTTTGTTTGATTTTAGGAAAGTTTGTAGTCGTAAGATAGCAAATTAAAAATTATTATTCACATTCTCACAATCAAATTTTTTTTTTTGATTTATTGAATGAAGAGAAAATCTATATTATTCTACCGAGAGTCCGAGGTACGTAGAAAAAGAATTTTGAATTGTGGTGCTTCGTTTATTTTAATGAATGGATTGTTTCCATGAATGTCGTTTCCAAATTAAACATCATGTTCGATAAATTTGGTATGTTAATTAAAATCTCTAATTATACGATGAGTATGAAATTTTTTTTAATTTAATTTAATAAGGAATTAGGGAAATTGTAGATCACTTTGGTGCAACTAGGCAATAATATATTATTGAATATTCGTGTCATGTGATCTGCTGTTTCTAATTTTTCTAAATTTCTAAATCTAACCCAAATTATACAATTATAAGAGGAATGTTGTCAAGTGTTTGTTTGTTATATAAAGAACAATTTTGTCGTTTCATCTTTATTATTTCCTTCATTTATGCTAGTTTAAATTTTTTAAATTTACATCTTATTGATGGATTTAAAGTTTTGAATCTAACTTTATTTTTAGCTATTATTATAGTTATACCAAATATTCTCAATCAATGTCTTTCAATAATACCATTAGCGTTTAGCATTGTTGTAAATTTGTGGGATTATGAGCAAAGAAACTAGGAAATTTTGAATAAGGTACAATTGGCATTATATAAGCTTTTTAAATTAGTTCTTCGTTACATTTTTAAGTTAAATTCTAATTAATATGATCGGATAAGTATGATTGGCTAAGGATATACACACAGATAACGCAGATATAATAAAATAACTTCGAACTTTGTACAAAAACTTTAACTTCTGTAGTATATTTTATATAACTGTAATGTAGATCTGAATGAAATTATTTTTTAATATTTATAACTATCAAATTCCTAATTTCATTTACTCTGCATATGGTAAATAGGATAATCTTCAAATATCTCTAACAGAAAAAAGACTTAATTTCTTTAAAAAAGAAAATAATAGGACAGTTTTACTTAATGTAAAATCATTGTTTCATAATCATATGATTATTATGCAGGGATCTCGTATGAATTAAATAAATTCATTCAATGCTATGCTGAGATTGGACTTACCCAGTCGAGATGATCATCAGGAAATCAAATATAATAAACATCTGACTTTTAATTGGTTTCTCAAATTTTTCAAAGAAATTTATTTTTTAAATTTCAATTTCAAACATTAAACAGGATTTTTGTGATACAAAGATTGAAGCCAAAACCTCAATAACAATAATAACCGTTAGGAATATTTTCAGCCAGACACCAATTATTGAGTATCCTCTTAATAATGATAGTTTCGGAGTTGCAATATTGTTATTATTATATACATGAATAAATATATTTTGAGTTTAAGAATGATTTTTTATTATAATTTCTATTAAGTACTAAATCAAATAGTCCTTTTTTTTTGATTATTAACCGATTATTTGTAAACACTCAATAATAAAAAAAAAAAATCCGAGCCACCAATTACAATAACGCCAATATTGTCTTTTTTTACATTAAATGATTCGACCAAATTCGGATAAAATATAGTGGTTGCCGTAATTTTGGGCTTTGTAATTATTGAATTGAGCTAATGCAAAAAAAAAAAATTGTGTAATAGTTTGCATATTGCATACTATTTACCGCCCATGAAATATTAAAAACTGCATTGTAACAAGTTTCACATATTTATTTTGTTTCATCTAATTTACATAAAAGTAAAAATGTAATGGAATTCTAACGATTATCGTAGTATGCTTTTTCTTTCAACATTTTTGTTTTTTTTTTAATAAAAAAAAAATTTTTTTTTATGTGTCGTATTACCTACCAAATAATAGTTGATCATGTGCACTTATAGAATCTTCTCATTTCAGGTTTTAATTTGCTTCTTTTTTATACATATTTAAACTTGGTAACACTCACCACCAAAAAAATTAAATAATAACGGTCACGAAAAAAAATTATTTTTTTTTTATTTCTGCAAAAAAAAATTTTTATATCGATTTTACACGATACATTACATTTACTTTATATGTATATATATATATATACATATATATATACATGTGTAATAATAAAACCGGTTTCTAAATATAAATATTAAATATTCTTGAACAAAGTCAAAAATAAAAAAAAATGAATACTGAACGAACGAACCACCAAGGTATACTTAGGGAAAATTCTACAAGAACAAATACGATGTCGTCATCGATCGTTAATCCTTCTTCGGTTCTTGGTGGTGTAGTATTTTCAAAAATTCGATGGTAATAATTTTTTTCAAACTAAACTAAATACGTAATGTTGAAAAAGAAAAGAAATTCTCACTAAACTTTTTTATGAAATTTCTTTTTTCTTAAAAAGTTATTTAAACCCTGAACAGATTGGTAAGAAGTTATTTGGTAAAACCAAAGTTCAACTGGTATTTTCTTATAATAAAAAACAAAAATTTACAACAAAGTCTGAAATGTATGTAAAAAAAAGTCCTAGTTCTTTCGTTGTTAATTTCCGTATTAATATTTTATCTGACTATTTACATTTTCATTCTTTTTTTTTTTAGCGTATTGAATAACGATAAAACTAAGAAGAGAGCAAATTGGAATGAACAAATTTATTTTGAATTATTATCGGATGTATCGCCAGAATTTTCTGTTAGTGTTTACAATACTGCTATTAGCGGTCCTGATGGAAGATTAGGTGAAGCAACTGAAAATTTTAAAAATGTTCAAAAATTTAAAATAGAAGAAAACAGGGTTTCTTTAGATTTATTAAAACAAGGTGAAGAAAAGATTGGAGAAGTATTTTTCCATGTTCAATTGTTATCAAAGGATCCTCCAAGGAGTATGATGGAAATGGTTAGCGATCGTACAAATAACGATCACAAAAAGAAAGTTGGGTTGTTGTTAATTAATAATGTTAAATTTAAAAATCTAGCTGGAAGAAGGGGTACATTAGAAGTAAAATTAAGAGATGAGTCTCATTCTACTGAAGGTTATTGGAATACGACAATGAAGGAATGGAGATATCCGATAGCTCTTACAGTATTTACAAATCCTAATTTGGATTTAATAATTCAATGTCGATATACCGAACATGAACGTGCTTCAACAAGAATTTGTTTAGGTCCGAATGGGATTCACGAACATATTTGGAAAAATTTGATGAATGGTCCCTTTAAAGCTGGAGAGTTTTCTTTACACGATAATGAATATGATTCTGCAAGGATTGAATTTACAATATCCTGTCACAAAATTGTTACTTCAAAAACTTTATTCTATCCAGATGAAGGAAGACAGGAATCACCTTTTGTCGACACTAATCAAATCATCAATGAAGAAATACGCAGTGCACCTGTCAATAATAATTTCAATAATAATATTACTACCACTACCACTCTTGCGCGTGCACATACGATAAGTTATACTCCAGGATCAATAAATACGATTGGAACGATGGGACGTTCAAGTGTTATTCCTGAACAAAGCATAAACCCTGAACAAAATTATACGATTGCCGTCGCACAAAAAGTTCATTATATTCCTAGATCGCCTCATATATCACCTCAATTACCCCCGATACCTAATGGCATTGGTGATTCTACTAATATACCCCAACAAATTCAGAATATCGCTAATACTAGACAAATTGTTAAACCCAGACCTGCAGATAGTTCACAATTAAGAAATATTATTAATAATAATAATATGGCGAATTCAATTCCTGTACCTCCTAAGCATCCTAGACGACAAGCCACTGTTGAAGAAGAAACTGATTCAGAACATATTCGTGTTAATAATTCTCCACCCTCATCTGAACGTATGATCAATGTACATCATTATGAAAATGATGCACGTGATATTTCTAACCCAAATTTCAATAATTTCAATGAATCAAATATTCCCCCTCAATATAAGAATCCTAATCCTGATATGAATTCATCAAGTAAACATCATCGAATCTCACCACCTCCACCTCCATATCCAAAACAGTCCAATAGTGTATCTTCACCCAGAATTATTTGTCAACGTTTTGTAATAGTTAATCCATTGCGTCTGAGTAATATGCGTGGAAGAAGAGAAGAAGTTCCTCTATATCCACAAAATAAGCTATACAAAGGTCATCATATATTTACCAAGCAAGATGTCATAATCAAGGAGTTCAGCTCACAATTATCATATGAGTCTGAAACTGCTTATTTGAAGGATCTTAGTTCTCGACATATAGTTAAATGGGTTGATATGGAATCAGATCCGAGTACAGGAGAATTTTATTCTATCACTGAATATTACGGTAGAGCTTTACAATTGGAAGCTCGTAAATTTAATGTGGGAAAAATCAAGCAAGTTTTTAAAAATATTTGTACTGCCGTAAATTGGATTCATAGCAATGATGTTGTGGTAAGTAATAGAATATATATCATATGCGTGTATGTTATTAATCATTATATTTATTATAATTTAATTATTTTGTTTAACCATTATTAGCATCTCGACTTGAACCCTACGAATATTATTTGTAAAGAAGGAAAAGATAATCACAAAATCAAAATATGTGATTTTGAAACATCACGGCAATTTGGAGATATAATTCAAGTATTTCCACCCGTACCATCTGATGATACGCAATCGATGCAATCATATGATCACCATCAACAATATTCTTCTGGTACACATTATTCTCATCAAGCTTATCCACAATCACAATTTACACAATTTACACAATTTACCTTGGGATATACATGTCCCGAATTATTATTATGTTGTGATGATGATGAAAAGGATTCAAATAATGTAATAGAGGTTCCCGCTCATTTAAACCAAGATATTTTTAGTTTGGGTTGTATATTATATTTTCTTTATAATAATAATAAAGCTTTATATAATACATTGGAAGATCTGGAAGAAAGTTTTTCATTGGAGAAAGGATTTGAATATAAAATTAGGAAAGACATTGAAGATGATAGGGCCGCTGATTTGATATTAAAATGTGTTAATAAGAAGCCAAATGGGAGACCTACCATTGAAGAAGTTTTGGATGACAGATATTTTAAATCTAATATTGAAAGGAATCATAGTATAAATTCTAGGAATTCACATGATAGCATTAAAAGCGATAATCTATCCAGGAATTCTCGTGATAGTGTTAAAAGTGAAAGTTTAAATGGTAGTAACGGTAGTAACGGTAGTAGTAGTGATAATGATGAAAGGTAATGGAAGAGTTTCGTAAAACGAGAAAGAATAGATAAAAATGTTAGAATGTTTAGATTAAATTATTTTTTTATTTATTAATATTTTATTTATTTATTTTATTTTTTTTTGATTTGTATAAAATGTATATTAACTAAATTATCATTAACATTTATAAGCTACATTTGGCATTATAATTACATATATAAAAAATATTCTTACCTTTTTTTATCACAATAATTTTTCTTTTTTTTTTAAATATAAAGGGGATGGTAGTTGAAGTATTATCCCTTCAAGTATCATTATATTCTCATTCATTGGGTGAAAATTCTAGATGATGAAAATTCTTGAAGGAAGAAAAAAAATTAAAAATAAAAAATCTTATTTTCAAAAAAAATCGTTATTTTTTCTAGTGTTATTTCAAAATTCTTAATTTTTAAAGTGAAAAAAATTGAGATTTATAAAAAGCTAACTTGAATTTTTATCAGCTGCGTTAATTTTTAACCAAGAATTACGGATGGAATATGTATCCTACACTTCATATATTATTGTAATATGACGAAGAAAGGCCTATATTCATATTTGGATTATGAAATAGAGTCATGGAATGGAGAGGGGTGCGGAAGCGTATATAGAACCTTTAAGTACTTGTTAAGTAGTTGTTATTTTGGGGTGTAATAGTTTCATCTGATAATGGATGCGTCGTTCGGCTTATACCGAACCTCCTAGATCTTTATAAATATGCATGGTAATCTCAAGGTGGTGCTCCAGGTGCTGCTCCAGATGCTGCTCCAGATGCTGCTCCACCAGGTGGTGCTCCAGGTGATCCTCCAGATGCTGCTCCACCGGGTGGTGCTCCAGGTGGTCCTCCAGATGCTGCTCCACCGGGTGGTGGTGCTACTCCACCTGCTGGACCAGGTAAAGTTCCAGGTGGTAAGGTACCTTGTAAGAAAAAAGGCCAAGGATTTCGTTAGTTTTATGTCCAGCAGGAAGCAATAATCAAAGGCAATCAAATTCCTTTTTACCTGATAGCGATAATAATTACATTGACACACTTAATTCATTAAGACAAAATGAAATCTTATATAAAATTAATCATTTATCGATTAACCAAGCCCAACAGGAAGCAATAATCAAAGGCAATTAAATTCCTTTTTTACCTGATAGCGATAATAATTACATTGACACACTTAATTCATTCAGACAAAAAGAAAGCTTATATAAAATTAATCATTTATCGATTAACCAAGCCTAACTGGAAGCAATAATCAAAGGCAATCAAATTCCTTTTTTACCTGATAGCGATAATAATTACATTGACACACTTACATCTTAAAAAGAAGGCTTATATAAAATTAATCATTTCTCGATTAAACAAGCGGGAACAAGCCCGACAATCAAATTCCTTTTTACCTGATAGCGATAATGACACTCTTGCTTCTTTAGATAGTTTACTGTATACATCGACTGATTGACTTTTTTGTTTGGTAAATATAAACTTAATAACTCCCCCCTTCCAAATTCAGTTAATCATAATATTCTTAAACTATTTATCAATTTTCGAATTGTCGATATGAATTCCAATTTTCTACTTTCAATTTCTTTGAATTTCTTATAATTTTACGACATCCCTTCATGAATTCCCTCGGGTAACCTTTCTTATGATTTCTTTCTAAATAAATTTTTTCTTTTTATTTCATGTCCCGTCTCTGTCTTTCCATAAATATATATCCATTTCTCTTTCATCAATTATCTCCTCAGTTTCTGTTGTATTCTCATTCTCGGTTTCTTCGAAAATAGAAATTTCTACCACTCTCTTCTCCTGGTTAAAATTAAATGATTGGTCAACCTCGGTTCAAAGTGATTTTTTTCCAGAATGAAACACGTGACTTTTTTTTATCTTCCTTAAAGTTGAATGACAACATCATTAATGCTAGTTTTTTTTTTCTGTAAAGAAATAACTACTTCAGCTAAAACAATGTTAAATAGTCATTAAATGGAACAAAATATCGGATATTTCTCCGATTCAATAAATTTATTATAATTCAATCATTATGAATTCATTTATTTTACCGAATTAGTCACAATAAAGATCCCAATATCAGTCTTTAAGGTCCATTAATAATTCCTAATTGAATTAAAAAAAAATAATTTTTATTATAGTTGCTATTTACGTTAAAGAGAAAAAATTTTTTTTTTTTAAGAAAGAGAAAAGATTTTTTTTTAAGAAAGAGAGAAAATTTTTTTTTTAAGAAAGAGAAAAGATTTTTTTTTTAAGAAAAAAAAAAGATTTTTTTTAAGGAAGAGAAAAAATTTTTCTTTAAGAAAGAAAAAAATAAAATAAAAAAAAATATAAACTTGATGCAAAATGTAAATGTCGCTTCAAGGCATATAATCGTTGTACGAACTTCGTATATAAAACAATTTTTATTTGAATATATATCGAGTCAAGATGAGTGATATGATCGTATATTTTTTTTTTAAAAAAAAATTAACCCCACCTGATTTTGTCACAAGTTTGTATTCTTAAGTATCTTTCGGCTAAAACTTGAGTCGACTAAAATTTGCGCCGACTAAAATTGTGTCGACTAAAACTTGTGTCGACTAACTCCAGTTTTTTGCATAGTTGAATAAAGCAAAAACAAATTAAGTCTTGTCATGAAGAAGTCTTCCAAGCATAAATGAGAATAAATATGTATAACAGGTATAAATTTAAATGATTTATTTTATAACTTTCATAAATATTTACCAGAACGATAACAAGGAAAATAACAAAGAAAAATTTGATAGAACAACCAACCAACTCGATGAACGATAATAAAATAAATAAATAATAAATAAATAATAAATAGAAAGAAAGAAAGAAAAGAAAGAAAGAAAAAAAGAAAAAGATTATTTTTTACTTTTTTTTAAAAAAATAAAATAAATTTTATTTATTTATTTATTCATTTCGAATTTTCGAAATTTTCGAATGTCTAACAAACAAATTATTTTTATAATATATCTTGGAATAGCTGCAGCTATAACTGCTTACATTTGTCGAATACTTGAAAATATGTTGAACAATTAAATTACTGAAAAGAGAACAATTAATTAACTGTTATGAATAAATACTTAAATGCAAAACAATTATTAATTAATGAATACTTAACGGTAAATTAAATGTGAAAATCGATTCTATTATTCAAATTCTTTGAGTCTAAGATAAGAATCTTGAAACCTTGTGTGTATGGTATGGCAGAATTACATAATTGTCAATTTATCGTAACAACATATTTATTAATAAAGTTTTATAATTTATCGACTTACAATATATAAAACGATTAAAACGCGTTGTGATATAAATGATATAAATGATATAAAAGATGTAAATGATGTAAATGATGTAAATGACATACATAATATAAATAATATAAAAGTACGAAAGAAAAAAATGAACGAAAGAAAAAAAATCATTTGGTTTCCTTTTTTTGATTGGTCATTGGTGGTTTCGCGAAAATCACGTGATTCCATTTGAACGAAAAAAAAAAATATAACTCCTTGTTTAAATAAATACCTTTCCTTTTTTTCTCTTTTATTTGTTTTTCTTTTTGTTTTTATTTTTTTAAAAAATGTTTATATTATTTTTGTAAAACAATTACTTTTTTTTTTTTAAAAAAAAAAATGGTGTGAGAAAAAAAAATAGGGCGCATTTATTCAAATTACTTCTTTTGATTTTATTTATGATAAATATTTTAATCCCGTGCTTTTGACGATAAAAAAATCGCGATTTAATTTTCTAAATATATAAAAACAATCAAATATTTTTAGTAAGTAAAATTATTTATATCAAAACATACAATCACGAAAAATAAAGATAACAACTTCCAAAATAAGAAAAAAAGTTTTTTATCTTTAAAAGAGGACGGAAATGTTTCCGAGTTTTCCTAACAATATGATTGAAACATCAAACATAAAACTTACTATAACATATAAATTTATATAATTCATTTTAATTCAAATAAAACGAGTTCAAATATTTTACAAATATATAATAGTAATGTATATCACATATATATTATTTTCTTTTTTGTGTATATCAATCATTACAAGACAAATTAGTAAATTAAAATAAGATAAAAAATTTTAATAATTCGCCAAGAAAACCCAAGTTTTTTTTTAATATAAATCATTTCTTACCTTTTTAAGTATTACAATGTAACCTAAACCTCTTTGATTAAAATGACCTTTTTTAAAAATAAAATTTAATTTTATGTTAAATTTTTTTTTTTTTAATATAAATAAATAATTTTTTTTTATTGTATTTTAATTTACATATGAATGAGGTAATATATGGATGGTCACCTTTTTAATATTAAACTTGAATATTTAAGTAATTTATTTCTATATCTTATTCTATTATTTATTATTTTTTTTTCTATACAAAAAATCGTAAAAAAAAAAGGTCACCAACAATTTAAACGTTTTAAAATCGATGAAACACAAGAATTTTCTATAATTAGTTAACTTTTATTTGGTAAGATCTGGGAACTGGTCATTCATTATCACAAGCCCGCGATTTTTTTTCATTTGACTAAACCCTAAATTTTTATTTCAAACATGTCTTTCAGTTATCATTAAGTCCGGGAATCGCCTTTTGGTTTAATGTTTTAATCAACCCTTTGAATTTTATGTTATCAAAAAAGGAAATTCCGGAAACTTTTATTTTACCATAAAAAAAAAAAAATTTTTTTTTTGAACTCCGTAATTTTATTTGACTCCGTAATTTTTTTTCCTAAAACAAAAAAAACTACAAAAAACTACGTATGAAAAAAAAAATTCACATCAAATGATTAAAATGCGTGATTTTTTAAAGATTACGAAATTTAAAATTATTTTATTTTATTTTATTTTATTTTATTTTTTTTGGATGTAAAGATGATAAATTTTTTATTTATGCGCTATACTATATTAAGTTATTGAAATCTTTCTGTGGATTCTTGGAATAGTTTAAAGAATAGAAGAAAGAAAAATAAATTTTTTTTTCTTTCATTTGAAAAATTTGAGGTATTGGCTTGTGCTTATGCATAAGAGATTTTTTTTTTTAATAAAGAAAAAAAAGAAATTGTGTAACTCATTTTTATTGAACCAAAAAAAAAAAATTACGTTATTTATAATAAACAAATCGAAAAAAAAAGCTTGTCTACAAAATAATTACTAATTATGATAACTAATTGAAATAAAAAACTTGTTTCCCTTCATATAAAAAAAAATAAAAAAAATAAAAAAAATAATTATTATTATTAAAAGAAAAAAAAATAAAATAAAAATAAATAAAAAATAAAATAATAATAATAATAATAATAATAATAATAATAATAATTAAAAAATTTTAAAAAATAAAATAAAATAAAATAAAATAAAAAATTTTTTTTTTTGGCTGGCGAAATTTACGCCATTAAAAGTAAAATAACCTACCAAAATAAGGATGAAAATAAATTTTTTATAAAAGGACTTTTTAGGTAAATTATTATTTTTTTTTTATTAACGTGAATGGATTATAATATAAACGCGTTTTTTTATAAATTATAATTTTATGTCTATATCAAGTACATAGGAACATCCGTATAATTTTTAAAAACTTTTTTGATAATTATTGGTTGAAACTTTAAAAAAAAAAATTTGTACAAAAAATCTAAATGTCAATTAGAAGTTAAAAAAGTATAGTCAAATAAATACCATCAAAAGATGGTTACAACATTTTAATGGTTGTACAATTTATAAATATTTTTAATGTCTTTATTGACAATTTAATATAGACAATCATTATTGAATAAAAACAACAAAAACGAATAAAATTATAGAATGTTGAAAGAAAAAAAAAGAAACAAGAACAAGGGAGAAATAGAAAAAAGGGGAAAACGTCACAATAGGCGTCAATACTCCGATCATAAATCCGGTTATTAATCTGGTTATTATGTTATTATGCTATAAATCAGGAAAGTTTTATCAAATCACATGTGATATGTGATGTTGTGGACGTTATTTGTATGTAGTTTGTGTGTGGTTGTTTGTATCGGAACGTAATACGGAACGTAATAAAAGTATTAACAAATAAGAATTTAACAACTCATTATACATGGAACATAAATTCCGATATCGGAATTGGCGGAATTAAAGTGGATTTACGATTAGCGGATTTAAATTTCCGCAAGTAATTGACCGCTAAATCGTCTAAATGCAAAGTAAATCAATTAAGTCGCTCTAAAAGCAAAGTAAAATGTCTAAATAATTAAATAGTCTAAATGCAAAGTAAACATCTATTATTTTAAATGCAAGGTAAACATCTATTATTTTAAATGCAAGGCAAACGTCTATCGTTTTAAATGCAAGGTAATCGTCTATCGTTTTAAATGCAAGGTAAAGACGTCTAAATCGATTATTAAATCGTCCAAAACAAAGTAAAATCGTTTAAATGCAAGGTAAAACGTCAAAATCGACTATTAAATCGTCTAAATGCAAATAAAATCGTTTAAATACAAGTTAAAACGATTAAATCGATTATTAAATCGTCTCAATGCAAATAAAATCGTTTAAATACAAGGTAAAACGTCTAAATCAATTATTAAATCGTTTAAATTAAATTAAATGCAATCTAAATCGATTATTAAATCGTCTAAATGCAAATAAAATCGTTTAAATACAAGGTAAAACGTCTAAATCAATTATTAAATCGTTTAAATTAAATTAAATGCAATCTAAATCGATTATTAAATCGTCTAAATGCAAATAAAATCGTTTAAATACAAGGTAAAACGTCTAAATCAATTATTAAATCGTCTAAATGCAAAGTAAAATCGTTTAAATGCAAGGTAAAACGTTTAAATCAATTATTAAATTGCCTAAATTAAATGCAATCTAAATCAATTATTAAATCGTCTCAAATGCAAAAAAATGCAAAGTAAAATCGTTTAAATGCAAGATAAATCAATTAATTCATCTAAATCGCAACTTTACACGACAAGACTAAATAAAGTAAAATAGGCAATCACCTAAATGCAAATAAATCAATTAAATCATCTACATCACAACTTTACACGACAAGACTAAATAAAGTAAAATAGGCAATCGCCTAAATGCAAATAAATCAATTAAATCATCTACATCACAACTTTACACGACAAGACTAAATAAATGCAAAGTAAAATCGTTTAAATGCAAAATAAATCAATTAAATCATCTACATCACAATTTACACGACAAGACTAAATAAATGCAAAGTAAAATCGTTTAAATGCAAAATAAATCAATTAAATCATCTACATCACAACTTTACACGACAAGACTAAATAAATGCAAAGTAAAATCGTTTAAATGCAAAATAAATCAATTAAATCATCTACATCACAACTTTACACGACAAGACTAAATAAATGCAAAGTAAAATCGTTTAAATGCAAAATAAATCAATTAAATCATCTACATCACAACTTTACACGACAAGACTAAATAAATGCAAAGTAAAATCGTTTAAATGCAAAATAAATCAATTAAATCATCTACATCACAACTTTACACGACAAGACTAAATGCAAAGTAAAAATCGTTTAAATGCAAAATAAATCAATTAGATCATCTAAATCACAACATTAACACGACAAGATATTTTTAATACAATAAAAAAAATTCTTTTTTATTTACAAATTTTTTATTTAAAAAAAATTTTTTTTCTTCAAAAACGAGAGTAAATGCGCAAAAATTGCTAAAATTGTTAATTGCTTTAATTGCGTTAATCGCGCTAATCGCGATAACCCTAAGTTTATGTTGTAAAAAAAAAAAAAAAAAAATTTACATTGAAAAAAAAATTTAATATATATATATATTTAATAATAATGATATTTAATAATAATAATGTATTCCGCCTCGCACATGAGAACTCTTTTTTGGTCTTCCCCTTCTCTTTTTACTTATAGCACTAGGTGCAAATGTTACTCTTGTTGGAGCTACTCTTGTAGTAGGCGATGAAATAGATTTTTCGACATTTGATAAATGTTTTAATTTAATTATAGAATCATTAATCTGTTCAAGTTTAGAAGAATAATTCACTAATTCTTTCTTAATGGATTTTGCGGTTCTAAATTCCTTAGACATTTTAAAATAATAATAAAATTCAACAACTTCTTTTGTTGATTTGTTTAAAGATTTAGCGAGTTGACCGAAATTTTTTCCTTCAGATAAATAAAATGATAAAAATTTTTTCTGATCATAATAAGTCCAATTTGATAAAATCTGTGATCTCGTCTTCGGTATAGGATAATTTGAATTTTTCTTTGATAAATTATTAATTACTTGAGAATTTTTTGAAGGAAGAGTAACTTTTCTTGAAAATGGAGGAATATCAGCAACTTTAAAAGAATATTTTTGTAAAGTTTTTTCTTCTTCTGATAAATGATGTTTTTTCTTTATCATTGAAGGAGGGTCTTGATTTGGTATCGATTTCTTACTTCTAGTACGAGTTGCGATACCATTTTTTGGTAATTTAAATTTTAAGAAAATTTCTTCTTTTGATTTTCTTTGATAACCTTTTTTTGAAGATTCTTCACAAGTGTTGATATTATTATTATTATTATCATAAAGAATTGATTGTTCTGGTTCAACTTTATCATTCACATCTGAATAATCTAAACAAGAAGATGTTGAAAGGGAAGGTGATGATTGTAAAGGTGAAATGATATCCTGTGATAAATCTTGTTGATTTTGTTTGTTTTGTTGTTGTTGTTGTTGTTGTTGTTGTTGTAAATCATTTTGATTGAAATTAAATATTGAAGGGGTATGATAAATTTTTTGTGATACAGGGGGTGGGGATAATTCATATACTGTTGATAAAGACCAAGGATAAGAAATATTTACATTATTATTAACATTGAATGGACCATTGGTAGGTGTCTTTGGTGAATCAGGTGACTGATCACTTGCGGTATCATGATCTTCTGCTCCGAGGTAATGATGGTCGGATAAAGCCAGCTCGGAAATAGAACAACATGACGAAGTACTATCGTCATTGGTGATAGAAGGAGGAGAAAAAGAATTTTGTTGTTGTAAAGATAAAGATAAAGTATTTTTTCTTGTTTCATCATCCATTCCGAGATATTGTTGGTCAGATGAAGCCAGCTCGGAATTAGGATAACGTGATGAAAAATTTGTGACAGAAGGATAATAAGTATATGGTCGTGATGTTTGAATATTTTTCTCTTGATTTGGAAAATAAAATTTTTGATCTTGAGATAAAAGAAGAGTATCTAATTTTGTTAAAGGATAAGTAAAATTGTAATCACTTTCGTTATGGTTACCACGAGACATTTTTGTTAATATTTTTTTTTTTTTGTTTTTGGGGGTTTTTTTTTATATAAAAAAAAAGAGTTTTTAAAAACAAAAAGGGAACGAAAAAAAAAGTGTATTCTTAAAAAAAAAAAAAAAATATTTCTTTGCTGTTCAAAGAAAAAAAAATGAAAGAAAAAAAATAATAAATAATAATATATATAACGAAAAAAAAATTTTTTTTATAAAAAAATATTTTTTGAGAGCAAAGGGTTAAATGGGTCTTTATATATAAAAAATTTAATAATACGATTTTTGGTATTTGTTTTTTTTTTTAATAGTTTAAAAAAAAATAAAATAAAATAAAAAATGAGTTGAAAAAAATTTTGGGTAAGAGTTGCATGTACGCCGAATTTACCTTACTTAAATATAAAAAAATGGGGTACATCAAAAATCTATATAATAATGAGGCTGTATAATAGGCTGTATTATATATAATTTTTTTTTTTTTATATTATAATCAAAATTATTAAAAATATTTGGGGATCTTAAAACTTGAAATCCAAATATTTTTAAACTTTGCCTATTATGTAAATTAACAAATATGCTTTCAAATAAAGAAAAAAGTGTTTGAGAAAAAAAAAAAAAAAAAATGGGAAAAAGAAATGATAATAAAAATAATTTATTTTAGAAAAAACAAACAAGCTTTTGTTCTTGATAAAATATCTTGTATACTTTTTTTTTTACATGATTGTATACCGCGCCTCCTACAATAAAAAAAAAATTTTTTTTTGATGTAAAAAAAAAAAAATTCTCGTAAAAGGAAAAAAAAATTCGAAAAAAAAAAAAAAATTAAAAAATAAAAAATTTCTTCCTTTTTTTTTTCTGGGAAAGTTTTTAAAGGCGAATAATCTTTGAAGATCGTTATTACTTTACGTTCATTTTATATTACCTATTATAGAATCACACAAAGTGTTGTTTTTCTTTCCTTAAAACTACTTTAGTAAACCAAATTACCCTGTTTCACCATCATAAGACTTCAACTTGGTATAAGGCGTTTTATTCGTTTTAAAAAAAATGTTTATGTATTAAAATAATTTATTTTTAGTAAAATTTTAATAATATTTTTTTATTTTGGCACGATATTATTTTCCCTTCTTGAAATAAATCATTACGTGAAAAAAATAATATTTTTATATCGCGAGATGTTTGAACGTGAAAAAAAAAAATAAATAAAATTTTTTTTTTCAAAGAAATAATGACGTGATAAAATAATTTTAACAATATAAAAAAAAAATTTATATTGTCGATTGTCGATTAAAAAATTTTTTTTTCGTTTCTTTCTTAATATCACATTCATTAATTCTGAATTTTTTTCGTTTCGTTTTATTTCTTCGTGAATTTTTTTCATGTTCATAATAATGATAATAATATTATATTCTTTTGTTATTTTTTGTTGTTATTTAATATTGTGCGTAAATTTACAAATCTTATTCGCGAAAAAAAAATAAAATAAAGATAATAAAGGATATACTATAAAATAATTACAATGAAATGCCTGTATATTGTCATTCATTTATACGCATGTAATCACGACATTTTTTTTTGTGCACGAATACTTTCGTAATTCCATATGATAAATTAAATAAATAAAACAAAACAAGTAAGAATCATTCCGCAGTGACAAAAGGTCAACAACGAATAAAGTAATTGATATTCCACTACGGAAATACGGAAATTTTCCTCTTTAATTATTTTTAAAAATATATTTTTCTTATTTTTCCTTTTAAAAAAAAAGAGGGACTTTTTTTTGAAAAAAAAAAAAGTCATGAAGTCATCATTACTATGATCGGAAATATAATACCGTATTATTTATTACATGTAGTTATTTCCATTGTTTTGTCATTTTCTTTTTCTTCTTTAATGTTCTTTGATGATATTCCTTTCTTTTGTTTGTAATAAAAAAATGATTGTCCGGAAACTCATTCTCCATAAGGCGCAGTATCACTTTCATAAATTTTTTTTTTTTTTTTAGCGTGAGAAATTGAATCAAATATTTATGCAACATTGAAATGTTTATAATAGCTGTGTAACGTATCATTTTATAATATAATTACTTTTTATTATTCTATTTTTTATTTTTATTTTTTTTTACAATATTTTTTACACCTTTCAAATAAATAATATTTTCTTTTACATATAAATAAAAAATTTAAGATTTGGACCAATTATTATCAAGAAACAATCAGGGGAATTTTATGGGTAAAAAAAAAAAAAATCAATGATGAGCCGGCGAGCTCCCTTTTTTTGTGATATTATTTTTGCGTACGTAAATAAAAAAAAAAATTATTATTAGGTGTATTTTTTTATTATTAAAAAAACGTAAAGAATGTAAAAAACGCGTTTATAATTTACCTAACAAATAAAATAAAATAAAATAAAATAAAAATAAATATATATATATGTATATATATGTATATATATATAAAATTGAAAAAGATAAAAATAAAATAAAACTTGGCCAAAAAAAAAAAAATTAAAAAAAAAATGTATTAACGTTCATGTAAGTTTTTAAAAATAATTTCTTTTTTTTTTGCCAAGTTTTCTTTTTTTTCTTACAAGTTATGAGTCAGAATGTGACAAGAAATATCGTATAATTTAATTATTATTATAATATTAATTATTATAATATAAATTAAAAAAAAAAAAAGATCGTTACACAATTGATTTAATTTTGAAAAAAAAGATACCTTTATGCATCAACACAAGCCCAATATTCAAACAAAACGTTTTTCTTTCTTTCTTTGAACATTCCAAAAATCCAAAAATAGACAAGATAACTAAATTTAGTTTAAATCAAAAGAAGAGTAAACACAGAAAAGCTTCCTTTTGATATAATTATTATTAATTATTGGACACGTCTTTTTAAATCACGAGTTTTATTTTTTAGTACGGGAAGTCAGGAACCATTTGATATGATGAAAGCATTTTTAAAAAATAATTAATATATTTTTATAAAAAATATATATATATATGTATATATATATATATATGTATATATATATATATATGTATTTTTAATATATTATAAATATATTTTTATTATTTATTTATTTATTTATTTATGTTCTTGTTTTTATTAGGATAAAATTATTTCAAAAAGGGTTAACTAAAAAGTATATAAAAAAGGTAACTAAAATAGATAAAGAAAAAAAAAAAAATTTAGGGTTTCGTTTGTAATTCGCGGCTTGTGGGCTTGTGACGATTGATTAGTAGATTCCAGATCTTCCCAGAATCAAGTAACCAATTATGGATTCTTGTATACACATAAAATTCAAAGTTAAAACTGCGTAATTGATATTATCTTTTTTATTCATGTGTAAATTAAAAAAAAAAAATTTTTTTTTTATTTATGTCAAAATAAATTAATTTATTCTTTAAAAGAAATATCCCGTTTTAATTTTATCTTTTTATCTGAACAATTTTTTTAAATAAGAGATTAAACAAATAATATATATATACATATACATTTTATATATATATATTATTATATTATATTTTATATTATAATCGTTCGTGTATGAGTTTAGACGATAACTAAAATTTATTATTAAATCGGTATTATTATTTAATTTAATTTAATTTAATTTATCATTTATGGTCTTATTAAAAAAAAATGAGGTTAATTATAAGTTAATATGTAATTTCATGCAATTCATGTGCGTATGCGTACGTTATATTCATGTATAATAAATTAAATAAGTTTATGTAATTGAAATACATATATGTATCTATATAATTTTTTATTCGATTTTTTTAAAATAAAAATCTTGAAAGAGAAAAAGGTCAAATGCTTCTTAAAAGGTTAGCATTATTATTTTAAAGAGCATCACGTGATTTAAATAAACTCTAATTTGGTTTAATAAAGTCGCGAACTCGCGATTATTATAATATTATATTTTACTCTTTTTGTACTAAAAAAGGTTTTATAATAAAACGTATTAAGAAAGTTTAAGAAAGATGACTCCGAACTTTCAAGTTTTAACTTATTTGTGCTGATTGTTTTTTTTTTCTGTCGACTTTAAAAAATTTTTTTTTTTTGTAATTTGTTATTTTGTAAATTTTTTTTTCAAAAAATGATTATAATAAAAACAAAAATTATTTTTTCAAAAAGTTTAAAAAGTTTTTAAAAAAAAAAGTCAAATCACGTGAAATGCACGTTATCAAGCCAAAAATTCGGTAGAAAACATTCTATTAACGCGTTTTCTTGATAAATTTTTAAAATTTTGAAATTAATAATCAAAAAAAATTCTTTAAATTATGATTATTTATTTTTATTTTATTTTATTTTATTTTTTTATTTTAAACAAAAGAATTATTTTTTTTTATTTTATTTTATTTAATTAAGGGGGAAAATGTGGGATGCCCTAATTGTTACTGTGCCACATGACCATGATAGCTGAACCCACATGATTTTTTCATTTGTGGCGTTCATTTTTGTGTCCATCTGGCTTATTTGGCTTATTTGTGTGGTGATATTTGGTTTGATGATCTTTTTATTATGATAGAATTATGGCGTAATCTTTTATAGGACCATAACAAAAAGAAACTTTTTTTGCAGTTTTTTTTTTATGAAAAAAAAAAGATTTGTATTAGATTAAAAAGATTAAAGATTAAATTTATTATATTTGGTTAAAATTTTGGCAAAAAAAAAAAGTTTATTTAGAGTCTAAAAATATAAATTTGTAATTAATGAAAATTATGAAAGAAAAACGGTTAATAAGCTTTTGTGATACAAATTTGTTACAATTTTGTACAATTTTGTACAATTTGGAATAATTTGGACAATTTGGACAATTTGGTAATAAATATATATCAGTATCTATAATATCAATATTCTATATATAATATATTATATATATATATATATATATTAATTTAAAAAAAATTTCGCTGCGGAAAATCAAAATCGCGTTTTAGTAAAAATGTTTTGTAAAATGTTTTTTTTGTAAAATGTTTTTGTAAAAATTGTTTTGTAAAAATGGGTCATGATTTTTTTCTTTAATGTTTCTTTAATGTTCTTTGATGTTCTTTAATGTTCATATTAAAAACCATTTATACCATTTTTGTGTGTAAATGATTGGTTATAAATAAATAATCAAATGTAAACAAATAAATAATTATTTGTCTATATCAGAACGAAAATGATTTTTTGGGAATTAATCTTTTTTTTTTTCTTTAAATAATAATAATAATAATAATAATATAATAATAATAATAATAATAATAATAGAAATAAAAATAGAAATTAAAATAATAAAAAAAAGGGTTCTTTTTTTTAAAAAAAAAAAAATATCATGCAATAAAATTTTTTTCCAATAATAATATCTATTTGAACCGGAATTTTTTATTCATAAAAAAAGTAAGTTGTGTAATAAAAAATTGTGTAAATAAATTAAATAAATAAAACCCCTTAATTAACATTTGAATTCGAAGGAAAAAATTTGTTACTAGGTGAAAGGTTTCCTAAAAAAAAAAAGCTCATACCATAATAAAATAAATATCTTATACCATAATAAAATAAATACTCATATACTCATACCAAATATCTTAAATATCTTATAATATCTTATACAAAAAAAGATCGTACGTGCGTACGTGATGACTAATAATACATCATATAACATACAAATAAAACTTTATTATGCAATACGTTATAATTTTGATACGTAAACGTTATTGCGCGTTTAAAAAATTTTAATTCATTTAAGAGAATATCACACCCAATGAATTTATTTATCATGAGACAATCATTAGAAAATCAACTAATGATTCAAATGATCTACGTGATTGCTTTTTATTGAATAGTTCGTATCTGATACGATATATTATTTTTCTGATACATATTTGCCAAGAATTCTCAGATTTTATCCACCTTTTTCCGTTTTTTCCCACCTTTATCACGTATTTCTAAGTATTTCTAAGTATTTCTACGTATTTCTACAAAGAAAAGAAAATTTCGTAAAAAATAATAAAAATGTCTTACAAACAAATCATTAAAATATAAATGGATTTTATTTTCATTCATCGAATGATTTTCCTAAATCGTATAATAGATAATAAAAAAAATTTTAAAAAGTTTTTTTCTTGAACGAATTATAAGAAAAAAGAATATAATTAAAAATGTCACGCTAAGAAAAAAAAAAAAATATCGGAATATTCCAAAAGAAATTTCATTATAATATCTCATTATCGGAATATACCGACATTGTTTTTTTTATTAACATATATATAATATAATATTACCGAAAACTCCGTGTTCACGTGAATTTGCCGAGGTTGAGGTCGGATCTTCCGATTCATCCGATCGAATTTGGTGATATGAATTGTGATGAACATCGAAACATAACAGGACATGATACAATCGAGTAAACATCACATACCTAATATGTAAAGAAGAGAAAATTAATTAATTAACTAATTTTGACTACTAAAAAAAAAAAATTTTTCTTTGTTTATAATAAATTTTTTCTTTTGGTAATTTTTTTTAGCTAGACTATTGTTATAGAAAGTTATATTGATTGCCATTTAATGATCATTCTTGTGGGAAGAAAAAAGTAAATTAAGAAATATTATACAATTGAAATGAAATTTCTATGAGGATGATCCAATGAATAAATTAATTTGAGTGTTACAAATATTCTGCAATGGAATGTTGGAACCTAAAGCTTAAATTTTCTTTTCCAAGACATCATTCGATTTTTTTTTTTGTGCTTCATTTAAACTGACAACCTGATAACCAAAGCATGAAGTTGTTTTTAAGTCCCAAAAAAAGGTCACCCGAATTTTTTTTACTATTGAAAAGGGTCAAACAATTTTTTTATTGAGACAATGGAGACTTACGTTTGTTACCAGGGTATAACTAAATATTCAAACTCAGGTTTATATTATGAAACATGTTTAGCCTTTTTTACGCATAAAACGCATATAAATAACATTTAACCTTATTTTCCAAAAAAGTTTTAAATTTAAAATCACGTGATGATTCAAAAGATAATATATTATATTATTCGTAAATGATACATTTTCGCGTTTATTCATTGTATTATATGTATTATATGCAAAATATTATTCAAAATTATTAGAATAAATAATATATAATATTTATATCATGATTATAAAAAATGACACATTTCTTATTATATGACGTTTCAAAATTGTTTATCATTTTTATCAAGAATATTATTACATAAAAGGTTTCTTTTTTATTTATTACGCCAGTTACTTAGCCAAAAATCAAATCAACCAAACAAAGAGAGTATCGTACATATAATGTTACGTATAATAATAATAATGTATAATGTATAATGTATAATGTCTTAATATGAAACGCGAATATTATAAAAATATATATATATATTATTTTTTTGTAACCATTTCAAATGTATTATTGATCTGATGCATCTGCAAAGTGACGCAGGAACACAAATAACAACAAAAAGGTTCTTTTTATCCTTAAATGTTAATCAAATTACTTTATTTGGTTACCTCGAAAACCTTTTCGTCAAAAAATTCCCTCATCCTGTGTTTCTTTTATGTTTGGGAACTTTGAATAATAGGAAAGAAAAAAATTTTTTTTTTTTCTTTTCTTTTTAATTTCTTATAGAATAAAAAAAAAAATTTTTTTTTTAGCCTTTTTTTTGTTTTAATCTTTTTTGTAAAATAAATTGGGCGTTCAAGGGCATATTCAACTTTTTTCCAATTCTGGTAAAGATATTACTTAAGCTTTGAACTATGCCATATTATATCATAACGCAATTCTTATTTTAACTTAATAAAGTTAATCAATCATTTTAGCCTGTACTCATAATTTCAACTGAACTCATCATTTAGGAAAGGATCATGCTACACGTGTAACTTACAAATGTTGATCTTTTCTTTATTGATGAACTGCGCCGATGTCAGAAACGGATCCCCCTTTAATTTACCTTTCCCGATTGGATATCCTGATTTTTTATTTGTACATCCAAATCAAGGTTTTACTGGTTCCTTCGGGCACTGCATCCCGTTGCCGCAGTATTTGCGCAGGGTTCGCAAATAAAGATCGTCATATATTACATATTTTACATATTCGGGGGGGGGGGGACGCGTTTTTTTTAATCATATTGTAAAAAAACAACATATTGTAAAAACAACATACTGTAAAAACAAGAATATTAATACAGTACATATTAAGAAGAAGAAAAAATAAAGGTGGAAAACATAAAAATAATTTTAATAATTAATTAAAAAAAATTATTATTATTATTCTTTTAAAAAAAAAACGGATTTAATCGGAAATTCCATAAAAAGAAGTTGATCAAATTATTCTTATGATTTCATTATTATTATTTTTTTTTTTTTAAAAAAAAACGGATTTAAATTATTATTATTATTTTTTTTTTAAAAAAAAAACGGATTTAATCGGACATTCCATAAAAAGAAGTTGATCAAATTATTCTTATGATCCAAGGATTTTTCGAATCGAACCCATTTTAAGTTAAAGGATTTATGGATTTGGATTTTTTTTTAAAAAAATAATTTTAATAAATTTTTTTAATAAATTTTTATAAAAATTTTTTTTTTTTATAAAAATTTCTAAATATATAATATAAGATAATATA
This sequence comes from Rhizophagus irregularis, assembly GCF_026210795.1. Classification (NCBI taxonomy): domain Eukaryota; kingdom Fungi; phylum Glomeromycota; class Glomeromycetes; order Glomerales; family Glomeraceae; genus Rhizophagus; species Rhizophagus irregularis. The sequence continues at coordinate 2,700,774 of NC_089445.1, read as the reverse complement.
ATCTGTTTTAAGTATATAATCTGTTTAAATATATAATCTGTTTTTAAGTATATAATCTGTTTAAGTATAATATAATCTGTTTAAGTATAATATAATCTGTTTTAATCTGTTTAATATTATCCATATATAATTCGTATGTATTTGACATTGCCCATATTTTATTTCATTTCAGATATATATAATTTGTTTATCCATATATTTTAATATTGCCCATATACAATTGATATTACAATATAATCTGTTTAATTTGATATTACCCATATATAATTTGTTTAATCCCCGTATATAATCGGTTTAATCACCATATATAATCCAATTTCATGTCATGTCATGTCATGTTTTGGTGGATTATCGGAATATCCGTACAGAATTTGAACGAATGACAAGTTGCAGATAAGTTTCGGTTCATCCGGAATAAAAAAAAAAATAATTCCATTCAGATAACATTATCAATTTATCATATTATTTAAAAATTTTTCTATCATATTATTCAAAAATTTTATCCGTCATATTATTAAAATATCCGGATTCATCCGGATCGCTTTTTCATTGAAAAAATATATAAATCAGTTGACTAAGGAGATCAGTAGATCTACTGGTTTTTTTTAGTAATGACAACATGAAACTATGTTGATCACGTAAATTTTGAGAATCATGATATCAAAGGGGATTATGGGCCGGTTTGATTTCATGAGATGCCAATATATAGGTATAATGGAATCTATTTATGTTTTCCTTTTAAATTAATATGTATCATCCACTATTTCCACTGTTTTAAATGTGCAAGTACCATTCTAGCTAACGCACAATTAAAATGAAATAAGCGCATGAAAAATATTTTATTTTTTTAAAAAAAAAGGTAAAACTAAAATAAAGGTAATACATGAGTTTTTGCACATGGATGGAAACTTATTCATTATACGCGTTTTTATATTTATTTGGAAAATTCATTGTAAAATCATAAATTATAATCGTATATTTATTTGGAAAAAATCGTATATTAATTTGGAAAAATCGTATATTTATCATATATTTATTTGGAAAAATCATATATTTACTTTGAAAAATATATTTGGAAAAATCATACATTTATTTAAAAAATCATATATTTATTTGGAAAAATCGTATAATTATTTGGAAAATCATATACTTACTTGGAAAAATCATATATTAACTTGGAAAAAATCATATATTTAGTTGAAAACCCATATATTTATTTGGAAAAATCGTATATTTATTTGAAACCCGTATAATTAAATCATATACCAAATTGGATTAACTTGGAAAAATCATGTATTTATTTGAAATCCCTAGATTTATTTTGGAAAAATCGTAATATATATTTTGAAAATCATATACTAACTTGGAAAAATATTTTTAACTTGGAAAATTCATAAAATCATATATTTATTTGGTAAAATCGTATAATTATTTGGAAAAATCGTATAATTATTTGGCAAAATCGTATAATTATTATACTAACTTGTATATTTATTTATTTATTCGGAAAAATAGTATAATTATTTGCGTTTTCTTGAAAAATCATATACTAACTTATATTAACATATATTTATTTGGGAAAATCATAAAAAGGATCTTAACCCATTATTATAAATTATCATAAATTATCATAGATGTACGATTGGCGTTAATTGATGTTTTTAATCAATTTTTAAAATTTAATCAAAGATCATTATTAATATATTTATTTTGGAAAAAACTAACCCATTTTTATGAAGTAATGAAGTAATATTAATTAGGTCGGGATTAAAAAGATTAAAAGTATTTTTTTTGAATATTTTAACCTAACGTAATTAATAACAGCATTTAACCTAACGTAAATACTTTACCCTAATGATAATTTTCGTGTGACAAGAATACAAGATCGACAAGCGCTAAAAAAAAAATAAATAAATCACGTTTTTTTTAAAGAGTCCCATTGATTTATTAAAGTTATTACACTAAACTTTTTTATTATAACATTAAAATAATGCAAGTGATTATATAATTTATAAACAAAAACATACAATAGCATAAAATCGGTAGTGAAACCTTTTTATTTGAACTTAGACTTTATTAGGATAAATTATTTATTATATTTTATGCAAAATGGTAGACAAATGATGCATAGATTTGATTGATAATCTACTTCTGAAATGGCTTTCAAAAGGAACCCAAACCGGTTGAACCACTAAACCGGTGCCCTATGTTTTTTTGTGCCCTTTTGGTTTTTAAAAAAAAAAACTTGGTTTGAAGCGCGATTTTTTTTTTTTATTTAAAAAAAATTATTTTTAAATTTTTTAAACCGTGAAAAAAAAATTATTATTATTGTTGGTTATTATTAATTATTTTTTTATTATTTTTATTATTATTATTATTATTATTTTTTTATTTATTTATTTATCGTATTTATTTATCTATTTATCTAATTGTTTATCTATTTATCTATTTATCTATCTATTTATTATTATTCTATTCTATTTTATTATTATTCTATCTATTTATTATTATTATTGTTTATCTGTTATTATTATTAGTTATCAGTTATTATTATTAGTTTATATAATTATAATTGTTATAATTATAATTATAATTATTTTAATTATTTTATTATTATTATTAAAAAAATCATCAATTTTTATTGAACCAATCTAAAATGATTAATGTACTTTAATGACATATGACATAAAATTACGCAAAACAATTGTTGATATACCATAATTAGGTAAATTTTTAGGTTATTAATTATTAATTGTTATTTTATAAATAAAAAAAAATAAAATTTAAATTTACTAAATTCTTTATTAAAAATGGCACGCGATAATTTCAAAAAAATAAAATATCTTTTATTTTTTTTTCTCCTGCTGGGAATTTCGGAGTATTTGAATTGGTTAAAAAAAAATGAAAAAAATAACAAGTTTAATTTGGGAAAAAAAAGTATTTTTTTTTATTTATGTAATTTATGTATAAAAATAAAAATAAAAATAAAAATAAAGAACAAATAAGACAAATAAATAAATAAAAATAAAATAAAAATAAAAAAAATAAAAATAAAAAAAATTTTTTTTTCACGATAAGAAATAATTGAACTTTTACCGAATAATTCATTTTATCGGATAACTAAATTGACTTTAACGGGTACGCATTTTTTTTACAAGTATTGTTTTATTTCATATATACATATTTATTCTTTATTCGTTTTTTATTTGTTTGTCCATTCATTAAAGTATCATTATGAATATTTCTTTCTTTTAAAAAAACATTTTTGGAAATTTTATAATAATGTAATACCTTTGCATGCAGTATGCTTGACATGACACATTCATTTAATTTTCCATTCTTTGAAATCATTTTTTTTTTTTTTTTTTTTGTAATATGCGTTTAAAAAAAAAAGTAAGGAAAATAACAGGAACTAAGACAAGTTTAAAAGTTATGCGGTTACACGAAGTTGGAATTTCTTTTGAGCCAAATATAGTTGTGACTATCATAAGGTGAAGGGGTGATTATGGCGATAAGGGTCGTAAAAGTCATCTGTAACTTGCTTTTGAATTAATAAACATTTGAAAAAAAAAAATTCGGGTACTTAATAAGAATAAATTTTTTTTAAATAGGAATAATTGGAACAATTTTTGGATAGGAATAATTTAGTTGGGAATAATACGAATAATAATAATACGCCAAATAAAATAAAAACAAAAGAAATCATATTATTTGAAAAAATTTCGAAGATTCCGTTAAAAAAAAAAATTCTCACCACCTTAATTCTCAACTAAACCCGATATTTTCAAGGGTTGATTACGCGCCAATAATATAAAAGAATATTACAGATAATTAATGTTAACTTTCAACCCTTATTTCAGATTAACATGTTAACGTAATCCTTGTATGAAATCTTTTTTAAAAAATGGATCCATATATAGTATTCATGGGGTGGTCAGGGTGATTTTGATATAGTACGATAACTTACTTCCAATAATATAATAGGAATCTTTGATAAACATTCCCAATAATTTTCCAATAATTAATTTTCAAATAATATTTTTTGTTTTTTTTTTTTTATTTTGGTTTATTTTGTTTATTCATTAAAATATTGGTTTCGGTAAACCCTTAACAAAAGGCTGCGTAAATAAATTACTTTTTTATGGTATGATGTTTCCTATTTAATATTTTAATTATCCTGATGCAAAAAAAAAAAAAAATATTAAACAAAAAAAAAACCCTCAAAAAAAAAAACACAATAATTGAATGAAATTGCTTTATTATTGTTGGTTTCGAATTTTTTCTTTTACATTTTATTTTGCAAAGAAAAAAATATTTTTTTTTTTTTTTAAAAAAAAAAATTCTCAAACTGCGCATTACCCTTTTTTTGTCATACCTGCATAGTGTAGGGCCCATAACAATTTCTTGATATGGTTAATTTCATTCATTTATCGTTTGACTACTTCTCATATAAAAGGAAATATATAGAGTTTATCTTTATATTAATATATATTAAAAATTAATTATTATAATTAATTTTATAATTTTTTAATATATTTTCGGACAAAGGTTGATCCATGGCACGTGCTGAACCTAAAAAATTAATTGAATTAATATATACTGTATGTAGTAATAATAAATATCGTAATAATAATAATAATAATAATAATAATAATAATTTGAACCTTATAAACTAATTAATAAAAAATTAATAATTAATAAATTAATTTCTTATTCGCTAAATTCGTTACAAGTATTGTAAGTATTGTGTTTGGAACGGGACAAAAAAAAAAAATTGAATGAAACACATTTTAAACTTTCATAGCGCATATTAGGTGTTAGAGAAGTTCATCCCTCTAAATCTAAGTGGCTCATCAATTTATGCCATTTTAGTTTTTTTTTTAACAATCTTTTTACTTTAACCCCTTTACTTTATCCCTTTTACTTTATCCCTTATTTTTTTTTTATTAAACAATAGCAATGTTTGCCACCAATTAATAAATGAATTATTAAGCAATAAAAATGTGGCGAAAAAAAATGAATCACGTGAACTAATGAGGACTGAGTCATAAGTCATAACATGCGTCTTGTCACACCAAAAAAAAAGAACCATGACACTGGTCACACCAAAATCATTGAAACATTCCCTTTTTAGTGACTATTACAATCTTTTGATTCTAAGACTTCTTTTTATAACTTTTAATGGAGACTTCCGAGAATATAACTTTTTTATTACATTGTACTTGTACATTAACCCCATGAAATTATACTCCCACAATGATTCCATAAATTATTTAATATAAAGGGGAAGAAGAGGAAAGTTCTTTTTTTTTATTTCAATTGGTGATTAGTAAACTATCACATGATTTTTTTTTTTTTTAGCGTTTGTTCGAAAAAGGAAGGCGGACCTTTCCGAAAAGGCGAAGCATGCTTTTTCTTTAGAAAACTATTTTCAGAAAAAAGAATCTTACAGAAAAAGAAAGCGCAGTCTTTTTTTTTTTTTTTTTTTCTGCGCATTTCCTTTTTTTTTATGGATCAATCAGAACTTGATAACTTGTTGCTACTTGTTGAAATTTTGTGATACGTACGAAATTCAGAGATCAAAAATGAATAAAGACAAAAAAAGATAATTATTTTAATAAATTTCATCGATTTATTTAAAAATGTGAAACATTATTTTTTTTATCGAATAAAAATATTGATTTGGTAAACCAATTGTTTATTTCTTAGGGTGTTCGTGTTCGTACTGGTTGTTTGATTGTTTGGCCGAACTATTGAAGTAATTGAAGTAATTAACCGTTAAAGTAATTAAACTGTTGAAGTAGTTAATTTAATATTCTGGCTGAACAAAAGATTCACGTAGAATTTTGTGAATTTACATAAAACTTAAAACTAGGGTACTATCCCCAAGAATGTGAACATATGATTGTTGCTACCAAGAAACTTGATGATTCAACACCGACTATAGAACTAATATCTAAAATAGCGTGATGATTGCGCACCCAAAGGTTGTTATGCATTAGGAGTCAATAAAAATTTGTTTGTACTGTGGGAACAATATAATATACATAAAGTTCCAAATCGAATACTAAAGTCGCCAGATATTGGATCAATACATAAAGGTGTTGATCTATAAAGCGCAACGAGAGAAATTGTTTAAGTTAAATATTAATTTTTTCTTAAAACACATCCAAAAATTTAATTATTAAAATCATTTGATTGTCTTTTATCTAAATTATTGATCATTTCGTACATTTTTTCAAAAAGGTACGTAGAATATTGTTTTAAAACATTTATGTAGAACACCTATGTAGAACGTTTGATGGTAAAGGTGGTAAAGATAATAATAGAGATAGTAACAATAAAACGCTTTCTTTTATTAAAAAAATTATTATAAATAAGCATGAGAAAAAAGTGAATTTATTATATATTTCATAACGTTATTTCAGTTAATATTAAAGATGGTCTGATACCCTGATTTGTTAAATTTTAATCAATAATTATAATTTTCATAAATTTCTTTACCATTTTTTCCTTCTTTTTTAAAGTCTATTCTAAAAGCGAGATTTATTAGATTACCTATTGTATATAATTTTATTACCAAAGTACCAATATGAGTATCAATGCTACCAAAATACAATATGAGTACCAAATGCTATACAGAAAGTTGAATCTAACGCGTTGCGCTGGGGATGGACTAATTAAATCAAATATTCAAACATTGAACTGTAATACGTTATTCTTATTAAAAATGGACTCATTCTCATACCTTCACAAGTCACAACTCTAAATTCTTGTTATGGAGTATTCGAGAGTATTCGTACAAAATTTGATAAATCTCTTTCCAAATTCTGCAAAAATATTCTGAATTATTGTTCCCTTTCGTTATAATGCCTTTCTTTTCTAAAAAAGATTATTCAAATCTCAATAACTGTCTTCAATGATAATAATATATATACCGTATAGCATATATACCGTATAACACTGATTAAAAGACCCCTCTTTTGCGTCCGCCCATATAAAATACTCGTCTCAATATATCAAATATGTAATAAGTGGATTTATTTAATTTCCTAAAAATCATCAGATTCAAAAATTATAATAAATTAAATTTAAATTATTCATATGTTAAATTTTTCTAGTACTAACATTTAGACCCGGCGTATTTAATTATTTTTTAAATAACGACAATATCGTCAGTTCGTCACGTATTATTGCATTACAGTACTTAAACACAAAAGGTTCAGGTTTATCATTAACGGAAAAAACACTAAAAGAACTTAGGTTTTAGACCAATCCCCTCATTTTAAAAAAAAAATCTGACCATTTAGTCCGTCACTTAGTGTCTCGCATACAATGTAATATTTTTTTTCGTGTGTTATGTGTTTTTCTTTCTGCGTATAATATGATCGCTGAAAGCAAAATAAATCTTTATTAATCAAGGATATAATAAAAAGTTTTGGAAATTATTCAAATTATTCTCAAAATTAAAAATAAAAAAAAAATCCAATATACCTTTCTCCCAAATATCACGTGATTTATTCATCAGTTTCTTCAGAATAAATCATAATGCTGGTCAGAATTATTTAAATTTTAACATAGAAATTTTTGATAATCGATGAAAAAAAAAAAAAATAAAATAAAATAAAAAAAAAGTAAATTTAGCGACTTTCTTTTTTTAAAAAAATTTTTAACTTTTATTTATAAATATTTATAAATATAAAAATGGTAAAAATCAATATTTAATAAAATGATTAAAAAAAAAGTATCGGTTTTTACAACAATTTTTTTTTTAAAAAAAAATTCTTTTTTTTTTTGTAATTTTTTTTTATATTTAGGAATATATTTTTTCCGAACAAAAATTGAAAAAAAGTTTTTTTTTTTGATTTTTTTAAAACCGATAAAAAAATAATTTTAATAAAAATATTTTTAATATTTTTTCAATAAACATTTTATTTTTTATTTTTTATTTTTTTTTTCATTGGAATTGGGACCTTCCAATTCCAATATCCTTCCAATGTTCCAATGTTCCAAATAATTTTTTTTTTTTATTGTAAATAATATTTATGCCATTTATGCAAAGTACATCCAATCTTATTTGAACCTTCCAATAATTTTATCGGAATTTTTGGAATTTTGGAATTGAAGGAATTGGAATTGGAATTGGAAGATTTGGAATATTGGAATTGGAAGAATTGAAAGAAAAAAAAAAAAGTTCAACGTTGCTTCTAATATTCTAGTTGAACATCACACTACATAACTTTGTTATCTATATTAGCAATATTTAACATCCGATAAGATTATTATGAAAGGATGAACACTTTGTTATATAATTGTAAACTTATAATATTATTACATCCGATAGAAACTTTTAATTGAAGTTTTTTTTTGAATTACGTTTTGTTTGTTATTATTGATAAACTTTATAGAAGCACGCAATCATTAAATTTGAATCATCCGCAAATCAATTCTTCAAATCTAAAGTATTTAATGTTTTACAATTTATAAGGTAATTAAATTAGTTGAAGGAATTAAAGAATTGAATTTTCTTTATAATCCTTATAATAATTTATTCATTGGTTCTCATCTGTCACACAAATGCATAATACTACAGACGAATTAATAATGTTTAGTTAACCAAAAGTTATAATCGGTATTCGGATTAATTATATCCGATTCTTAAAAGTTATACTTACGGATTAATTATATCCGATACTTTACGGATTAATTATATCCGATTCTTCGGATTAAAAATATCACGTGAAAAATCAGCCATATATTTTTTTTTCAATGAATTTTTTATTTATCTAAACACAATTAAGGATTACATACAAATAAATAAAATTATATAGAGTTTTTTTTTTCTAATAATGTATTATACAAATTATTAAATTACAGTTTTTATGTATGTGAATATGCAATTCTATTTACTCAAAAGCGACTACTGTATCAGTAGTTCTTAAACTAGGTTTATGATTTCCCATAAAGAGTGAAGCAAGGAAACATAATATACCTATTGGTATATCTGCTGTGAAAGCAGTTCTTAAAGCACCAACATAAGCGGAAATAACTGGACCCCTTATTTCTATTGGTAATTGATTAACTACAGTAGCGGAAGCTTTTACCGCGCCAGCGAGTTCAGGTGGAATTGCAATATTCTCAATATTATTAGTAAGAACATTTGAGAATATTGTGCCAACTATTGCAACACCAAATACGGCACCAACTATAATAATTAATGAAAAAAATAAATTATTAATATTATTGAATTTCATCATTTTTTTTTAAAAAAAATTAATTTTGGTACTTACTTAATCTAAAGAACATTAAAAGAGCAGTAACAGATGCAACATCTTTATATTCGACAATTCCTTGTCCGCAAAGCAATGTGGTCTGCATTATAACTTTAAAAAATAAAGAGTCATAATAATGTCAATAAAAAGTTTTCAAAAAAATATTTCCCCCCAACAGCTATATGTAAAAATAACTTACGCCCTATTCCTAAGCCGGCAATAATCATATAACAAATTTGAGGTGCTCTTCCACTATTTTCGTCCCATAAAGTTATCAATCCTGATCCAATTGCGATCAATGCTGCTCCTGTCATACTTAATGTACGATAAGCGAATTTGTCGGTTCGTGATACGGCTTGTCCTGAAGATACTGAGGCAATTACTACACCAAGAATTAATGGAATTAACTCTAAACCTGATGTGGTGGCTAAGGAAAGAAAAACAAAATTGATGGCGTAAGTTTATAAAGATTATATTTAGTAAGAGGTTTTCTCAAAAAGAAAGATACTTACCAGAATCACCTTTTACGACTTGGAAATAAAGTGGAACGTAATAAACCAACGAAAAGAATGCCATTCCTTGAAAGAAATTTGTAGTAAAGCATCCAACGACATGCAATCGTTTAAACAAATGTGCTATAATAATAAAATATATTATATTAGTTTTACTGATGTACAAATTTTCTCGATTAAATAGCAAACGAACTTACGAGGAGCAACGGGTTCGATTGCTAATTTGGTTTCAACGAGACCAAATATTATATATCCAACGAATCCAACAACTAATAATACGATAATTACGGGAGAACTCCACGGGTATTCATTTCCTCCCCAATTCAATGGTAATAAAAGTGCTATAGTAGATCCAACTACAACTATTGTTCCGATATAATCTATTCGTTTAAGTTTTTGCAATAATGAACCTTTTGGACGTGGTATACGGAGTAAGAATATTGCTACAATAACTGTTATTGCTCCCAACGGAAGGTTAATATAAAATGACCATCTAATAAATATAAAAAAAAAAAAAAAAGGATTAATAACAGTTACATGATTGAAGAGTTGATAAATTGTTATCAATATATTTACCTCCAAGTTACGTGATCTAAATTAAGTTTAAAAATGAAAAAAATTATAATTGATTAGTATCTTTATTTGAAATTGGCCTTTTTTTTTTTATTTGCATTTTGAATTTATTTACCTGTAAAAGCTCCACCGAGCAATGGACCTATCACGGAAGAGACACCATAAACACCACCAATCATTCCTTGATATTTTCCACGATCTTGAAGCGAAACGATATCTGATATTATAATCATAACCAAACTGAGAATACCACCACCTCCTACACCGGCTATGGCACGGAAAATAATCATTGTGGTCTAAAAATCACGAAAATTACGAAAATTAGAATTAAAAAAAACAAATTACCAATAAGACAAAAATTTTTATTAGTCAAGTAAGTACCATATTTGGAGCTAAACCGCATAGTAAACTTCCTATTTCGAACGTTATAACTGCAAATAAGAACGTTGCTTTTCTGCCGAAAATATCGGAAAATTTTCCATAAGTTGGTTGGAAAGCCGTCTAAGAACATGTAAAAGAGATTTTTTTAAATACATGTGTGTAAAGAGAAAGCGCAGTAAAGAATGAGCACGTGACAAAAATTTACCATTGTCAGTAAATAAGCAGTGGCAACCCATGCAATTTTATCCAATGCTTTAAAGTCTGAAGCAATCGCTGGTAATGCCGTCGCAACGATAGTTTGATCCAATGCAGCTAACAAAACACCAAATGCCAACCTTTTTTTTTTAAAAAAAAAAAATTTTATCGTTAATTGCTGATAATTTCGGGATAAACATTAATTTGATTAGGTTATCACATACCCAAACATCACTAGAAATAATTGGAGCCTCCCTAATTGTACTAGGGGTTGTCCATTTCTTGGCGTTGCATTATTATCGCCACCAACTGTTGTTTGGGCTTCTAAATCATTGTTTGTCTCAACTTTATTATCATTGACGTTTTTTATTTCCTCCACAGTGTTTGAATCCGTCGAAGTTGTATCTGGTGTTGTAGTTTTTTCTGATGACATGTTTTTTAATTTATTATTGATTGTAATTCTTTAATTAATTCTCTTTAATTATGTTTGAGTTTTTCTTATAATTTTGGTATATAAAAAAAAGATTTTTCTTTTCTTCTTTTTTTTTAAAAAAAAAAAATAATTGAAAAAAGATATATCTGTTTTTTTTTTATTTTTTCTAAAAAAAAGAAACTTTTTATATCCTTTTATCTTTTTTTTTTTTTAAAAAAAAAAATTTTTTTTGTCTTTTGAAAATCTATTTCGACATCTCTTTATATATTTTTTTTAAACAATCGCGAATTTTTCATCACTTTTTTTTTTATGCTTAAACATTTAACCGGCAGGATTATAAAAACTTAATTTTTTTATTTGTCAGCTCGGCATATTGAAGAAATATTTCCGTAAATTTAATAGCCGGAAAATTATCGTAGTTTTGCCGGAACTAATTAATTTCTTACCATAATTGTAATATCATTTAATCAGATTGTCAATCTTTCATTAAATATTATGTATTGTATTATCGTTAAATATGGACATTCCAATTAGTTTAACGTCCTTTCTGGCTGAAAAATTTGAGGGAATAATTTAAACAAACATGATATTTAAACAAATTAAAATTTTCGGAAGTTTTTGGTAAATCGGAAATATTCGGTACACCCAATTTCAGAAAAGAGAGAGGGGGTACTTTAAACATATGTGAACATATGTGTTTAAATTATTTTAAAATTTCCAAAAATAGAGGAGGGGAGGACGTTAAACTAAAAATTAATTTGAAATGACCTTAATAAGAACCAAAATAAAGAACTGCAATAAACTATTATAATCTTCATAAAATGAAAACTTGCCAAAAAACAATCGTTTTAAATTTTGTCACCTGTTGCTGCGAGTCTGAGAGTAACAGTAAAATATCACTCGGAATTAATTTATCCGAAATATGCATCAAATTTTGTTGGATAATTTAATGCTTTGATAATAATATTATAATGTTCACAAAATGTTCACAGATCTTTTGACAATCTTCCTTAATAGTAGAAATCAGAATTGCGCCATGAAAATCATAACTACCTTGTTATATATCTTACATCCGAAAAAATTGTGACAAACGTAAAAAACGTTAGCTCTCGTTAATGTCATATGAAATTTGAGGTGTTAAATTTTGATTTTATTGGTCCCGGCAATACCGGTCCCTAATAACCTTAATAATCAGCGTAATCTTTCTCTCATCCACACAAATCTTTGAATGGGTTCGATCAATTCCTTTGAGTAACATTATACAATTTTTAAGTTAATTATTGTTTCAATTTTGCACCTCCCAAAAAATCCTCTTTATATTCAGTTTATAAAGATTGCTTGACATTTTTCTTTACTATTCGCATACTCACGTTTTAACGTCACAGTCAATTCTAATTAAAAAAAAAATTGAAAAAGAACAAACTAAACTATTTATTTCAAGGTAAAAAAAAATTAGTTCTAAACAAATAATCAAATTTGAATACCTAAGTTTAAAAATCATCCAATTCATCATCTGCAAAGAATAAAGTAGATCTCGCTCTGTGTTACATCCCATTTGTACTTTTCGAAGCGATATTCTAAGTATCTAGAATTTAAGAACTGGTTACGGAAATTTACTGAGGAATGGATACAGCTAAATTTGGTAGTTTGAATAAAAAAAAAAGAACATGACTATTTGGATCAGAATTTGTTGTACAAGTAGCACAAATGATTAATGGACGGTCTTCACCGGACCGGTTAATTATCTATAATAAGCCGATGATTGATTATGACGTATTTGGCTAATTTATGATTTATTTTGATGTGTACAAAAACGGAATTTAGGATTAAAAAAAAAATTATTTTTTTTCAGAATTTCCCGATCATTAATCGTGATAATTAATAATACAATATATATATTCAGTAATACATAAACATTATTTTAGTTAAAAAATTAAATAAATTAGCTTTTTATATATTAATTAAATTTAAACTTTCCAAAAAATACGACAAATATAGTCACACGACGATTCATGCCAAATTGTTTAGTCTTTTTTCTTTGTTACTTCTCGAAATTATATAAATAATTAATAAAATATTCGATATTTTCACCAAGGCCGCAGTTACGCAACGATGAGTAACTGCCGTTTTTATCGGTCTCGATCACTCTCGAATATTCTCACCGGTTATGACCTCAGTTACCGTTACGCAATGATGACTAACCTCGGTCTTATCTATTTAAAAAGTTCAAGAAAAAATATTTTTATTATTGAGAGAAAAGAATTTACAGTCTGACCTACACCCCTTGGGACCATATGCATAATTTTCAAAATGGTGCATTTAGAGGGGGTGTGCATTTATACTGCATTTATATATATATTTTATAAGCTTGGGACTGAACCAGAAAGTGCATTTAAAGAGGGTATATATAGTGGGTGCAATTATGGAGAGTGCAATTATAGAGGTCTGACTGTATTTGTTATTTTTAAACTTTGCTTATAATTAACGGATTACACAAGCAGTCTCGATAAACCGGATCTTCAATAAACCGGAGCCTTGGAGTTGGGTCTGGAATGGATTACTATGCATGGTACAATATATAAATTTATTTTCAATATATCAGAATTTCCCAATGGAACGGTTTCCTGTGTATTTAGAAATTTGAACGAAATAATAATGTTTATTTATATTTTCCATTATCCCTATTTATAATATGTTTGACTAATTTTCTTTTGTCAAAGTTTATGATTTTTAGAATTCATTTTTGATATATTGTATCTCCTTTTTATTTATGAAATTAGAAATTTCTTCATGGTAGGGGTTAGATTTTCGAATAAATTGATGAATTATAGGATTAATTACTACTGGTTTTAACTCTAAGAGTAAACTTTTACTTTATATCAATTTTTTTTAAAAAAAAAATCAGGTAAATTGATGCTTCTATCGTTGCAATGAGTGGTCTTTTCAATTTCTTAGCTCATGAAATGCTAAATGAGCAAAACTTAATTTACTTTGTTAATGACAAAATTTATTTTTAGAACTAAAATCAGTAACTTTAATTTATAATTTCAGAGGCATTGGCTATTATGAATTTTTTTTTTTTTGAAAATTAAAATTACGTATCTTCTATTGATCATCAAACTTTCAATATGGCCGATGACAATACTCAGTAGAATGTGATTAGCCGGGATTGTATATTTATATGGAGAGATTATTTAATAATCTCTTCATATAAATATACTAGAGGTTGGAACCGGTTAAAATGGTTAACCGGTTAAGACATTTATTAACAGGTTAAGACATTTATTAACAGGTTAAAATGCCGAAAATATTTTGTAATTCTGGCAAAATTTACAGTGCCCGCCAGAATTATAAATCACGGGACTTCGGATAAAAGTTTAGCCATCAGGTAATTCATAATGTGGGCCGAAATTCATAGTGCCGGCCAGACAATTTCGGCCTGAATTTCGACTTTCGGCCAGAGTTTCGTTTCGATTAGTTAGAGTTTTGATCTGGCCTAATTTTGGCCGGGATTAAAAATATATATGATGCTAATCCTGGCCGAATTTTAATGCTGACTAGGATTGAGTTTTAACCGGTTAAGACTTTTCCATCCTCTAGATTATTAAATATCTTTTTTTTTATACTGTATCATATTATCACATATATATATAACGTATATATGTAATCGACAAGGTTGATATTTTTACGGCAATTAATTATGTTAAAGGTTGCATTTAATGTTTTAAAATAGTATCAAGTATATAAAAGATAAAATAAAAATAAAAATAAAAATTTCATGAGCCAAAATTAATAAATAAATTTAAAGTGAATTGAGTGAATTAATCGACGATAGCGCCTTAGTGTAGCATCAAATTTTGAAATTTAATTTTTAAGAAATTAAATATCAAAATTAAGTTCCTCGGTAGTGTAATCTATATAATAAACGGAATTAATTAGTTTGGATTTATCAATTTAACAGAAATATTGTTATTAATAATATCACTTACTACTATTATTGTTTGATTTATCGGAATTTATGATATCATTAATATCAAATTTAATATCAAATATGAGTTCTTTTGTTAAGGAATCTAGGAGAAAAAAAAATGTAAATATTAATATCATAAAGAATATATATGAACATTTTCTGGATGTTTTTTAGACGTACCCGGCGTACCATCATTTTTATTTTCATATAATTTAGATTTTTTAACATTATCTAAATAACGTTGAAATTATAATTGTTTTAACAAACTTTTCAACTTAACTTTTGAAAAATTAGTACCTTCATTATTATTTTCAATCAGATTATTGTTAAATTTCCTTTTGCCTATTTTTTAAAAAAACAATAGATATACAAAATTATAATAATTTTTGCAAATACGGGCTAATCAAAAAATAGATACTGTATGAATAAAACAAATTTCTTACCAAATTCTGGAATAATACTTTGGCTTTTTAAGCTTTTGGTAAATTTTACAGATTTTATCATTGTACTTAAAGGTCGACTTTTATAAATGTCTCCTGGATTATTTGTTGTTATGGGTCCAATATCCGGTGAATTTATAATTTTAGTTTGATTATAACTTTCATTCTGATAATACAATTTACTACCATAACGAGTAAATATATCACAAATCTCGTGAGCATTTGGTCTTTTATTTGGATCAGAGTGCCAACATTCTTGCATTAATTCGATATAACCTTCAGGTGCATTTGTAACAATTGGTGGTCGTAAACCATCACATATTTCAATAATAAGATTTGTATCATGACTTTTATCCCAAAATGGTCTTCTACCTGTCATCAATTCCCACATAATCATACCATAACTATATATATCTGAAGCTTTAGTATATTTTTGTCCTTGAAAAATCTCTGGAGCAACGTAAGGAATGATTCCATAAACTTCATTATCATCATCTGATGACTCAATTGCAGATTTACTTATCCCAAAATCACCCGTTATTGCAGATGTCTTATACTTACCTTTTGTTTCTTTACTAAAAATATTTCCGCTGTGGTAATCTTGATGAATAATATTTGAATTGTGTAAATCTTTAAGACCCCCGATCATGTCAAACAATTTCTTTAATTTAATTTTCCAACTAATATTAAAAAAGTTCTTTGTAATAAAATGTGTTAAATCTCCTGATTCATAATAATTTGTAATTATCATAAAATTTTGGTTAACGGAATTTTGAGTAATTCCAAAATATTTATTAATAAAATTGTAATCATCATTAGTGGTCATATTTTTTAAGATGAAATTATAAAATATTTTAAGCTAAAATAAAAGTTGTTAGTTAGTTAATTCATTGTACTGTATATTAATATTTGTGGTCAAAAGATGCAATACCTCATTTAATTCCTTAGAATCAATATTATTAGAATTATTAAGCTCCTTGAGTACTACTATCATTCTACCACAACGATCAAATTCCTGTTTTTCTTCATTCCATTTATTAGATATTGGACCATCAATCCAAGTAGCTTTATAAATCTTACTAAATCCTCCTTCAGCAATAAATTCTATATCCTTGAATCTACCATAAGGGACAAATTCTAATTTCGCTTTTCTATAATTATAATCGTGATTACTAATGTGCTCTTTATAAAATCATCAATAACTTTATTTCCACTTAATACAGCTGATTTTGCTTTGTAACATTGGTGACAAATCCGATGAATTTCATTCATGAAATTTCTTTTTTTCTTGCATTCATTACATTTCTTAACTTTCAGTTTAGACATGTTTTGACGTTGGATGATTTAAATTTGTAAATTCCTGATTTAGTCAATATATATATACTGTATCTCTCAATTTAGTTGACAAGTGAGGTTGGACGTCAATTAGGGGATGGCCGGAAATGACGTAATTTAAATTTTAGGGATTTTTGGCCCCCTTAGGAAATGACGTCATTTCTGGCCATCCCCTTAGTAAATAAAATTGACATGTACTGTAATTTGTAGTAACACTGGTGACAAATTCGGTGAATTTCATTCACGAAATTTCTTTTTTTCTTGCATTCATTACATTTTTCAACTTTCAGTTTAGACATGTTTTGACATTGGATGACTTAAATTTGTAAATTCCTGATTTGGTCAATATATACTGTATCTCGGGATAGATGAGTCAATTCACTCAATTTGGTTGACAAGTGAGGTTGGATGTCAATTAGTCAATAAAATCGCCATGTACTGTAATTTGTAAATTGTAGTACAACTTCAGGTAAATTGTTAACCCGGTTAACCAGTCGGGTCTTAAACCGATTATAGCCGAACTTTTGGTTGAGAGTAATGTTGGTCAGCACTATAATTTTAGCCTACATTATATTCATATGACAAAGAAAAAAAAAATGTATTTTAAACATATTTTTTAAAGTATAAAAAGTAATTTATTATTATTCGTTTAACGAAATTTACAATGTATGGAAGATTCTGAATTCTTTAAGCGATAGACCTAACTCGTAATGCTGGCCGGCATTATCGTTAAAGCGGGTTAAGCGGTTCAATTTAGGCTAAAGCAACACCGACTTAAGTTGAGAAAATACAAATTTTCCGTGATACTGAGAATTATAAAATCATGTTACTAAGAATTTATTTTACTCAAGAATGAAATCCAAAATTTTGTTTTTTTTATCGATTGATTATCGATCACACAATTATCGCTTCTTACTAGCGTTTAATAGTTCGTGGTTTTTTTAAGCATTCAGTATTTATTATACAAGCAATCATAATTGTGTGCTTTTTTTTTGATATCCATAACTAAGTTATTTAACGACCTTGCTTACAGCAGTTACAATATAACAAAACCATTTTGCCCGCTTTTAAATATTGTGTAGTTATGTAAAAAAAAAGAACTTATAGACCCCTTTCTTAATTACCAAATAATTAGTCATTTTTTTGGGCATATACTGAGATCATGTCATTTATATGACTTTATAAGTTAGCGTCGATTAATATTTATTTTGCGGAGAGTACATTTAATATTAATAGTCATAATATTTATTAATCATAAAGATGTAAATATAAAAATTAAAAATTAAATCAGATAGTGAATTTAGTAGCAGTATTAAACTTCTATTAACTTTGAAATTTATGTTTGAAGAAATTAAATATCAAAATTAAGTTCCTTAGAAGTATAACCTATATGTATATAATAAATAAAATAATTAGTTTATCAAAATATATGATTTATAATACTAATTATTTACTTACTATTATTAATGTTAGGTTTATTAGAATTTATATTATCGTTAATATCAAATTTAAGTTCTTTTGATAAGTAATCTAAAAGAAAAAAACCATAAATCTTAAATGGATTATAAAAAGTTAAAAAATCATAAAGAATATTATATTACATACCATCGCGTTTATCTTCACATAATTTAAATTTTTTAACACTATTATCTAAAATAACATTTTATTTTCAAAAAAAAAATAATAAAATTAATTGTTTGTTCTAACAAAGTTATCAAATTGATATTTTGATAAAAATTAGTTATAAAGAAAGAGAGTTTATAATACCTTCATTATCATTTTCAATCAGATTATTGTTAAATTTTCTTTTGCCTTTAAGAAAAAATGAATGAAAATTTTAATAATAGTTAATGATTGTTCTTCTTAAATCTGTAAATTCGGTAGAACAAACAAATACGAATAAAATAAATACTTACCAAGTTCTTGGATAGTACTTTGGATTTTTAAGCTTTTTGTAAGTTTTACAGATTTTATCATTGTACTTAAAGGTCTACTTTTATATATAGCACCTGGATTATTTGTTATAGGCCCGATATCCGGTGAATTTATAATTTTAGTTTGATTGTAACGTTCCTTCCCATAATACAATTTACTAGTAACATAACAAAATTTCATCCAAATATCATCGGCAGTTGGTCTTTTATTTGGATCGGAATGCCAACAATTTTGCATTAATTCAATATAACCTTCAGGTGCATTTGTGACAATTGGAGGACGAAGACCATCACATATTTCAATAATAAGATCTGTATCATGACTTTTATCCCAAAATGGCCTTCTACCTGTCATTAATTCCCACATAATCATACCAAAACTATATATATCTGAAGCTTTAGTATATTTTTGTCCTTGAAAAACCTCTGGAGCAACATAAGGAATGATTCCATAAACCTCATCATCTGATGATTCAATTGCAGATTTACTTATTCCAAAATCACCCGTTATTGCAGCAGATGTACCTTTTGATTCTTTACTAAAAATATTTCCACTGTGGTAATCTTGATGGATAATATTTGAATTGTGTAAATCTCTAAGACCATTACCCATGTAAAGCAACTTTTTTAATTTAATTTCCCAGCTAATATTAAAAAAATCATTTGAAATATAATGGTTTAGACTTCCTGATTTATAATAATTTGTAATTATTATAAAATTTTGGGTAATTGGATTTTGGGTGATTCCCAAATATCGATTAATATAACTGTGCTTATCACTAGAGGTTGTTCCTTTTATGATGAAATTATAAAATATTTTAAGCTAAAATAAAAAGTTTGTTAGTTAAGTCAATTATTTAGTATTTGTAAATAGCATAAAGATACCATACCTCATTTAACTCTTTAGGATCAATGTTATTAGAATTATTAAGTTCCTTAAGAGCAACTATCATTTCACCAAGGCGTTCAAATTCTTGCTTTTCTTCATCCCATTTATTATCAGACATTGGACCATCAATCCAAGTAGCTTTATAAATTTTACTGAATCCCCCTTCAGCAACAAATTCTATATCCTTAAATCTATCATAAGGAACAAATTCTAATTTCGCTCTTGAGTCACAATTACTTAATGTGCTTTTTATAAAATCATCAATAACTTTATTTCCACTCAGTTTGCCTGTTTTTGCTTTATAACATAGATGACAAATTTGATGAATTTCATTCACAAGTTTTCTTTTTTTCTTGCATCCTTTACATCTCTTAGCTTTTAGTTTAAGCGTGCCCCGTGTTGGATAACTTAAGGATGTTGATTCCTGAACTTGTACCTTTTTGCAAACTGGGCTCAAATCCCATGTGTTATCTAATAAATTAATTGGGGTACGACTCAAAGATGTGTTATTCGATAAGTCAATTTGTGAATGATTTAGAGATGTGTCAATTGTTGAATGACTCAAGGATATATTATTCGGTGAGTCATAATTCGTAGATGTATTATTTGATAAATCAATTGGTAGATAACTCAAAGATGCATAATTTGATGATTCAATTGATGAATAACTTAAAGATGGGTCATTTGATAAGTCAATTGGTGGGTAACTCAAGGATGTATAATTTGATGATTCGATCGATGAATAACTTAAAGATGGGTCATTTGATAAATCGATTGGTGGATAGCTTAAGGATGTATAATTTGATAAGTCAATTGATGAATAACTTAAAGATGGGTCATTTGATAAATCGATTGGTGGATAGCTTAAGGATGTATAATTTGATAAGTCAATTGATGAATAACTTAAAGATGGGTCATTTGATAAATCGATTGGTGGGTAAGTATAATTCGATAAGTCAATTAGTGGATGACTTAAAGGTGTGTTATTTGAGTTAATTGATTGATCCATAATTTTTAAAAATGATTCTAAAAAAAACCACCCGTCCACACTTATTATATATTTGTAGACTGCTTGTAGTACAGTAGATCACATGGAGGATTCCAGGAGTCAGGGATTATTTGTACAACATTTACAATTAAGTACTTTTTAACTTTTGTCCTTTTAAAGAACTGATCAGCAAATAAATCCATATTTTTGACCGGATTTATTAAAATAAAAGGATTGAAGTTCTGTAAGAACATTCTCAATAGTAAAGTTTGCATGAAAGTTCTATTGTAATATTCGCCATAGAATAACTTTCTGTTTCACATGTTTGAAATTCGAATCTAAATTCTTAGTGGAAAAGAAGCAACATTTCTTCTAGAAGTTTTTAGCATCATAAAGCAAAACAATTGATATTTTATTGAATTTTTAATTTTTTTCATAAATTTATTTATTTATTTATTTTAATGTGAAGAGAAGTTACGTAGTCTAGTACATAAAAAAAAGAAAAGCTAAAGCTTAATCTAAAAGCCTATAACTAAAAATTAGACTTTAAACGGCATGCACCAGGTAAACCCTGCACACCCACCTCTTCGAACAGGTAATCCGAAGCGGTCTGTGAACAGAAGACAATGCCGCTGCCACGAACCAATCTATATGATAAAAATTATTTTATAATTATTCACCCGATCACGTGAAAATTTGAAATTTTTGACGACACCCTTTTTCGTGGGCGCGATTTTTTTAACGCGGATGTGACAAATAGGCATCAGACAAAGCTGAGATACTCTTGCGCCAGTCACATGTACGGATGACAAGTAAATCAGAGTATCAAAATTCAAACACTATTCCACAATTATATAAAATCCATTATGGTTATTATATTATCGATCAAGGTGAAGCTTGCTCAAGTTGCGATATCGTGCCATTTGATTATCTGTTATTTCTTTTACCATCCATAACTTTTGTTTTTTTTTTAAAAAAAAATGTAACTTTCAAAACATGATGGAAATATTCATCCAAAGAATGGATAAAACAAATTCAATTGTATTTTAAAAGAAAATGATATTCTTAAAATTGCGAAAATGATGATTGATCCCATTATAACTAAATAAATAATAATAAATCATAGGAGAATAATTATTTTTTAATTTTAAAAAATCATGTAAAAGAAAATTACAATTATCAAATTTTATTATAAAATATTGAAGAGTAAAAAAAAAAATATTACCTATTAATTTAATTAATTAATTTATATATAGTGGGTGAGTATAACAATGAATGATTTTGTAAAAATATTATGTTAAACCTTTTCTGGTTCAAATTTCCGAATAAACTACATTTTTGATAATGAACTGTCCCTAAAGATCTCGCATGGCAAAACTGGAGCTGAACAAAATTATGAGGTTTCGGTTTAAAATTTGTATATTCGTTGTTGTCTGATTATTAATTCTCATCATTAAAAAGGTTAGTCACGATTTGACAATTTAATTTATCAAATCAATTGTTTTTGGAGAAATTTTTCGGCTATTTTTTTTTTAATAAAGAAGGAACTAAAGTTTTAAGAAGGAATTATATTCGTATAGAACTTATTTCTTTTTAAAATTTTGTATTTTTGTTCAGAAAATAGATTTCCAAATATACCTTTTTTATAATACTGATATTTTTTGATGCATGTCATCTTCAAATGTAATACAAAAATCATTCACGAATAATTGATAAACTGTAATGTACGAAAGTGATAACATTGGTAAATATAAAAATATACTGTACAATGACTGATGAGTTATGATTGTGTACAGTACGGTTTAGCTGACCGTACAGTACATCTAATTATTAATTCACTGTAAGAGTCTAATTAGTAGTTCGTTCAATAAACGTTCTTTATTGTAATTGATGACGAACATACTGAAATAAATTGTTAAATGAGACTTGCTATATATTACATTATATTAATAAATAATAAATTAAATGATAATAAATTACGTAAAACATAAAATCGTATAGAAAAATCTTAGATGATCATTATTTTTTCAGGGTTGATATCTTTAATTGTCCATTTTAGCTTGAATAAAATAGTAATGATACGTAAAGTTCAAAATTCGTAGAAAGAAATATGTCTAATTTGAAACTGAATTCAAGATTCATTTTTAAATCATGATTGATCTGATTCATACCATTGTATACAAAGAATTTTATAAAACCACTACATGATCATTTAAAGTAGAAATTTGAATACGTACTGTATAAATTTCAAATATCATAATACTTGAGGAATGATGCGTGTTGAGATTTGAGAGAAACCATAAACAGTTAGAAAGTTTTAAATCTAAAGTAAAAACTTGGAAGTTTACATGTAGCAATTACGTACCAATCGTACCGTACATTGTCATTAATTAGCAAGATTCTGGTTCACATAATACGTGCTGGTTGATTCTATTTTAATTCAAAAAATTTTTGACGAAAATGTCTCGTTTTAATTCAAGTCCAAGCTTTAATCCTCAACATATATTATTAATTCTTACCATTTCGACTTGAAAATATATTCCAAAGCCCCATGAGTTACATTTTTCATTTTTCTTTCGGCATGTGATAAATTATTATAAAATAACCCATAATATATCACCAAGTATCAATACGCAAGGTGATTGATTTTATTTGTATAATTGTATTAAATATTTCCACGTTATTATTTCCGGTTTTGAATGCGGCTTTGTTAATTGTTAAGGCTTAGTGTTTAAGGATTTTTGTGTATAGACGTACTGAAATTTAACTATCTTTGAAAGATTAAAATTTCTATTGAATTTCTTACTCATAATCTTTTAATTATCTGAAACTTTTTCTAATGTTATGATTATTGTTCCTCAAGATTAATTTTTAAATAGAGTTTTTTTTACTATATCAGTCGCCTCATTGTATATAAAAATATACATATATATATTGATGATAAACTAATTAACAACATAAAAATAAGGCCAATATTGTCATATTAAATATATTCCTCGTGTTTGCAGGGTATAAAAGAAAGTTAATAGACCTCAAATAGATTATACTATATTGCTCGTATAAACTCGAAGACTGATTAATCTGGTTGTTTTTAAGGATCATAAAAAATTGCGAATGGCTTAGTTTTATGCAACTGGCGGTGGCCAACGTGGTCAAAAAGGCTGAGATTTAAAGCGTATTAGTAAGCCACGTATAGTCGTATACAAATAATGTAAAGCCAAATAAATGTGGCTTGTCAAGTACATCGCCACAATATTCGTTGAAAATTTATAATTACTTGATGTTAATTTATATAAGAATAAATTGAAATATAACATCTAAAAACTTTTTAAAAAATAATTGAAAAAATGAAGTTCAAAGCTTTCTTTACAATTTTAGTGTTCATCACCATTTCTGCCCTAATGGTTGCAATACCACAACGTGGAAGTTAGTAGTTAAATAATATTTATTATTTTGTTTAATTTTTCTTTTCTTTAAAAAAACTAAGTTATAATTTTTTAATAAGCTATATGTACTATATGGGGTATTTGCTAAAATTAAAACTTGTCAAAGTATTTTTTTTTCTTATACAGTATGTTTTTTTGTTTTATTTTGTTTTGAAATAATAACACTAACGCTAGTTTTTTCTCGTTGCTTTTATTATTTCATGGTCATTATTTTTGTGGAACTTTCTTCATTATTTTCGCAGTATTTTTCTTCACTAACTTTCGCGATACTTTTTTCATTATTTTCGTATATTATTTTCCCGATATTTTCTTGTGACTTCATTTTTTGCAGTACTTTCTTTATCAGTATTTTCGCAGTGTTCCTTATTATTGAATTGTAATTTTGCTAATATTAATATTACTTTTATGATTCTTTTATATAACAATAAATAAAGATTTTGATACTTTGAAGTTGTTTGTATCTCCGTAAATTATAAATTTGTAATTATTTAAGTAACGTTAAAAAATTTGTAATAAATAAATAATTAGCCAATCAGTTATATTTCAATTACATGATATGGTACACAAAAAAAAAGGATTTCTATATATCGGATATAGAATCAGGAATTGCATGCGCATATTATAAAAAAAAAAACCTCGAATTTCTTCGACATATTATTTATCATTCCTTAAGTTTACAAAGATGAATTGGAGTAAATAAAATAAAAAATTTACAATAATAGAACTTTACAAACTATTATTACATCAATTGGATCAATTGGTCAGATTCTATTATTTTTGGATAAATTTTTGTACGAATGAGATCAAATTTTATTTCTCTAAAAAGAGTAACCATTGATGTTAATATTTATATCCGTCTTTAATTAATAGCGATCAAATTTAATGTAAGTATGTAATAACAATTAGGATTTTTTTTTTGATTTGAGAGTCAGAGTGCGAGTCAAAAGTTCGCCGGACATTAAGAAGTACTGGCAGGAATCACGAGTTTTTACACCAGCGCTTTTAATCACGTGGTCAGAATCAATCATTATTTGATTAGAACGCGAGTCCACGTCCTACATTTTAATAAAAATCAAAAATAACCAAAATCAAACTTTTAAAAAAAATCATCATTAACGTTACTTCTTTCTCAAGTTACTTACTAAACTTACAATAAGTATATGCAAGGAAGCTTTGGATGTCAAAAGTGCTTATAATATGAAGTTGACTTACTATACAACAAAAAAAATACAAACTCTACGTCACGTAATCCTATCTCTTTAATATTTCAATTCAAGTAACCCGATCCATTAAACAACGCATCATAGAATAATTTGAGAACAAGCAATTGATGACCGTTCATATTGATTGGGTACTTGATACGTGACATAATGAATTATGAAATAAATTAGTTACGCCCTTTTGCTATTTTCAGTTAAAGGTAAATAATGATAGGAAAACATATCATATTTATAACCCATTAATGGAAATTTCACGTTATTCAACAGTATGTACTAAATTGAACTTCCATTTCCTAAACAGTTTTATCAAGGTATAAATCCACATTTTGTTTGAATTTATGTATACACCGATGCCATTCGGTATATAGTACGTCATACATACTTGTTATTCCATGGATATTAATGAATAACTAAAATATTCACCAATGCCTTGAGACCCCGAAGGGCGGTGTATATAGAGATTTTATTAGATATCCATGAAATAACAGGTATTTTATTTCATTTCGATTAAAGCTCTCTAGTGCAGGGATTATAATTTTTATAATAGTTAGTAGTTACAGTTACTCATTTTTTATACAATTACGGTAACTGCGTTCAATTTCACCGAATGTTTTTTGCCACAACCCCTGTTGGTGCATTTATTTGGAAAATTCAATAGACTGTTCGTAAGACATGTCTGTATTTATTTATTTATATTAAATATTGAGATCCTATATGTGAAATGTTTTTTTTTAATTTTTAAGATAAAATCAAAAAAATTTTTTTATCTTCTATTTATCTATTTTTTATGATTTGATTATATAAATAATTGCTAAAAAAAGATTGTATTTGAAATTGAGATATCTGTTATACTTGCTTTTAGCTTAATAATATTATTAACCAATATTTTTTTTTGTAATTTTATTATTAATAAAGGTACAATATAATATGAAAGAATTTATAAATAATAAAGTCATTTTTCCTTTTTTTAAATTTTTTATGGATTTTTTGATAAAAATTTTGGATATAAAGATAAATAAATAAATAATAAATTACGAAAAGAGGAAAGAGGAAAGGTAAATCAAAAATAGAAAGTTTATTCCTTTTTTATTTTTATAAATTTTCTTTTTGATTTTTCCTTTTTTTAAAAAAAGAGAAAAAGTAGATCAAAAATGGAACTTTTTAATTTTATATATATATATATTTTTTTTTTCTTTGATTTTTCTTCAACGAAAAAAAAATGTTTTTTACGAAAAGAGAAAAAAGTAAATCAAAAATGGTAAGTTATTTCCTTTTCAATCAAAAAAAAAAAATCTAAAAAAAACGTTAGCTTTGCTATACTAAACGACTAAACGTACAGTATATATTAAATTATCCGAGACTTTTTCATCCAAATTGGATTTATGGTTAAATTAAATGCACAATCTAATCCGAACTAATCTATAAAAATGCTTAAAATATGATTGTCAAATTAACAGATTATCTAATGCATTCCAGGATATGATGGCACAAAAAAATTTGACATGTGTGGTTAACTTTATGACCATTGTTTCCTATAAATAGAACCTGAACCATATCGGATTAACGGATGTCAAAATCCTTTATAGCCTCATAATTAAAAATCATAAACAAAAAAAAAAGAAAAATCACATAAAAGTCAAACTAGCACGTTTAAAACTTCATTGAAATCATCCAAGAATATATAATTCACTAAACTTAATTCTTTATCGTGGGAAAAATAAAATTCATGCATATGAAGATTTGATCAAAATACTCATAAAATAAGTTACGTCTGAATATAAAAAAAAATTCATTTTTATCAAAATGAGCTAATTGAGTAATAAATTTTATGAAATATTATAATTTATAAACTTTCTTTTTGATTTTTTTAATAATATTTAGAACTTTTGATGGTGGAGAAGATTAGCAAATAATATACTTGATTTCATGAAATAAATTATTCCAAAAATCTTACGATGAATGGCTTACTTTACTTTGAGAGAATACCGACAGATAAATATGTGTTTTTCTAAGACAGAAGAAATCTCATCCTAACTAATATCTTAACTACCGTAATTTTTTTATCTAAATCAAATTATGTGTTGTACAAATTGAAGATGTGGTCCTGGAATAATTTTTATAAATTTTCATATCATGACACCGAAGAACATAAAGTAGAATTGAGATATTAAAATTGATGTTCGGATTACATAGTAAATGATATAATAATAGTTATATACTGATATGTAAATGAAATTACGATAAATATTTCTTTATTTATCTTCTAACATATATATAGGCTATCGAAGCACTGATTAATGTTAAAAAAATGTAAAAAACAAAATAATTATTATTATAAATAAAATTACAATTGGATAATTGCTAATTTTCGATGCATTACGCCAATCATGATAGGCGATCTCCAGAATTTTTACGTACGGATGAAGGTCTTTCTGGCGATGGTTAGAGGGAAATACTTTTGTCCACAAACGAATTGGTGCAAATACTAGATCCATCAAAGTTTGTGATTGTGGACAATCATCATAACATGAACACAAGACGTTATTGGCAATCACGGTGCCAGCACGTGTGTAGAAACTGATGTAACCGGTGTCTCCTTCCTAATTTTGAAATATAAACTGAAATTAAGAACACAAAAGACGCATTAAACATAAGAGATCAGTGGAACAATCATACAGTTATCAAATTATCGACTACAACAGGAACAAGCTCATTTGTTTCGTTCAAAACTAAGATTTTTGTTACACCAGGTACCACATCTTTAGCATACAAAATCGACAGATCCTCGTGGAAAATGCAATGCGATGGTGTTGTGCGAATTTGGCCTTGTTAAAAATCGTAATATTATCATTAAGTTGTAATTTAAAAATAAAAAAAAAATTTAATTTAAAGTAATGGAATATAAAATACCTTTTTGTCCATCTGATCTTGTGAATTCAATCTTCGTCATTGATAGAGAATGATCAAAATGGCCAAGGTGAGAAATCAGATAAACTTCAGAAAATTCCTTCTCCCCATTTTTAACATTACTGCAAATGCAATCGCCAACTTGAAGTTTCGCCATTTCTATGAATTTACCACTAGAAAGTTGCACCTTTGTATCAAGAGAAAAACATCCATCATGATGATGATGTCTCCTCTCCTCTTCGCGTCTCCTCTCCTCTTGGAGTCTTCGTTGTCTCTCCTGTTCTCTTTGTAATTCTTCCATCATTCTCACACGTTCTCGTTCTGCTTCTTCACGTTGCCTTCTATACATTTCTTGAAGTCTTTGTTGCTCTTGTTTTTCTCGTTCCCTCCTTAAATTCTCTTCCCGTTCTCGTTGTTTTTTTAGTTCCTCTTCTCTTGCTCGTTGTCTTCTTAATTCTTCTTCTTTCTCTCGTTGTCTTTTTAATTCCCATTCTCGCTCTCGTTGTCTTCTCAATTCCTCTTCTCGTTCTTTCTCTTGTCGCATTTGCTCAAGCTTTCGTCTATATCGTTCTTCTTCTTCTTGTTGTTGTTTCTTCCTTAAATTTTCTTCTTGTATCTTTCTTTCTCTTTCCTCTTGTTTCATTTTCTCAACCATTTGCCTATGCTTTTCTTCAGCTTCTTGTTGTTGTTTCCTCTTTAAATTTTCTTCATACTCTTGTTTTGCCTTTCGCTCTCGTTCTATTTGCTCAACCTTACGTTTGTGGGCCTCTTCGGCTTCTTTTCTTGCAATCTCTTTTAATTTCTCTTCGTGTTCCTGTTTTTTTCTTTCTTCCTCTTCTTCTTTTTGACGACGAGCTTCCTCTTGTTCTTGTAGAGACTCTTCAAGTTGTTCAGTGGTATAAACTCCCCGCATACTGCTAATGAATGCCTTTATTTCACCTAATCGTGCCTGATGAGTTGGATCATCTGGTGGAAAATAATCAGAGTTTGGAGAGATACCCCAACGATTTTCTATATCCTCAATAAAGGAACAAACAGGTTTATTCCACGCTTTTCGCATTATATCTCTATCATAAATCTGTGCTTTGGTTGCATGAGAAAATATAGCAATTATATAATTCGTTGCGCCTTCTCCAAAAAAGTTTCTTATTCCTTCCAAAACACCTCTTTGTTCAGCACTAAACCGTTTTGCTTCTATTAAACCATTCAAATTAATTACGAGTATAAATTATAAATTCCAATAATTATTACAAACCAAAAACAAAAAGGATAGCCTTGATCCCATATTTGCATTTCTTAATGGTTTTAGCGATTTCTTCAAGTATCTTGTCCGTGACTAGCTGAGTATCAAAAATCCCAGGTGTATCGATAATATTATACGTTATACCATCGATTGAAATTATAGCTGTGGAACATTCTTGCGTGACAGACTCCTATAAATTTATCAATTACCTTCTTAAAATAATGAGATAAATTTCAAATGAATATGAAATATAAACCACTTGCCATATCCGCTGAAACTTGGAAATGCCCATCATCGTGTGGTTGCTTAAGGAGCATGTTACCCAGAGTACTTTTTCCCGCTCCTAAAATTTTCATAATTAAGAGTGAAGGAGGAAAAAAAAAATATTAACCAAACATTATACCTGTTTTTCCTACTAACAAAATAACCGGATAGGAAACATCGTTAATGGTTCTAAATGTTGAAAAAAAGTATTAAAAGAAAATTTTTTTATCGATTTATTTCATAAATATACTTAACTGGCTCATATTGATATCAAGAAAATACTTTTTTTTCTTTGAAACTCATTGAAAGAGTATCCAAGATGTTACCTATTTAAAGAACGATGAAAAAAATTTATGAAATTTATTGGTTGAATATTAAATATCTGTATAATTATGATCACAAAACAGATATGACTCATTGCATAGTAATGGCAAACGTTTGTACTTCCAATAACATAAAAATTTGGTTAGAAGCATGGATTTATTAGAAAATTATGCTTCCAATCTTTCCAATCTTTCCAAAGGTGCTTCCAATAGTGCTTCCAATATTCCAAGAGCACATCACTGCTATAGACAGATTGGATCAATAGTGAAAGTTTCCTTATCAATAAAAATCGAACCCAATTTTTACCATATCGGATTAGTGGATTACAAAATCTTTTTCGATAATCATAGCTAAAAATCATTTTAAACTTAAAAAAAGAAAAGAAAAATCATAAAAGTCAACCTAGCACGTTTAAAACCTTATCGATTAATCTTCCAATAATATATCATTCACTAAACTTTGTTCCTTATCTAAAAACATTTAATTTTTATTTTTGATTCTTATTATTCCAATATTGGAGATTATGATATGATCTGCATCATTTTTTCGTTATTCTCTTTTTAAAATAAAATTCATACATATAAGATTTGATCAGATGGATTTATAAATAGGCTACGTCTGAATATTGTGGAAAAAAAAAAAAAATTTTCTATCAAAATGAGCCAGTTTAGTAATAAATATTATAAAATAATTATTTTTATTATAAACTTTCTTTTTAAATTTTTTTAATAATATTTAGAACTTTTGATAATGGGGAAGAACAAAGCAACATCAGATTTACTGAAGGTGTTCGAATGGATGTTGGCAATCCGGTTATTCTCTTAGTAGGAAAAACAGGAAAGTGTTCTGATTAATTCTTTCTTTTTTTTGCGCTTTATTCTTTTCCATATTAATTAAATGGTTAACTAATAGGTGCGGGAAAAAGTACTCTGGGTAACTTGCTGCTTACGCAACCGCATGATGAAGGACCTTTCTACGTTTCAGCGGATATGGTAGGTGTATATGGTTTACATTCATTTTGAAATACATTTTATTATTTTGAAATTCAGGAAGAAAAACATAACGAAATAGGAATCTGTCACGCAAGTATGTGGTACAGCAGCTATGTCAATCGATGGTATTAAGTATAACATCGTCGATACACCCGGAATCTTCGACACTCAAAAAGTTACAGATGATGTGCTTAAAGAAATCGCCAATGCCGTCAAGAAATGTGCTTATGGAGTTAAAGCTATCCTCTTTGTTTTTGGTTTGTAATGGCATTATAAGATATATCTTGTACCTTAAATTTGCATTTCGAATTAAACTTTATCATTGGTTCACAGAAGCAAGACGGTTTACTGATGAACAGAAAAATGTTTTGGAGGGAATAAGGAGATTTCTTGGAGAAGAAGCAATCAATTACATAATTGCTGTATTTTCCCATGCAACTAAAACGCAGATTCGGGATAGAAACGTTATGCGACAAGCTTGGAATTCTCCTGTTCGTTCATTTATTCAGGACATAGATAATCGTTGGGGTATCGCTCCGAACTCTGATTATTTTCCACCAGACGATCCAGTTCATAAAGCACGATTAGGGGAGATCATGGCATTCATTAGTGGTATGAGAGGTGTTTATACTACTGATCAACTTGAAAAGTCTAGGAAAGAACAAGAAGAAATTCGACGTCAAGGAGAAGAGGAGGAAAAAAAGATAAAGCAGGAATACGAAGAGAAACTAAAAGAAACTGCAAAAAAAGAGTCTGAAAAAGCCTACAACCAGAAGATTGAAGATCTTAGAAAGGAATTTAGGGCGAAGCAAGAGGAAGAAGAGAAATTAAGGAGAAAAGAAAAAGAAGATGCCGATGAACAGTTTAGAAAATCGATTGAGTCGATTCAAACAGAGAATAGAATGCAACGGGAACAAGATGAAGATTTAAGAAGAAAAGAGCGAGAAGCAGCCGAAGAACGACATATGAAGTCACTTGAAATGATGCGACAGGATCACAAAGAGCAGCAGGAAAGAGCTGAAACAATGCTAAATCAAAGGATTCAAGAAGAAGAACGAAGACGTGAGCGAGATGAGGAAGCTAGACGAGAAGAGCGAAAACAAGCTGAAGAAGACTATAGAAGTAGAATTGAGGAAGTAGAAAAGAACCTTAAAAATCGAGAAAATAATGAAACTACAAGATTAATGAAGGAATTACAAGATCGTGAAAAAAAAGCAAATTTAGACTTTGCGAAACAAATTGAAGATTTGAAAAAAAGAACGCGTTAAGTCAACAAGAAATTGAAGAACTCAAAAAAAAAAAAAGAACAGATTGTTTTTCTCTTGATACAAAGGTACAACTTGAAAGTGGTAAATTCGTAGAGATGGCAGAACTTCAAGTTGGCGATCGCATTTGCAGTAATGTCAGAAATGGAGAGTTGGAATTTTCTGAAGTTTACTTGATTTCTCACCTTGGTCATTATGATCAATTTCTAACAATGATTAAAATTGAATTCACAAGTTCAGATGGACGAAAAGGTATTCTATATTTCGTTACTGTGAATTAAATTTTTAAATTTCTTTTACAACTTAATGGCAATACTATATTTTTTGATTAGGCCAAATTCGTACAACGTCTACACATTGCATTTTCCGCGAGGATCTATCAGTCTTATATGCTCAAGATGCAATACCTGGGGAGACAAAGATTTTAGTTTTGAACGAAACAAATGAACTTATTCCTGTTGTTGTCGATAATTTGATAATTGTATGATTGTTTCATTAGTCTTTTTTGTTTCGATGCAACTTTCATGTTTTCAATTTCAATTTACCTTTCAAAATTAGGAAAAAGACACCGGATACATCAGTTTCTTTACACGTGCTGGCACCGTGATTGCCAACAATGTCTTATGTTCATGTTATGATGATTGTCCACAATCACAAGCTTTGATGGATCTAGTATTTGCACCAATTCGTTTGTGGACTAAAGTATTTCCCTCTAACCATCGCCAGGAAGAACTTCACCCATACGCGAAAACTCTGGAATACATCTATTTTAATTGGTTCAATGGTAAACTGCTATGAATAAATATATTTTAAAAAGACGTGTAATTTCTTTGTCTTGTTAATTCTTTTTTCTAAAATATCAATAAAATAAATATTTTACAACTTAATCGGGATAATTATGTATTTACAGTAATATTCCATGATAGATCACATTTTTTTCCCCCGTTTTTTTTAATGGACACTTTATCCTACAATAATATTTAGTAAAAAAACCACTTATGCCAATAATGATCCATATATTTAAGGGTATCAAAAAGTCTATTAATATATTTAATTAAGTATACAATAAAATTTAAATTTTGCGAATTAAAAAAGGTTTATTATAACGATTATTTCCTTTTGTGTAAATTACAATTATACTAAAAACCAAAATTCTACTTATAAAACAACTAATAAAACGTTCTAAATTAAGTTTTCTTTAAAAATAAAAGAAAAAAAGAAATGTTGAAAAAGATTAATATTTAATAATAAGAAAAATTAAAAACAACTAATATTACACAAAAGTTAAAGTGCTAAGAACTCCACAAACGAAATGCTTCTAAAGAAAAAATATAATACTCTCAAGAGTCCCTAGAAAAGAGAGAAAGGTATTTTAAAATTTTTTCAAAGAAAAAAAGTATTTTAAAATAATAGTCCAAAAAAAAGTAAAAAAGAAGTGAGAGAAAAGAAAATACAGTTATGCGAGATTTCAAAAAAGGAAATTCTGTACAGATCCTTTCATTCCCGGCCAGATTTTGTGACGTAATATAATGAATAATTTTATTGTATTTTCATTTTAATAAAAAATCCATATTTAGATTACCCCGAATAAATAATTTGAATTATGTTATGTGATATCCTTGCGGTCGTATTTACTTTTTTTTAATCCATCAGAATAGTTAAATTTTAATTAACCGGAAATGTATTAGTTTAAAGATTGGTTATTGTATTACCACGACTAACCATTTTTATAATAATAATTTTTTTTTTTATTTTTATTTGATTTTTTTTAGGGGATTTTTTTTAAATTGTTCTTTTTTTGGTTTGGGTCAAGACTATAATCAGATTAGAACTATGTTGGTGAGATCTTTTTTGTGAGAATTTTTTTGATTTAGTGAGAACTTTTTTTGTTTATTGAGATTGTTTTTTTCAATATTATTTCTGACTAATAAATTTGAGTTGACGAATTTTTTTTTAGTGAGATTGCTTTTAATTATATAGATACATAACAATATTAATAATTTTATAATTAAATCTAAAGTAAATTTTTTCTGACGTTTCCGCATAAATAATTTGAATTGTGTAACTTGAAATCCTATGCCATATAATAGTAAATATATTATATCCAGAAATTTTTCAATCATAAAAATTTTATTATTTATATTGTTATTTTTGATTACATTTTTAAGATGTATTGACGAACCGTTTACGTAGTTAAACAGTATAGTTTAAGATGTGTTCATTTAAAAATTGTTCAATAGTTGACAAGACTTACGTATTTATGATTAATACTAATACTATATATACAGCATTCGGATGTTTTAGTAGTATACTATAAATAAAATTCTAAATAATATATATTCGTTTTGATTGCTTTAAAACAGTGCTTGGATTTGACTGCGCCCAAGCCAATTTGTTTGGAGTTAACCGATCGGCTAAATCCAATGACCAAAATTGACGGCCGAAGTTAAATGGGAATTGGCTGTTGCCAAGTTGACCCGCCAAACATAATGTTGATCGAATGACCAAATATCAATTTTTCATACTTGGTTCATTGGCAATTAGCACGACAAAAAAATTATTTTAATAAAATTATTTCACACAATTTAGTGATTTTATTAATGGAGAAAGCGATTTTACTGAAGATATTTCAGATTAATTGTAACTTTGTAATTTTCAAATAAATAAATAAATATAAATTTTAAAATATACGACATTCATTTCTCCTCTCCTCTTGGCGTCTCATCTCCTCTTGGAGTCTTTGTTGTCTCTCCTGTTCTCTTTGTAATTCTTCCATCATTCTCATACGTTCTCGTTCTGCTTCTTCAAGTTGTCTTCTATACATTTCTTGAAGTCTTTGTTGTTCTTGTCTTTCTCGTTCCCTCTTTAAATTCTCTTCTCGTTCTCGCTGTTTTTTTAACTCTTCTCTTTCTCGTTGTCTTCTTAATTCTTCTTCTTTCTCTTGTTGTCTTCTTAATTCCCATTCTCGTTCTTGTTGTCTTATCAATTCCTCTTCTCGTTCTTGCTCTTGTCGCATTTGCTCAAGCTTTCGTCTATATCGTTCTTCAGTTTCTTCTTGTTGTTTCTTCCTTAAATTTTCTTCTTGTATCTGTCTTTCTCTTTCCTCTTGTTTCATTTTCTCAACCATTTGCCTATGCTTTTCTTCAGCTTCTTCTTGTCGTTTTCTCTTTAAATTTTCTTCATACTCTTGTTTTGCCTTTTGTTCTCGTTCCATTTGCTCAACCTTACGTTTGTGGGTCTCTTCGGCTTCTTTTCTTGCAATATCTTTTAATTTCTCTTCGTGTTCTTGTTTGTTTCTTTCTTCCTCTTCTTCTTTTTGACGACGAGCCTTCTCTTGTTCTTGTAGAGACTTTTCAAGTTGTTCAGCGGTATAAACACCTCTCATACTACTAATGAATGTCATAATCTCTCTTAATCGTGCCTGATGAATATAATCATCTGGTGGAAAATAATCAGAGTTTGGAGAGATACCCCAACGATTCTTTATATCCTCAATAAATGAAAGAACAGGAGCATTCCAAGCTTTTTGCATAACGTTTCTATCCCGAATCTGCGCTTTAGTTGCATGGGAAAATACAGCAATGATATAATCTATTGCTCCTTCTCCAAAAAAATTTCTTATCCCTTCTAAAACACTTCTTTGTTCAGCACTAAACCGTTTTGCTTCTATTAAATCATTCAAAGTTATTTTGAAAACAAAAAAAGTACAGATTATAAATTCTAATAATTATTATTACAAACCAAGAACAAAAAGGATAGCTTTGATCCCGTAATTGCATTTCTTAACAGTTTTAGCGATTTCTTCAAATATCTTGTCCGTAACTAATTGAGTATCAAAAATCCCAGGTGTATCGATAATATTATACGTTATACCATCGATTGAAATTATAGCTGTGGAACATTCTTGCGTGACAGACTCCTATAAATTTATCATTACCCTTCTTAAAATAATGAGATAAATTTCAAATGAATATGAAATATAAACCACTTGCCATATCCGCTGAAACTTGGAAAGGACCATCATCGTGTGGTTGCTTAAGAAGCAAGTTACCCAGAGTACTTTTTCCCGCGCCTAAAAATTTTCATAATTAAGAGTGAAGGAGAAAAGGAAAAAAAAATATTAACCAAACAT
This sequence comes from Rhizophagus irregularis, assembly GCF_026210795.1. Taxonomy (NCBI): domain Eukaryota; kingdom Fungi; phylum Glomeromycota; class Glomeromycetes; order Glomerales; family Glomeraceae; genus Rhizophagus; species Rhizophagus irregularis. Next base: position 2,664,059 of record NC_089445.1, on the reverse strand, counting down.
TATACCTGTTTTTCCTACTAACAAAATAGCCGGATAGGAAACATCGTCAGTGATACTAAATGTTAAAAGAAATCGAAAAAAGTGTTAAAGGAAAATTTTGATATTAATTTATTTCATAAATATACTTAACTGGCTCATATTGATATCAAGAAAATACTTTTTTTTCTTTGAAAGAGTATCCAAGATGTTACCTATTTAAAAAAAATTTTATGGAATTTATTTGGAACATAATGGTCAAATATTCTAGTAGATAAATATCTGTATCACGAAGTATTCCCAAATTGTAGATCTTATACAAAACTGGTGTTGTCGATCGGTGAAGTTTACCTTATCAATAACTTTATGTCATCAGATTATTAGGTTACTCCAAAAATCGAACCCATTTTTGCCATATCGGATTAGTGGATGACAAAATCTTTTTCGTTAATCATAGTTAAAAATCATCTATAAAATCATAAAAGTCAAACTAGCACGTTTTCTCATTTTATCGTGTGAAAATAAAATTCATACATGTGAAGATTTGATCAAAATATAGGGTATTGTTCTTTTCTATCAAAATAAACCAGTTGAGTAATAAATATTATAAAATAATTATTTTTATTACAAACTTCCTTTTTAATTTCTTTAAGAAATTTTCTTTATTTCAAAGTTAATCTTACAAACAAAAAATCTGATCACATGACTTAGAAATATCAATTAATCCAAGGATAAAATACAAGATAAAATCAAATATCAAATCCGGGATAAAATATAGATCAAATTCAGGATGAAATATAGATCAAATCTGGGATAAAGTGTGGATTAATCCAGGGTTGATAATGGAATGTGATGTAATTTTTGGTAATTAATCCGGGATAAAATGTGGACAGATCCGTAGGAAATCTGAGATGAAATATGGACTAAACTATTTTCACCACAGGGTTTGATCTAGGGTTTAATCTCAGACTTTTGAGCTTCATACAAAACTACCTATAGACGGAGTGTTCCATTGTCGATCGGATTGATGGGTGAAATTTTCCGTATCAATAACTTATGACCATTGTTTCCTCTAATAATGTTCATCAGGTTATCAGGTTACTTCAAAAAATCGAACCCATTTTTACCATATCGGATTAGTTGATGACAAAATCATTTTCGATAATCCTAGTTAAAAATTATCTTGAACTTTAATTTTTTAAAGAAGAAAAATCATGAAAGTCAAACTAGCAAGTTTAAAACCTTATCGATTATTTATTTTTAATCTTCTAATAATATATCTTTGTTCCTTATCTAAAAACATTGTATTTTTGGTTCTTATTATTTCCAATATTGGAAATTATGGTATGATCTGCATCTTTGCTCTCATCATTTTTTCGTTATTCTCATTTTTTATCGCAAAAATCACATGGGAAAAAATAAAATTCATACATATGAAAATACTCAGATGGAATTATAAATAGGCTACGTCTGAATATTGTGAAAATAAAAAAAAAATAGTTTCTATCAAAATGAGCCAGTTGAGTAAAAATATATAAAATAATTATTTTTATTATAAACCTTCTTTGTAATTTTTTTTAATAATATTTAGAACTTTTGATAATGGGGAAGAACAAGGCAACATCGGATTTACTGAAGGTGTTCGAATGGATGTTGGCAATCCGGTTATTCTCTTAGTAGGAAAAACAGGCAAGTGTCCTGATTAATTCTTTCTTTTTTTTGCGCTTTATTCTTTTCCATATTAATTAAATGGTTAACTAATAGGTGCGGGAAAAAGTACTCTGGGTAACTTGCTGCTTACGCAACCGCATGATGAAGGACCTTTCTACGTTTCAGCGGATATGGTAGGTGTATATGGTTTACATTCATTTTGAAATACATTTTATTATTTTGAAATTCAGGAAGAAAAACATAACGAAATAGGAATCTGTCACGCAAGTATGTGGTACAGCAGCTATGTCAATCGATGGTGTCAAATATAACATCGTCGATACACCCGGAATCTTTGACACTCAAAAAGTTACAGATGATGTGCTTAAAGAAATCGCTAATGCCGTCAAGAAATGTGCTTATGGAGTTAAAGCTATCCTCTTTGTTTTTGGTTTGTAATGGCATTATAAGATATATTTTGTACCTTAAATTTGCATTTCGAATTAAACTTTATCATTGGTTCACAGAAGCAAAACGGTTTACTGATGAACAGAAAAATGTTTTGGATGGAATAAGGAGATTTCTTGGAGAAGAAGCAACCAATTACATAATTGCTGTATTTTCCCATGCAACTAAAGCGCAGATTCAGGATAGAGCCATTATGCGAAAAGCATGGAATCAACCTGTTCGTTCATTTATTCAGGACATAGATAATCGTTGGGGTATCGCTCCGAACTCTGATTATTTTCCACCAGACGATCCAGTTCATAAAGCACGATTAGGGGAGATCATGGCATTCATTAGTGGTATGAGAGGTGTTTATACTACTGATCAACTTGAAAAGTCTAGGAAAGAACAAGAAGAAATTCGACGTCAAAGAGAAGAGGAGGAAAAAAGGATAAAGCAGGAATACGAAGAGAAACTAAAAGAAACTGCAAAAAAAGAGTCTGAAGAAGCCTACAAACAGAAGATTGAAGATCTTAGACAGGAATTTAGGGCGAAACAAGAAGAAGAAGAGAAATTAAGGAGAAAAGAAAGAGAAGAAGCCGAAGAACGGTTTAAAAAAACGATTGAGTCGATTCAAACAGAGAATAGAATGCAACGGCAACAAGATGAAAATTTAAGAAGAGCAGAGCGAGAAGCAGCCGAAGAACGATATATGAAGTCAATTGAAATGATGCGACAGGAGCACAAAGAGCAGCAGGAAAGAGCTGAAACAATGTTTAATAATAAGATTCAAGAAGAAGAACGAAGACGTGATCGAGATGAGAAAGATAGACGAGAAGAGCGAAAACAAGCTGAAGAAACCTATAGAAGTAGAATTGAGGAAGCAGAAAAGAACCTTAAAAATCGAGAAAATAATGAAACTATGAGATTAATGAAGGAAATGCAAGATCGTGAAAAAAAAGCAAATTTAGAATATGCGAAACAAATTGAAGATTTGAGAAAAAAGAACGCGTTAAGTCAACAAGAACTTGAAAAAGCCAAAAAAAAAGGTTGCTTTTCTCTTGATACCAAGGTGCAACTTGCAAATGGTAAATTTATAGAAATGGAAAAACTTCAAGTTGGCGATCGCATTTGCAGTAATGTCAGAAATGGAGAGTTGGAAATTTCTGAAGTTTACCTAATTGCTCACCTTGGCCATTTTGATCATTCTCTATCAATGACGAATATTGAATTCACAAGATCAGATGGACAAAAAGGTATTTTATATTCCATCACTTTGAATTTAAACATTTAAATTTCTTAATTAAAACTTAATGGCAATGTTGCGCTTTTCATTAGGCCAAATTCGCACAACACCCACGCATTGCATTTTTCGCGAAGATCTATCAATCTTATATGCTCAAGACGTAGTGCCTGGTGTGACAAAGATCTTACTTTTGGACGAAACAAATGAACTTACTCCTGTTGTTGTCGATAATTTGATAACTGTATGATTGTTTCATTAGTATTTTTTGTTCCAATTCATCTTTCATGTATTCAATTTCATTTTACCTTTTAAATTAGGATGAAGACACCGGATACATTAGTTTCTATACACGTGCTGGTACTGTTATTGCCAACAATGTTTTGTGTTCATGTTACGATGATTGCCCACAATCGCAAACTTTGATGGATTTAGTATTTGCACCAATTCGTTTGTGGACTAAAGTATTTCCCTCTAACCATCGGCAGGAAGAACTTCATCCATACGCGAAAACTCTGGAACACATCTATTTTAATTGGCTCATCAATGGTAAGAGGTTATTGGGTCTTTCGTAGATAGCTATGAATAAATATATTTCAAAAGACATTTGTAATTTCTTTGTCTTGTTAATTCTTTTTCTAAAATATCAATAAAGTAAATATTTTGCAACTTAATCATGTTAATTATATAATCATATAGTATTCTGTAATTTCGATAATGCAATGTACGATAGATCACATTTTTTTTCCCAAGTTTTTTTTTTTAATAAACACTTTATCCTACAATGATATTATTAAGTAAAAAAACCACTTATGCCAATAATAATTCATATATTTAAGGGTATCCTTAACCACCCTGGATGTAGATTATTATCCTATACCCCCTTTTTCTTGGTTCAAGATATGGCTCAGCTAGCCACATTTATCTTAGAAAAATATTATGTATTTAACACTGTAATTCAACTAAGTATACAATAAAATTTAAATTTTGCGAATTAAAAAAGACTTTAAAAGGTTTATTATTTTATTTCTTTTTTGTGTAAATTACAATTTGTACCAAAAACCAAAATTCTACTGTTATAAAACAACTAATAAAACGTTCTAAAATCAAGTTTTCTTTAAAAATAAAAGAAAAAAAAAGAAATGTTGAAAAAGATTAATATTTAATAATAAGTTAAAAAAATAAAAACAACTAATATTACACAAAAGTTAAAGTGCTAAAACCAAAAAGAACTCCCAAACGAAATGCTTCTAAAGAAAAGAAATGGTCAAATAAAAAGAAGTGTTTAAAAAGAAGAAAAATTAAAAAAAATTAGTACTTGATAAGTAAAAGTATTTAATACCATGTAAAGCTTACCATGTTTAAACAAAAATAATGCTCCAAAGCGAGGACCCGAAAAATACTGAAATAAATAAAAGGAGAGAATACGTAGAATAGGAAAAAATAATCATGTAAATGTTGGCCAGAATTAAATTTCTTGTTTTAGTAACTGACTGACACTATCATAATTCCGGCCCTGAAAAAATGCGTACACTCGTACAGCCAATAGTAAATTTTATTATTTTTTTTGGTTGGACCTTACCTATTTTAATATTTTCTGGGTCCTCCAAAGCGTCCCTAGAAAAGAGAGAAAGGTATTTAAAATTTTTTCTAAGGAAAAAAGTATTTTAAAATAATTAGTCCAAAAAAAGTAAAAAAGAAGTGAGAGAAAAGAAAATATTAAATTAAAGAAAGATTAGGAGGAAATATATTACACAGTTATTCAAGATTTCAAAAAAGGAAATTCTGTACAGATCCTTTAATTCTGGCCGGATTTTGTGATGTAATATAAATGAATAATTGATTAATTGTTATTGTATTTTCATTAACCCTCATATCAAATAATTCGATTTATCCCATCGGTATTATGTATATACCGATGGATTTTTTTGTTACTTATTCCACTGGGTTGTAATAAGTGTTAATGATAATAAAATATTCATTTACAATGCAAATTATACATTTTTTGTAATAAAATACGCGTTTAATACATTTTTTTAAAATTTTTTTATGCTTCAAGTTATTTAATAATGAATATGAAAATGCACATCTTTAACTGTATCAGGAATAATTATTTTCGAAAATTCTGATTGTGCTTCACATTTTCTCTTTCTTTGTGTAATATTACAAATATCGGTATCAGTATCCTTTAATATTTGTCGTTTTTTAGCTAATTTAAAAATGTTAAAATTAAATATGGGATCAAAATACATAAACAAATAAATTTTTATTAACCACCTTTATTATCTGTTTGTATCAAATCACAATCTTCATCAGAATTTTTACCAGAATTTACCTCACTTGAACTTGAATTATGCTCAATTTCGCCTAAATCCTCTCTATCATGTGAATTTCCTTGTTCTTTGTTTGGTTAATAATCAATATTTTACCTATTATTTATTTATTGGAATTATCAGAGAACCCATTACCTGAAAATTCTGAATCACTGTCATCATTATCATTTAAATTTTCCCACGAATTCCCTGGAAAATATTCAAATTCTTCTACTTCAATATCTTCAAAGTCTAATGGTATCAAACTAACAACATTTTTAATTTTTCTTGCTTCGTCTATGCTTTTATAAGTTCTTACTCCTTCCCGTGATCTGTGGCCAGAAAATTCCATAATTTCATCTTCTGGAATATCTCCATCTTTTAGCATTTGTATTGCCGTTCTACGACAACTGTGATTAACAATTTTCCGACCATCAGATAATTCAATACCTGTTAGGGTAGCAATTTGATGCAACATTTGTCCTAACTTATTTTGTCCCATTCTCTTTTTTTATACCACATTCCTTTACTAAGATCTAAAATAAAATAAATATTTTCTTAATATTGTTATTATCAATAAAAATGTTGGTACATTTATTTACCTGCTTTTGATCTTGTAGTTTCTAAAAAAAATGATGGACATGCATCTGAAGGTCGCATTGATTTATATTTCAATATATCAAATATGGGCCGATAGTTATTTCCTTCAAAATCTGGTGGAATTGGAATTTTACGTGATGTAGATTTACCATACTTATTTCTATTTCTTACACCTCTTTGATTATTTTTTTCAATGAACATTTCCAAGTTTAATCCACCATCTTTTCTTCGTGTTAATTGCCGATCTTCAATTTTGTAAGCATCCCCACCTCGTAAACCACATAATAAAGAAATCCAAAAAAACACTCTTCTTATTAAGGACTCATTATCCTCACCATTCATTTATAAATGATCCAATATTTGTTGAATTTCTTGTCTAGTTAATGAATCTGCTTGTGAAGTTTCTCCTAATCCTTGAAGTTGAAGCTGTTTCATTTTACCATCTAAGGTTTTAATCGCTAAAGGAAAGGAATATTGATCCCAGATTTTGCATGGTTTAATAACTGACTCTTCCTTTAAATACCTTGCTAATGATGCATAACAATTATATACAGACTCTGCTTTATAGTTTTCGCCATTTTGTTTTTTAAGCCATGTAATGAACTTGCATAAAAATCCTTCAAGTTCCGTATGAGTGTCATATTGATCAATTTTTTTAATTATATTGGCTTCATGATTAAATCTATCAACTACACGAAGCCATTTTGCAGTACATTTGTCTGTATTTTTTACTCTTGAAAGTTGTTGAATTTGATATATTTCTTCATTTGTGGGAATAGACATTATAATAGGATTATTTAAAAGTGGCAAAATATATATGAAAAAAGAAAAATGAAAAAGGAGTAAGAAAAAAGAATGTAAAAAGTAAAAAAAAAGCAAAAAAAAGCTTAAATATAGTAAAAAAAATCCATCGGTATATACGTCATACACAATGAGATAAACCTGTTATTATATGAAAGCTTAGAATAACTCAGTATTCACTGATGTACCCCTCCCTTCGGGGGGGCCCCACATCAGTGAATAACCTAGTTTTCTCAGATATCCATGGAATAACAAGTATAGATTTTTTTGTACCGACATATCCTGGAATACATTAGATCATTGACAATCATTTGTTAATGTTACCACCAATTTATGACGTTTGGTAGGTAGTAACAGAAAGAAGAATAAGGATCGGTATGTGAGTGGTAAGGTAATATGGCGATATATAACAATCGGTAAGGTAAAAGTGTATGTATGAATAGTCGATAATGAACGATTATAAACGATAATAAATGATGCGATAAATTAGGGTGGATCAAGTGGTATGTGTATATAACAATTAATTAGCAAATATGTATAGTAAATTAACGATGTATAACGAAAGTTAATAAATGATAATAAAACGATAATAAACAATGTAATAAAATATGTATCAATAATTCGGAAGCAAATCGACAAGTTTATTCATAAAAAAAAATACGATATTACTGCCTCAACCGGCGCTTTGTAATATCCGTATATCTACTATACAATAAAACTAGACGAATTCTAACTGAACTATCTATCTTTCAACACCGGTCCTTTATATAACATTAAATTTTTAGGACGATTCTGTCCTTCGGACATAATCGTCTCCCAGCCAATATCGTTTCCCGGCCAATTGTGGCGATCTGGGCACATTTGTCTATACAGCCACTTGTATTCAGCCACTTTATATCGCTAAGCTTCCGCTTTTTATCTAATCTATAAACAACCAAAAACAACTACAAGTAATATAACTAAAAATAACTAAAAATAACAAAAAAATAGAAATAGAAATAAATAAAAATAAAAACAATAAAAATAAAAAAAATAGAAATAAAAAAATATCCCGTGACATTAAAATGAAAATTTGTGAAATTTTGTGCATTTTTATGGATTAGATTTTGCATTTAATCTAACCATAAGTCCAAATTTGGATGAAAAAGTCTCAACTAATTTTATATAATGTTAGTATAGCGAAGCTAACGTTTTTTGGATTTTTTTTTGATTGAAAAGGAAATAACTTCCTATTTTTGTTTTTCTCTTTACGTAAAAAAACATTTTTTTTTTGTTAAAAAAATCAAAAAAAAATTTTATAAAAATAAAAATGGAAATGTCTTTCTATTTTTGATTTACCTTTTTCTCTTTTTCGTAAAAACATTTTTTTTTGTTAAAAAAAAAATCAAAAAAAAATTTACAAAAATAATATAATTAATAAAATTAATTTGAATTGGCTGATTCGTATTTTTTATAGTTTTATAGTTAAGACCCGATTGATTGGCAAGTCATGTTGTACATCTAATTAATCGGAATTTTTTTTTCTTTTTTTTTTTCAATTTTTTTTTTTTCAAATTTTGTCATTTCTCTTTCGAAACACCTCTTTTTTTTTCTTTTTTTTTCTTTTTTTTTCTTTTTTAAAAATTTTTCGTTTTTTTCCTCTTTCTTTTTTTTTGTTTTTTTTTCATTTTTTCTCCATTTAGATTTGGTTTTTTTCCAAAACCGAAAAATTATTATTATTATTTTTTTTATTAAATAACTTATATTATTTTTTTTTTTGATCTTTTTTTTTTTAGACCAATTTCTTTCTTTATTTTTCCCCAAATTTTTTTTTCTTTTTCTTTTCAGGTTTTTTTTTATTTTTCTTTCCTTTTCCTTTTCGGTTCCCTATTTTTCTTTTGTCCCTCCTCGCAAATTTTTTTTCAGTTTTTTTCGAAACCTTTTTCTTTTTTCAGGTTGGCTTTGGCTTTTTTTCCAATCTGAAAATTTTTTTTCACTTTTTCTTTTTTCGGGTTGGCTTTTTTTTCAAACCGAATTTTTCACCATTAAGTTTGGATCGGGTGATCAGATCGGTGCTGCAGGCAACGGTAAGCACCTTTTCTTTTTTTCTTATTGTAAATTTAGGATTTTTTTTTACTAATACTTTTTACCCTTAATATTTTTTTTTTTTAACAAAGACTTTATTAGTACTGAACCAATTACATTGTAATCAAACCCATATTCACCATATATATATATATATACAGTATGTCAACAAAGTATCTATTTTCTATTAAATTTATATTGAAGCCTACACTAAATAAGATCTAGCTAATATGAAACTTGTAATACTAAAATTACTTTATATAAATTTCATTTCCAGTCCTATTCCGATCTTTAAAAAACATTTTTTTCAATCCATTTTTTTTATTTGTTTTTTTAACCATTTTTTTTTTGATATTTTTTTTTCGGTTTTTTTTAAACTGATTTTTTTAATTTTTTAATTTTTTCTTTTAAAAAACAAAATTTTTCAGGTTTTCTGACTCACCCTTTCCTTTTTGGGGTTGTTTTTTCTAAAACCAAAATTATTTTCAAATATTTTTAATTTTCCTTTATAATCTATACTATATTCTTTTTATATAATTTTTCCATATATTTTTTTTAAAATTATTGTTATATAAGTATATTATTGTTTATTTAGTTTTTAGACTTGAATCTAGGTCAGTGATCAGATTAACACTATAGCATTACGCCGTTACCTTTTTTTCTGATTCTTATTTTTAATAATAATTATTTTCCTAATTATCATATTTTTTGCTAAAATTTTTTTTGTTCTTTCAAGTAATATAATAATCAAATAAATTGTTTTTTTTTATTTGAAAAAACATGTTTTGCATGATTTTTTAGTTAGGATAAATATATATTTTTATTTAGTAAAAATAAAATTAGTTAAATTGAAAATTAATAAATTATAATTTTATGTACCGATTCCTTTGAGTATAATAAAAAAAAAATAAATTATAATTTTTAAATTACATAGATGATTTTTTTTATCTAAATGATTAGTATAATATTGTTTATTTCTTTTATTAATAACAAGTTATACTACAATAAAAGTATTCAAGAAAAAATAAAAAATTATTTTTATCCAAAAAAACCTTAACCAATTAATAATCGATTAACCAAGTGCTCTAATAAGTACCTAATCACGAAAATTTCGTGAATTTATTAGTAAATAAAGCTTACTATTTAGTTTTCTCTTTTAAATAGTTCTTACTATAACGAAATAAAATCGAATGGCAGCTCCCCTGCTAATAAGTCAATTTCTTGTTTTAAATTTTCGAAAATTTTTTTCTTATATACAGTATATATTTTTTTAAAAAAAAATGAAAGATCTCAAAGAACACCAAAAAACTCTTTGCGCGTGAATGTCAGCAGTGTAGTCGCAAAAGACGTAGTAGAAAAAAAAGATAATGTAACTTTAATTAAGGTGATATAAAAGTTAAAAGGTTCTCATATAAAAATTTGCTTTAATTTGTATTGTATTACGTAAATTTTGTATCAGTTAAATATTATAAAAAATAACAAGTCTTTATTGTTTTGATTTCCACTAGCAGTTTATAGTTAAAACTATGACTTGGCGTGAGGAAATCATTTTATAATATTTATGTTTTCATTTAAATTGAATTTACATTATAAGCAATCTGTACTGTTATATTAGAGGAATTGACAGGCATCCAGCCTTCCTTTTGACTGTGTTCTTATGTAATACTAAATGTATCTTTAATTTATCATGTGATATAATTTAGAGCAATTTATTGGTTAAACTAAAAATAAAATTTGAGATTCCCGCTCTGGTGACCCGACTGGGGTATGAGAACCAATTTTAACCTTATGTCGCCTAAATGTATTATATCCAGAGATTTTTCAATAATAAAAATTTTATCATTTATATTGTTATTTGATTACATTTTTTAAGATGTATTGACGAACCATTTACGTAGTTCGGGCACATACTAGTATAGTTTAAGATGTGTTCATTTAAAAATTGTAATTTTTATTAAAAACTAATTCAATAGTAGACAAAAAATTATGTATTTATGATTAATACTACACATACAGCATTCTAAATAATATATATTCGTTTTGATTGCTTTAAAATAGTTGGCCAATCGGCTAAATCCAACGACCAAATTGACGGCCAAAATTGATTTGATTGGAAATGGGAATTGGCTGTGGCCAAGAACTAAGTAGGCTCGTCAAACATATGTTAATCGAATGACCAAATATCAATTTTTCATACTTGATTCATTGGTAATTAGCACGACAAAAAAAATTATTTTAATAATAAAATGTCACACAATTTTAGTGATTTTATTAATGGAGAAAGCGATTTTACTGAAGATATTTCAGATTTATTGTAACTGTGTAATTTTCAAATAAATTTTAAAGTATACGACAATCATCATCATGTCTCCTCTCCTCTTGGCGTCTCCTCTCCTCTTGGAATCTTCGTAGTCTCTCCTGTTCTCTTTGTAATTCTTCCATTCTTCTCATACGTTCTCGTTCTGCTTCTTCACGTTGCCTTCTATACATTTCTTGAAGTCTTTGTTGCTCTTGTCTTTCTCGTTCCCTCCTTAAATTCTCTTCCCGTTCTCGTTGTTTTCTTAATTCCTCTTCTCTTGCTCGTTGTCTTCTTAATTCTTCTTCTCTCTCTCGTTGTCTTCTTAATTCTTGTTCTCTCTCTCGTTGTCTTCTTAATTCCCATTCTCGCTCTCGTTGTCTTCTCAATTCCTCTTCTCGTTCTTGCTCTCGTCGCATTTGCTCAAGTTTTCGTCTATATTGTTCTTCAGCTTCTTGTTGTTGTTTCCTCCTTAAATTTTCTTCTTGTATCTTTCTTTCTCTTTCCTCTTGTTTCAATTTCTCAACCATTTGCCTCTGCCGTTCTTCAGCTTCTTGTTGTTGTTTTCTCCTTAAATTTTCTTCATACTCTTGTTTTGCCTTTCGCTCTCGTTCCATTTGCTCAACCTTACGTTTGTGGGCCTCTTCAGCTTCTTTTCTTGCAATCTCTTTTAATTTCTCTTCGTGTTCCTGTTTTTTTCTTTCTTCCTCTTCTTCTTTTTGACGACGAGCCTTTTCTTGTTCTTGTATAGACTTTTCAAGTTGTTCAGTGGTATAAACTCCTCGCATACTGCTAATGAATGCCTTTATTTCACCTAATCGTGCCTGATGAGTTGGATCATCTGGTGGAAAATAATCAGAGTTTGGAGAGATACCCCAACGATTTTCTATATCCTCAATAAAGGAACAAACAGGTTGATTCCATGCTTTTCGCATTATATCTCTATCATAAATCTGTGCTTTTGTTGCATGAGAAAATATAGCAATTATATAATTCGTTGCGCCTTCTCCAAAAAAGTTTCTTATTCCTTCCAAAACACCTCTTTGTTCAGCACTAAACCGTTTTGCTTCTATTAAACCATTCAAAGTTAATTATGAAAACAAAAAAGTATAGATTATAAATTCTAATAATTATTATTACAAACCAAGAACAAAAAGGATAGCCTTGATCCCATATTTGCATTTCTTAATGGTTTTAGCGATTTCTTCAAGTATCTTATCCGTAACTAGCTGAGTATCAAAAATCCCTGGTGTATCGATGATATTATAAATTACACCATCGATTGAAATCTTAGCTGTGCCACATTCTTGCGTAACAGATTCCTAATAAATTTAACATTACTTTCATTAAAATAATGAGATAAATTTTGAATATGAAATGTAAACAACTTACCATATCTGCTGAAACTTGGAAAGGACCATTATCGTATGGTTGCGCAAGAAGCAAGTTACCCAGAGTACTTTTTCCCGCACCTAAAATTTCATAATTAAGAGTGAAGGAGAAAAGAAGAAAAAAACAATATTAAATATTAACCGAACATTATACCTGTTTTTCCTACTAAAAGAACAGCCGGATAGGAAACATCGTCAATGATTCTAAATATTAGAAGAAGCCGAAAAAAAAATGTTAAAAGAAAATTTTGATATTAATTTATTTCATAGATATACTTAACCGGCTCATGTTGATATCAAGGAAATAATTTTTTTTTTATTTGAAAGAGTATCCAAGATGTAGCCTATTTAAAGAAAGATAAAAAAAAATTTTAAAAGCATGCGTAAATTTATTTGGAACATAATGGTCAAATATTTTAGTAGTTAAACATCTGTATACAGTAACCTTATAAAAAAAATTCTGGATAAAATTCCGATAAATGATCATTTTTCTAGTTTATATTCCGAAGAAATTCAGACATGTGATCATTTTTTTGGAAAATTTTTATAGGGATAATTATGAATGATTGAATCTTTTTCATGTGGAAGTGATTATGCACCAAATTGTAGATCTTATACAAAACTAATAAATTTGGAAACAATAAGTTCATTGAGGGAAATTTTGACATTAAAATAAAAATTTATTATGCCAATCGAGTTATTCCTATTCTAGTTATTCTATATATCTTAATAAGTAATAAGTATATCGTTAGTCTTAACTTTATTTTATTAGATTAATTTATGCAAGATGGATTACAAAACCAGTTGGTTATCAATGAATCCGATATGGCAAGAATGGAAGATCTATTTATAGCTATCAATTATATCAATTAAAAAAATGGCTTTGTTTCATATGTTATTCACGATACTTCTTTTATTCACAAAAACATTGTACAAAGGCCATTTAGTGATGCAATTAAAAATCGAAAAAGATATTTCATCGAGACAAGTTCGATCTAGAATAAAATTTTATTTATAGATTATTTATGTACGATAATCTTATTTTTTAAATATCATCAAGTTGATAAATATACGATAACAATTATCAGATATGTTTATATTTAAAGTAGAATAATATAAATAAGTGTTATTATACTGTACGTATTGTACTGTATGTCTCATTTCATGATATTTTCGGATTTAAAAGAAAAATTCTCAAAAAGATCATGTGTTATTAAACTGCGATAAAATCGGTCGATCAATTGTATTGAAAAAAGTATTGGAAAAATGAACTTTTTTCAGGGAAAAAAGTGAAACTTTACGAATATAATAATAGAATAAAAAAATCATACAGAATTGTATACACTTATAGTAATTTTCAATCTTATTATTATCAAGCCTCTTTCTCGTCACTTTAAATGTCTTAAGTAAATATTTTGAGATGTTGAACTTGATGAAGTGAATATGGCATAAGCTATTGTAAATATGGAAATTAGTGTACAGTAAGTACACTACTGACTACCCCAGCGTAAAAAAGTTACGAAATGCCCCGTACATGTGACAAATAGTATGTATTTTCTACTAAAAATTGAAAAATGGATACAAGGATGTGGAAAAATCACGTGAATATTCTGACGGTTAGTCGTAGTACACAACTAGGTAACGGTGATTTTTTTTGCTGATAGAAAATGCTAACGAAAAAAGTTAATTTGACTCTTGTGTTTCAGTTATCCCTATCCTCTTGGAATGATGCCACCCGGTTACCTTTTTTTTTATTTATTCTTACTATTTTTTAAATCCATTTTTTTTACAGATTCTTATAGACTGAAAATTTTCGATTTTCTCTACAGCTTCATTAGTTTCTACGACTAATCTATTTATTGCCTCAGGCCTTATTTCCTTTAATATATGAATTTTCATGATACAAAATATCTTTGACATTAACACTTATTGCTTTTTTCCCTTCATGATTAACAAACGATAACGGAATTTTTTTGCATTATAATTAATATGTTGACTAACTCCTTGTACGATAATTAACCAAACAAATATCATCAGGTATCAAGCGCAGCCAATCCATTGTACTTTAAGTACTGACTGTTCATTTGAGAGAAGGTTATCACAATCAATTGAAATTGCATATTACGGCAAATTTGTGAAAATTTATCCTTTATTAAAACATGCTGTTCGAGTTTATTCTCAAGATTAACTTGTTTAGTAGACACATTTAAATAAAGTTAAATACTTACTGTACCGTACAGTTGGTATTTTTATTGTGTGATTAAAATTTTATAATTACCGCAGCAAAAAAAAAAAATTTTTAAAAAAGGTGTAATGACCAAACTTTTTAAAAGTCTAAACCAACCATTGATTTTATAACTTTAGTTCATAAATTTTCTTTTTTAGAAGTAAAATTTTTCCTCGAAAAAGTGAAAAATAACAAAAAAATCAATGGTAAAATTAAAATGAAATCCAATGCTTTTCCGTTAACAACTTAGGTTCGAATTTCAAACTTAGAAAACAAAAGGTTTTTATAGCGAACGTTATAATAGAACTTACTGCAAAAACTAATATTCACTTTTTATATATAAACAAGAACGCAATTACTCGAGATCTCTGGCAATCAATAGAATTTAAGTTAATTTACAATTTAAAAATCATGAATTTATAAAATAAATGATAATATCGTATTCTATGTTCTATGATATTATTAAGATCAAAATATATTAAGTATTCTATATTATTCGTTTCTAATGGTTCATGTTGAAGGTTGGAATTTGTCATTTGTTTAACGTATACGTAGATTATTGACTACTTTTATTTCAATATATTATAAAGTAAACGTTAATTTATACAATTGTGTATATATATTATATATATATTTTAAAAAAGCAAGTTTAAAGATTATTATGTTTTTCATCCTATCATGAAATTAAATTATTAGTAAGATAAAGGTAATTTACCATTTCACCGACAGTTAAACTCGCATACTATGAAGAATAGATTAATAAACAACGTAAGCGAGTCATTTCCAGCTTCAGTGAATAATGCATAACATCCGTGACCATACAAATAAATATACATGACTAAGAATCCCTGAACCCGTAAAAATACATATAGACGGAATTGGTTAATTAACTTTTTCCCATATTAATCTTCTCGAACCCACTGACATCACAATAAATGCTGAAGTATGAAATGAGTTATCTTTTAAATTGTGAATATAATTGAGGAGTTGTTTACGGGCATCACTGAAAATATCCTCTATAGTCTTGCCTTTATCAAATCGTTCTGCATTGCCACATTTCAATCGACGCACATCACTTATTGACATTGTTTCGACTTTTTGTGCTCTTTGTTCCATCACTTCCCAGTTACAATTATTACCTGATTTAATAAAAAGTTTGATTACAAATCTAAATAAAATAATAGTAAACAAAAAAGGCAAGAATGTGAAAACATACCACTGATTCGCAAATCCAAGAAGTTGACACTTTTATTCTTGAACTCAAAAATAAACCGATTCCGCTTTGTATTATCAGCTGATTTGAGTTCAACTATCAAAAGATCGGCATAAAGGGATACATTGTGGCAAATGTCTATGGGAACCTCCGTATCAACATAGTAATTTGGGATATCTGAGAGCAGGGCATGAAACAACACTTTTGTGACCAGTTCTCTGTCTTCATAAAGATTTCCTCTCTTGATCCATTCCTTTAATTTTGATTCGATGTATAAACACAATTCATCAATATTATGATCGTTGAGAAGACTATTGATGCCGTGTCTCAGAAGAGAGTTTGTATTACATTTTTTAAAATCTATAATAACATGAATATATCGTTTTGGTGGCATTTTTCCCCAATATTCCCCAATTTTGCGGGTGGCAAGAAGCATATCAGAGTCTTGAAGTGGGAAATTTGCTAATTCATCGTCGCGATTATCTTGAATTTCGATCTTCCAAAGTTTAATATCTTTCGCTATGGTGGGGACCTCAATTTTCTCTTTAATAAGATCTTTTAGCTCGCCAATAGTGTTTTCCTTTCTAATATTTATTGTAATAGCGTGCACAGCTGCAGGCACATCCCCACGAACCCAACAAAAAAGAGTTATATAGCTTCGGGACTTCTTTGATGGTCGAATATTTTCTTTATCTTTAGTCTGCTTTCTTTTTTTGGAATTCTATAAATAGGTTATAGCTTAGTAAATTATACTTACACAAAAATAATAATATATTCACTCACCCTCTTGATTGCTTCCTGCCAGAACTTTTGTAAATGTTTCTTGTGCTGCGAGCGTTCCACGTTTACCTGTCATAAGAAACGAATTATTAGCAGTGCGCAAAATTTTATTTAGTGGTAAAAGAAGGTACATAGCCGGTTCCTCCTCCAGAATCAGCAGACTTTTACCAACTACAAAGTTAGGACACCTGAATTGAAAGCTTGGAATCGAACGAACCCAGTAATTCTCCTAGCCCAGACGCACTTGACATAGGAGTTACCCTAACTTTGCAAAATAAAAAAAAAACGCACCTTATTTTTCAATGCAATAAAAAGTTTTTGATCCAAGAGTAATTCTGCTTCCTTCAGAAAATGATGAATCCATATATTATCAAGACCATTGCATGTGTTTGTAGATGTGATCGAAGTGATGATGGTATCACGGTTAGATTCCAAGAACCCACGATATGATAAACATGATAAATCATTGCTTCGCATTTTTATAAAAGAAGTAAGGACTAAAAGGTAGAAAGGTTGGTTAGTAATTAATTAAGTAATACAATTAATACAAATCAAACATAGAATTCACCATTTCGGCCGGAGTAGTTTTTGGAGTCGCTCATGATTAGTTAATAAGAATAAGAATATTTTTAATATTTTATTTTTAATATTTTTTTTAAGAATATCTCTAAAGTTTTAGGAAACCTAAAATAAAGAAATCTTTAAATTCTATAAAAACTTTTTAATGCGTATGGAGTCCTTAAATAATAGAAAAATTTCATGACGCATCAATGCTGTTGTTTAATCGTCATTGACTCAGCTTTTGCCAATATTGAAACGAAATAATGTAATTAAACTTTTTTCCCGTTTAAAAAATTTTAAATTACTAAAAATATATGGTTACCCTGTAAAAAAAAGTCGATCTAAGCCTTGATGAGTAAAGAAATAATCATTTAGACGCATTTTGTATAATTAATCATGTAAATTAAGTTCGTTTCAAGCTGTGTTTAGTCGTCGTCGACTCAGAAAATGGACGAAAATAAGCGTTTTTATTGTTTTATTGTTGCATTATTTTTGTACAATATGACAATCAGTTACGTTAATGAACATAATTATGTATACAATGTATATCTGATATGGTTTTATTTCAAATTGTGCATTATGAATATTTATCACAATTATGACAATCAGTTACGTTAATAAACATGGTAGTTAATCAATAATATATACAATGCATTCAAATTATGCATTATTGTGAGTATTTATCAGTCACTACCGGACATTATTTTGTACCAAAAAATGAAACACGGGAATAAGATTATCATTTTAGATATACAGTGTATCATTTATTAGTTGATATGCATACCAAACATGATTCACCTTATCACATGACTCTCAAAGATATCTCGAATTTTCTATTAGATTAACTTCACTGTGTAATATACAATTTAAATGACATAAAATTACTAACAATTTATTTGACGTTATGCTATATGATACTAATATTACAAATATTACGACTTTATTGTAATTATTTGTAGAAGTTACTTGTCCTATTTGACGTAAATTATTTTACGCTAAAGTAATATATATAAAGTAATAAGTCAACCATTGATATAAGTGTATTGTTGTTAAATTCGATTAGAATTTATATGTATTGGAAAAATGAATTTATCTTTTATATATACAGTATATATAAATCATATTAATAAAAATATTAATACTAATTATTTTTCAGACTTAATTACTTTGTATTTTTGTTCTTGTTTCTTTTTTGCAAGCCTATCATTATTGATTCATAGTTTTAAATTATTGAATTGGTTTTAATGTTTGAAGATAAACCTTATTTAAATTATAAAGAGTGACAGTTATTGGGGACGATCATAACAAAATTCTCAGGAAGAAAAATTTTTAAAATATATCCATTTTCTAACTAAAAACTTATAAAAAAAGTTGTACTCATTTTATTATACATTATCTATCCCATATATTTTCAGTGAAATTATCCCAATTGTTCAACATTATTAATATTTTCTTTGTTATTTACTTATTTACTAGTGATTTAATGTCTAAAAAAAGAATGAATTGATATATGAGAAAGATTGTGAATTTTTGCATTAGAATTAAATACTTTGTTCCCAATATATTTTGTCTTATTTATTAGAATTATTTATATTATTTATTTAAACATATCGTTATACTATGATTTAACAATAATTGTGTATCAAATCGTTAAAAAAAAAAAATAAGTTCTAAATCAATCGTTGATAAAACAATTTTTTTTTATAAGCTTAGTCCATAAATTTTTTTTTTTTAAAAGATCTTCTCACACTAATAAAAATTAATAGAAATCAAAAATGAAATCTATCCTAATCTTCCACTCCGATTTTTAAATTTTACTTTAACTGTGTTCTTAACGTGATTGAATAAAGTTATATTTTACCGCGCCACAATCCGCCACATGTATGGAACGTTACTTTGCGCAAATAATATACGAAGGAAGTTTCTAATACATAGTATTTTCATTACCACCTTAAAATTTTATAGTTCTAAATAAAAAAATTATTTTAATAATAAATAAGCTTATCTAATATCCATCATGGAAGTATAATTCGGCATTTAGAGCTTTTTCCAGTAACAAAATGGTAAATAAAAATAAATAGGGATTTATGCACTTAAATTAAATTATTTAAATTCAACAAAATGTCGATATTTTTTTTGATTTCTTAGGTCTAATTGTCACACCAATGCATAAAACTGATATCAATTGGGTGTAACCGGCTGTTACACGAATCAAAATGATATTTTTGCTGCTAAAAACGTCTAGTTCTTTCTACCAAGAACTTAGGTTTGAATTTCGAACATGGAAAACTAAGAAAATTAAAAGGTGTTCCACGATGAATGTTATGATAGAACTTTTCTGCAAACTTTATTCTTTAGAAAACTTCTTTTTTGGAAACTCTTTTATTTGTAAATTCAGGAATTTTTTAGCTGATCAGTTCCTCAAAAGGACAAGTGATCATGCTTTGCTTTTTCAAACCCGTACTACAAACAAATTTATAAATATATGGTAATTTTGAGTTAGGGAATTAATTTAAAATTATGGATCAATCAATTGACTCAAATAATACATCTTTGACTCAATTGAGCCCGAACTGCCAAAGAGTGCAAACTCAGGAACTAACTTCCTTAAATTATCCAATACGAAACACGCTTAAACTAAAAGTTAAGAAATGCAATGAGTGTAAGAAAAAAATAAAACTTATAAATGAAATTCATCAAATTTGTCATTTATGTTATAAAGCAAAAATCGGCAAACTGAGTGGAAATAAAGTTATCGATAATTTTATAAAGAGCACATTAAGTAATTGCCATGCAGATACGAAATTAGAATTTGTTCCTTACGATAGATTCAAGAATATTGAATTTGTTGCTGAAGGAGGATTCAGTAAAATTTATAAAGCTACTTGGATTGATGGACTAATAACCAATAAATGGGATGAAGAAAAACAAGAGTTTAAACGCTTTGGTGAAATGATAGTTGCTCTTAAGGAACTTAAAGATACCGTACCTCATTTAATTCTTTAGAATCTATATTTTTAGAATTATTAAGTTGTTTACAAATGCTAGATAAATGGTAACTAACAAACTTTTATTTCAGCTTAAAATATTTTATAATTTTATTTTAAAATGTAGAGCAAGTCTTCTTAATCAATATTATGGAATCACGCAAAATCCAATTACTCTAAATTTTATAATAATTACGAATTACTATAAATTAGGAGATCTAACACATTATATTTCAAATGACTTTTTTAATATTAGCTGGGGAATTAAATTAAAGATATTGCGAGACATGATAATAGGACTTCAAGTTCTACATAGTGCAGATATTATCCATCAAGATTATCACAGTGGTAATATATTTAGTAAAGAAATAGAAGGTAATTATGATACATCAGCAATAACAGGTGATTTTGGAATAAGTAAATCTGCAATTGGATCATCAGATAATGGTAATGAGGTTTATGGAATTATTCCTTACGTTGCTCCAGAGGTTCTTCAAGGACAAAAATATACTAAAGCTTCAGATATATATAGTTTTGGTATGATTATGTGGGAATTAATGACAGGTAGAAGACCATTTTGGGATAAAAGTCATGATACAGAACTTATTATTGAAATATGTGATAGTATTCGTCCTCCAATTGTCACTAATGCACCTGAAGGTTATATTGAATTAATGCAAAAATGTTGGCATTCTGATCCAAACGAAAGGCCAAATGCTAATGATATTTCACTTAAATTTAAATATGAATTGTATTACCGTAATGAAGAGAATAATCCAACTAAGATCATAAGATCGTCAGATATTGGACCTATAACCACAAACAATCCAGGTGCTATATATAAAAGTAGACCTTTAAGTGCAATGATAAAATCTGCAAAATTTACCAAAAGCTTAAAAAGCCAATGTATTCTCCCAGAACTTGGTAAGAAATTTATTTTATCCTATTTATTTAGTCTACTGTACCATAAATTTATGTGAGTTATTTTTTTTAATAAGGCAAAAGAAAATTTAATAATAATCTGAATGAAAATAATAATGAAGGTATAACAAATATTTTCTTTTAAAACTAATTTTTCCAAAGTCAAGTTGTTAATTTGCTAAAACAGATAATTAAATAAATTACAAATTTTTATAAATACAATGATATCTAGACAAAATTGTTAAAAAATTTAAATTATGTGAAGATAAAAATGATGGTATGAATTTATTGTTTTTATAATCTTTATTTTAACTCGATTAAATTTAGTATTTTGTTTTCTCTTCTACATAGATTACTTAACAAAAGAACTTATATTTGACATTCATGATAATGTAAATTCTAATGAATCAAATAGTAATAAAACTAGTAAGTAAGCAAACAGTGATAATAACAAATATTTTTTTAATCAATAAATCCATATAATAATTAATTCTATTTGTTAATATATAGATTACAAAACTAAAGAGCTTGATTTTGATATTTAATTTTCTTTGAATATAAAAGTCATTATTATTTGATTTTTGCGACTAACTGATCTTTCAAAAAAATACTTACGGATTGTAGACAATAAGATTTAAATTATTATATTTAATTTTAACTTTATTTTATATTCATGGTTAAATTATCATTTTTTCGTTAAATTAAAAAAAAAAAATGTTGCGAAAACATTTTTTTTAATTAAAATTACTTAGAAAAACGATTCGCAACGTCTTTTTTTATTAAATCGGTTCGGGAACTGATGCAAAAACCGATCAGGTGAATTGCGGATTTGCGTATCACTAACCGCAATTTGACTCTATTGCGGATTTGATCAATCAATTGTGGCACCATCCCTATATTTTAAGTATTAACTTTGAATGATACAAATTATACAATGAACAAGACCTTAATGATAATTTGAAATATATACAATGGTTGTTGTATAATAAATACTTGGACTAAATTTTTACAAAAAGCTTTTTACTATTTATAGTACAAATTTTAATCATAAAATTTTCAAACTTTACATAAAACACCTATAAAAAACCTCTTGATATTGCTATTAAGAGAAGTCTAACCTAAAGTTGGATTTGTTTAAACTGAAACTGAATCTTGGTTGAGAAAAAACTGTTGAACTTTCGTGGAAAATTTGAGTAGTTGTTATTATGCGGTGTATTTTCCTGTTACATATATTTGCCGATCACATTAAAATTGAATCATAATAAATTAGCCAATAATATGGATTTTTACCTATACTTTTTGGTATGAAACATCTGTTGATTAGGGATGGAATCAGTTCAAAATGAATTAATTCGAGTTGATTCTAAAATTTAAAAGATTCTGAATCTCTTAGGCTTAAAACTATTTTTAACCATAAAAACCATTCTGAACTTTGAACTGAATTAGAACTAACGAATTGATTTTCATCCCTACTGTTGATGGACTATAGATATCGCGTCAGTACTAGATTTACTTGACTTAGTAGTACAAAAGTTTCACAATTACAAAGATATCCAGAATGTTTTTTTACAACTGTTAAAATAAAGTTGTGGCCATTTAAAAAGACTATTATTTTCATATGCAAATGAATAGATACAAGAAATTCCATTTCTTGGTTACAAACTATCCACCAGTCATAAGAAAAGGGTCTAAAATGCAATTTGGATCAATAATTCCCATTGAAAGTAGGGAAACGTCATAATTTTACTTTTTACTATTTAGATTGTGTTTAAATAGCAGTAGTGGGTATGGCAAAAGAGATTCAGACACTTCATATATGTATTTATTCCGATCAACATTAATCAAAATTGATGATTTCTCCACAGATTACGAATTAACATTTGCTTTTTCAGTTGTGGTGGTCAGTAATAGAAGATGCAGAGGCAGGTGTGTTAGTTCCAGTAGGGATATTTGGCACAGATAAAAAAATATTGTTACGTTTCAGAGTGAGATAAAAATTTATTTCTGAAAGAAAGCGTTAGTTGCACTAGCCGATGAAATACAAATCAATCACGTGTTAATATTGCACCTGAATGATAACGAGCACAGAATAAAGTTTTTATAATTAAATTAATTACGTATTATTGATTAAACATGACCTATAAAAAATTTTACCCGTTATTTCCGTAATAATGAGCCTTTTACGGAAAAAAAGATGGAATATGAAAAACGGATAACGGATCGACTTTTTTTACAGGGACGTTTCTATCTATTCGCTTAAAATATTTCCCTTTTTCATAATACTCTATTATGTGGATGCTAAGTATATATATATACATATATATATAGTGTTACACTCTCCTGAAATAAATAATTGCGTTATTACAGTTATTCTATTACTGCATTTAACAATGATTTAGCGAGTCATGCAAAATACTTTCTTTTTTTAAAAATATAAGTTTGATGATATATTCCCTATATTTGTTGTATTTGAAAAACTACACCATAGTTATAAAAATGATAATTTATTCACGTGAGTTTTTTAATATCAAATGTATTGAAGAAAACTGAAATCGTGGTAGGCTGTACAGGCTGTGCATAGTTTTATAATTTGCAACAGACTGATTGTATTTAATTCATTCACATTTATACAATCCTTGGCCTATAAGGAGCTATTGTAAACGTTTCTTTACCAAAAAGAAATTAAAGAAATTTTTTATTAGTAACTGTACAAAATAATTTTTTAAATATAAATTTTTGTGAAACGTATTTTAGCCATTTACTTTTTGTTAAATTTGCAGTAATAACTGAAAGTAATAACTGAAGTAAAAAAATAAAATAAAAAGTATTAATATCAAAAACACATAAAACGCTTTTTATTTACAATTACAAATAAAATGTTTGAAATTAGAATAGTTTCCATAATTTTATATATAGTAATAGATTTACTATACGCAAATTACACTTCGAATATCCGTTATCCGGATATCTGGCAGATCCATTACTATAATATTACGTTTATCGACTTATGACTAACTACTAAACCTTAAATCTGCAGGTCTTTGTCTACTAAATCTGGATGATCATCCAAATTATTAATATCCTTTCAAGTAACGGATCATATATTAGCCTCAATTGTAAATAAAGTTTCTCTAAATTTTATCTCCATGATCAAGCTTTAGATAATCTTTCTACGTGATTAGAAAAGAATAACGATCGTAAATATTAAACTTCACTGGCACAAATCTTATCAGGGTTTAGGATATTCATTTATCATATGAAAATATATATTCTCCGTCAATCTACGTTACTCACTTTCTATATACTGATTTCAGGAGTGAAAGACAAAGTATTAAAAGTTTAAAACAGTGAGTACCCCTTAAACCTTACCTGATTTCACGTGAGACTTGATTTGTGGAACACTCGCGCCTTTTTATGCGGAAAAAAAAATCCCTTTGGAATTAAGTTGCGAGTTGTCTTTACAATTCGTAGTTTATTTATTTATTTATTTATTTCATTAGAACGTTTCTATAATTATTGTCAAAAGTCAGTCCTTTTCTCTCTAATATTATGACTAACCTAAATAATAATCCTGGCACTCCTCCAAGAGGAGAAGAGTTTAAACCACGGGAACCTTATACTCATCGTCTAAAGAAACTTCTTGAAGAATATCCTGATGGTACACAAGTTCTTCGTGAAATTCTTCAAAATTCTGATGATGCTAAGAGTAAGGTACAAACTTTCATTCTGGACCATAATACGTATCAATCAGAAAGACTATTGGAACCACATTTGAATAAATATAAGCATTTCAATTTAAATATCGATAAATATCAAGGTCCCGCACTTTTAGCAATAAATGAAACTACTTTTGAAAATAATGATTTTGAATCTTTATTGAGCTTGGCTGATAGTAAAAAACAAGATCAATTTGATAAGATTGGAGGTAATTTTTCGATTTATTGATTTCTATAATAGTACTCTATATTCTGATGTTATCTCTCTTTTTTTTTAATTAGTAATGGGTGTCGGTTTTAACTCAATTTATCATATTACTGATTCTCCTTCTTTCATCACTGGTGATAAATATGTTGTTCTTGATCCTCATGAATGGTATTATAATGGTGGCGTCAAATTCAATTTTATCGAAGAAAATTTGATCCAAGAATATCCAGATCAATTTGCTCCTTTTACTCCCTTTGGAATCTCGTGTAATGAACGATTTGATGGCACTATCTTTCGTTATCCTCTTCGTGATTCTACTTTTTCGAATATTTCTAAGAAGATATACAAAACTGATGAAATTTTGGAAATGTTTCGTAAATTTTACGAGAATGAGAGCATTCATTGCTTGTTGTTTTTGAAACATATTGAGTGTATTTCTTTTTATGAATTGAAAAAAGGAGCTAGCAAACCTGAACTATTATATAAAATTCAATTAGATAATGCTATTCAAGTTCGGAATAAACGATCTTCAATAGTCGAAAATATTGTACCATTAATGGATGAGTTAAGATTAGGCAAACTTAACGATAATACTCAACTGAAATCATCTTATGTTGCATCATTCCGTCATCAGAAAGGAGAAGATACTGACGGAGAAATTAACCGATGGCTAATTTTAAATTATCTTGATGATTTATTAGAAACCGAGGCACATTTTCAGAAAAGATTCAATAAAAGCATAGGAGATCACAAATTTATCCCTAATGTTGGTTTGGCTGTTCCTTTGAATTCTTTAAATGTTATCGGAAGATTATTTTGTTTTTTACCTCTTCCTATTGATATGCCTTTTATCGTTTCCGTGCATGGATATTTTGCGGTATGAATCAAGTTTGATATTGTTATTTTTATGGTCATAGATTATTTTTAATGATTTTTTTTTATTGCTTTAACAGGTCAGTAATAACCGACGTTCTTTATGGTCAGCTGCAGGCAATGAAGATCTGGTAATTTCTTTAACAGATTATTCCTATCTGATAATTTAACATTTATTGACCAATTGAATATTAATATTGAACTTGTAGGCATTTGATGGATTAGCGAATTTGAAGATTCAATGGAACAAATATTTATTTGAAAAAGTCTTACCTAAAGCATGGATAGGATTCCTTCTTGAACTAACGAAAGTTGATGATACTGATATTCAACTAAACGATATATATAGATTCTGGCCAAGGGCCATAAACATGTCGGATAGCATAAACACTTTTTGCGAAGATCTATTAAAAAATGTTGTAGAAAATCTTAACATTGAGGATCGTGTGTTCAATGGACCTTCTTTAAATGCTATTGGATATTGTTGGCTTTCGCTTTCAGATGGCTATTTGGATGAAAAGTCACTCGATAGCAATTTACTCAAAATAATTGGAAATATTGGATTTCCTGTGATATCAGTTTCTTACGATATAATCCGTATTTTACAAAGATCTAGACATAATGATAATCTTAAACGTCTATCCCCTGCTGTTATTCGTGATTATTTAGATTTAAAATTCAATCGTACTAGATGGGAAGACGCTGCAGTATCGAGACAAGACGTCTTACAATTATTTAAGTATATATTAAGTGATAGAGATTTTAACGAATTAGAGGGTTTCAAAATGATTCCACTAGCAAATGGTACGCTTGGTACTTTAACTTTATATAGCGATTCTTATGTGTATATTGATGAGATTACAAATTATAGAAATGAGCATACCAATAACCTCATAAATCAACTAAACAGTGATAAGTTAATCGACAAAACGATTGATTTTGAGTTATATGAAATTTTGTACAATAGCGCAAAAGCTAGATGGGGTGGATGTAATTTAAATATCAAAATTTTAGATGAAATTGGAGTCAGGGATCTAATTTTAATAATTAGAGACATGAATGAAAATGAAGAATTATCAACAAACGAAATAGAAAATGTTATTGAAATTCTTAAACGGATTGCGAAAATTCAAAATGATGATAAGATAGAAGGAAATAATCTGCAAAGATTAGATGAATTATTGATTCCAAGTACTAATAATAAACTTGTGGAATTACAAGATATTTATTATGATGATATGGGAGATAGACTTGATGATAACGAGAAAAGCAAGTATGAAATTACACATAATTTTGTTACTCAGAACATTGCCGAGGGATTAGGGATTCAAACTTTGAAAGGAAAAATATTCGGTAACTAAAATAAAATAAATAATTTATTTTAATTTTATCTTTTATAAATCATCTAAGCATTTAATTTTTATTCTAGGTAATAAGGATTCAGATTGGGAGACATACGAACAACATGAATCATTGACTACCAGAATCAAAAATATTCTTGATGTAACTTTTTGATTTGTAATTAATGTTATTGTTTAGGTAATACTTTTACTTAATCGGACATTAATTTTTTAAAAATTCAATTACTAGGATTATTCGATAGATTCCTTATTTAAAGAATTTCTTCAAGTGAGTAATTGGATGATTTTTTGTTTTCAAATATACTTTATATGATAACATTTTCATCAAATATAGAATGCCGATGATGCTGGAGCCACGGAATTTTCAGTATTTGTAGATGAAAGAACCTTTCAGCACAATTCCAAAAATCTATTTTCAGATGAAATGGTATGTTGGCAAGGTCCTGCGATATGGATTTATAACAACGCAGAGTTTACAGATGATGACTTCCGGTCTTTACTCAAACTTGGTACCAGAGGAAAATCTCGTGATGAAAAGAAAATCGGAAGATTTGGAATAGGATTTAATTGTGCTTTCCACGTTACGGATTTACCTAGCTTTGTAAGTGGAAAATACATTGCATTTTTAGATCCACATGCAAAATTCCTTCCTGAACAAGGATTTCCTCCCAGGAGGCCAAAAGGCGCTCGGATTGATTTTATGGAAAAGAATTTTAAGAGTTTTTACGATCAATGTCATCCTTACAAAATGTTGAATTGTAACTTTTCAAGAGAATTCAAAGGAACACTATTTAGGCTTCCGCTTAGAACTTCTACTACTGGAGATCAAAGTGATATTTCAAATAAATTTTACGAAATTGGTGAAATTTTGCAACTATTTAATGATGTACAGGATATGAATGAGATGTTATTTTTAAGGAACATAGAATCATGTAGTTTATTTCGCATGGATGACACAAATACTAAATTGATCTGGCGAACAGAAATCAATAATTTTGATAGTTGTCGTCTTTCACGTCAAAATGTTGTTGATGAAGTACAAATCTATCAGTTAGATATTAAACGAACTAATATGAGAAACAAGAAAATTTCGGAAATATGGCTTTTGTGCTCAGGAAGACATAAATTTATATCTGAACAAGATCTAAGAGTATTTTCAAAGGAAAATCGGCTCATGGTAATTTTATTATATTTTAATACTTTTTAAATAATTGAATAATATTTTATTTATTAATATCCAAAAATTTGTTCATCATTTTTATTAAAGCCGAGAGGCGGAATTGCTTCTTTACTCGCTCGATCTTCTGAAAAATCACTGGACGAATTAAGAAATGAATCGGTAATTATCGTTATTTTTTTATCTCTGTTTATATTACGATATTATTAAAAAAAGTACATTTATTTTGTATTGCAGATAATAAATCCTCCCAAACTTAGAGGAGAAATGTATTCTTACTTGTCTCTATCAATAAATACCAATTTGGGAGTCCATTTGAATGGAAATTTTTTTCTACCTAGTGCAAGAAATGGTATTTTGCAGTCTAAAACTGATTTCTTACAAGGCGATTGTATCAATGCAAAATGGAATAGATATATTCTGTACGATGTTTTACCTTATCTTCACGTTAAATTACTTAATCATGTCGTAGACAGGCACGAGAATCGAGAAGCAAATTTCCTTTCATATATCTCAAATAATCTTTGGCCAATTACGAGGAATTCAACTATAAGTTTGTACGAAGATTATTATTTAAATGTTATTAAAACGCTAGGTACTGGTAACCATAGAGTTTTCTGGACCGAATTTAATGGCGGACAATTTATTTCACTAAAAGAAGCAAAAATTTTTGAAGAAGTAGAAGAAGCAATAATTGCAAATATATTGGTTAGCTCAGGAGTTCCTACTGTGAAGCTTGATAGAGATAAAATCGAACAACTTAATAAAATCGTTGAATCCAGAGACCCTCCAAATTTCCCGTACATGCCTGTCAGTGGAGAGTCAGTTTGTGAAGAATTACAAATGGTGATATCTTCAATACCTTCTTTTAATAATATTAGTAATGATGGTAATATGCAATATAACCGTGATTCATTGTTCGAATTGCTAAGTTTTATTCTTCAAGATAAGAATTCTTTTGGAACTCTTACTGATTTACCATTAGTTCCCCTAAACAATGGATCGGTCGGCAAATTTGGTGAAGTTTATTACGTTGGTAAACAAAAACATCTAGATCTGTTCCCGAATATTGGACCATCAAAATTTGTCTCTACTAAATTACCAGAAAATCTACAGAAAATTTTTGTTGATGATAATTTTTGTGCATGTACTAATATTAAAAAGTTTGATGCTTCGGGTATCTTAGATCTTTTAAGAAGTGTGATACAACCTGTTAGAGAATTAAAATGGGTTCCAGATGGAAATTCTTTACCAAATAAAAGTTGGCTTAAAAAAATTTGGGCAATATTATATAAAGACATGAAAAAAGTAGATTTTAACAAACTCTCTAAATTTCCTCTAATACCGGTAGTTCAACCTTCTGATATGCTTATTAGGCCTGATAAAAATAATCCAATCATATATATACCTGAAAGTGGGCATACATTATATCCGTTATATCCGGCATTAATGAAGTTAAATGTGCACATTACTAATATGGTAGTTCCTGAAAAAGCTCATGAAAATCTCAAAAAATGTATTGTCGAATGTACTCCTGTAAATATCATCAATTCTTTGGAGAAAATTCGTTCATCTTTATCTTTAACTATGAAGCAATTATTTGAGATTAGTGAAATATTACCTGAAGAATATATATTATTTAGAACACTTATTAGAGAGGGAATGGATGCTTTTGTAGGCAAGTATTAGCAAAAAAAAAAATCACCTGCTTTAAATTTTGAGTAAAATAATTTTTTTTTTAATAATTTTATTTATCTTAACAGCGCAACAACAAAATCAAAAAAATTTTATGGATATTCCTAGATCTTTACCCATTTGGGAAGTGAATTTGTGCGATGACAAGTTCTTCGATGCCACATCTGGAATTCTTTTACCACACGGTTTTCCATTTTATTCCTTCCGTGAAAACTCAAATGTTTACAAGCCTACCAAAAAGGATCGTGCATCACTTACTAAATTAGGCGCAGCCTGTATGAGTGGATTAGAGTTACTCGAAGATTTAATACAACAAATTATTACATTATTTCCAACACCTTCTAAACATCCAAAATACATCACTTTCTTGAGGGAAATTCTATCTGATAAATGGAGGAATGATAAAATCGTACAATATCTTATAAAATATCCAATGTTCCCTAATAAAGCACTTACTGAATTTGTAAAAATCAATACTTTATATGACATGAATGTTCCAATATTCCGCAGAATTTTTAAAGATGATAAATTTTTACCGTCAGAATTACAAGATAATGCTGTTTGTTTGGAAGCTCTGAAGAGCATGGGTCTTATTTGCAAAATGATCCCTACTGAAATTCCCGAAACAAACGGAAATCAACGAGAAGTGTTACTTAATACTTTGCTGAAAAAACTTACAGAACAACAAGATAATGAGTATCATGATGTCATCTTTAATGTTGGCATGAAGAAAATTGGTGCTAATAGATATGTGCTTTCAGGTATATTATATTATTATTAATATTACTTTGAAATTTTTTTTTCCTTCTTTTCCTCATTAAATTTTTTTTTACATAGCTGCTTCAGAACATTTTGAAAGGGAGTTTCATGGCTTAAGCGAGAGAAGTGAGATAGAAATCAATGTTCCAGATGATATTCAACCAATTAGTATAGAGATTTTACTTCGATGGTTATACGGACAACCTTTTGAGGTCGCAAAAACAATTGCAACAAATGAGATACCTAGTTCTGCATATATATCATTTATTATGAATGTTTTAAAAGTAACTCATATTTATAAAGTTGAAGAATTCAAAAATATTGTAGAAACTTCTATTAAAAAAGGTCAATATGTCAATATTCAGGAAGTTTATTTAATTCTAAAACTTTCAAGAGAATGCAATGCACAAGGATTAATAAATTTCTACGAAAATCATATTAAATCAAATAAAGGAATTTTTAGAGAACAATTAAGTCAAAGTGAAAATGCAACAAATGAAGAAATGTTACAAATGATAAATTCCATTCTTGAAGGACAAGAATAATCAGTAATTTTTTAACTATCGTTAGAGGCTATTAAAAAAAAATTTTTTTTTATTAAGGATATCAAGTTTTTTTTTTGCTACTGATATTTTTTTATAAATTAGTTTTATAATTCAATATATATAATTAATTAATAAAATTCTTTTATTTTTTTATTTTTCAATACGTAATTGGTTTGTATGGATATTGAATTTTATCACGCAAACACGCGATAATAAATTTTTTTACATTTTATCTATTAAATGTGTACCATTAAGATTTAAGGATTAACGCTAATATGTGCTAAAATCAGCTATACTATTTATTTTTGAGCTCGAGTAGTCGTTGCCCTTCAACTTATTCTCACTTCAAAAATTTAATCTACTCTCTTACAGTTTTCATTTTATAACAAAATACATATAAAAGAGCGAACAATACCAGGATTATTTTATATTGTCGCACTTAGGGGTAAATTTTCATCAATTTAATTTTCCATTGTCAATTTTAAACGATCGTATAATCGTATAAATTTATACTCACATTCACATGGTCTGTCTTACCAATCATTAAAAGTTACGCCGAATCATATGATTTCTATTATGATCCGAGTTTGATATCAACATATTAGAAAATAAATATGAAAAAGTTAGATTTTTATTACTCGAATCGTAACTTTTGCGGTTATATCGTAATATCGATATATTAATACAAATTATTTTATTTTAACCTTTTATACCGCACTGAAAATTTTCTTATTGATAAAAAAAATCGAATTGTATTTTTATCTTTCAGTAAATAATGTTCCTAAGTATGTAAACGATTAACATAGAAATTTTAACGTTTATACATTACTTACAAAGCTTTTTTATGTGTAGTTATTCTGAAAATGAAGACTGGTCATTAATCGGATACTTGAGTTATTGCAAGGAAAGAAGGTTGCTAAAATCACGAGAAACTAAGCGTTCTCGCTACCTGCAATTTTTCAAGTCCACTAAAGAATGTACCAGATAAGAAAAATCAAGGCGAATGTCGCTATACGAGAGAGGTTCCGCACATAAATTATTTAAATCATTTAGCTATGGTTAAGCCTCGACCAAACAAAAAATTTAAAAGAGCAAAAAAGTTGCTCAACAATAAAAAAGTAAGTGATTTTAAAGTTTTTAATTCATTCTGACTTGCCCTTGATAAGGGGAGTTTTATATTTACATTTTTTTCAATTTTTTAGGAGGATTTGAAAAACGCAGGCACATTTTGGAAGTCAAAAAAAAAATCATGAAACTTCCATTGTGGTGAGGCAGAAGAGCGAACTTTGACCTTGAAAGAGAGGAAGTTGGAGTAAGTCTCTGAGTACCAAACGTAGACAACTAATTAATTGTACTATCTCAAGTATGTGATGATGGTTCGGTCACTTCGGTGTATTCTTTCTAACTACTTTTGTACACAAAGAATCGGACAGTAATCAAGTTAAAGATTTTGGAGAAGGTATTTATAAAAAATTTCTTGTGCGTATACACGTACACGTATTACGTGATGTTATAATAAAAAGGAGGCCATTACTAAAATTATCCTTTTCATTTTTTTTTTTAATGTATTTCACTTCATAATGACAGACGTACAACTTATTGTATTTGTTCTCGGTCATGTGAAAATTATGATGGATTCTTGATTTGATAACGGGAAACTCCGTAATTGTGAACTTCATCCGCGGCGATGACTCATATTAATGATTATTTTATTTTGGGTAAAATGTTTACTTATTGGGTTAGCTTTACATAACGTTTATATGATAACTTTCAGAAAAAAAATAAATTTTTTTTTCAATTCTCGCTCTTTCTAAATCATCTAAAAAAAAAAAAATTTTCTTTCTTTATATAAAACTATTTTCTATATTAAATGTATATTTTTATCAAAGATTATTATTTAAAATGAAAACTGCTAAAGAATCATCTAATAAATATTCAATATATACATATATTTAAAAAACTACTAAAAATATTCGTACATAAAAGATAATGAAATTATTACAATTTTCTAATTTTAAAATATACGTGAATAAAAAATTCTTTCAAAAAGAAATATTTTTTACTTATTATAAATTTTTATATATAATTCCTAATTTTATATTTTTTATATTTTTTATATTTTTATATACCGTCCGTAAATTCCTAAATAATTTTATAATCATTCTTTTCATCATCATCATCAACAACTTACTCATTTATTATCAAATTATTTCAAGATAAATTAAAAGATATATTGGAACAATACAATTATCTTAATTAATATAATTATACCTTTAAAAAAAATGAAATATATTTAAATTGTATAACATTAATAATCTTCCTAAAAAATATTTTCTTAATAATATTTGATTTTCTTAAATTATTTAATATTTCTTATCAAAATCGTTCCTATTTTGTCTATCAAACCGACATGATGAAGAAAAGCTTACATTTATATGTCTCGTGTGTCAACCGGATGGTCGAACCTTATACTCCACAGCAATTCCTCGACCAACCTGCCAATATTACGAATTGGGCAACTATTAGCTATGAATCCTAAATTCGGATTAACTATCGCTAAACGATTGAGGAAACCGGTTATCTGAAAGAAAGATGAAGAGCAGGAAAAGAAGCCATGGCCATCACAATACACAAGTCCAAGGAAAATTCAAAAACTACCGTTGAAAATTCTTCTTCTCCTCCTGCCCTTCCTCAGCTGCACTTACTGGTAGCATCAATCCTGACACGGTTTACGCGTCCATGCACAACCCATCAAGTTTACTGGGATGTTTATTCGTCATTTATATTATTTAAATGCGTAACCGCAATGAATTAATGTTGAGTTCAACATGGGTTGAAACTTTAATTCAAATTATCCCTTTGATCCCTTTGATGGTAAAATTTTATAAATTTATTAGTAAAATTATTTGCAAGACCATTAAAAAATTTTTTTATTATTATCAATCGAAACAATTATAAATATTTGAATCCCATTATTTACATGTTTTAATTTTCTTTTTAATATTCTTTTTTATTTTTTTTTATTTACAAAAATTTATAATGATTTTTTAATTGACAATTCGATATTATTATTACATTTATCAAAACTTTGTTCAAAAAATCAAAATATCAAAATGAAGAAAAAAAACAAAAAATTTTTTATAGAACAAATAAAACAAAATCAACAAAATCATACCTTTTATATAATTGAAAATAATCTATCTTTTAAAATATCCATCATTCTTGAAATATTTTAATGATATCAATTTTTTAAATAATAACTCTCTCTCTTAATTAACCTTTAAAATATAATTTTCATTAGTCGTTTCCAATTTTATTATATAAAATCAAAATTTTTTCCTTAATTTTACATTACTGAGTATGAAATAATAACTCTGAAAGAAAAATTTTATTTTTTTTAATATTTTTATATTATTTTATTTTTTTTAAAATATTAAAACAACTCAATTTTTATTATAAATAATCTTGTATATGGAGGATCGAGTTGGATCATTAATTATGAAAAAAAATTACTTTTGAACGCGTAAGTATCATTTAATTTTAAACATTATTTTATCAAAATTTTTTTTAAAATTAGTAAAATTAATTCAATATTTAACTTTAGCTTTTATAGTAAGCAAGAAGTTTCACATGAAGGTTGGCTCTTGGTTAAAAAAAATATATTATGGAAGATTTAAAACATCTGAAAATATGGGGTATCATATTGATCTATTAGATAATCTAATACCAGCAACCTTAGATATATATACTTATTTTGAAACATTCATTAATATTGAAACTACAAATGAAAATTTTATTATTATTTTTCAATTTATAAAATTCTATTACAAATATTTAAAATACATTTCAAAAAATTTTAATTTATTAAATAAGTTTTCATACATAATCTTTTACATCACCATCATCATAATAAATACCTTAATTCTGACTTAAAATGTAAAGACAAAGGAAAAAAGGTAGTTAGGGAATTTCTATGCAAGACGATAAAGAACTCATTATCATATATTGTAAAGAATTCAAAATGAAGCTTAACCAAAAAAGAAAAAATCTTTGATATTTAAAAAAATAATGCTGAAAGAAAAAATTGAGATCCAAAATACAATGTTAAGTCAAAAAAAAAAATAATATGTAAATAGTTATAAAAATTCTTATTATTTTATCAACATGATTTTAAGCTTTTTATATTAAAAAGTGAAAAAAAAAGTTTATAAAAAAAAGAAATTGGATAAAGCAATGGACACACATTCACAGAAATAGAAGAAATAACAGCAGTGCATTTATAAGTTGGCTTAACGTAGAATGGGCGATATTCTGAATGAATGGCGTAATGCTAACGTTTACCCGATTCCTAAACATACGACTTTAATGTACTGCTCAAAAATACTTGACCTATCGCGTTGTTGGAATCTATCAGGAAATGTGTAGTTAAATTGGTAACTAAGATATTAATATCACAAGTATTCACAGTAATGTCAAGTATGTTGATTTCGGGGAAAACAAAATAGATACAGAGGAAATGTTATTAATTTTCCACAAGATATACAAGAATTCACATAACATTCACAGTACATTATTATTGTATTAATTTAGCATAACTTTTAATGATACTTGATCAAAATGATAATCTTCAAATATTTAGTATTAGAAAACATTTACTTAAAGATGAAATTTAACAAAGTATAAAGTATTGAATCGAAAAAAATTAAATTTATATTATTTATATTGAAGTTGGTGACGATAATATTTTAACTGATAAAAATGGTTTAACTCTGATGAGATTTAGAAAATGCTGCAAAAGAAATTTATCAATTTTATATAATTTAATAGAAATGATATCGTACTGTTGTTATTTTCTTTTCTATAATAATCACAATTTTTAGTAAAATTACTACAACAACAAAATCCTACGCCTTTTATCATATCCATCTAAAAAAACACAATATTGTTAAAAGTATTGATTATGAAATTATTGCTGATTTTAATTTTATAAAAACATATATTTTATTTTATCCTCTCATAAAGTTGAATATATTATAGCTATTTTTAAATTAGTTGTATGATATTCATTCAATGCTCCTATTGATTATTAATAATCCATCAACTTTTTCATTTTTACTAATCCAATTTGTAAATTCGTTTAAGAGATTTATTGCATCATTTAAAACGAGCAACATATATTTATTTCCATTGGTATTTTGCTACATATAATGAAAATAATGAATATATATATTGTATATTTGAAACAATAAAATATTGAGTATATATCATTCAAAAATAGATATATACAGTATACGTAAAAAAAAGGAGGGTTCATGAAAATAGTAACGCTGCTAAATTATTTTTCCGTATTCCGGATTATATTAATCAAGATTATTTTAACAGACAAGATGTGTGTTATGTCTATATTCAAAATGATAAAGCAATTTAAAATTTGGTTTAAGATGTGGCGTAATGTTCATTTTCTCTTTCAAAACCAAACATTATTTATAATCACATATCAAAAATTTTGTATACCATATATTTAATTAGTTAAAGTTCTGATAGTGTAATTATTATTATTCGGTTGATAAGGATACTATCTAGTAAATCTTATAATTCCATAATACTGTAATAACTTTGACAGAAATAGAAAGTCTTAGTAACTTAGTCAATGACTGAAAATTGAGATTTTAAAAACTGTATGATATAATCAATTGATATTCTATATAACTATAGATATAACCTTACCAAAAAAGGAATTATAAACTTACTTTTAATCAAATAAGTCGTTGTAGCAGTTGTCATTCATTTTGAATACGTATCCCCTTTAAATTTCGGTTTACAACAAATCGTATTTTTGAAACGAACCACCACTTAGACTAATGTAATTTTCATTCATTACTAAAATAATAATTTTTTTAAAATAAATGTGAGGTTTTTGCATCTTCAATTTTGATTTGACACGGATAAAAAAATTTTGCAAGAATTGCAATCACATTAATAATATTTGTTAATATTATAGTATACAAAACCTAAGTACTATCTTGAGAAGTAAATAGTATGAATGTTTTATATTAATTATTTATGGCTTTTTTTAATTATTTATTAACCCTTATTTTATTCGATGCTAGTATATTATATTCGAAATATTTGAAGTATCTCTACCTCTTTATAGCATGAATTTTCGAAATACGAATACTTCTAACATCTAAAATATCTTTACCTACAATTTGCATATTAAACTTTCCTATCATAAACTTTTTATAACGCAGCAATTTATAATTATCTGTTAAAAAACTTTAACGTATCAAAATAGTTTATTAATTAATCTTGCCAATATTTTATTAATGTACTACTTTAATAAACTTTTTTGATGGAAATACGGTAATAATATAACATTAATAAATATAAATAAATGATGATAAACAATAAATAAAGTAAATAAATTCATAATAATAATTTAACATAAATACTGTATAGTCATAATCGAAAGAATTAAATATCAAAATTAAGTTCACTGGTAATATAATCTAAATAGTAAAAATAGATTTTAATAAAATAAAAATTAGTATTACAAATATCATTAATTTCTTACCATTATCTTCAGATTTGTTAGAATTCGTATTACAATTAATATCAAATTCGAGTTCTTGTGTTAAGTAATCTACAAGAAAAAAAACAAATTTTGATTTATTTATGCAAAATACATATTATGAAAAACATATTATGTGTGCATTTACCATCATTCTGTTCCTCACAATATTTAAGTCTTTTATGGATTTTATCTAAAACAATATCATTACAAATGAATTAGTTATATTATAATTAAATTAATTGATAAAATAGTACTTAATTTAATACCTTTATTATTATTATTATTCTCAATCAAATTATTATTAAACTTTCTCTTGTCTTAATTAATAAATTATATTAATATGATTTAAATTCTAAACTATTAAAGTACGGCAGATATAAATAACATAATTTTATTACCAAATCCTAGACTTTTTAATCTTAGACTTCTTGTAAAGTTGGCAGATTTTATCATTGTACTTAATGGCCTACTTTTATAGATGGCGCCTGGATTATTTGTTGTTACAGGTCCAATATCTGGTGAACTTATGATTTTAGTTGGGTTATCGCGTTCTTTGTATACAGCCGAATTACTAGAATAGTAAACAAATTTTTTAGTAATATCACTAGCACTTGGTCTTTCATTTGGATCAGAATGCCAACATTTTTGCATTAATTCAATATAACCTTCAGGTGTATTTGTGACAATCGGAGGGCGAAGTCCATCACATATTTCAATAATAAGATCTGTGTCATGGCTTCTATCCCAGAATGGTCTTCTTCCTGTCATTAATTCCCACATAATCATACCAAAACTATATATATCTGATGATTTAGTATATTTTTGTCCTTGAAAAACTTCTGGAGCAACATACGGAATGATTCCATAAACCTCATTATCATCATCTGATGTTTCAATTGCAGATTTACTTATTCCAAAATCACCCGTTACTACAGATGCAAGAAAATAATCATTATTACTGTTTCTAACAAAAATATTTCCACTATGATAATCTTGATGGACAATATTTTCTTTATGTAGTATTTCAAGTCCTTTTATCATGCCTCTTAATTTAATTAATTTAATTCTCCAACTAATATTAAGAAAATCTTTTGAAATGTAATGTGTTAGATCTCCTGATTTGTAATAATTTGTAATTATCATAAAATTTTGTGTGTTGGGATTTTGAGTGATTCCAAAATATCGATTATTGTAATTGAAACTATCAATACTTGTATGTTTTAAAATAAAATTATAAAATATTTTAAGCTAAAATAATGTTAGTCAGTATAGCTATTTTTAAACTTAATATTAGTGAATTAACAAGATACTGTACCTCATTTAACTCTTTAGATTCAATGTTTTTAGAATTATTAAGTTCTTTAAGAGCAACTGTTTTTCTACCTTTACGATTAAACTCTTTTTTTTCATAATTCCATTTACTAATTAATGGACCATCAATCCAAGTAGCTTTATAAATTTTACTAAATCCTCCTTCAGCAACAAATTTTATTTTCTCGAACCTTTCATATGGAACAAATTCCAAATTCACTACTGATTTATGACGTTTATAATTGGCACTATTACTTAGTATACTGATAATAAAATCATCAATAACTTTATTTCCACTTAGAGTAACTGTTGCTTCTTTATGATATGGATGACGAATCACATGCGTTTCATTCGCAAAATTTTCTTCCTTATTGCATTCAGTACATTTTTTAATCTCAGGTTTAAGCGTGTTCTGTGTTGGATAATTTAAAGATGTTAGTTCCTTAGTTTGGTCAATTGGTGGATAACTCAAAGACGTGTTATTTAATAAGTCAATTGATGGATGACTTAAAGATGTGTTGTCTGGTAAATCAATTGGTGAATTTAAAGATGTGTCAGATGATAAATCAATTGATGAATTATTTGAGGTAGAATAATTCGTTTGTGGATGATTCAAATCATTTAATAAGTCAATCTGTGGATTACTTATAAATGTGTCATTTGATAAGTCAATTGGTAGACAACCTAAAAATGTGTAATCTGGTAGGTCATCACTTAAAGATGTATTATCTGATAAATTAATTTGTGGATAATTGTAATCCAGTAAGTTAACAGGTAAATAATTTATAGATGAGTTATTTGATAAATCAATTAATGGATATGTATAATATGTATAATTCATTGGTTGTAGATCAGTTTGGGGATAACTTAAAGATGTGTAATTCGATAAGTCAATTGATGGATGACTTACAGATGTATCATTTGATGGGTTGATTAATTGATCCATAATTTAAATTTTATTCTTTACTGGCACTCGAAAAACTACCATAATATAAATACATTTTATAGTTACACTAATTTGTTTGTAGCATGATGATTTAAAAGGAAATTTTACAATAAAAACGGTCGAAAATTTTAATCGTATCCTTTTAAAGAAACGATCAGCTTAAAGAAAATTCTTTGACCGGAGTTTACGAATATAAAAGTATAAATAACAACCCTTTCAAAAGTAAGGTTCTATTATAACATTCTCCATGGAATATTTATTTATCACTACTTTGTATGTCCGATAATGGAAAAGTATAATCAATAATTAGCCAAAGTCTTGGATAATTAGATATTTACTGTATTTGGTTTTTTTCAATAATGATAAATTAAATTCAAAAAAGGAAAACAATCTTTTGACAGATTACCGTAACGGGATCTGCATCTAAATAACAAAAATTGTGGTGATATTTAGATTACCCTCTTTGAATTGTGTAACATGAAAACCACTTCCGTGTTTGTTATAGTTTGATCGAAATTTTTGAAATCGGATTTATTTTTTTTTCGTTCTTTCCAGTTTTTTAAAAATCGGTTTTTTTCTTTTTTTTTAAAAATTTTTTTTTGTTCTCTCCAGTTCCTGAATTTTTTTAGAATTTTTTTTGTCTCTTCCTTCAGGTTCTTTTGAGACTGGTTTTTTTTTAATAATAAAATTTTTTCCTTTCACGGTTTTTTAAACCGGATTTTTATTTTCCTTTTTTGATTTTTTGTTCTTTTCCCTTTTACTGCAGTGATGTGCATTGGACCTATTAGAATCTTCCAATCCAAAATTCCCAATGCCAATAAATTTTTATTGGAAGCTTCCCAAAATATATACTGTTTACGTTATATATTATGTGTTGAAAATTATTGGAATATACACAATTCCAATTCTTGGAAACTTCCAATGCACATCACTGCCCTTTAGGTTTGGACAGTGATCGCACCATTTTTTTTTATCAAACCGAAAAAAAAATTTTCAATACTTATTATTATAATCATTTTTTTCTTTATTTTTTTTTCGGTCCAAACCAAAAATAATCTTTTTTAATTGGTTTTTTCATTTTTATTATTATTATATATTTTTGTTGAATAACACCAATAAAAATAAAAAGACTTTTTTTGCTACTATTTTTTTATTGTTCATTTTTTATTGTAATTTTTTTTTGTTTTCTCCATTCTTTAACATAAGTTATAGTAAATTTTAATTATATAAAACAAAATTTAAAAGAAAGACGAGCCTGTAACAGAAAAAGGAAATGGCCCACAAGTATTAGTATAAATTAACCTGTTGCAACGTAACAGGTTACAGCTAGTAATAGTTTTAAATTTTGATTACAATATGTTGATGAATAGGTAATGTGAATAAGAAATAAATTCATAATAATTATATACTGATAATTGTATATGGTGTAGTAGCCGAAAAATTCAGCCGAAGGCGCAGTAAATTTTCGGCTAACAAAAATATTAATATCATTATTATTGTTTAAAGATAAAAATCCATGTCGGTCTTGAATAATTTGTTTATTCAACTACTACTATTTACGGCTAGATATTTACGGCTAACTACATTATTTATTTTTAGTTGACCGTAAATAACATTTTTTATAGCTTAATAAAGTATAAATGATTATAAAATTATTATTTGAAAGTTTCGTGGTGTTCAAACAAGTATCACGTGACTTTATTATGTAAAAAAAAATTTAATAAATATAATTTTTTTAAAAAATATGCAATATGTGTATTTTTGTTTGTTCTGCAAGTTTACTTAAAGAGTCAAAGTTAATTTTAAATGTCAATTTTGATTTATTTAACAAGTTCTTTTTTTTTCCTGATTTTTCGTTAAATTTAATTCTGCCCAACATTAAATGATCAGCATAGAAAATTTACTTTTTTAGAAACCCCGCGTTTGAACTTTGATTTATTATTAGTTTGTAAGTTTAATAAATTTTAAAATGTTAATTTAAAGTTAATAAGTAAATTGATTAAATTAAATATATATAAATCATCACACTTTGATGTTGCTTCCTTGTCTTGCTGATTCGCTTTGGTCTCCTGGAAAATTGTATGTGTATTGGCGTTTCTTGCGCTCCTGGTTGGACATTTTGGCTAACTACACTATTATTTAAAAAAAGTGTATTTAGACGAAAATATTCAGCCGAAAATAGTAGATGTTGAACCAATACAATATTCAAGATCAATATGAATTTTTTTCGGCTGGGTGTTGTTAGCCGAAAATTTACTGTGCCCTCGGCTGAATTTTTAGGCTAACTACACCATTATTAAATACAATATAGTATAGTCATAATAAAACATAAAAATCTTGAATATTAAAACCTCGAAATTTTGAATTTTTAAATTCAAAAGAATTAAATATCAAAATTAAGT
Source organism: Rhizophagus irregularis (assembly GCF_026210795.1). Taxonomy (NCBI): domain Eukaryota; kingdom Fungi; phylum Glomeromycota; class Glomeromycetes; order Glomerales; family Glomeraceae; genus Rhizophagus; species Rhizophagus irregularis. The sequence goes on along the minus strand of NC_089445.1, from coordinate 2,621,023 downwards.
TCACTGGTAATATAATCTACATAATAAAAATAGATATTAATAAAATAAAATTAGTATTACAAATATTATTAATTGCTTACCATTGTCTTCAGATTTGTTAGAATTCGTATTACAATTAATATCAAATTCGAGTTCTTGTGTTAAGTAATCTACAAGAAAAATAACAAATTTGATTATTTATGTAAGATAGTACATATTATGAAAAAATATTGTTTGCATTTACCATCATTCTGTTCCTCACAATATTTAAGTCTTTTATGGATTTTATCTAAAACAATATCATTACAAATGAATTAGTAATATTATAATTAAATTAATTGATAAAATAGTACTTAATTTAATACCTTTATTATTATTATTATTCTCAATCAAATTATTATTAAACTTTCTCTTGTCTTAATTAATAAATTATATTAATATTATTTAAATTCTAAACTGTTAAATTATGGCAGATATAAAACATAATTTTATTACCGAATACTAGACTTTTTAATCTTAGACTTCTTGTAAAGTTGGCAGATTTTATCATCGTACTTAATGGCCTACTTTTATAGATGGCGCCTGGATTATTTGTTGTTACAGGTCCGATATCTGGTGAACTTATGATTTTAGTTTGGTTATTGTAACCATCATATCTACCCAAATTATTAGGATAGTTAAATTCTTTCAAAACATCACTAGCACTTTGTCTTTCATTTGGATCAGAATGCCAACATTTTTGCATTAATTCAATATAACCTTCAGGTGCATTTGTGACAATTGGAGGTCGAAGACCATCACATATTTCAATAATAAGTTCTGTATCATGGCTTCTATCCCAGAATGGTCTTCTACCTGTCATTAATTCCCACATAATCATACTAAAACTATATATATCTGATGATTTAGTATATTTTTGTCCTTGAAAAACTTCTGGGGCAACATACGGAATGATCCCATAAACCTCATTATCATCATCTGATGTTTCAATTGCAGATTTACTTATTCCAAAATCTCCTGTTATTGCAGATGCACCTTTGTTTCCTGCATTAAAAATATTTCCACTGTGATAATCTTGATGGATAACACCTTCATCATGTAGCATTTTAAGTCCTTTTATCATGTCTCTTAATTTATTTAATTTCATTCTCCAACTAATATTAAAAAAATCTTTTGAAATAATGTGTTAGATCTCCTGATTTGTAATAATTTGTAATTATCATAAAATTGTGTGTGTTGGGATTTTGAGTGATTCCGAAATATCGATTAGTCTTATTATCAGTATCATTAGAATAAGTATGTTTTAAAATAAAATTATAAAATATTTTAAGCTAAAATAATGTTAGTTAGTATAGTTATTTTTAAACTTAATATCTATGAATTAACAAGATGATACTGTACCTCATTTAACTCTTTAGATTCAATGTTTTTAGAATTATTAAGTTCTTTGAGAGCAACTGTTTTTCTACCTTTACGAATAAATTCTTTTTTTTCATAATCCCATTTGCTAGTTAATGGACCATCAATCCAAGTAGCTTTATAAATTTTACTAAATCCTCCTTCAGCGATAAATTTTATATTCTTAAACCTTTCATATGGAACAAATTCCAAATTCACCAATCTTTTATGTTTATAATTGGTACGATTACTTAGTATACTGATTATAAAATCATCAATTACTTTATTTCCACTTAGAGTAACTGTTGCTTCTTTATGATATGGATGACGAATCACATGCATTTCATTCGCAAAATTTTCTTCCTTATTACATTCAGTACATTTTTTAACCTCAGATTTAAGCGTGTTCTGTGTTAGATAATTTAAAGATATTAGTTCCTTAGTTTGGTCAATTGGTGGATAACTCAAAGACGTGTTATTTGATAAGTTAATTGATGGAAGACTTAAAGATGTGTAATTCGATAAGTCAATTGATGGATGACTTACAGATGTGTCATTTGATGAGTCGATTAATTGATCCATAATTTAAAATTTATTCTTTACTGGCACTCTGAAAACTGCCATAGTATATATACATTTTATAGTTGCACTAATTTGCTTGTAGCACGATGTTAAAGAAACGATCAGCTTAAAGAAAATTCTTATACCATTCTCCATGGGATATTTATTTATCAGTAATTAGCTAAAGTCTTGGCATTTATTAGATAATATTTACTGTATTTTGTTTTTTTCAAGAATAATTAATTAAATGCCGATCATCCTAAGTTTCAAAAAGGAACACAGTCTTTCGACAGATTACCATAACGGGATCATATTTATTACCCTCCTTAAATTGGGTAGCATGATAACCACTTTCGTGTTTGATCGTCTGTCGAGGAAATTTTTTTTTCCGGGTTTTGAAAATTAGATTTTTTTTTTTTTTGTTCTTTTAAAAATCGGTTTTTTTTTTTTTAGAAATTTTTTTTTTCTTCCTTCCGGTTCTTTTGAGACTGATTTTTTTTAATAATAATTTTTTTTTCCTTTCACGGTTTTTTTAAACCGGATTTTTATTTTCCTTTTTTGATTTTTTGTTCTTTTCCCTTTTACTGCAGTGATATTGCATTTGAACCATTAGAAAGCTTCCAATGCACATCACTGCCCTTTAGGTTTGGACCAGTGATCGGATTGGCGAGCACCATTATTTTATCGTTACCCAAAAAAAAATTTTCCAAGTAACACCATCAAATTTTCACGATTACGTGGAAAATATTCATCATAGGCATCACACCCTCTACTATATCTGAGGACGGTTTTTTCGAGTGGGCAAAAACTTATTTGTCACATTATTCGTCACTGTTTATTTTCACACGTTAGTCATAATGCCGTAATGCGGGCCAAAAACCACGTGATAGTGAAATTTTGATGTTCAGCACTGATCACGTGACCATGTAAAATCAGTAGCAGGGACGATGATTTTTTGCGGCGGTATAAAGTAAATTTTGTGTGTGATAAAAGTAAATTTTGTGAAATTTTGTGATTTGGCCAGAATTATGCAAGGTTGGCCAACATTACGATTCGTAAATTCTGGCCAAATTTAGTGTCTGCCGGAATTATAATAATTTCAAATCCTAAATCAGGCCAAAAACTTGAAAATTATCAACATTTTATAGCCAAATTTTGTGATTTTCTGTGAAATTCTGTGATCACAAAAAATCATCGTCCCTGATCAGTAGATAAAATCTTATTCTTCACTCATTATTTGTCACCGCACCATTTGATTAGTCCTATTTATTCGAATAGTTTTGACCGAAGAGTGAGGTCCCGAAGGGGGATGAAGTTCTGGGTTCTATACACGCATATTAGTTATTTCGCATGAAAATGCTATCTACTTTTATTTGTAATAGTCTTAGATCTACTACTCTTTTAGAAATAAAATAAAAAAAAATAAAATAAAATAAATTATTTGTCACCGCACAACAGGACCCCGAACAATATATAAATAGGTCATAGGAAATTGGCAAAATTTTACTATTAGCTCTACGCATTTTTTCAGGGCCGGAATTATGATAATGTCAGTCAGTTACTAAATAAAGTAATATATTTCTTACCAACGTTATCAAAATTTATCTAAAAAAGGAAAGATTTTCATGATTATTTTAGCCTATTCTACGCGTTATTTCTTGTTACCTATTTCAGTATTGCTCGGGGTCCTCGCACAACGCTAGGGTAGTTTATTTTTTTTATAAAAATTTTTTCAAACCGAAAAAAAATTTCAATACCTATTTTTTAATATCATTTTTTAAAAATAAATCTTTTTTAATTAATTTTTCATTTTTTATTATTATTATACATTTTTGTTGAATGACACCAATAAAAATAAAAGGATTTTTTTTGCTACTATTTTTCTATTGTTCATTTTTGTTGTCTCCATTCTCTAACATAAGTTGTAGTAAAATTTTAATTATATTTAGAAGAAAGACGAAACCGTAACAGAAAAAGGAAATGGCCCATATAATGAATTAACCTGTTGCAACGTAACAGGCTACAGCTAGTAATAGTTTTAAATCTTGATTTGCATTTATTTGTATATTTAATTTAGAATAATAATATTATTCTGTGAATTGATATTAGGTACAAAAAAAATATTTATTTGCCAACGTTATAGATTTTACATATTATAACGAAATATTTTATAATTGTATCTTTTACAAACAGGTCACAGACCATTACATATTTAGCATCATAGGACTAAAATAATAATACAACTATCGAAAACATGGCGAATGTAGCAGATACAGCTCATCACATATTATCGATTTTTTTTTTTATTCAAAAAAGATTTGAATCTCTTTGTAAGTATATAGCTTTTTTAAATTTATTCAATGCGTTGTAATAAAATTCAAATCCATCTTCAATATTCCCTCTTTTGATGTATTAAATTTGAAATATTCCAATATTTCGTTTATTTATAATAGGTTTTGAAATTATAATTATGCTTGGAGATTTAAAGACTTTGAACATAACGCATTATCTTGTAACAAATTGGCGAAATTTGGAGTAGTGTATAACAAGTATAACAAGCGTAGAATTCGAAGCTGAAACTTGGAAACGGTATGTTGTGATAGTTTCAACAAAATGAATGAATCTATTTAATTAATTCAAATTTTTTTTTTCTTGGGAGAATTTTCTTATTTCCCTTTGGCAATTGTAATAACGATTTCGTCCAGTATCGTGGAATCCTGAAAACCCAACATAATATGTTGCTCATCGAAGAAGATCAGGGGTTTTACACGATTTCTTTCTGAACTACATAAACTGTTTGTCCCTTACGAAAACCAAACTTGTAAATTAATCAAATTAATCAAGAATGATTCGACCAATATCATGATACTTACAGGTGTTTTATGGCGTAAATTATCTTGTTCATTGCTCGATTCGCAAATATCCCATTTATTACGATAACCTTTAATGTCCCTGGCTTTGTTTTTAACCTTTTCATATGGTTATGATTCAAAGATGAAGATGGAATGTGTCGGATTTATCGGATTGAAGAACAAAGGCGTTACAAGTTATACAAATTCGTTACTACGATCACTTTATTTTTCGATATTTCCGTAAGATTGGTCATAATATAATTATCTAATAAAATATTTTTTTTAATTTGGGAACGTCATTAACATTTTCTTTCCTAAATTATAGGTAGTCTATCAAATCCCCACGGAAGATGGTGAAGAAATCCCTTGGTGGCGTAACAGTTTTCTACAATTTTGCGGACATCACATATTTCCGTTGAAATGATTTAATTAACAGAATAATTCATTTAGTTCTTTTATACACTACGATGTGCAATAGTTAACAAAGTATTGTAAGATAATTCTGAAGGAAAATGAAAGTAGTTACTTCAAACGGTTAAATTTTTTTTTTGTGTTCATAGTAAGTTCGTTCTTTCGTTCTTTATAATTATGTTGTTTTTTTTATTAGGGTCAAAGGTTGATAATGCGCTTACTAAACTTTGTCTAGTAGATCGAAGGGTTATATCATACGTACCATGTTGAAAATTTATCATAGTAATAATAAAGTGTTGCTATAGTAATATTATATTAAATGATTAAAAATTGTTCAAAGAATAATTAGAATTATTTATAGTTAGTTATTCTAACCAAATGTGAATAGTTATAAGAATTCAAGTGATTCAAGAAATATTAAAAAATGATAATAAATATCAATTATGAGGTTGGTTTTGAGAAGCGTTACTATACGGATAAACTCGCTTAATTCGTTTTAATTTTAAAAATAATCATAAATTTGGTAGTATTCCTTTTTATGTTATGATAAAATGTTATTTTTAATAAAATATTACTGTATTCGCATTGTTGAGCCAAATTAATTGAAGGCTCATAATTAAGATACATTTAGTAGTATTAAAAATAGGAAAATCAACATTTTTTTTAATACGTATGAAACAGATTGTAACACTAATTTTAAGTGAATTGAAAGTAAAATTAAATGGTTGTATTTTTTTTATTCTTGAAGATATTTTAGTATTACGCAGGATATCAAAAAAAGAAATATTAATATACGAAAGGATACAATGGCTAAGGAATATATTTGATGATTAAAAATTCAAATTCTTTTTTATTTACCAAGTATTAATTATTATGTATTTCCGATAGAAATTAATTTAGAAAAATTCTATCGGAAGATGCAAATAAATCCATATTTATCATACAAGTTTATAAATCTATTAATTTATGCATTATCACTAGTTTTAAACTTTTCAAATTTTGTTAATTTATATATTATACATGGTGATTTACATTAGGGTCATTGTTTTTGCTTTAAAATTTTTTTTCATTTGGATATATCTATTTAAATAAAAAACAAGGCCGGTGTGCAAATGATTTTGTAATTTATTAATATTTAAGCCTTTATTAATGCATTTCTATCATGTATAGATTAATTTTCGTAAGGAAATTATACAAAACCTGAAACAAAGATGATTTGAAATATGCGGAGAATAAATTATCTAGATTAAAAGGTCAAAAAAAAAAATAGTATATTAGGCAGGACAAAAAAATTTTTTAGATTCTCGTGACATAAAATTTTAAAAAATGACCCGGTCGGCCGGCATTTTTTTTATATATGTAAAAATTTTTTCATATGTAAAATTTTTTTACGCACATTGGCCAAAAACTTAAAATCACGTGATGAAAATTTTTACTATAAAAAAAAAAATTTCCATTTTTCGAAAAACTGACCCGTCCGGGTCACAAGAATCTAAATTTTTTTTTGCCCGGCCTTATATCAAATAAATCATTAAAATGTAATAATAAAATACTACAGCCCTACCATAAAGGGACTTCCTAAGAAGCGCAATTAGCGCACTATGCGTCCACCCTGTAAAAACATTACGCACAGCACCATGCCGTTCCACAACTATCCGGTCCTATCGCAGGACTGCAGCAGTAAGCTGGTACCCACAAGCTTACTAAAAGCAAGCGCCTATGCTCCAACCCTCGCATAGTACTATACCGCTCCAAAAAATTTCCAGCCAGACCAGCTGTGAGACTGCAGCAAAGCTGGTATTCACAGGCTTACAAAGTAAGCACGCTAATACGCTATGCTCCCACCCATACATAGTATTATTCTGCTCCAACAAAAGCACCAAATATTTACCTGCTGAGCATACCAATAATATTTCTTTAAGTGGTAATAAAAAGAAAAGTATAATAAACAGATATGAACGAAGGAAGTGAGAAAGGAGGGAAGGAAGGGGAAGAAGTGAAGGGAAGAAAGAAAAGATAGAAACGAGAGAGGGAGGAGAAGAAAAAACAGAGGGAGCAGAAAAAACAGGAGGAATACTAAGGGGAAGAACGATAGGAAAAGTGAGAGAGGAAAGAGTTAATAAGTAAAAAGTATATATAGATTTGTAAGAGTATAAAAAATTGTTGACAATAGTGAAAGATGAGATGAGTGATCATAGTGTCACGATTGTTACATGTACACGAAAGTTAAACAATTTGACAAATAATTCTTGTGATCTTATGGCGTCAGTATAGTACAACTTGAAAATCGTTGACAATGACCGTATCTATCTTTTCTGTAATATGTACATATTTGTATTCTATCTGTATATTAAAAAAATTTAAAGATTGACTTTAGAGAAAGTTGAATATTCTTTAAATTTAATCAGATATATTTTAATAAAAAATGAGAAATTACTGAAATCACTAGACGTAATTTAATAAATTTATATTATTCAAAATTAAAAAATATTTCAAAAATTATTTTTTATTAACAATTGAACTTTTCTTCAATTATTGCTTAACTATTTATTTATTAAATTACATGTACAATAGTAGAAGCTAGCGATAATAATTCCATTCAATAACTTTCTTAATTGCATGGAAGAGGAAAAAAATTTTAACTCGGATAATATTAATGCTACTTCATAAACTATTTAGGTCGACTATTTTGGAAGTATATACATTTAATGAATTTAAATACCTTTATTCTTTGTGAAACGTGTATTATTACATCCGTATGCATACTAAACTTACCATACATGGAGTTCAAAGAATAAATACCAAAGTTAACAATCTACATAATGTAGTTAAAAATTAAATAGAAGACTATAATTGCAAACTTTATATCAAAAAAAAAAATCATAAATTTTGTAATATATGTTGTAAAAATAATATGATGCATGCATTTACTATCATTCTTATATTTACAATACTTAATATTTTCGTAATACTTTAATTATTTTAATATTGTTTTCGACCAATTAATATTAAAAGGCAGTGTATAAAAAAAATTTATTATCAAGTCTAATATTTGGCTTTTTAATCTCAAACTTCTTGTAAAATCAACAGATTTTATCATTTCATTTAAAGGTCTACCTAATAGATAGAATCTGGATTATTTTTGTTACAGGTTGTCACTAATACCTGATGAACTCACTGAATTACTGATTTCTTTGTAGTAACCCAAATGAGCAGTTGGCAACATTTTTGCATTAATTCAATATAACTTTCAGGTGTATTTGTGGCAATTGGAAGACGAAACCCATCATATAAGATATAATAGTTATTCGGCACGAATTATATTGGGTAAATCAGCTACCTTTAGGTAGCGTTAGTAATTCGGCTCAAAGTGCCGAATAGCTATTAAATATTTTTTTAAATGTGCAATTAACTAATAATTTAAAACTCATTTATTTGTTAAAGTTGTTTTTACAAAATTCTAACAAAAACACATACTGTATATAAAACTTCTAATATTTCACTATAACAAAATTTACCTAAAGATAAAAAACTGCAGATATGTTATACCTAGTTTTATTAGAACATTGTTTTTTACATATATTTGTAAATTAATATACCCTTGTAGCCGTGTAACATAACCCAGCTGAGATTTTTTAAAATACCCATACTTTATATGTATAAATAATTGTAAAGTCAATTGTGTAACCCATGTAACTCATGTAAAAGTACCGGGTATTTGCAACAAGGTATGTCGATCATTCCTTGTTTATAAAAGACATGCATTTGCTCATGAAATTTTTGCATTCAAATAAAACAACTTAGGTATTGTTCTACTCTTGTATTTGGTGATTATTTTCGAATAATATTACAGCAGAATATAGTGCAGTTTAGTGAGGTACTCCTATATATATATATATATATTTTTGAAGAATTTTAGACAAACCTGTAGATTTTCTTGGTTAATTAATACATACTATATAGCAGATAAATTTATATAAAACGAAAAGATTATTAACGAGTAGATGTTACCATTTTACTGATTTACTCAAGGACGGAAACAATAATTTTTGACCAAACAGCTACCGAGGATATGGATATACCTATGTCAAACGTGGGGGATGGAACAGTTGGAACACTATTGCCCGTCACAGATTGTATGTTAATTATTTAAACAGATTATTTATTGTATTAAATTTATCATTTAACTGACATAATTGTTGAAGTTTATACTACTTTGAGCCTTTTAGTATAAACAAATAATTATTTTAATTTTATAATGCGACGATACTATTTATAAAAATCCAAATTCGAATTTCTTCTTTAGGTAGATATACTATTACTAGTTTGACCAGATCTTATTTTTATATCACAGATGAACCTATGGCAAATAAAATTATGCCCGATCTAGGTTATGAGATCGAAGACTTTAAATATAACACATGGCGTGTAACAAATTGGCGGCATTTGGAAAAGAGGATAACAGGGCCAGAATTCGAAGCTGGAAATTGGAAATGGTGTGTTGTAATAAATTTTCAACGAAAATCATAAACTTATTTAACGATTTTCATTTTTTTTCTTTAGGCGAATTTTACTATTCCCCTCTGGCAATAATAATCAAGATACCGTTTCTATTTATCTTGATTTTGTTGATCCTAAGGGTGCTCCGGCAGGCTGGCATTCATGTGTTCAATTCGCTTTAGTCTTGTGGAATCCTGAAGATCCAACACAATATATTTATCATCGTATGTATGAGAATTAAATTTTAAAGCATCTATATAGTCATCACCTACGTATATGTTACTATACTGTTTTTTTTCGTGCCATGATATTTCTTTTGATTTGGAATTTTTGAATTCTAGACGCGCATCATCGATTCACTGCCGAAGAATCGGATTGGGGTTTTACTCGGTTTTACGATTTACGTAAATTGTTAACTCCTTGTGAAAATCGAACGCTTGCGTTAATTGAGAATGATTCGACCAATATTACGGTGTTCGTACGAGTATTGAAGGATCCTACAGGTGTCTTATGGCATAATTTCAACAAGTATATTACCTCATTTATTTCTATAATTCAAAGCTTGATCCGCAAATATTCTCTTTAGTTATGGCTTTTAATATTTCTGACGTTGTGTTTAACCTCTTCGTATAGTTATGATTCAAAGAAAGAGACGGGATATGTGGGATTGAAAACCCAAGGCGCTACAGGTTACATAAATTCGTTACTGCAGTCACTTTATTGTACGACTTATTTTCGTAAGGTAAGTACAATTACTAATAGGAATATTATAAATTAATGGTTTTACTTATATTAAATTTAATATCCTCTGTTTATTTATAAATTATAGGCTGTTTATAAAATCCCTACAGAAGATGATGAGCCAATCAAAAGTGTCTCCTTGGCATTACAACGAGTTTTTTACCAATTACAGACATCAAATACTCCGGTTATGACGACGGAATTGACAAAATCTTTTGGATGGGATTCAATAGACTCTTCCATGCAACACGATGTGCAAGAATTTAACAGAGTGTTGCAAGATAATCTCGAAGGCAAAATGAAGGTAATTCTTCTAAACTACTATATTAGAATTTCTTTCTTCGTGCTTATTAGCTAATTTATGGTCGTATTAATTTTTTTTATTAGGGTACAAAAGCCGATGGTGCGATTACCAAGCTTTTTGTTGGTAAAATGAAGAGTTATACCAAATGTGTTAATGTAGATTATGAGTCTTCTCGTGTTGAAGACTTTTATGGTAATAATAAGGTGTTTCTATGATAATACTTTTTCATAAATTAATAGTTATTCAAGATAATAAGTATTATATTTTAATTATGATTAGATATTCAACTGAATGTGAAAGGTTGTAAGACTTTAAGAGATTCTTTCAAGGATTATATTCAAGAAGAAATATTGAAAGGCTATAATAAGTATCAAGCAACAGGTTATGGGTTGCAAGTAAGTTGAAAGCAGACGTTAATAGTTAAATTTTTTATTTTGGTTATTTGCGTTATTTGCGTTAAAGATACTTGCAACTAACTAATTTTTATGTTACGCAGGATGCCAAAAAAGGTGTTATTTTTGAAAGCTTTCCTCCAGTTCTACATTTACAACTTAAAAGATTCGAATATGATTTACAAAGGGACGCAATGGTTAAGGTGACAAATATATTTAAAAATGTTTGATGATAAAATGATCTCTTTCTTATCGAATTCTTATTATACAAGATTAATGATCGTCACGAGTTTCCGATGGAAATCGACTTAGAGGAGTTTCTATCAGAAGATACAGATAAAACAAATCCTCATAAATATTTATTACACGGGTTCGTTTGACTATACAATAATTACTGTATTGTCATTATTTCTAAAATTTTTCTAAAAATTATTTATTATACAGTGTACTTGTTCATAGTGGTGATTCACATGAAGGTCATTACTTTGCTTTATTTAAACCTGAAAAAGACGGCAAATGGTTTGTTGTACCATTTAAATGATAATTTTTTCTTTAGAAAAAAGAAAAAAAATTAGTTCAAATCAAAGTGTGCGTGTTATATGTACTCATTTTAAAGTTGAAATATAAAATATAGGTTTAAATTTGATGATGACCGCGTCACGCCTGTTATAGACAAGGAAGTATTTGAGGATAATTATGGTGGCGAATACCCAAATGCGAACACTATAACAACTCTCTCAGCTGCAAAGAACCGTAAATGGTTTACCAATGCCTATATGTTAGTTTATATTCGTGAATCAAATGTTGATGAAATATTGTCCCCTGTGGTTCCCGAGGATATACCTGAACATTTACGTATGTATATGCTTATATATTTAAATCGATCAGGTTAAAAAGTGATCGTAATCTATTTATTACTATTTTATAGAAAAACGGTTGGAACAGGAAAGAGCCATTGAGAATCAAAGGAGGAAAGAGATGGAGGAGCGACATCTTTATCTTATTGTCAAAGTAATTAATTATAAAGTCTATTTTACTTTATTTTATTTTTTATTTATTTAATTTTTTTTTTTTTGAAACTGCTTTTTGTTAATTTAAACTGAATCTTATATATAGGTTGTGACTGCTGAAAAATTCAAAGTTCATCAAGGATTTGACCTTGCCAACTTTGATGATCGTCAATATCCACTTTCTGATGTATATGTATATAAGATTCTAAAAAGTGATACCTATAGATCTTTTAAAGAAATTGTTTCTCGAATTTTCAATATTCCTCCAGAACAAGTACGATTCTGGATTTTTGTAAATCGTCAAAATAAAACTATTCGACTTGATGCTCCAATATCAGAATCTTATATCGATACTAGTAATGTAGTCTTATATTTAAAATTTGTTGCGACTTAAATTTGTTTTAATTTTAAACTTTTCATTTAATGCATAAATAGGTATGGGAGAAATTCATGCAAAGATGACTTCTCGGCAGAATGAAATGAAGTTGTATATGGAGGTAGCAGAAATACCGCTTAGTGGCTTGGTGCATAGCAATAGTTTATATTAGTCTTTCAGATTTTCTACTTTTAAATTTAAAACTTATATTATAACTACTTCTGTAGACATGGTTTCCTGCAAATCATATGATGGTTTTAATGGTTTTCATCAAATATTTTGATCCTGATAAACAGGCTTTCGAGTAAGATTTTTTTTTTTGTTAAAGTTTTGCATATAGTACATTATAATCAATGTTAGTAAAATATGTAAAATATTAATATAGTATCTAACTATATAGAGGTCTAGGTCATTTATATGTACAAAAGTCCGGTAAGGTAGGCGACATTACTCGTGTCTTATGTGAGAAAAAGAACTTTTCACCAGATACTCCCTTGAAAATATATGAGGTATACATGTCTGTAAGTTTTATATTTTGTTTATAAATTTCTTTTAACATTGTTTTAATTATTAGGAAATCAAACCAAACATGATTGAAGAAGTGAAACTCAAATCCACTTTTCAACAATCAGAGATAGATGATGGCGATATAATTTGTTTTCAAAAGGCTTTAACAGAAAAAGAGTATGTATTGACACTATACACTTTTTTATATCCTATAATAATATTAAAAAAAAAAAATTTTATAATTTTTAGGATCCAAGAGCATACAATATTTTGTCGTTATTGGGACATCCCTCATTTCTATGAATCATTAACTTTACGTATTGTTGTTTCGTTCAAGCCAAAATTGAAAGATCGGGATCCAAAACCTGAATTTGATCTAGTTTTGAATAAAAAATGGACATATGATCAGGTATTTTAATTAATTATCTGTTATAATTTTGATATGATTTATCATTATTATTTTTTCGTTATTTAATATTTGTTAATGTAGGTTGCTGGAGCAGTCGGCACTCATTTGGCCACGGATCCTCTTAAATTACGATTTACCACAGCACATTCGATATCTGGTACACCAAAAAATGTCATCAAACAAACCACCATTCAGACCCTTTCAGAGATGCTTCAAACTGCATATTTGTCACCGCCGGCTCACGTTTTATTCTACGAGATGCTGAAAATAAGTATTGTAGAATTAGAAACGAAAAAGTTCATTAAAGTTTATTGGCTTGGAAACACAGTTAAGAATAAGGTATATTATTTGGATATTTATTTAATTTTATAAATTTCGTTCAAAAAATAACTGTCTAAAAATTTCCAGGAAGCCATTGAACTTGGTCTTCCAAAGGATGCAGTTGTTAATGACATTATAGAAGAAATCTCAAAACATGAAAAAGTGACATCATCATCACCAAATTCTAGAATCAGACTATTTAAAGTTCACCATAATAAGATTCAAAAAGAATATACAGGAACCGAACCAATAGATAGGATACAAGAACAGGCGACATTATACGCAGAGGTGAATATTTTTTGATATGAATTGAGTAAATTATTTTACTCACAAATACACAAATATTAATTATAGGAAATACCTCAAGATGAAATTCATGCAGATCGAAATGATCGAACTATTCAAGTATACCATTTCACAAAGAATCCGATATGCGTACATGGAATTCCGTTCAAGTTTGTTATTAAAAATGTAATTTATTTATTAAAAATTAACAGTATAAATTTCAAGAATCTAATTTTATTATTGACTTAGGGCGAGACACTTGAAAATACTAAAGTACGTCTTCGACATCGGCTTGGTATGAGTAAAATAGAATTTTTGAAAGTAAAAATTGCAATTGTACCTGGAACCTCATACGCAAAACCGAAATATCTTAAGGACGATGGTGAGTTAATAAGAATATTTTATTCAATCGCTTATTTTAATTTATTAATTATATATGATTTTTATATGATTCTATTAGATATAATATTATCGGAAAAGAAATTATCTAATAAAGAATGTCTGGGACTTGATCACCTAGATAAAAGTCGTACGGAGAAAGTTATTTTTATTCGAGGCTAATATATATTGATTTTATTTTATAAATGAATTGTACCATTAAGTTAATCCACTCTTTAACATCTTGTTACGTCAACCCATAATATAATTCACCTCATCCGTAATACATAGTTTTATTGTATTTTAAGAAAAATAGTTTATTATGGAATTATGAAATTTTTAACATTAGTTCTTGTAAATTATCGAAAATCATAATCCATAAAAATCTATTTAACTCGTATATCGTTAGGGATATTCGGATTAATTCTAAAAATTTCTTTTTAAAATTGATTTCAAATGGTCTGAAAATTTGCAAATATCTAAATATCCTAAAATGTAAATACCTGATGAATTTTCTATTTACTCTTTTGCTGCAGATGTTATATTTTAGATTCTCTATCACAATCATTTAAATGTTTGTTTATTAATTTTACATTCAGTATATTCAGTATCATTATTGGAAGTGTTCTTGTCTTTGCACTTGCAGTAATCAAGCTTTACCATACTGTATATATAAGATTCTTTTGAAAAACTGCACTCAAATATTTCTGGTGCAATATTTAGATTTATTGAAATTTGTATTATTACCAACATCGAATTCGAGTTCTTTGTTAGTAAGTAATTACAAAAAATAGAAAAGCAAGTTAAACTAGTTTTGATTGATTTATATATACGTGTCGCGAAAAGAAAAGTATGTGTACATTTGCCATCATTCTTATCTTCACAATAATATTTAAGTTTTTTGTATCTAAAGTAATATCGTATTTATAAATTTTACAAGTTCAGGATTTTGTAATACAATTATTTTATATTTGCCGTCTTTAACAACTTGTTTTTAAATATAAACCATATTCTTTGTTAAAGAAAATTTAATATTAGTTAATCGAGAGTAATGATAGGACCCAGAAATATATATATAGGGGTCAGGTGACGAAAAAAATTAATTTTTTCAGGGCCAGAATTATGATAATGTCAGTCGGTTACTATAATAGGAAATAAAATTCTAACTGGAATTATCAAAAATTATCTAAAAAGGAAAGATTTTCATGATTTTTTTAGTTCAAAGTACGCAGACTCAAACCTGACCCTTATATATATATTTCTGGGTCCTGTAATGATAATAAAATTTAACTGTTTATTATGCACTAGCTACTTACTAACTTATTGATTTTATCATTTTAACAGTCTATTTTTATAGATAGCGTCTGGATTATTTGTGTTATAGGCCCAATATCAGGTGAATTTATGATTTTAGCTGGATTATTCCATACTTTTTGAATTTTCTTACAAGTGCATGGTCAGCATAAAGCAAATTCTAACGGTGCTTTCATCAATTTCACCTAAATTGAGAAGAAACTGAAAAAATATCAGTTTGATTAATAAAGCAACATAGCATATTCATAATCAGTCTGTGAAATTTAATTAATTATTTTAAATTCACCCACAATAATATTATTTTTGACTTTAACAAATTTATTTTCAACAATCTTACTAATAAACTGAATTTAACTTGATTAAAGGGGAACTTTCTTAATAACCGATATTTGTTCGTATAGATGTTCAAATTATATTTTATCTTTTATAACTTGAAATCTTTCATATTCTTCTATATTTTGTAATTTAATTTACTACCATAACGAGTAAATTTATCATAAATATCGGTCTTTCATTTGGAATTACGGTTCAGTGTTGTATACTATATAACTTTCAGGTATATTTGTGATGTATTTCAATACATTAAGACTCGTATTCCAAAACGGTCTTCTACCTATTATTAATTCCCACTAATCATACTAAAATTATATATTAGCATATTTTTATCACAAAGAATTATTTAATAAACCTCTCAAAATCACCTGTTTATATTAAAAGTATTTCCACTGCGATAATCTTGATGGACGATATTTCATTATGTAGTATTTTAAGCCCTTCAATCATGTCTTTTATTAATTTATTTTCCAGCTGATATTATCTCCTGCTTTAATAATAATTCGTAATTATTATAACTAGTAACTGATTAGTACTCATTTCGCTCAGTGTTCAGTTAACATTTCTCGTAAAGTTTCATTAGACTTATAGCAAAATTTGTGTGGTATTTCGAAATTGAAATTTTGAATTATTGCTATAAATGAATTAAAAAAAAAAATAGAAATCCGGTATATATATTCCCAATTTTAATAATCATGGCATGCCTTTAAATATGTGTTTCAATTATTTGAATTATTTGTTAAATTTGTCTTGATAAAATTCTAACAAAAAACACAATAGTAATTGCGAACTTGAATTTATTGCTTGAACTGTTACAAAGTGAGGCTCAAACAATCTCGGCCAAGTTTTTCAATTTAGTTAACTCTAATCCAGTAAATTTCCAATACTTCTTATTTAGACCTTTAATTCCAATAGAATTTTCATTGAAAGTTTCCAATACAATAGAGGTTTACACTTACACACATAAAATAATATGAATAAAAATATTGGAATTGGAATGGGAAGATCCGATTCAAATAAAAAGTCATTGAAAGCGCCAAATTCACATTAAGTCTGATTAAATTAAATTAAATTATTCCTTTGCAAATAAGAAGGCTTTATGAATTTCCGATACAAGTCTTTTCTGCAGAATTAGAATCCCAAAATATTTCCATTAAATTAACAATATATTTGTGTCATTCGTAATTTCAGGTCGGTTTCTATCAACAATTATATAAACGAGACTATATCATGCTCCAAATTTGCAAATAGTTTGCACCCCTACACAATCATACCATACTGTAATTACTGTATATATGAGATTCTTTTGAAAATCAGTACTCAAATATTTAGTCTCATCCTCTAAAGGTTTATTGTCCATAAGATCAACGAAAAAATTTAGGTAAGATTTTTTTTTTATTGACATTATTAATTCAAAATGGTGCAATATGTAATAGCGTCAGTTATTTCACGGGGAGGATATCAATGATTTTCACGGCTGCGCCGTGAAGTTCATGATATTCCAGTGACTCCGTGAAATAACTGATTTATTCCACGGTATCCGTACCATAAAGCCCTTTAATATACTTATTTCAAGAAAAAAAAGTCCCAAATTTTAACTAGGAACCGTGGGATAAATGATATTGTCTTCTTATCATGCATTTATTAAAGAAATCGATTGCTATTTTATACGTAATTTTTGTATTCCTCGTCATTATTAATTATATTTTGCTTACTATAGATTATGAATCCGGGAAATGTCTGATATACATATGATAGTCTACTGACTATTAGTAATGGTATAAATTTTATAAATTTTATTTTTATATATAATAGTATATGTATGAAATTAAATAAAAACTTTGAAATATATTTTATTTATATTTAGATAAAAAATTATTATTACAAATAATAATAATTGTTTACCATTATTGTTAAATTTGTTGAAATTTGTATTATTATCAATATCAAATTCGAGCACTTCGTAAAAGAAATAAAAAACAAGTTAAACAAGTTTTTGATTGATATGTGTCGTGAAAGAAAAGTATGCGTTTACCATCATTCTTATCATCACAATACTTAAGTTTTTTAACGATTGTATCTAAAATAATATCGTATTAATTAGTTACTAGTGCATAATAAAATAATAAATACTAGATTAGTTGAGTAAAAATCCATTAAAACTTCTGTATTGTCTTTATTATCATTACTCTCAACCAAATTACTATTAAATTTTCTTTAATAAAAATACTTTTTTTATCTTGTTTCTTTCTAAAAGTTCCTTTTTTTTCTTTTTTATAAAGGTTATTAATAAGTTAAAGGCGGAAAATATAAAATATTGCATTATCAAGTCCTGAAATAATACTGACTTTTTAAACTTGTAAAATTTGACAGATTTATCATTTCACATAACGGTACTTTTATTGATAGCGCCTTGATCATTTGTGTAATATTGGGTAAATTTATGATTTTAGTTGGGTTATTTTTTGTCACATATTCACTAATTCACATACTGTATTTCAATAAATAAGATTTACATCATCATATCCCAAAATGGTCTTTTGCCTGTCATTAATTCCCACATAATCATACCAAACTATATATTTTTTTCCTTGAAAAAACCTATTGAACAGAATAAGGAATGACAGTACTTAGTATTGTTAAAATAAATTTTATATATTTTTCTTTTTATATTTATTTATAAATTAATAATTTATAAGCATACTAGGAGTAACCCGTCGCGCTGTGCCGGGAATAAAATTAGCCCATCAAGTCAAGAAAAGTAACAATGATATGGCTATATTTTAGAAATAGGCTTAGTATTTTAATAATATTATTTACAGTATGATAAGTTTAGAAGAAAATAATCTAATAAATTTATATAATTTACATATTTATACTAATAAAAGTGAATTGTGTATGAATGTTATATATAAAATATTATATATGAAATATTGTTATATAATTATATATAAAATCATATCGGCCGATAGAGGAAGTCCCTAAAATTTTGGGGGATATTTTTGCGATCAGTAAGAGGGACCGTCATATCAATTGTCAGCCAATAAATTAAACTAATGCCACTTAAATATACTTCTGGTGACCACTTTACATTTATTATATATATACTCGCATCAATACTCTAGAACTCATCTGTTATAAACAACAAATATTTTGACGGATCATAGTACTTGGGACAATGGGTTAGGAAGAGGGACAATGGGTTAGACGTGATTTACATAATAATATACTGTACATAATAAAAAAAGGGTTAGACGCGATTCTACATAAGTAAAAAGGGGCTTAAACGCATAAAAAAGGAAATTTTTTTTGAGTTTTTAGAGAATCAGATTACGTAATATTAATAGTTTAGGGAAACAATTAAGGCCCGATTTCCCCAATCAGCCGATATGTATTATATATGAAATATTGTTATATAATTTTAAATGTGAATTCTATTTATAGAATGACATATTTCACAGTATACAATGTTTCTTGTTCTCACCATTATCTATAAAAATCTTAATATGTTGATATACAGTTACTCTTGAGAATGCAACACATACTGGAAATTGACATTGATTCAAAGTAAAGTCTCATCATTTTTCACCTCATATTACTTCTCATTATTCGTCTCCCATTATTTTCTATTACATCTTTTCATTTTCCATTATTTCTTTTTCCTTCCCATCAATTTTTTTTTGTCTCTTTTTGTCTCTCATCACTTCTTTTCGTCTTCCATCACTCCTCTTCGTCTCCCATCACTTCTTTTTCATCATCCATCATGTCCTATTTTTCCTTTTTGTTTCCTACCACTTCTCATTACTCTTTTTTACTCCCTTTCTTTTTCTATTACTTTCCATTACTATATTGTTATTTAATTTTTTTTATTAGCATCTTTCTCCTTGATCATCGTAATTTACTTATCTTTTTTATTTATTGTTATTGTTTTTTATTTGTATCACTTCATTAAAAATAAATACAGTGAGTTTTTCTTTAAAATCGAAAATGTAGGACTTAAATTTAATATTTGCAAATAAAATTTCATTAAAATAAGATTATTTTGAATAAATATGTTTGCATAAAATTTTTTCAAAAATATCTTCGCTTTAAGTTTAACCGATCAAAAATTTTACGTTACTTACTTAGCCAATTTCCGTTACTTACTTGCTACCGATTTTATAGTTAGGTTATTAGCTTACGTTACTATAAAATACCAACCTATATGTTTGCCGATCAAATAAATGGCCTTGACTAATCAGGCACTGAATCATGCGGTACACAATTCAAAGATTATTTATACAGGCTACAGTCAAACCTCGATGTACCGATATTCTATATACCGATAAATGGTCTATACCGATAAATTTCAATTATCCCATTTCATAATTAATAAAAAAACCTTGTTGTACCGATATTATATATAGTTTCGCGATGTAACATGTAACGATACTCTTTCTTTGTCCCTTTATAGTAACGTATAATAAAGATGTACCGATAATTTAGGTTACACTGGTTTTAATTTGGGCTGGTTTGGCCCGAGTTAAAAAAATTGTAAACTTATAATTCGAGCGTCTGGCAAAATCATATTTTTTTGGTTTTTCGGAATTAAGCATAGTGCGAGCCAGAATTAGATTTTGGCCCGCATTATAATCTACAGATAATATATATGTACCGATGTTTCAATGTACCGATACTTTTTCCCTGTCCCGACAGTATCGGTATATCGAAGTTTGACTGTAATCTAAACGTTAGAAAATCGATATGTATTTTTTTTATTATTTAAAGTACACCCCATTCAACCGATCGATAAAGGTTCTAACCTTACATTTCATGTCTCAAGTGTCTAGGTTATATCCTTCGTGGTCCGCCCATGGTTTTAACCCATGTCCGTGATATACTTTGACTTGTCATGCTGTGTCATAGAAACAAATCATGCTAATTAATTTAATCCAACAATATATTATTATACTCACTTATAGTCATATATGGACATTTATGTCCATGATATTTGTTGATGATGCTCCTTGTCAGATATGGCTGTGATATTTGTTGTCAATTGTTCATGATGATACTCCTTGTCAGGTACGGACATTTATGTCTGTGATATTTGTTGATGACGCTCCTTGTCAGATACGACCGTGATATTTGTTGTCAATTGCTCATAATGATGCTCTTTGTCAGGTACGGACATTTATGTTCGTGATATTTGTTGATGATGCTCCTTGTCAGATATGGCTGTGATATTTGTTGTCAATTGCTCATGATGATACCCCTTGTCAGGTATGGACATTTATGTCCGTGATATTTGTTGATGATGCTCCTTGTCATAGTATACAACCATGATATTTGTTGTCAATTGCTCATGATGATACTACTTGTCAGGTACGGACATTTATGTCCGTTGATAACAAAGATTATGGCGCAGTAAAAATCACGTGATTCAAAAATCAGATGATTAATTAGTAGATCAATCATTATGTAATCAAATAATTTTGTAGATCTGATTAACGTTACAATTGTTATTTTTGTTATTTATATTATTTATGTTATTTTTATTATTTTTATTATTTCTTTTATTTATTACATTTATTTTATTTACTTTATTTATTTTAGTTATATTATTTTCTTTATATTTTATTTTTATATAAATATCTTTTGATTTTTCTTAAGTTAAAGTGTGTGTCAGTGTGTCAGATAGATAGAAAATAGATAGTATAAGTTAGGGATTAACTTGTATTAACTATTTAATAAACTCTTATATTAAAAACGAACTGTGATTGTGTTATATTTTGCGTATTGTGTTTTTGCGTGTCTTGCTGATATAAACTACGTTATAGCTATTGACTCCCTAACGTTTAGTTATAGTTGACAGAGTCTGAGACGGACCTGTTAACAAAGTGGTGATTCCTGCCAGGTTGTAAGAGATTTATGACCATACAAGATCATTTCGAACAACAATTACAATTAACTACTCGCCATACTGCTCAACATCTTTCAAATATAAATCCACCTACTACTGTAGATCATTCTTGTCGTATCTGTTATCCTCCACCTCTTGTTTTACCACCTGCCTTTCAAAATTTCTGGAATTGGATTAGTAACTACTTCTTTGCAGTTAGTTATACCTCCTACACTATAAGGCTTTACCTATCTTCTGTCAAGCATTTCAATTAGATAACAATAGAATCAAAGGACTCCAAGTTTTAATCCTATCTAGTAAACTACTTTTTAGTATTAGATACCAGCAAAGACCTGATTCTATCAGAAATCTAGTATTTTTCTTCTTCAATCTTACTCATAGAACAAACTATTTTAATAATCCTGTTACACCTCAATTAGTTGCTCAACTTAACACTGATATCCAAACTGAAAGAAATAATAACCCTAATAATCTCATAGATAACCCTCCTGTTTATAATCAAAATATGGCTGATGAAGCTGCTATCACCAATGCTTTGCAAACTGTTTTTGGTAATAATGCTGCCAATCTTTTGAGCAGAGGAAGTAATATTGCAAAAATTGAACCCTTTTCTGGAAAAGAAGATGAAGATCCTATCGAATGGTTAGCTATTTTTGAAAAGGCTGCTGCTACTAATGGTTGGACTACTCCTGAGAGAAAACTAGCAGTTGCAGCTTCTTATTTAAGAGGTGCTGCATCTGATTGGTATGATACTAATTCTGCTACAATAGGTAACCACTGGGAATCTGGACAAAACACTGGCAATAATTTTACAGACCTTTTTAAAAAATATTTTGCAAATGATACTCGCAAAAATAAATGGTATCAGGAATTACTCACCTTAAGACAAGGTAGTAATGAAACAGTAGATGATTATGCCGCTAAATTCCAAAGGTTATTAAAGAGAGTTGATACTACCAATGCTATTCCTGATGCTCAGAAAATTAGAATGTTCCTTTTTGGATTAACTCCTACTATCACTCCTATGGTACATTTACAAGATGCTAATACTTTATCTGATGTCATTGGTAATGCAAGAAAAGTTGAAACTGGATTAAATTACGCACATTTAGGACCAAGTGTTACTGGAATTGCTACTAAAGTAGCTACTGTATCAACCACACCTGCAAAAACTGAAAGTTCTCAAATGGAAGCAATTGAAGCATTAACTCAACAAATGCAGAAACTTTCACTTAACTATGCAAATTTATCTAGTGCTTTATTAGCTCAAACTCAACCCATTCAACCACAACCTGTTAGAAGAATCCAACCTGCGAGATATACTCAACCAAATAATTTAACCCAAACTTTCAGACCTAATAGACCCAGAACTGATATAAGAGATATCGAATGCTACAGATGTGGAGAAAAAGGACATTACGCTAGAGATTGTATGTCAGAAAGAAATGCAAGAAGACCTCAAAGAAGAGATGCTTATTATTTGGAAACATATGAAGAAACTTATGATTCTTATGATAATTATTATAAAGATGAATATTATCAAGATTATTACGATAACAATTATGAGGAGGCTGAAGCCTATGTCACTACTCGTTCTAGATCTCAACCAACCACTAACTATAGGCCAAAACCTAAACAACCAAGAGCTGTAGAAAATATTATTTCATCTGAATCACAACAAGAACAGAGATTGAGAAGACCCCAACCAAGACAAAATATCAATATTCCAATGGATGAAGTTATTGAAACAACTGCTACTCCTGCTGTTCCACTAAAAAGAACTGTTAAAAGAACCCCAAGAATGCCCTCAATTATTGAACAGATGCCTCCTTATCGCATTTCAGATGACATATTAAATATGCCATCTTCAGCAAAGATTGGACAACTTTTGAAATATAACGACCAAAAGAAAGATTTTGCCAGAATTTTGAGAAGACCACCTAAGACTCAAAAAACTAACTATGTAGATAGAATCTCTGATTCGGAAGAAGGTGATACTAGAGACACCACTGCTGTGAAATGTGCAGTGAGAATTAAAGGAGATCCTGTTTATGCAATTTTAGATTCAGGAGCTGCTGTTTGTGTTATCACCAAATCTCTTGCTCGAAAGTTGAGATTGGAAATCACTAAACCCTCCAACACTATTGTAGTCACTGCGGATGGAACAAGAAACAGAGCCTTAGGACAAATAGAAAAAGTACCTATAGTAATTCAAACTCTCCTTATCCCTACCACTTTCCATGTTATTGACTCAAAGGATGAAACCCTACTCTTAGGAACTGACTGGTTTAGGCGTACCAGAGCTGTACTTGATTTCAATAATAAATCAGTTCAATTGACTTTCCTAGCTAAAACTATTCTTGCACTTATTTCAATTCATATTGGAGAAGTTCCTGGATATGTATCTTTCCAAGAAGAAGAAATTGACAATGAAATAGACGAAATTTTTGATGAATATGAGTATGAGGATGACCTAATTGAAAAAGAGATTCACCTTCTTAATAGTGAATCAAGTGAAGATGAAGAAATATGGGAACAATGGTATCAACAACCACTAAACTATAACCCTTGGGATGAAAAGGAGGAAATTCCTGACCAATATAATTTATTAGAAGATATTTTAAATGATTACCTAACTGAAGATGATGAAGATAAAACTGATAATCCTGCACTATTCTTAGCTCAAGCAGAAAAAGGAAATGAGTGGAATATCCAAAAAGACCTACATGTTGGACCGCTTACAGATCATCAACAGACACGATTCCAACAAGTATTGAACAACAATGAAGATATTTGTGCAAAGAGCCAGACTGATATTGGGAGAACTGGATTAATTAAACATCAAATCCACACTGGAGACGCTGCACCTCAAGCAAGAAGTCCCTACAGAACTAACCCTAAGAAGAAAGAATTCCTTAGAGAAGAAATAAAGAAGTTGGAACAACAAGGAATGATAAAGAAATCCATGAGCCCATGGGCTGCACCAGTAGTAATAGTAGACAAGAAAGGAGGAGACCTGCGAATGTGTGTTGATTATAGACCGCTCAATAAAGTTACAAAATCTGACGCATATCCCTTACCTCGTATCGATGATTTGCTTGAATCCTTCAGAACTGCTAATTGGTTCTCTACATTAGACCTCGCTAGTGGCTTTTGGCAAGTGGAAATGGATCCTAAAGACAAGGAAAAAACAGCTTTTATAACAGATTTTGGATTATATGAATTTAACGTCATGCCTTTTGGATTGAGGAATGCTCCAGGAACCTTCCAAAGGTTAATGAACTATGTATTACAAGAGTTTTTGGGAAAATTCGTGGCTGTTTATTTAGATGACATAATTATTTACTCAAAGACCTTTGAACAACATCTGGATAATATTACTCAAGTTTTCCAAGCGCTCAGAAATGCTAATTTAAAAATTAAGCTGAAGAAATGTTATTTTTGCCTTCCTAGTATTGCTTTCCTTGGACATATCGTAGGAAGAGATGGTATAAAAGTTGATCCTTCAAAAATAGAGAAGATTAGAAATTTTCCTGCACCCACCTCTGTTACTGAAATTAGATCGGTTTTAGGATTATTCTCCTATTACAGAAAATTTATCAAGGATTTTTCTAAAATTGCGAAGCCTATCTCTAAGTTATTACAAAAAGAAACTCCATTTCAATGGACAGAGAAGCAACAGAAAGCATTTGAACACCTGAAAGAAAGATTAATCTCAGCACCTATTTTGAGGTATCCCGACTTTGAACAACCTTTTATTTTATATACTGATGCTTCTGGAACAGGATTAGGAGCTGTACTCTCTCAAAAAGATAAAGAAGGAAAAGAATATGTAGTTGCTTATGCAAGTAGAAGTTTAAATAAACATGAACAAAACTATGCTGTAACAGACCTAGAATGTTTGGCTATTGTATGGGCAATTAATTATTTTCAGCATTATTTAGGATTATTACATTTCTCAGTAGTTACTGACCATTCTGCCCTCAAATGGTTACAAACTTCAAAAATTCCAACTGGAAGGAGAGCGAGATGGATTATGCAACTACAGCAATATGATTTTACTATTCAGCATAGAGCTGGAAAAGCCAATGCCAATGCAGATGCTCTCTCAAGAATTAATCCAACAGAAGAACCTATTAATTCAGCTGAATGTTTTCTAGCAATTATTGGCGAAGAAAAGAATATTTATGAAGTACAAAATGATGGATATAGTAGACCACAAAGAATTCCTAAGAAATTCAACATTATTCAACCTGAATTTAAACCTGAATATTTAATTAATGAACCATTTTGGGAACACTCTCAAAGGAAATATCGATTTAATTTCTTTTCCCATCTTTATTAAATTTTCTTTTTTATTTTATTATTTATTATTATTATTTATTTATTATCTATATAATTATCCAATTCAATTATTAACCAATTAAAACAACAAAATCTTTAATAATAATCAATCAAAACAATATGGAACTACAACAATACCAAAACCTTTATCAATATTTACAATCACAACAACTACCACCAAATTTAACAACACAACAAAAGCGCAAATTTATTAATTTTTCTAAAAATTTTATCATCAAAAATAACTTTATCTACAAAATAGACAAAAGACAACAAAACAATTTACTCAGAGTAATCAGAAACTATGAAGCAGAACCTGTTCTTTTTATGATGCATAATGATCCAACAGCTGGACATTTTGCTACAGATATAATGTTTGAGAAAATACGTTCCAGGTATTACTGGCCTCAAATGTATGAAAATATAAGAGCGTATGTTCAAGCATGTGATCAATGTCAAAGAAGGGGAAAGTATAAAAGAACAGAACCATTACACCCAATACCTGCCTTTGAACCTTTTTATCAAATTGGAATAGATATAGTAGGACCTTTACCACGCTCTAAAAAAGGTAATAGATATATTGTAGTCGCAATAGATTATTTAACAAAATGGCCTGAAGCGAAAGCCTTATCAGAAGCTACAGCAGAAAATGTTGCTACCTTTATTTATGAAAATATTATTTGTCAACATGGATGTCCTTCAAGAATTTTATCAGATAGAGGATCTCATTTCAATAATAAAATGATCGACAGTCTTACCCAGCGATTTCAAATTAAACATCATTTTTCTACTCCTTATCATCCACAAACAAATGGATTAGTAGAACGATTTAATAGAACACTATGCGAAGCTTTAGCAAAAACTGCAACAGATACTGATGAATGGGATTTATTTATCGCACCAATTTTATTTGCATATAGAACCAGTAAAAATTCTTCAACAAAAATAGAACCTTTCTTTTTAGTATATGGACGATCAGCAAAATTACCAATAGATAATGATGATAATTTGTGTAATAATTCTGATACTTTATTAAAACGTGTCAAACATTTAATTGATGATGTACCACAAATCAGAGAAGAGGCACGTGTGCAGATCAATAAATCACAGCAGAAACAAAAGGATCGACATGACGCAAAATTAAAGAAAAATATTTCTTACCAAATAGGAGACAAAGTTCTTTATTTTAATGCAGCTAAAGAAAAACAATGGTCTGGAAAATTAGACCCTAAATGGAAAGGACCATTTTACATCCATCAAGTTTTATTAAATGGATCATACAAATTAAGAACTTTGGAAGGACGAGTTTTAATAACTCCAGTTAATGGAACGTTACTTAAATTATATCATGATCGACAAAATTGGCAACCTATGGTTGTTATAAATAATATAAAAAGACTAAACATTCAGTAAATAAGAAATAATTTTCAAAATGACTCCAGTAGATATTTTCAACGATTTAATGGAAATTGAACCAATAGAAATAATTTTTCCTGTAGATCCTGTAAATGACGAATCATCATCAGACCAAAAATTTATCCAATACTATCAATTATTACAAAGATATTCACGACTAAAAAGGAGACAATACACTTTATTTTATGCTTATAAACTTGGACAATTATTAGAAAATCAAATATTATCACGTGTTCAGAAAACTTTATTTAGATCTAGAATGACGACACACTTTTATCAAGGATGTATTAGGACCTATCATATTTTTCTTAATATAGGAGTAGAACAAATATTTAGAACAAAATTAGTAACTTTTATGATGTTGAAAAAGTTAAAGTCACAAGAATTTCGATTATTATGTGGAGCTGAATTTAGTTAATGATAATCCTTAAAATCGATAAATTAATCGTGAATGATTGACAAAATTAGAAATCAATGACGATCGACAAATCAAATTAGTTTTTATGTTGAACAAACTGATCAAAAATGATCAGCATGAATATTCGACTCAATGCCCCAGAAAATTTACAAAATTTTACGAAAAAAAAAAAAAAAAAATTTTTTTATCATATATATATTATATTTATTATATAACAAAATAATAAAAGATGATTACATAATAGAAAAGAAAATTATACGGAAGAAGGAGGATTACGAGAATTATCTCTATTTCTAAGCAAAACTATCATCCCTTCAGCCCTATGGTGTGCAGCATTTCTTTCCCAACGCAACCTATTGCAATCTTTCTTCAAAGCTGAAATTTGCCGACGAAAAGCAAGATGTTCATTTACTCTCTCATTTTTAAGCCGTTAAATGAAATCGTCACATTCCTGGATATCATTCAACATAATTTCATTCTCGGCGACCAGTTGATACTGTTTGGAACTAGTAAGAGGAGGAGGAGGAGGAGCTTGTTGTTGTTCAACTAATTCGTCACGTGACGAAGCTTCTTGGAGTTGCTCCTGGAGCGACGATAATTGTTGTTGCAGTTGTTGAACTTGTTGTTGAAGTTCTTGTCACACCTGAGATTCTTGAGAAGATTTTATAATCGAAAAATCTTCTCGGACTTGTACTTCCTCCTGAAGTTCTTGAACTTCTTGACGTAGTTGAATTATTTCTTCACGAAGTTCCCTGTTTTGAAGAAAAAATTCAGAGGCCACTCGAACTGCCCTTTGTGATAATTTTTGCGTTTCCTTTCCTTCTTCTTTTTCTTTCTTAGATTTGCGAACAAAAAACCGCTTATTATGGTTTTTTTGAGAACTACATTTATTTTTCTTTTTAGTTAGTCTGATACGTTCTCTTGGCGTAGATTTCTGGTTATTGTATTTCTTGTATACCATGATGACGAGAAAAGAAAGGAGACGAGAAAAATCTTAATTAGGTTACCAGATTTTCAACATTTATGAAAAAAAACTTACAACAATTTTCTGATGATTTACCAGCCCATCCCGATCCCATAATTCATGATTTTCTTTTAAATTGATAATGAATTTCTTCCCAGGATCGATGTCACCTGTGTTCTGATCATTTGATGGCCACATTTGAGAAGGCTAATACCTTAGCTTTACATGGACTTTGGTTTGTGTCCCTTTCGAGGGCCTACTGTTTTGGTATTACATGGATGACCAGTTTTTTTTCATTTACTAGCGGGTTGGGAGTGAAGTGAAAAGAAAAGATAAATTTTATTTGGCTTTAATTATTTTTCGTGGGAACTCAAAATTTAGTGAGGGAGATTTGATAACAAAGATTATGGCGCAGTAAAAATCACGTGATTCAAAAATCAGATGATTAATTAGTAGATCAATCATTATGTAATCAAATAATTTTGTAAATCTGATTAACGTTACAATTGTTATTTTTGTTATTTATATTATTTATGTTATTTTTATTATTTTTATTATTTCTTTTATTTATTACATTTATTTTATTTACTTTATTTATTTTAGTTATATTATTTTCTTTATATTTTATTTTTATATAAATATCTTTTGATTTTTCTTAAGTTAAAGTGTGTGTCAGTGTGTCAGATAGATAGAAAATAGATAGTATAAGTTAGGGATTAACTTGTATTAACTATTTAATAAACTCTTATATTAAAAACGAACTGTGATTGTGTTATATTTTGCGTATTGTGTTTTTGCGTGTCTTGCTGATATAAACTACGTTATAGCTATTGACTCCCTAACGTCTAGTTATAGTTGACAGAGTCTGAGACGGACCTGTTAACACCGTGATATTTGTTAATGATGCTTCTTGTCAGATACGGACATTTATGTCCGTGATATTTGTTAATGATGCTCCTTGTCATATACGACCATGATATTTGTTGTCAATTGCTCATGATGATACTCCTTATCAGGTACGGACATTTATGTCTGTAATATTTATGATAACCTTTGTCAAGCACAGACATTTATGTCCGTGATATTTGTGATAACCTTTGTTAAGCACAGACATTTATGTCTGTGATTTTTGTTATATTTATGATAATCTTTGTAAAGCACAGTCATTTATGTCTATAATATTTATTATGCTTATCCTTTGTTTTATAATAACCTTTGTCAAGCACAGACATTATTTATGTCCATGATTTTTAATTTTTTGCACCCACCATCCAGTATTTTAATTATAAATAAAGCAATTTTATAATTTTTGACTGCATATTCATTTACCAACTTCATTAATAAATATTTTATATCACTTTATAACTATAAAAAAGGCAATTTTTTTTCAAGTTTACACATTAATTTGACCAGATTTAAAATAATTTTGCACAGCAAAATTTGGCCAAAATTATTTGGCCAGAATTATAAAATGGACATAAAGTCTGGTTTGCAAATTTGACCAGAATTATAAAAACGGACATTTATGTCTATTTTGTAAATTTGGCCAGCATTATGAACGTAAATATTTTAACTAATCATCCAATGATCATAAATAAATAAATTATAGCTTGTTAGCTTTATCTTATTAAGATATATTAAATGGTGGTAATGTGGCAATTTCATATTTCTATTAGGCCACACAAATTCAATTTTTCAGTTCACGTAACATTGAAATTTAAAATCGACCCAGGGACCCAGGTTTATTGTTTATTAGTAAAAAAAGTTTATATATATAATCGTGACATTTGATTGGTTGACTTTTAGAAGGAAGGAATTTATTTTCACTCTAGAAGTTCTCAGCCGCATGATAAACTTACCCGCCAATAAAATTACGTCCTGATCACGTGATAAATTTTTTATATATTAACTTTTTTTTATTGAAATTTGAAAAAGTGATCCGGCTGGGTGAAGTGGACCGAAAATTTGAATTTGTGTGGCCTTATCATTAAATAAAAAGTTATTAGCATTTATAAATATTTAAGAATATAAAAAATTCTTTCAATAAATAATGTTAATATCTTATTATTTATTAATTCTAAAGGTATAAAACTACCACCATTTAAGATATCTCAAAAAATAATCTAACAAGCTATATTTTATCTTTCTGTAATTACTTGATGCCAAGTTAACTTTTAGCATTTTAGTGTATTTAACCAAATAATAGACATTTTTTTTTATTGTATTTTGATATTCAATATATTCAATAAAAAAGATATACTAGATATTATTTTATTATTTATTTGAAATATAAAGATATATAAACATTGTGTTTTATAAATATTATGTAAATTTTGTAAAGAAAATATACTATAATTCATTTTTAATTGTTATAAAATAATACATTACATTTATGGAAGTTAATATATATATATCACATTAAGAATTTATAAGGAAAATATATAAATAAACTTATAAATTATATTATATCAATTATTATAATTTATTATTTTAATTACTATAAAGATTTTTTAATATAATTCAACAATTAATTATTCAATTCATTACATATACTATTATATAAGTTATAGTATAGATATACTATTTGTTTTGAATTTAGAATTTAAAAATTGGTTTATTGAAAAAAATATTGATTTTTTAATTTTATATTTTTTTTTTACTATTAGATGCCAATTATTTAAAAATTGTCAGAAAATTGGATCTTTTAATGATTAGTCATTAGTATATTAAATATATGTAGTAATTACATAAATATATCTAATATTTAATAGTAAATTAAAATATATATAGAAGTTACATAAACATATTAGTATTTAATGTAATTTAGTATTTAAAATTATTTATTAAATAAAATATTATTATCTCCCTCTTTTATTAGATGCAAATTATTCTAAAATTGTTAAAAAATTAGATTCTTTAATTATTAGTACATTACATATGCATAGAAGTTATATAAACATACCTTTTTAATGTAATTTAGCAATTAAAAATTATTTATCAATAGGCTATTGATTTTTTTTTGATTTTATTTTTTTTCTAATTAGATACTATAATTTATTTTAAAAATTATTAGAAAATTAAATGATTTGATTTTTTTAATTATTTGTATATTAAATATTTATGGAAGTTAGATAAACATACCTATTTAATGTAATTTAGTATTTAAAAATTATCTTATTAATATAAAACTTAATTTTTGTTCTGTTTTTATTTATTTATTATTAGATACAAATTATTTTAAATATTGTTAGAAATTGGATCAACAAAATTATTAAAATTAGATTTGCGAATATTGCAGTAATTGTTACAGAAATGTTATTAGTACATTTTTTCGCAAATCCCCAATTTTTTTTTTAATAAATAATTTTGTTGATCCAATTTCTAACTTCAATTATCATAATTTCAGTTACTAGTGATCACCCTGATGATAGAAAAATTCTTCTAACAATATTTAAAATAAATTGTGTTTAATAACAAATAAATAAATAAAGTTTTATATTAATAAGATAATTTATAAATACTAATTTCATCAAATAGGTATGTTTATTTAACTTCTAATAGACATGTAATATATTAATAATTAAAAGAGCCAAGTCATTTAATTTTTTAACAATTTTTAAAATAATTTGAATTAAATAAAAAAATAAATAAAAACAAAATAAAATCAATGTTAATTGTTAAATTACATTAAATAGGTTTATATAACTTTTATGCATATATAATGTATTAATAATTAAATATTTTGACAATTTTTAGATCTAATAAAAAGAGTAAATAAAAAACAAAAAAAAATCAATATTTTATTTAATAGATAATTTTTAAAAAATAATTAAAGGATCTAATATTCTGGCAATTTTTAAGTAATTTGTATTTAATATTAATAAATAAAAACAAATTATTTTTAAATGTTAAATTGCATTAAACAAATATGTTTATATAACTTTCATAGATATACTGACTTATATAATAATATAAATAAACTTTATAGCAATTAAAATAATAAATTATAATATTTGGTAAAGTTTATTATACATTTTCTTTACTATAAATTTATAATGTAATATAAATATGTTATATTAAAGTAAACTTAATAATAAAATTATAGTAATTGGTAAATTATCATATCAATTATAAATTTTTACAAAATTTTCATATAATGTTTATAAAACATGATATCACATATATACTTTCATATGTCAAATAAATAATAAAAACAATATAAATATCTTTTTATATGTCTGATTTTTATTGATTATCTAGATACAATAAAAATAATTTTTTTTTGGTTAAATATACCAAATTGCTAAAGTTAAATTGCATTAACTTGCCATTAAGTGATTGTAAAAAGATAGGACCCCGGATATCTAATATAAAGGTCATAATGGACTTTTGGCCAAAAACACCCCTTTTTGCTGAAACTCAAAAAATTGTTTTTTGTAAATATCTCAGCATCCAGTAATTCAATTTTAATGAACTTTTTTTTATTTTGTAGCCCTCATTTAGCTCTACAATTTAAAAAAATGTTCATCAAAATTGGACCACTGGATGCCGAGATATTTACAAAAAACGATTTTTTGAGCCCCTGAAAAATGGGCCAATCTGCCGAAAGTGTGACTTATGACCTGTTTTGGAGATATCCGGGGTCCTAAAAAGATAGTATATAGCTTATTGGATTGTATTGAGATGTATTAAATGGTGGATTTATACCTTTAGGATTAATAATAAATAATAAGATATTAACATTTTTTTGAAAGAATTTTTTGTATTCTTAAATAATTCTAAATGCATTCAATAACTTCCCATCTATTGATGATAGAAACCACTATTTAACAATTTAACTTATCTTGATGAGACAAAGCTAACAAGCTATAATTTATTTTTCTATGATCACTGGATTATGATAAGTTACCTATAAACTAAATTTGGATTATTTTTTTGCATAAATTTGAGCTAATTTTAAACTGAGTCCATTTGGTATAAATTTAGCACAAAAACTTTCTATAAGGATTAAAATATCTATATTTATAATGCCAGCCAAATTTACAAAAACTGTTCATTTTTATAATTCTGGTCAAATTTGCAAACCAGACATTTATATCTATATTATAATTCTGGCCAAATAATTCTGACAAATTTTGCTGTGCAAAATTATTTTAAACCTGGCCAAATTAATGTGTAAAACTTGAAAAAAAAATTGCCTTTTTTATAGTTATAAGATGATGTAAAATATTTATTAATGAAGTTGGTAAATGAATATGCAGTCAAAAATTATAAAATTGTCTTATTTATAATTAAAATACTGGATGGATGGGTGCAAAAAATCAAAAATCATGGACATAAATAATGTTTGTACTTGACAAAGGTTATCTATCATAAGACAAAGGATAAGCATAATAAATATTACAGACATAAATGTCTGTGCTTTACAAAGATTATATTATAAGTATAACAAAAATCATGGACATAAATGTCTGTAAGACGAAAGATAAGTATAATAAATATTACGAACATAAATGTCTGTGTTTGACAAAGATTATCATAAGTATAACAAAAATCATGGACTGTGCTTGACAAAGGTTATCATAAATATCATAGACATAAATGTCTGTGCTTGACAAAGGTTATCATAAATATCACGGACATAAATGTCTGTGCTTGACAAAGGTTATCATAAATATCACAGACATAAATGTCCGTATCTGACAAGTAGTATCATCATGAGCAATTGACAACAAATATCATGGTCGTATATGACAAGGAGCATCATTAACAAATATCACGGACATAAATGTCCGTACCTGACAAGGAGTATCATCATAAGCAATTGATAACAAATATCATGGTCGTATCTGACAAAAAGCATCATTAACAAATATCACGGACATAAATGTCCGTACCTGACAAGTAGTATCATCATGAGCAATTGACAACAAATATCATGGTCGTATCTGACAAGAAGCATCATTAACAAATATCACGGACATAAATGTCCGTACCTGACAAGTAGTATCATCATGAGCAATTGACAACAAATATCATGGTTGTATACTATGACAAGGAGCATCATCAACAAATATCACGGACATAAATGTCCGTACCTGACAAGTAGCATCATTATGAGCAATTGACATCAAATATCACGGTCGTATCTGACAAGGAGCATCATCAACAAATATCACAGACATAAATGTCCGTACCTGACAAAGAGTATCATCATGAGCAATTGACAACAAATATCACAGCCATATCTGACAAGGAGCATCATCAACAAATATCATGGACATAAATGTCCATATATGACTATAAGTGAGTATAATAATATATTGTTGGATTAAATTAATTAGCATGATTTGTTTTTATGACACAGCATGACAAGTCAAAGTATATCACGGACATGGGTTAAAACCATGGGCGGACCACG
This sequence comes from Rhizophagus irregularis, assembly GCF_026210795.1. Lineage (NCBI taxonomy): Eukaryota > Fungi > Glomeromycota > Glomeromycetes > Glomerales > Glomeraceae > Rhizophagus > Rhizophagus irregularis. The sequence continues at coordinate 2,585,487 of NC_089445.1, read as the reverse complement.
AAGGATATAACCTAGACACTTGAGACATGAAATGTAAGGTTAGAACCTTTGTTGATCGGTTGAATGGGGTGCTAAAGTACAAGGTACCTTGTCGATCATTTCAAGCTTATTTACCATAAAAGGCGTCATTTTCTGAAAATTTTTTGTTCATGAAAATTTTTATTTTAGCATTATACGAATAATATCTAAAGAAAACTATTTAGATATTGTTTTATGTTTGTATTTATAATTGAATTTCGAATAATATTATGGTATGTTAAAATATAGTGAAACCTGATAGGAAAGTGCTTAAATATTTTATTTTATTTTATTTTATTTTTTGACAATTTTTCATTTTGACAAAAATAATAAATACCATAACTATATATAACGAAATAATCATTAACAAATAGGTACAGTTACTCTACTGATTTACTATCATAGGACGACAATAATAACATGGATGTTTTTGACCAAATAGCACCATTGCCCGTCACAGATTGTATGTTAATTATTCAAATAGATTTTTTATTGTATTGATTTATTATTTAACTAACATATTTGTTGAAGTTTGGATTTAGTTTGAACCTCTTTATAGTAAATAAATAATTTTCCTAATCAATATTACGTGATATACCCTTATAAAAATCCAAATTCATCTTCAATATTTCTTTTTTGGATGTTGGATATATAGATTTAATCTGAAGTATTATTACTAATGTTAACCAAAATTTTATTTATATATATCACAGATGAAGCTATGGCAAATAAAATTATGCCCGAATTAGGTCAAGAGATCGAAGACTTTAAATATAACACATGGCATGTAACAAATTGGCGGCATTTGGAAAAGAAGATAACAGGGCCAGAATTCGAAGCTGGAAATTGGAAATGGTGTGCTGTAATAAATTTTCAACAAAAACGAAAAATCATAAACTTATTTAATGATTTTTATTTTTTCTTTAGGCGAATTTTACTATTTCCCTTTGGCAATAGTAATCAAGATACCGTTTCTATTTATCTTGATTTTGTTGATCCTAAGGGGTCTCCAGCAGACTGGCATTCATATGTTCAATTCGCTTTAGTCTTGTGGAATCCTGAAGATCCAACACAATATATTTATCATCGTATGTATGAGAATTAAAATTTTAAAGCATCTATATAGATTAATGCAAATCAACACCTACATACATGTTACTATACTATTTTTTTTTCGTGCTATATTTTCTTTTGTTTGGAATTTTTGAATTCTAGACGCGCATCATCGATTCACTGCCGAAGAATCGGACTGGGGTTTTACGCAGTTTTATGATTTACGTAAATTGTTAACTCCTTGTGAAAACCGAACGCGTGCGTTAATTGAGAATGAATCGACCAATATTACGGCTTTTGTACGAGTATTGAAGGATCCTACAGGTGTCTTATGGCATACTTTCATCAAATATATTACCTAATTTATTACTATCATTCAAAGCTTGATCCGCAAATATTCTCTTTTGTTATGGGCTTATAGCCTTCAATATTTCTGTAACCTCTTCATATAGTTATGGTTCAAAGAAAGAGACGGGATATGTGGGATTGAAAAACCAAGGCGCTACAGGTTACATGAATTCGTTATTGCAGTCACTTTATTGTACGACTTATTTCCGTAAGGTAAGTACAATTACTAATAAGAATATTGTAAATTAGTAGTTTTATTTAGATTAAATTTAATTTCCTCTGTTTATTTATAAATTATAGGCTGTTTACCAAATTTCTACAGAAGATGATGAGCCAATCAAAAGTGTCTCCTTGGCATTACAGCGAGTTTTCTACCAATTGCAGACATCAAATACTCCGGTTGGAACGACGGAATTGACGAAATCTTTTGGATGGGATTTAAAAGAATCCTTTGTACAGCACGATGTACAAGAATTTAACAGAGTGTTGCAAGATAATATCGAAGGCAAAATGAAGGTAATTCTTCTAAACTGTATTAGAATTTTTTTTCTTCGTGTTTATTAGCTAATTTATGGTCGTATTAATTTTTTTATTAGGGTACAAAAGCCGATGGTGTGATTACCAAGCTTTTTGTTGGTAAAATGAAGAGTTATATCAAATGTGTTAATGTAGATTATGAGTCTTCTCGTGTTGAAGACTTTTATGGTAATAATAAGGTGTTTCTATGATAATACTTTTTCATAAATTAATAGTTATTCAAGATAATAAGTATTATATTTTAATTATGATAGATATTCAACTGAATGTGAAAGGTTGTAAGACTTTAAGAGATTCTTTCAAGGATTATATTCAAGAAGAAATATTGAAAGGCTATAATAAGTATCAAGCAACAGGTTATGGGTTGCAAGTAAGTTGAAAGCAGACGTTTAATAGTTAAATTTTTTATTTCGGTTATTTGCGTTATTTGCGTTAAAGATACTTGCAACTAACTAATTTTTATGTTACGCAGGATGCCAAAAAAGGTGTTATTTTTGAAAGCTTTCCTCCAGTTCTACATTTACAACTTAAAAGATTCGAATATGATTTACAAAGGGACGCAATGGTTAAGGTGGCAAATATATTTAAAAATGTTTGATGATAAAATGATCTCTTTCTTATCGAATTCTTATTATACAAGATTAATGATCGTCACGAGTTTCCGATGGAAATCGACTTAGAGGAGTTTCTATCAGAAGATACAGATAGAACAAATCCTCATAAATATTTATTACACGGGTTCGTTTGACTATACAATAATTACTGTACTGTCATTATTTCTAAAATATTTCTAAAAATTATTTATTATACAGTGTACTTGTTCATAGTGGTGATTCACATGAAGGTCATTACTTTGCTTTATTTAAACCTGAAAAAGACGGCAAATGGTTTGTTGTACCATTTAAATGATAATTTTTTCTTTAGAAAAAAAGAAAAAAATTAATTTAAATCAGAGTGTACGTACTCATTTTAAAGTTGAAATATAAAATATAGGTTTAAATTTGATGATGACCATGTCATTCCTGTTATAGATAAGGAAGTATTTGAGGATAATTATGGTGGCGAATACCCAAATGCGAACACTATAACAATTCGCTCAGCAAGGAACCATGAACGGTTTACCAATGCCTATATGTTAGTTTATATTCGTGAATCAAATGTTGATGAAATATTGTCCCCTGTGGTTTCCGAGGATATACCTGAACATTTACGTATGTATATGATTATATATTTAAATCAATCAGGTTGAAAAAGTGATCGTAATCTGTTTATTACTATTTTATAGAAAAACGGTTGGAACAGGAAAGAGCCATTGAGGATCAAAGGAGGAAGGAGATGGAGGAGAGACATCTTTATCTTATTGTCAAAGTAATTAATTATAAAGTCTATTTTACTTTATTTTATTTTATTTAATTATTATTATTATTTTTTTTTTTGAAAACTGCTTTTTGTTAATTTAAACTGAATCTTATATATAGGTTGTGACTGCTGAAAAATTCAAAGTTCATCAAGGATTTGACCTTGCCAACTTTGATGATCGTCAATATCCACTTTCTGAAGTATTGACATTTAAGATTCTAAAAGCTGATACCTATGGTTCTTTTAAAGAACATGTTTCTCGAAGTTTCAATATTCCTACAAAACAAGTACGGTTCTGGGTTTTTGTAAATCGTCAAAATAGAACTGTCCGACTTGATGCTCCAATATCGGATTCTCTTACCAATATCAGTAATATAATTTAATTAAATTTTCTTTATTATAATTTAATACAATTGTTTAATTTGTGATAATTTTTTTTATTTAATATATAAATAGGCATGGAAGAAATTCATGCAAAGATGACTTCTCGGCAGAATGAAATGAAGTTGTATATGGAGGTAGCAGAAATACCGCTTAGTGGCTTGGTGCATAGCAACAGTTTATATTGGTCTTTCAGATTTTCTACTTTTAAATTTAAAACTTATATTATAACTACTTCTGTAGACATGGTTTCCTACAAATCATATAATGGTTTTATTGGTTTTCATCAAATATTTTGATCCTGATAAACAGGCTTTCGAGTAAGATTTTTTTTTTTGCTAAAGTTTGGCATATACATTATAATCAATGTAAGTAAAATATTAATATATCTAACCATATAGAGGTCTAGGTCATTTATATGTACAAAAGTTCGGTAAGGTAGGCGACATTACTCGTTTTTTACGTGAGAAAAAGAACTTTTCACCAGATACTCCTTTGAAAATATATGAGGTATACAAGTCTACAAGTTTTATATTTTATTTATAAATTTCTTTTAACATTGTTTTACTTATTAGGAAGTCAAACCAAACATGATTGTAGAAATGAAACTCAAATCCACTTTTCAACAATCAGAGATACAAGATGGCGATATAATTTGTTTTCAAAAGGCTTTAACAGAAAAAGAGTATGTATTGACACTATATACACCTTTTTATATTCTATAATAATATTAAAAAATAAAAAAATATTTATAATTTTTAGGATCCAAGAGCGTACAACATCTGGTCGTTATTGGGATATTCCTCATTTTTATGAATCACTAACTTTACGTATTGTTGTTTCTTTCAAACCAAAATTGAAATATCGGGATCCAAACCCTGAATTTGATCTAGTTTTGAATAAAAAATGGACATATGATCAAGTATTTTAATTAATTATCTGTTATAATTTTGATATGATTTATCGTTATTATTTTTTCGTCATTTAATATTTGTTAATGTAGATTGCTGGAGCAGTCGGCACTTATTTGAACACGGATCCTCTTAAATTACGATTTACCACAGCACATTCGACATCTGGTACACCAAAAAGTGACATCAAACAAACCACCGCTCATACCCTTTCAGAGATGCTTCAAACTGCATATTTGTCACCACCGGTTCATATCTTATTCTACGAATTAGAAATGAAAGAGCCCACCAAAGTTTATTGGCTTGGAAGCACAGTTAAAAATGAGGTATATTCCGTTTATTCATTTAGGGATATTTTATTTAACTTTATAAATTTGTTTAAAAGACAACCATATAAAAATTTTCAGATAGTCATTTATTTTCGTCTTCCAAATAATGGGATTATTAACGATATCATAAAAGTAATCTTAAAAAATGAAAAGGTGACACTATCATCCCCAAATTCTAGAATCAGGCTATTTGAAGTTTATCACAATAAGATTCAAAAGGAATATACAGAAACAGAACCAATAGAGAGAATACATGAATATGCGACATTATACGCAGAGGTGATTATTTATGATATGAATTGAGTATATTTTTTCGTTAAATTATTTTACCCACAAATATACATATATTAATTATAGGAAATACCTCAAGACGAAGTTCATGCTGATCAAAATGATCGAACTATTCAAGTGTATCATTTCACAATAAATCCGATACGCATACATGGAATTCCGTTCAAGTTTGTTATTAAAAATGTAATTTATTTATTAAAAATAAACAGTATAAATTTCAAGAATCTAAAATTTTGATTTTATTATTGACTTAGGGCGAGACACTTGAAAATACTAAAGTACGTCTTCGACATCGGCTTGGTATGAGTAAAATAGAGTTTTTGAAAGTAAAAATTGCAATTGTACCTGGAACCTCATACGTAAAACCGGAATATCTTGAGGACGATGGTGAGTTAATAAGAATATTTTGTTCAATCGCTTATTTTAATTTATTAATTATATATGATTTTTATATGATTCTATTAGATATAATCTTATCGGAAAAGAAATTATCTAATGAAGAATGTCTGGGACTTGATCACCTAGATAAAAGTCTTACGGAGAAAGTTATTTTTATTCGAGGCTAATATATTGATTTTTTTATGCAACATTATCTTTATTTTATAAATGAATTGTACCATTAAGTTTAACATCTTGTTACGTCCGTCCACCCATAATATAATTCACCATCCGTAATATATAATATTGTATTTTAAGAAAAATAGTTTATTATGAAATTATGAAATTTTTAACGTTAGTTCTTGTAAATTATCGAAAATTATAATCCATAAAAATCTATTTAACTTGTATATCGTCAGGTATATTCAAAAATTTCTTTTTAAAATTGGGTTTCAATTTATCAGCAAATATCTAAATATCCTAAAATGTAAATACCTGATGAATTTTCTATGTACTCTTTTGCTGCAGATGTTATATTTTAGATTCTCTATCACAATCATACAATCATTTAGATGTTTGTTCATTAATTTTACATTCAGTATATTCAGTATCATTATTGTAAGTGTTCTTGTCTTTGCACTTGCAGTAATCAAGCTTTACCATACTGTATACAGTGTGTTGCAAATAGGGATTGGAAGTTAAAAGAGTAAAATTGCGATAGATGTATCAAATATTCAAATGGGCAAAATAAAACGCGTTAAACGTAAAATTTATATCTTTAACCGGTTATTATCCGGTTAAACGTTCCGATTAACCGGTTTTTGACCGGTTAAGGTTCTTTTGGACGGTTTATTCATAAATATTTGATAAATTGTAAATACACAATTTATATAAATAATGTAAATATAAATACTAGTAAAAATGATAAAATTGAAATAACGAAGACGATTGGTTGTTCTTAACCTATTTTCTCTAAAAAGACTTTATAGATAACATTTCAAGTATTTAATTATGATATTTATTTACCTTATTAGCTAGCAACTTAAATACTTTGAATTTCTTTTAATAAAAGGAAGATTGTTGTCTTGATAACTCAGATTGAGACTCTTATATGTCTCTATGGTCAATATCATCCATGTTGTATAAAAAATAAAAAAAAAATAACTTAAAGGTTCTGAATTAAAAATTATCTGATATAACAATCTTCATATAAGTTAACCGGTTAATTATTCGGTTAATTTAATCCCTAGTTGCAAAAAAAACCGGAATTAAAAAATCGGCCATAACCCCATGACGATCTCACCAAATTATACGTAAAATAGCTTATTTGAAAGATGGAAACCCATAGATTTTATCAACAATAAATTAATATGGAATTTATTTTAGTAATTTTTCTTATTTAAAAATTTTTATAACTATTTTAGAGCAAATTTATATTTTTTTGCATAAAATACTTAATATTATTAAAAAATTTTTTCTATACGCAATTTTCCCATTTATCTTGATAAAATTTGAGAAATTTCTAATGAATTTGCATCTATTTTTTAATATATGAATTTCATGTCAAATTTTTCTTTAAAATCAACATTTGTAGTTAATTTGCTCAAAAAGTAAAAATGTACTAGAGTCCTAAATGATGTCAAAATGTGGCCCCAATATTCAAGTTTATTTTGCATTTTAGATGATAAAAATTGGTCTTGTTTTAAGTAAACTACACACATTTTGTAATTTGAACCATTTATTAGCATTTTTTACTATATACCGAAATTGTGATAATTTAAAGAATAAAACTCTCATCATTTTATCATAAATGTTTATTTACTGCAAATTTTTTGATATTTATTTTTTGGCATTATTCTTAATAATATTTGAGTATTTTAAATTAAATCTAATCCACCAATGTTTTATAAATGTAATTTAATTTTCTGTTATATTTTTTATTTGAAATAAATAATTATTGCTGATTATTTCAAAAGATAATGAAGTGTTTAATAACTTTAAAAGATACCAAAATGTAGCCTTGGGTCTCAGGTTTACATAATGTAAATTGAATTTATTTTGGGCGTATAACTTAAACTGTTTATTATGTACTAACTACTTAGTATTAACTTATTGATTTTATCATTTTACGGTCGTATAGCATGTCCAAATTATATTTTATCTTTTATAACTTAAAATCTTTCATATTCTTCTATATTTTGGTAATTAAATTTACTACCATAACGAGTAAATTTATCATAAATATCGCAAGCATTTGGTCTTTCATTTGGAATTTTGGATCAGTGTTGTATTAATTCAATATATATAACTTTCAGGTATATTTGTGATGTATTTTAATACATTTAGACTTGTATTCCAAAACGGTCTTCTACCTGTTATTAATTCCCACTAATCATACTAAAATTATATATTAGCATATTTTTATCACAAAGAATTATTTAATAAACCTCTTTATCAATTATCATCATCTTGATGATTCAATTGCAGATTTGCTTATTCAAAATCACCTGTTTATATTAAAAATATTTCCACTGCGATAATCTTTATGGACGATATTTCGTTATGTAGCATTTTAAGCCCTTCAATCATGTCTTTTATTAATTTATTTTCCCAACTGATATTAAAAAAATTCTTAGTTATATTATTTTTTTATATTTATTTGTAAATTAATAATTTATAAGAAATCTTATGATATCCCTGGATTTCAATTTTCAAGGTTAAATTAAAAAACACTTATTCATAGTGTAAATCATAATAATTACTTATTTAAGACTTTGGGTAGTACAAGGTATCATGTCAATCATTTCAAGCTCATTTACCATAAAAAGAGTGAAAATTATTTGTTCACGGAAATTTTTATTTTAGCATTGTACGAATAGTATTTAAAGAAAACTATTTAGATATTGTTTTACGTTTGTATTTACAATTAAATTAATTAAATTTCGAATAATATCATGGTATGTTAAACTATAGTGAAGTTTAATAGGAAAGTACTTGAATATTTTATTTTATTTTATTTTATTTTACAAAAATAATATATGTATAACGAATAGATCATTAACAACTATTTCTATCATAGGAAGACAATAATAATATGGATGTTTTTGACCAAACAACTATCGATGATATGTCAGAAGAGGAGGATATAACACCATTGCCCGTCACAGATTGTATGTTAATTATACAAATATTGTATTTGATTTATTATTTAACTGACATATTTGTTGAAGTTTGGATTTAGCTTGAACCTTTTTATAGTAGTCAAATAAATTTTTTTTAACCATACCATATAATGTGTAATACTCATAAAAATCCAAATCCATCTTCCACATTCCTTAGGTATATAATTTAATTTGATGCACTATTACTAATGTTAACCAAAATTTTATTTATATATTATCACAGATGAAACTATGGCAAATAATATTATGCCCGATCTAGGTCAAGAGATAGAAGACTTTAAATATAACACATGGCATGTAACAAATTGGCGGAATTTAGAAGAGAGAATAACAGGGCCAGAATTCGAAGCTGGAAATTGGAAATGGTGTGTTGTAGTAAAATTGATAAGTCATCAAACATATTAAACTAATTTTTAAATTATTCTTTTTAGGCGAATTTTACTATTTCCCTTTGGAAATAACAATCAAGATGTCGTTTCTATTTATCTTGATTTTGCTGATATGAGGGCTCCGGAAGGTTGGCATTCCTGTGTTCAATTCGCTCTTGTCTTGTGGAATCCTGAAGATCCAACGCAATATATTTATCATCGTATGTATAAAAATTAAATTTTTAAAGCATCTATTGAGTTACACTCTACGAGCCTTTTTTTCGTGCTATATTTCTTTTGTGTTGGAATTTTTGAATTATAGACGCGCATCATCGATTTACTGCCGAAGAATCGGACTGGGGATTTACACGGTTTTATTGCTTACGCAGACTGTTAACCCCTTATGGAAGCCGAACACGTGCAATAATTGAAAATGATTCGGCCAATATTACGGCGTTTGTGCGAGTATTCAAGGATCCTACAGGTGTCTTATGGCATAATTTCATTAAGTAGTATATTACCTCATTATTTCTACTATTCAAAGCTTGATCCGTAAATATTCTTTTTTATCATAATCATCAATATTTCTGGCGTTATGTTTATTTAACCTCCTCATATAGTTATGATTCAAAGAAAGAGACAGGATATGTAGGATTGAAAAACCAAGGTGCTACAAGTTACATGAATTCACTACTACAGTCACTTTATTGTACGACTTATTTCCGTAAGGTACTAATAAAAATATTGTAAATTAATGGGTTTATATCTAAATTTAATATCTTTTATTTATTTATAAATTATAGGCAGTTTACCAAATTCCCACAAAAGATGACGTACCAACAAAAAGTGTCTCTTTGGCATTACAACGAATTTTCTATCAATTGCAGATATCGAATACTCCGGTTAAAACGACGGAATTGACGAAATCTTTTGGATGGGATTCAGCAGATTCCTTTGTACAGCACGATGTACAAGAATTTAACAGAGTATTGCAAAATAATCTTGAAGGCAAAATGAAGGTAACTACTGTATTATAATTTCTTCTTCGTGTTTATTAGTAGCTAGTGAAAATTCTTTACGGCATATTAATTTTTTATTAGAATACAAAAGCCGATGGTGCGATTACCAAGCTTTTTGTTGGTAAAATGAAGAGTTATATCAAATGTGACAATGTGGATTATGAGTCCTCTTGTGTTGAAGATTATTATGGTAATAATAAAAGCGTTTCTACAATAATATTTTTTACATAATTAATAGTTGTTTAAGATATAAATATTAGAATTTAATTATGATTAGATATTCAGCTGAATGTGAAAGGTTGCAAGACTTTAAGAGATTCTTTCAAGGATTATATTCAAGAAGAAACATTGGAAGGCAATAATAAGTATCAAGCAGAAGGTCATGGGTTACAAGTGAGTTGAAAGTGAACGTTATTAATTTTTTATTGGATTACTTGAAGATACTTCTAACTGATTTTATGTTACGCAGGATGCCAAAAAAGGTGTTATCTTTGAAAGCTTCCCTCCAGTTTTACACTTACAACTTAAAAGATTCGAATATGATTACCAAAGTGACACAATGGTTAAGGTGACATATACATTTAAAAATGTTTTATGATAAAATGATCTCTTTCTTACCGAATTCTTATAATATAGATTAATGATCGTCACGAATTTCCGATGGAAATTGACTTAGAAGAGTTTCTATCGGAGAATGCAGATAGATCAAGTCCTCATAAATATCTATTACACGGGTTCGTTTATAATTTTTACATTAATTACTGCATTATATTGTTAATTATTCTAGATCTTTTTTAATAATTATTTATTATACAGTGTACTTGTTCATTGCGGTGATTCACATGAAGGCCACTACTTTTCTTTACTTAAACCTGAAAAAGATGGCAAATGGTTTGTTATATACCATTTAAATAATTTTTTATTTTTAGGAATAAAAAAAAAAATATTTCCAATCAGAGTGCTCATTCAAAGTTGAAATATATATCATAGGTTTAAATTTCATGATGACCGCATCACTCGTGTAGTAGATAAGGAAGTACTTGAGGATAATTATGGTGACGAATATCCAAATGCCAATATTATTAAAGTTCGTTCAACTAAGATTCATAAACGATTTACCAACGCTTACATGTTAGTCTATATTCGTGAATCACATGTTGACGAGATATTGTCCCCTGTAGTTCCCGAGGATATACCTGAACATTTACGTATGCATATGCTTATATATTTTTAAAAATAATTAGGTTAAGAGTGATCGTAATACATTTATTACTATTTAATAGAGAAACGTTTGGAACAGGAAAGGGCCATTGAGGAACAAAAGAGGAAAGAGATGGAGGAGAGACATCTTTATCTTACCGTCAAGGTGATTGTAAAAAAATTTTTTTTTTTTTATTTAGAAAGCTGTTTTTTTTTTAATAATTTAAACTGAATTTTACAGATTGTGACTACTGAAAAATTCAAAGTTCATCAAGGATTTGACCTTGCCAACTTTGATGATCGTCAATATCCACTTTCTGAAGTGTATGTGTATAAGATTCTAAAAAGTGATACCTACAGGTCTTTTAAAGATTTTGCTTCTCGAAATTTCAATATTCCTCCAGAACGAGTAAGATTCTGGGTTTTTGTAAATCGTCAAAATAGAACTGTTCGACTTGATGCTCCAATACCAGAACTTTATATCAATACTAGTAATATAATTTTAATTTAATTTTTATATATTTACTAAGATTTATAATTCTAACCTTTTATTAATCGTTTTATTAATGAATAAATAGGTATGGAACAAATTTGTGCAAATATGACTACTCGGCGGAATGGAATGGAGTTGTATATGGAAGTAGCAGACAAGCCAATTAAGCGCAAGGTGCGTAAATGTTTTACTAGTCCTTTAGATTTTCTACTTTTAATTTTAAAAAAAACTATTTTTATAGAAATGGTTCCCTACTGTTCCGAAAGCAAGTCGCATAATTGTTTTCCTCAAATATTTTGATCCTGACAAACAGACTTTAGAGTAAGATTTTTTTATGCTGAAATTTTGTATATACGTTATAAGCAATCATATAAAAATTAATATATTTAAAACATAGAGGTCTAGGTCATTTGTATATACAAAAGTTCGGTAAGGTGGGCGACATTACTCGCGTCCTATGTGAGAAAAAGGAATTTCCACCAGATACTCCTTTAAAAATTTACGAAGTATGCATGTCTATATTGTTAAGTTTATATAATTTTGTTTTATAAATTTTCTTTTAACATTGTTTTAATTATTAGGAAGTCAAACCAAATATGATCGAAGAAATGCATCTCGAATTCACTTTTCAACAATCAGAGATACAAGATGGTGATATAATTTGTTTTCAAAAGGCTTTAACAGAAAGAGAGTATATATTAACATTATATGTACACTTTTTTGTAATGTATAATAACATTATTAAATATTTTTATAACTTTTAGAATCCAAGAGCATAGATCAGTTTGTCGTTGTTGGAATATTCCTCATTTCTATGAATCATTGGCCTTACGTATTGTTGTTTCGTTCAAGCCAAAATTGGAAGATCGGTATTTAAAACCCGAATTGACTTATGAGCAGGTATCTTATTCTGAATTTGACCTAATTTTAAATAAAAAATGGACATATGATCAGGTATATATCTTTGATATAATTTTGATATAATTTATCAGTATTTATTTTTCATATTCTTAATTTTTTTCATATTCTTAATTTCATTTATTATTAGGTTTCTGGAGCAGTTGCCACTCATTTGAATACGGATCCTCTTAAACTACGATTTACCACAGCACATTCGACATCTAGTACACCAAAAAGTGTCATCAAACGAACCACCGCTCATACCCTTTCAGAGATGCTTCAAACTGTATATTTGTCACCACCAGCTTATGTCTTATTCTATGAGATGCTGAACATTAGTATCGTAGAATTAGAAACGAAAAAGTTCATTGAAATTTATTGGCTTGGAAACACAGTTAAAGATGAAGTATATTACGTTTATTCATTTAGTGATATTTAATTTTAATTTTATTAGTTCCGTTTAAAAACCACCATCTAAAAATTTCCAGGAAGCAATTGATCTTTGTCTTCCAAAGAATGCAATTGTGAATGATATAAAAAAAATCCTAAAAAATGAAAAGGTGACACTATCATCACCATGCTCTAGAATCAGGCTATTTGAAGTTCATCACAATAAGATTCAAAAGGAATATACAGGAACCGAACCAATAGAGAGAATACAAGAACATGCGACATTATACGCAGAGGTGAATATTTATGATATGAATTGGATATCTCTTTCGTTAAATTATTTACCCACAAATATACATGTATTAATTGTAGGAAATACCTCATGATGAAATTTATGCCAATCAAAATGATCGGACTATTCAAGTATATCATTTCACAAAGGATCCGTTATGTTTACATGGAATTCCGTTCAAATTTGTTATTAAAAATGTAATTTATTTATTAATAATTAACAGTATAAATTTCAAGAATGTAAAATTTTGATTTCTTATTGACTTAGGGCGAGACACTTGCGGATACTAAAGTACGCCTTCGACATCGGCTTGGTATGAGTGAAATAGATTTTTTGAAAGTAAACATTGCAATTATGCCGAGAACCTCATACGCAAAATCGACTTATCTTTTTGGCGATGGTGAGCTAATAAGAATATTTTATTCAATTGTTTATTTTGATTTATTAATTGTATATAAATTTTGTTAGATATAGTCTTATCAGAAATGAAATTATCCAATGAAGATTGTCTGGGACTTGATCACCCAGATAAAACTGGTCGTACGGAGAAAGTTATTTTTATTCGAGGCTAATATATTGATTTTATAAATGAATTGTTAAGTTAATCCACTCTTTAACATCTTGTTACGCGTCCGCCCACACCTCATCCGTAATACATAATATTGTATTTTAAGAAAAATAGTTTATTATAAATTTTTCGAATTAGTCCTTGTACATTATTCCTTGTAAACTTGTAAAATTATTGAGAGAATTATAATCTATAAAATCCATTAACTCAAAATTAAATAATCGGAAATTCGGATTAAATTTAAAATTTTTTTTAAAATTAGTTTCAATTTATCAAATGGTTTTCTGAAATTTGCAAATATTTAAATATCTTAAAATGTAACGTTTTTTGTTTTATTTCAAAATCAAAATTAAATTTATTTCATTGACTAGAATCATTTAGAATGTTTATTAATTTACATTCAATATCATTATTGGAAGTGTTCTTTTGCAGAAAGCTTTACCTGAAGTAAGCCTTGTACACAATTTAACCGATATTTCAGAGTATTTATTTCCGACAGGAAACGAATAAGTAAAAAATAAAATAAATAAAACAAAAGTGCAGTATTGCAGTTATAAAATAAATAAATAAATAAAGCCATATGACATCCCACTAAAAAAAGGCAATTCCCGTATCTTAAGCTTTAATCCGCTTTCCTATTTTTTTTTTAAAATAAGTAAATTTATATAATAAATATAAAAAATTGTTTTCGCTAATAATATAAACTATTTACTTACTATCATATTGAGTTTCAATTCTTAGTTCTTCCATATGACGTTTTCTTGAAGAATTTTTAGTCGGAAAATCTTGAACATTAGTAATATGAGTAGTACTAAAGAATTTTTTTTTTTAAAAAAAAAAATGAAATAAAAATTTAATGTTAAATTTCAATTTTGGTTTTGTTTCTATAAATTAAATCAATAATACCTTTGTTGACTTTGCGTATTTATATCGTAATCGTACTCTTTTGTAATGTATTCTAAAAGTAGTGAGAATATAAAATAATAAATATATCAGATATTTAAATTTATTGATTTTCAAGAAAAGTGAAATGATCCAATTTTTATATACCGAATAAAGAATTGTTAGAAGAAATTCTAGAGGTATAAGTAGCATCAGAATGAAATTTTTCAGTAAAATCAGGGCCAAGTTTCTTCAATTTAATCAACTCTAATCGTTTTTCTTCAGCCTTATTAAATTGCACATTACACCTTTCTTTCGCAAATGACAAAGCTTTATAAATTTCTGATACAGTAGGTCTTTTTGCAGGATCAGAATTCCAACAACTTTCCATTAAATTAGAAATACATTCAGGAGTATCACTCGTAATTTCAGGTCGGTCTCCATCAATAATTTTATAAACGAGGCTAAAATCATGCTCACAATTTGAAAATGGTTTGCAACCTGTCGTTAATTCCCACACAATCATACCCATACTATATATATCAGATTTTTTTGAAAAAGCAACACCATTAAATATCTCAGGTGCAATATATGGTAATACTCCATATATTTCATTATTATTAAATGAAGTATTATTTGTAGATTGTGATAACCCTAAATCACAAATTAACCAAGATGAATTATCCAGCAATATATTTCCACTGTGTAAATCTCGATGTATAAAATTTCTTGTATGGATAACATTAAGTCTAAAAATAAAAAAGAAATTGTAATGTACTTATACAGCATATTGAAATAAAATAATAAAAAATTGATCCATTACCCCATGGTGATTTCTAATAAAATATTTAACTTCATTTCCCATGTAATATTTGCAAAATTATTTTGTAAATAATCATGTAAATTTCCTCCATTTGCATATTTCATTACTAACATATATTCCTTTGTATCAGGATCTTGTGTAACTCCAAAACAACTAATGATGCGACCGTTTTTATGATATCTATAAAGCGAATTTAACTAAATACAGTATAAAAATATTATTTAAAACAAATCTATTAAAGAAAATGAGTCCAATATAAAAAAAAACAATAATAATTACCTCATTTAAAAAATATTTCTCCATATCTTGTGTGTTTAGATATCTTTTTATGGCAACTGTTTTAAAATATTTCATACTATTATATTTGCGAAATAAACAAGTTGCTTTATAAATAATACTAAAACCTCCTGCCGCTGTCTTTTCCAATTTTGTAATTTGAGAATATGGAATCCATTCTATTAATGGTTTTAAAGAGAAATAATCACTCTTATATTTAAAAAAAAAATTATATATCTCAATTGGATTTGAATTTTTATCAACAATGTGATTATTCAAATTAGAAGCAATTTTCTGATTAATTTCTTCTCTTGTAGAGGCAAAAAATTTTTCTATAATAATGTTTCCACTATTAATAATTGTGATATCAATAGTAATAGATGATTTTCTTTTACATTTTCTACATTGAGATTGATCCGGAATTCCAAAAATAATGTTTGTTGTTAAACAATATCTACATCCAATATAAAGAGTATAAAAGCAATTTGAACACCATTTTTGACAATCATTTATGAAATTTAGACTTTGTTTACAAACAATACAATTACTACAATTATCCCACCATGGTAAATAAAGAATTGGAACATATTTATTAGTAAAAGTTGATTGTATCCATTCATAAGAAATTTGATAACAATATGGGCATATTCTAAACAAATATGTTTGTTGAGGAATTAATTTCCCACATAACTTACAATTCTCACTTTCTTCTAATTTTTGTTTTTCATAACGAAGATGGAATGAAACTATTTGTTTAAAATATGAAATTTTGTAATCATTCTCAAATATTTCTTGAATATTTTGTGTGCTACGTTGAATATCATTTTTACTTATACGTATATCTAAGTATGTATCACTACTTGTATCTTTAATATCTTTAATATCTTTAATATACTTAAGAAAGCAAATTTTACAATATTTTTGATTATATAAAATTGTCAAGGAATATTTATTTCCGCAATGACTACAGTCAATCTGGGACCGATTAAAAGAAATAAACAAAATTGGTAAAGGGCTAGATTTTAATTTTGGCGTTGAATTTGTACTTGTGATTTTCAAATATGACGACATATTTTGAATAATAAAGTTGAATATTAGATATTGTTTATGTGTTGATTGTTTGGAACCGATTATATAGTTTGCAAACTCCGAATTTTAAGTTTACTAAACAAATATGCACTGGTTACGCCGGTTTTTGCCGATATACATATAATATAACAAATATAGTAAATTTTTATTTATGGTAAATTTCCAATTTTCGATTTTCTGATTGATTTATACATCCATTTTATTATAATTTTAAAAGTGGTTTCATTGATTCTTTCAAAAAATTCTATTTTTATTAATTTGGAATCTTTTTTTTTTAATGCCATTATTAACTTACCATATCAGTAGTAAATCATCACAAACTGGGAATTAATAGTATAAATATTATTATATCATTGCAAAAATAACCAAATTAGTTTATCAATCGGTTTGCAATATAGTGACGGGACCGTTAGAAAGTCTGAAGTGAGCTTCATAGTGTTATTTTTTAGTATAATTAATGATGGATCGCAGAAAGTCAATAACATTGCCAATGATATGTATGCTGTCTCCCATAATGATAATGCACTGAAATGATGAGAAAAAATCTATGCAATTAACATTTCTTTTATCTCAGCTCCTTTAATTCATCAATTACATCACCCGTCCATATTATTTTTTCTATGGGAAATTTTATAATTTCATTCATATCGTGACTGCATCGATGATACATTCCTTTTGCAAGTTCAATTGGCGGAAAAACGCTCATTATACAGTATACAGGCGCACAGGTTTGATGGCAGCCATTGTTGAAAATTCTGGTAAAAATTTTTTTGGTCAAGTTTAGTAAAAATGGAGAATTAACATTTACTGAAAAAAGGTATTAAGGTAAAATAGTTTGTTTCTAAAATCTTTAAAATTGAACTTTTAAATGTTTAGAAAATTTAGCTAATATTTAACTATTTAAGTAATTGGTTTTGGGAATAGAAGTTGATTTTTATTTATACTTTTCTTTTTAATTTTTATTACTAACCTTCCTTTTTTTAGGTTTCAGCGATTCTCTAAAAATGAAGGTTGGTTTCGATGATGCTTCCATTTTTTTATTTCTTTTTTGTACTCATTCTGGGTAATTTGCAAATATTGTTAGTTTTTTTTTCTTTTTATTGTGTTTTTCCTTTTACTAACTCTTGCTTTAGGTTTTGAGTAATTAAAGATTGGTTCTTATGATTTCATTACAGTTTTCATTTTTCTCTTTTTATTAAATTCAGTTTCCTTTACTAACACTTTTGAATGATGGTAAATGTAAGGTGCATTTTTTAAGGAAATTTAAATTTTAACATTTATTATTTTAACCATTAAAATCTTTTTTTCTTAGCTTCATGGCGTTTGGTAGGGTGAAGGTTTAAACTTTTTTTGTTTAATTGATGTTTTTGATTTATAATTTTCATATTATGCAATTTATTAAAACATAATAAAATTTCTATTATTTACAATAATTATTAAATTGAATATATCTAACCTTGTGAACGCTATATAAATGTTTAATTGTGTATTTAAACTAGTCTAATTGGTAAACTATATAATCTATTGTTAATGATTATTGAAATGTGATAAAATTAAACAATTGACAAACAAGAAAATTGTTTAATTTGTTATAACTCACCCAAGAAAATCGGTAAATTTACCATAAATTCAAAGTCGAAACGTTTCAGTCGTTTCATCCATCAAGTGGTAAAATCTAAACCTTTTCGATAGGTTGATACTGAGGCGGAATTGCAAATTCTTTGATCATGTGATATAATAAAATTGACCAATAGAATCAAAAGTCATAAAGTCATATGATACTAACGATCAATGAAAAATTCACATTTGTTTTTAACGTAGTTGTTCAGTTTTTATGGGTGTTACTATCAGACTCTTGTATCAAGTTTCTATGTAGTCATT
The DNA here is from genome assembly GCF_026210795.1 of Rhizophagus irregularis. Lineage (NCBI taxonomy): Eukaryota > Fungi > Glomeromycota > Glomeromycetes > Glomerales > Glomeraceae > Rhizophagus > Rhizophagus irregularis. The sequence goes on along the minus strand of NC_089445.1, from coordinate 2,566,519 downwards.
ACCGATGCTGTTTTTTACTCCTCGTTATAAAAATAAAATAAAAATAAAAAAATCATAGTAATTCTTTTTTTTTTTACACGTAACGGTAATAAAAAAATTTCACCGTATAAAATGGATCAACTTTAATGTGTATTTAATGTGTATTAATAGATAAAATCCATGAAATTAAAATGAACACAATGGTTCCCTACTTATTATCTAGCTAAATAATATTATAATACTACAAACATAAAACTGGAAATTATACAAATATAAATTATGATTAATTATTTATGCTTTATAATTTTATGGTTATTATTCCAAATCCTTTTTGCCTTTTCTTCCATACAACATTTGACCTGCATTCTCCATGACCTCACAAATATTTTTTGGATATTGTTATTAACTAATATAATTTGGATTTTCATAAATCACCAAAGCTTTCCGTCTGTTAAACATCCATAGAAAACAGATGTTAGAGGTTGTTCTGCTGTAAGGCCCTGGCATACTTTATTAGTTGACCTTTCCCTTCAGTTAAATTTGAACCATCAGTTACATCATTCTTGACTTCCCATCCAGACCCTTTGATAATATGGAATTTATTTGTAAGGCCATCTGTAAGATTTTTTTCCATGTATTTCAGACTTTAATGCATTTCATCCCATTAATACATATGGCCATCCTTATCTAATATCTAAATAACAAATCCAGAATAATCTATAAAAACTGGTTGAACATCAGTAGTTCGTTAAACCCTTTTTTAAATTGTAAATATATTTACATAAAAAAATTAAAGTATTTCAAAGAAATACGATTAATGCCAAATTTTTCATTAAGATACTCAATATATTTCACATTTACAAAGTCCAATGAATCTCTAATCTCTAGTTGTGGTTTGGTGAAATCCAAGATGATTATTGTTATTCAGTTGTTTAAGATAATTCTGACATGTTCTGCAATTCTGATAAAATGGTGATTCTTTTTTTTTGTTTGCACATTGATTATGCATATTTTAATCTGGATATTAAGCCTCAACCTGGCTAGATGAGTCCAAGGATTCATTTCTGCACAATTCCTATATTCTCAGTTCTCTTAACTTTGACTTATCAGCTAGAAACGGAGAAGACTCTTCCACCTTTAAATAATCTATTATCAATTATCCTATACTCAGATGTGACAACCTTTGATGGACTTTTGCATCTTTACCAGACTTCTTTAAACTAATTTGTGATCGTCGTGATTTGTGTAAACTGCTTAACCACGTTGTTATCTGGAGAATAGATGGTCGGGTACAAATCATTTTCCTATTGAATCATGAACAAAAGGGAACTCTATCATTTTATTTGGAGCTATAACTGATATCCCATAAAACACTGCTATGATTCTTTGGAGATTGGTCCTTCAAAACATATTCACTGCAGTTGTAATTACTAATTTGATCACATTTGATATTATTACTATATTTGCTATTAGAATTGGGGTTTGTTTGAAAGGGTAGAGTATTTGGTGGTTCCTGATATAGAATATCAAATAATGGTGTAGTTAGCCGAAAAATTCAGCCGAAGGCGCAGTAAATTTTCGGCTAACAACACCCAGCCGAAAAAAATTCATGTTGATCTTGAATATTTTTTGAATATTTTATTGGTTCAACATCCACTATTTTCGGCTAGATATTTACGGCTAACTACATTATTATTTTAAAGAAGTGTAGCCGTAAATATCAAATGTAACACAATAGTTTAAGTGGTAACAAGTAATGAAAATTGATTGTTCATATTACAATATTTACCATTATTATTTAATGGTAAATATTATGTAATATTGTTTGGTGTAAAATTGTTTCTTAAAATGTTTAATTTTAATATTTGCTTGTAAATAATTTTTAAATTCTTTGGTTTTCTTTTTAAAAAATTAAATACCAGTTTTTATTTTTTTTGATCGATTTGAATTAGTTCTAACAATTCTAATGATCTGCATGGTTAATTATAGGTATGGGAAATTATATTATAGACGCGGAAAATTATATTATAGACGCAGTAAATTATATTATAAACACGGAAAATATTCAATAAAATGGATTTAAATATAATCAAAGATAATTTTTTTTTTAATAAACTTTTTTTCTTTGTTATCAAATTTGCTAAATTTACTGAAATTCTTCACTTAATTATGGATTCTATTTCCACTAAACAACTTTTAACTAAAACTAGAAAAAAATTACCAAGTTTAAGTGAGATAATGTCTTATGGACAAAAACATAAAAAAATTCAGTGATCTTTCATATGTAGATGTTTATATATCTGAGGATATAGTTATAGATGAAGGTGCATGTTTATTATTACCAGATGAATTTAATGGTTATATATGTGCTGATACAACTGCTGATGGAAATTATAAATTTTGTTTGAACATTTATTATAGCTTAATAAAGTATAAATGATTATAAAATTTTATATATTTTATAAATTAAATAAGTTAAATATATTAAATATATATAAAATCATCACATTTTGATGTTGCCTCCTTGTCTTGCTGGTTCGCTTTGGTCTCCTGGAATATTATATATTGGTGTTTCTTGCGCTTCTGATATTTCGGCTAACTACACTATTATTTAAAAAGTGTAGTTAGACGAAAATATTCAGCCGAAAATAGTAGATGTTGAACCAATAAAATATTCTAGATCAACATGAATTTTTTTCGGCTGGGTGTTGTTAGCCGAAAATTTACTGCGCCTTCGGCTGAATTTTTCGGCTAACTACACCATTATGAATATCAATGTATGAGTAAATATCAATGTTTGACTTTTAAAAGAAAACTAAACTTTAAACATACCTGTGTAGTAGTAGTAGAATATTATTGTAAATAATTTTGAGCTCCTTGTCACCATTTTTGTCAAATCATATTCCAATTCTATGATTGTCTGAGAGAGAGGTAGGGCATTAGAAATGGAGTTATTAAAGAGAGTAGTATTATTAAAGTTATTTATGTTGTTTCATTGTACTTTTAAAAAAGTATATTTCATATCTACCAATTTGAGGAATCATTCAGCTGCGTGGCGCAGTATCAATTAAAATTGATCAAAACCGCTCTTTACATAAAAAAAAAAATAAATCAAAAAATATGTAAAAAAACTCATAACTGTTCTACAAATTTACCTATAACCTGAAACCAATAGAAAAAAAAAATAATTCTAAAAAAAAAAAGGAAAAATATCATAAAGTTAGCTTATTGAAAAATAAAAAATAAACTCCTCAATATTCAGAATATTTAACAAAATAAATTAAAAAAATTAATTACCACTTAGGAGTCATCAAAATCATCAATATATTTATTGAAAGATTTTTTTTTTTTTGAATATTTTCATTATCTAAATAAGATTTTTTTTAAAAAATGGCTACAAGTTGTCTAATATAAAATAATTGTCATATATACGAAAATTCTCAAATTACCTAGTGTAAAAACTGATGGGGAAGTTAATTGGGAGTTAAAGGGGAGTTTACAAAAGAAAAAAAAATTTTTTTCGTTATTTTGGTTCTTGATATCCGTGTCATATGATCATGTAACACAAATGTGATCTACTTTGTGCTATTAAATTATTATTCGTTAATTCCGCAAATCGGCAGATATAAAAAAGTTAAAAAAAGTATATTTGAAAGTATGAAAAGTTAAAAAAAATAAAATATATATGAAAATTGAAAGTATGATAAGCTATAATTAACTTTTGTTATATTTTCAATCACATAACCGTGACAACAAATCATTTAATTATTTATCACGTGAAAAATCTTACTTTCGATTCGGCTAAATATAAAGAAACGCCATCAATAGCCACAAAAACTTAAAAGGCTAAACTCCTTTACGAATAATGGACTAGCACAAAAATTTTAAGTCCATTTTACAATTTCTTTAAAAATGCAACTAAACAAAATTATGCACGATCAAATGATTTTAAATTTTAATTTATAATAAATAACTAGTTGAGGCTTATTTTTTTTTTCAGGATCGGGATCGATCATTTATAAAGATGATTTCAACTCCGATAGATTTAACTAACCTAGCCTCCAAAATTTCCTTTTTTTAGATAATGCAATTAAATGCAATCTGAATTATGAATCGATTCCTACCTAATAAATATTCAGGACAATTTTTTTTCATTACCTAAAAAAGTATAATAATGTCACATAAACCAAGCCTCATTTGGAATACAAAATATTTTATAAATATATATATATAAAATCAATGGAAAAAAAAAAGAAAAGAAAAATGCGATCTAATTATCTTAAAGTGTTTGCACTATTTGTAATTGTTTTATGTGTTTATCCTTTACGCACGATAGCACAAATAAAAACGTTCTTACATGAAGAAAAAGATTACGGATTAGAATCACCACCTCGTGTGGCGAAAATAAAGTCATATGATGATCTTGTAGTTGTAAGAATTGTTAGAAATGATACAAGTAAATCTAATGCAATTGAACATTGTAATTATGATATACTTTTTTTAAGAATGATTTATCCTGATGGAACGGTCATAGAAAAGGATATTAAATTAGAAGACGTTCAATTATTTAATTATTGTTCTGTTAATATAGATGTTGATGAAGATCATTTAAAATATGAAATAATTGAAAATAATAAAATTCTCGTCATTTATTATAATTCAACAGATGATATAAAAGTTGAAGGATGGGGAATGATAATTGATTTTGATGGTAAAGTGTTTGATAGAACACCTATAGGAGTTTGGGGATATAAAGATTTTCGTAGACTTTATAAACTTCGAGTACCACTTATACAAATAAGTTTAAATATTAAAAAAGAAAATGGATTTATCATAGGTTATAAACTACTTGAAAGTAATGATTTTGAATGGAAACAATATAAAGTGGAATTAGATGGAAAATTAACAATTTTAACTAATGGAAAGATTAAATTAGATTCTCGTGCAATTCTTGAACGTAATTCATTGATATCGACAGTTGATGAAGGATATTCTTTTATATATAAAGTAAATGATACATTACCAAATTCAGCGTTAAAGGATCTAATTATTGCAGAATTAATAGGTTATAATAAAACTGAGATAGATAAAGTTTACCTTTATCGAGTAAATTTATTAGATAGAATCCCTCAACCAATATCTTGTAATATAGAATATGTGGGAGTTGGACATTCTTGTTCCTTACCTATGATATATAATGAAAGTAATTATAATCTTAAAATTGGATTTTTATCATCTGGAGCAATTATTTCATTAAATATTACGCATATTGAATTTCCTAATAATGAATTTCGTTTTAGATCTTGGAGGTTACAAAGTTTAATATTTGGTGGTTATATGTTACCTGAAATAAATAGAGCTAATAATAGATTAGATATTTACGTATTTGCTGAGAATGGTACATTACATGATATTTTAAGTTCAGAGATAAATTTAAATTATGCATATACAATGTTACCAAATAATACTCTCTTGGTCGCACGAATGGAATATAATAATACTTGGGGATTTAATGTTATTGATTTACCTAAACTTACAATTGATAATGGATATTATAATGCAAATATAGAATCAACATTTCCTGGAATTAATTCTTCAATATCTTCAGATATTACGAATATTTCAATTGATTTTTATGTTCGAGTAACACTATCAGATGGTAAATTATCAATATTTCAAATAATTGATCAAAGAAAAATTTTACGACAAACAACTTCTGGTAGGGGATGTATATTAGATAATGACGATAAAAGAGTTATTGTAAATATACTTGATAGTACTTTTAGTAAGTCAGGGGGAAATTATTCTATTAAAATTGATAATAATTTTATTAAAAGTAGAACTTATGGAGAACCTTTATTAGGAATAAGAGAAAATATTTGGAATTTCACAATTGAAGATAAAAAACATTTATATACTATTACCAGTTCAACATCTGGCTTACTTCGATTAACTGTAGATGGAACAAATATAATTAAAAATTCTTCAAATGTTGAACAAAATCAATTCTTTAATGCTTTATTGGATGAATTGGCTGATACAGTTCAAATATCACGAGGTCGTCTTAGTAAAAATAGTAAAAATCAAATTGATCCTAAATCAAATGATGGAAGATTTTTGATTAATATAAATATTTATGAATCTAAAAATCCATATGAAAAAGATGTTAATTCTGTAATACAGGATATAAATTACATGATGTCATATCATGATCAGTCTCCCATTGAAAATGGAAAACTTACTTATTTGGACTTTACTTATGGTTTTATTCCTGCTCGTAAGTATTAATAAAATTTTCGATATAATTAATAAATTATTAATTCGTTCGTGATTCTAAAAATTCTTATTTTTATTAAATAATGTTTAGCGAATTATCTGCAAGAATATGGACCAAAATTATTGGGTTTACTTTTAATTATAATCCTTTTAGTCATTTTTTACTTTCTTGCTAACAAAAGAGAAAGAAAGGTATTAAAATATATTTTTTATAATAATTTTTTTTTTATAATATTTTTTAATTTTTTTTTGTTTTTATATTTTAGGGTCACAATATTGTTATTTTTAAATTTAGTTTATATATTTTTGATTTTGTTTTTGATACTCTTTTTATAATTAATAATGCTAATGATGTAAAAAGGCTATATATTCCAAGGTATGATACATATTATATTAAATGAACTAAATTTTTCCTGTTTATTTTTTAATTAAAAAAGAAATTTTTTAAATTTTTTTATAGTTTAATATTTTATACTGTTCCGATAGGATTAAATATGGCATCAACATTTTTAATAATGGCAAAAGAAAATACAAGAAATGAGTTTTTATCGTGGTTTACAGAAAATAGTAAACTTGCTAGCATATTTACAATATTGGCAGGAATTGATATTGAAATATTAAGTATTTTACATTCAAATCTGGCAGGTTTTGGTTATTTTCAAGCTCCATTTTCCGATTCTGCTAAAACAATAATATCTTGGATTGCTTTTATAAACATTTTCATTGAAGATATTCCTCAATTTATCATTCAGGTATTTTAAAAACTCAAGATTATGATTTCTTTTATTTATATTGGTATTTGGAATGTTAATTTGATTGGTTTTTTTTTCCTAGATTTTATTTAAAATGAGATCGATAACATATGATATTATTCCAATTATTGCTTTAATCTCTTCAGCGATAACTCTTAATTTTAGCATCATAAGTCGCTCACATCAATCTATAAATTATATCCGGAATAAAAGAAGCACGCGCCGTGTATCCATTCTTGAACTTGATGATATAGAATAATTGACATATTGTATTGATGGTTGGTCCTTATAGCATAGTCTTCAAATTTAAGGTAAACTCCAGTGGCACCATAAAAAAAGCTTGGGCACTCGCAGACTATTTTCATATTTTAATTTTTTTTTTGTAAATAATTTCAGTTATAGATAGTTTTCATATTTTTCATCTTTTATCGTTTATTATTTATTTATAATTTAGCATTTTTATAACAGTACAAACTCATATTTCATATTCTTTATTTTTTTTTTATATTTAAGAAATTTTTATTTCAAATAAAATATCACTTTTAATATCATTAAATAGAAGTGTCAAGTACAAACATACTATCTCTAAGTTCTTTATGAACTTTGCTTAAATATTACACAAGATAAAGCCAATCAAAACTCGGACGCACATCACGGATCACGTGCCTGATTTTTTTTTTAATTTTTCTATTAAGTGATGATAAAAATATAATCATAGGCGAATTTGCGAACCTATTTCTTCAAAATCCGCCTTTTAGTTCTAATAACATTAAATGAGACCTGCATTACATTAATTTGATCATTTTTATAAAAAATAAACGACCACTATTTATATTAACTCTGCTAGATTGGCTCTTTTTTGTCAATTTATACTGTATCTTAAGTATATCGTAATAATAACGTACGAGAAGCTCTTGTCATTGACCTTCTAAAAAATTATAATATAAATAATTTACATCAAAGATTATTTTAAAAATTAGCGGTACAATAAAATGTATGGCAAATTATATAAAATTAAATGGCGTGTTGAAATTTTTGTTGTTTTATTTTTTTTTAATATCCAAAAAGCCGGATTACTTAGTACGAATGGACTATAATTCTACGCAAGATGGGATGTTTGTCCAGTTCGTGACAAATAATAATGATTTCCATTTCCTAATTGAAATGATGTGTCATGTGTTTACCTTTTTGATCATCATGGATCGTGTACTGTAACGCGAACTTGATGAACTTGATGTAAATTCATTCGATTATCGGATAAATCCAATTAGAGTTAGTAGGCATGTGGGATTCAGAACAATATTAAACTTTAAATTTTTTTTTTTTTTTTTTCCTCAAATTCGGTTAAAATGTCTACAGAAAATGATGGTACTTCAGGTTCTGATACTGTATCTGCTAGTATTTCAGAACCAAACACTATTTCTAGAAGTTTATATACTGAATCCAACGCTTCAAGTATTTTAAGTCAATTATCTGAATACTATCAAGATGAAGCTTTTATACCAAATAAAAAACAAAGAAATAGAGCAAAAGAATTTTTGGGTTATTATGAATGTTTAATTGATAATTCAAAATTATCAATTCCAACAATTTCTATTTCAACTGCTAGAATTGATTTACATAAAGTAATAACTCATAAAACGGCACTAAAAGAAGGAAAACATTTGGTTATAACAAAAATTAAAGAATCTCAATATATAAAAAATACATCAATTTTTGTTATTACTGGTAAAGGTCGAAAAATTATTAGAAATGATAAAGGAGAAGTAATGAATTTAATGTTGTCTAAAAAAAAGTCTAATTATGAAGAATGGACCGGAGTAAAGTTTAATGAATTTCCTGGGTGGATGCAAAATGTTGAGCATTTATTGTATGGAAATCCTGTAAAGGGATTAGGAACATATGAAGTATTTATTAATAAAACGGTAAATATTGATGAAAATACTTTGGAAATGTTGAAAACAAATGCTGAAAAGAAAGATGATATAATTCATAAATTGGCTTTAGCTGGATTTTATATGAAAGATAATGAAAGAAATAATGGAGATTATTATGAAACTAATAGGTGTTATAAAGAAGCTAAAAATTTGTTTCTATCGGCTGCTAAATTGGGATCTATTGAGGCAAAATTGTGTTTAGGATATATTTATTCTATTGGTTTGATTAAAAGTAAAATAGTATCAGATTACAAACCAGTCAAAGCTAAAAAATTATTTAAAAAAGTAGCAAAAAAAACGAATGACAAAAGATTAGCTAGAGTAGCAATGAGAAATGTTGCTACATTATTTCATAGCAAGGAAATTAGTCCAAACATTTATGAACAAATGAAAAATGTTGCAGTAAAAAATAAAAAACCATTATATTTACAGAAAGCAGAAAAATGGTATGAAAAATCTCTTAAATTAGAAGATAGTCAATCTGCATATCAACTTGGATTACTTTATGAAAGCAATTTTTATGAAAGTATGAACGTTGATAAATTTAAAGAAAATAAAAATAAAGCGGAGAATTTGTTTGAAAAGGCCGTTCAATTTGATAATGATAATTTGTACGCAAAAGCAAAACTTGGAAGAATTTTAATTAATAATAAAAAAGATGTGAATAGAGGGTTTAAAATATTGGAAGTTGCAGCAGGAAAAGGATTGGATATGGGACAAACATACCTTGGTGAATTGTATGAAAAAGAAAAAAATTATGAAAAAGCTGTTGAATTTTATTCAAAGGCTGCCAGGCAGAACCGTGGATATTATAGTCATGCTGCACAATATCGTCTTGATAAATTAAAAGAAAAAGGACTCATCAATGAAGATATTAATATTGAAGATATTTTGAAATATTATAAAAATGAATGTGAAAATGGATATATCGAAACTAAAGAAATTTTCAAAAAAATTCTTTAGAAAAGTTAATATTCCTTTTTATATTGGTTTAGGTAAGTTATATATTTGAATACTATTTAAATAGGGTACTGTATATGATTTTTGAATCCAATAAATTATTATTAAATTATGAGAAATCAGTTTTCACAAAATTCATTTTTGAGTGAGAAAATCCTGATACTGTATATCATAATAATGACCATAAAACCTATAAGACTTTGCCAAGATACTCTCCAGATTGGCACTTCAAACATTTAGTTATATTAACTTTTTACGTATCTTTCATTATAAAAAATTGATAATAAATGCAAATAACTAAATAAACTATAAATTATTTGATATTGTACCAATCTCTTTTCATGCAATCTTTTACAGGCAATATATTCATTTTGTCGCGATTTAACCTTTAAACCGTTACAATGGATCAATTGGATCATGTCGTTTTTAACATACTGATATTTTTTAGATAATTTATTATTGCATAAATATCTTTGATATTCTGACGCATTACATCATTTGGATTAAATATCAAATATATTTTTATCTTTATAGGTAAAATACTGCTAATGAATAAGCTTATATAGTTTATTTATTATTTCAAGTTTTCAACCCCCTACCCATTATTTACGTCTTAATTAATTAAATATATTAATCTTTGATATTCTAGATAACGTCGGGATTGACCATGAACGCTGATTTGTTAAGGTGAGGAGATATGATGATATTATCCAGGTAGTTGCTTGACCAGAGATATTTACATCTAACATAAGAGAAATTTTAGTAAGGCCAATCTGAGTTTTGTGAACAAAACAATTTTGTAAGGGAAATTGGTGCCTCGACCACAACGTACGAATGACAGGCAGGTTTTTTTTTTATTTGAATATATGATTATCAGATCTGGTGGATAAAATATTATTTTTAAATCGTAACAGCTCCTATTTTGAGATTTTTCCTCAAGACAAAACTAATTATTATTGTCTTCAGTTTGTAGGTAGTGATTTAGTAAGTTTACTAATATTTTAATGCAATTTTTGTTTCATTTTTTTAAATTTACGTTTAATAAGTAATAAGGGCCATTGCTAATAAATTAGGGGCGGGTTAAGCAAAATCTTATGTGACCCAAAATTAAACATTTTTATTGGTTAAAATTAGTATTATATGTAATAATTGAATATTATTGGTTAAAAAGATCTGGGTATGAGGTATGAAACTAATATCAGCTAATATATGTCACTGCTCTAAACATTAAATAATAATTATATTTGGAGAATACGTAATTATTATTTTAATTGGAATGAATCTAAATAAAAGCCAATTTATATGATCAAAAAAATTAAATTAAGAAAAATTGTTAAATCGACGTAAATAAAAATTCTTCCGGCATTTAATTTTACGCCTGATCTATCCCATATTTATTATGGTTAATAATTTGGTTGGCTATTGGGTCATGTGTACGTTCCGTCGTTCCGATGACCAATTTGTGTGGCTATCCGATTCCGGTTAATGAAATTTTGATCGGATATTTTTGAGATAATTCTAAATTTAATTTGAAAAAAAAATATTTTTAAATTAGTTTTTTTTTTATGACTGAAAAAATAATTTTTTTTTTTATAATCTAAAAATTATTATTTTTTAATAAGACTTAATATTTAACAAAATCGTTTCCAACCTTTAATAAGGAACTATCATAATGTCTGTCTGCATTACCATAGTGCGGAGTTGAACAATTGAAGAGGTCTTAATATTGTTGTTTTAGTTTTATTGAAGATTCCATTTTAAACAAAAACAATACAGTAAATGAAAATAAATTTATAAAAAATGGCATATAATACTTTCATAATAATATATATATCATCAATAAATGTGTCGATCAGGAATAATGTATAAGAAAAAGAATAAACTAAATTTGGAAAGTAAAATATAAATAAAGACAATAAAAAGAATATACTAAATTTGGAAAGGTAAATTGTCAAATGAATAAAATAATAATAAAATCAGAATACTAATTAAGAAAGTATAATAACAAGGATCAATTGAAATAACAATAAAAATATATTAGAATGTTTAACTAAAAATAAATATTGTTTCTTTGTCAATGGAATTATTCATAGGATAATTATAATTTTAATTAAAAATAAATATTGTTTCTTTGTCAATGGAATTATTTGTAAGTCATTTATAATTATAACTAAAAATAAATATTGTTTCTTTGTCAAGTAATTATTTATAGGTCAATTAAATAAGAATAATATCAATCAAATAAAGGGAATTGTTGAAGATCGCTATAAAAGAAATTTAATTATGGCGCAGCAAAAAAACTATTATAAAAAGATTGGAAAATTGATCAACCCTCCTTTCCGACATAAATCCAACATTTAGTACCATCAGAATAATTATTTTCAAATTATAATAAATTTAAAAAACTCGTTTAAATTCATCCAGATGAAACTTAATCCTCTTCAATATATACCCTAATTTTATAGTATTAATAAGCCACATCAAGAAAAGACAAATAAGATGGTGACATTTACTATTCAGAAATGTCGGAAGAAATTGAATAAAAGACGGTGGACGAGATTGATGACGTTAACTCGTCAGAATCCGTCCATTCGAACCAACATGATCAGAATAAATTAATAAATAAATTTAAAGAAATTGTTATTAATAGAACATAATTATGGAAGACAAAATGGACGAGATGATGGCGTTAACTCGTCAGAATCCGTCCATTCGAACCAACATGATCAGAATAAATTAATAAATAAATTTAAAGAAATTATTATTAATAGAACATAATTATAGAAGACAAAATGGACGAGATGATGACGTTAACTCGTCAGAATCCGTCCATTCGAACCAATATATGTTCAAATTAGAAATATTTTGTATTGAAAGTCATTTGCATATTTTTATTAGATTTATAATTATTAATAGAACTTATTATAGAAGATATGCACCTTTTAATAGCACGAAAATAATTTTAAGTCAAATTGCGCAACTACCTTTGCAAATTACAAATGACCCATTTGCAATTTAATTATCTAATGGGTCTACCATTACAAATTACAAATGATCCATTTGCAATTCAATTATTTAATGGAACAAAAATCACAAGACTTTAGACTTTCTAACATCACCTATAATTCCTCAATTATTACTTCTTCCTTACAAATCACAAATGATCCATTTGCAATTCAATTATTTATTTATTTATAGATTATGTATTTGTATTTTAATTTTAATAAATTATCATGTTACGATTGTTACATAAAAAATTACGATTGTTGTATTTTGTCTTATTGTTGTTATGTGATATGTGTATATGACGAATGATTCGTTCTAAGTAAATCCTCTTCTTACTCTTCTAACTTATTGTTTAAGAACAAAAAAAAATGGAACCCTATTATTGAAATTTAAGGACATGTTATTTTATTTATATTTAATAACTTTTTGATAAAGTAAATTTTAATGAGAAAGGATTCCTCTCCGTTTCAGCGAAGCCTACAAGAAATTAAACAACCCGAGTCGAAGCTGGAGGGGAGTGACCTACAAAAGAGAATAAAAAAACATTAATAAAACGTTTCTTTGAAAAAACAAACTAAAAAGAAAGCTTCTTAACTTACATTTCTATTTGATGGTCATCATATTTTTTATCTATATAAGATTTTTAGATTTTTATTTATAATAGCTCTTGTGATAAGTGATTTATGAAAAATAATGATTTTACTCTGATTATATAATATTTTTATTTGATATTACATTTAGATATATGTAATTTTGTATCTACAGTACTCCTTTCACACATTTAACTCAAAATTTTTATTTTTATATTTAAAATATTTTAAATAAACAAGGATAGAAGGGAAGCCATTCAAATCTCGATGATCAGAATCCCGTTATTATATATTATTGGATGATTAAACTAAATAATAGTCTAATAGCGGCACGTAGTGCCGCATTAGACTATTATATATAGTTTAAATCATCCAATAATAATATTATCGGTTTAACGGGACCGTTCATGCAATTTTTATAATAAACTACCGTTACTATCCAATAATTTTATTATTATTCTAATACATAGTAATATGAGATAACCGACCTAAATAACAATTATGTAAAATCAGCATGAACTTATGAGGATAACTGATAATAACAGTTATAACAGTGTTATTATATTTGTTAATAATATTTAAAATATACCTTCATTTAATTATTATAATGTTATCGATCTGAGTGTTTAAGATTTTATATTTGTCATCGAAATTGGTCTTATTTCAGATAGTTCATTATTTAGTTTTGCTATCTTGGACGTAATTCAGATGCGTTACGAACTCATGATGATCGTAATCAAACAATAAAGAGGCAAAAATTATCTTTTTGACCCTTCTCGTGCTACGTTTTTGACCTTATACAAACTTTCATAGATTCTTTTTATGTATATCCTATAAATTTACCAATGTGTACTACACCATACTATTCAAATTTTACAGTACAATTAAATAATTACCCACGCGAGAAATTCCAAATTTTTAATTTTTAATTTTTTTTTTAAAAAAAAGTGTATTTATTCTTAAAGGTCCAATAATAATTGTTGATTTACCGGTTATTTAATTTATTCTTGTTATTTAAATAAAATAAATATGATTTCTATCTTAAATATATTATTACAAAGTTTTAAGGAAACGAATCAATATTTTATCCTAACTTCATAGAGACGTTTCCAATAATAAAAATACAAGAGAAAATTGCAAATAAATAGAGAAAATAATATGTTAGTTTCGAATAAAAATAGCTTTTTTTGTATCTCCGACTTCCTCTACATGACAAGTTTTATGTACATGATCGAGACCCAGATAGTCTTCATCCGAGAATATCTTTTCCGATAAAATTATATCTAATAAAATTAAAGAAAGTTAACAAATTTTAAATAATTGAATTAAAATATTTTTATTAACTTACCATCATCTTCCAAATACTCCGGTTTTACATATGAAGTTCCAGGTATGATTGCAATTTTTATTTTCAAAAAATCATCTACGTTCATACGAAAACGATATTGAAGACGTTCCTTAGTATCAGAAAGTGTCTCACCCTAAGTTAAAATTATATAAATGTTTAAATTCTTATAAATTACATTATACATTATTTAATTAGTAATAAATAAATTACATTTTTGATAACAAATTTGAATGGAATTCCATGCACACATATTGGATCATTTGTAAAATGAAATGCTTGAATAATTCGATCGTCCTTATTGATAAAAATTTCATCCTGAGGTATTTCCTATAATAATAATACAATATACATAAATAGGATAATTTAACGAAAGAAATTTATTCAATTCATATCATAAATATTCACCTCAGCATATAATTTTGCAAATTCTTGTATCTTCTCTATCGGTTCTGTTTCTGTATATTCTTTTTGAATTTTATGATTTACAACTTCAAATAGCCTGATTTTGGAATTTTGTGATGATAATATCACCTTTCTTAAAAGTTTTCTTATCAATTCACTAACAATGGCGTGCTTTTTAAGACAGAGACCAATAACTTCCTGGAATTTTTTTATAATGTGAATTTTTTTAAAAATAAGATTTATAAAATTAAGGTATACGAATAAATCTGAATGAATATACCTTCTCTCTAACCGTGTTTCCAAGCCAAGCAACTTTTAAGAACTTTTTTGCTTCTAGTTCTACAATACTTACGTCCAGCATCTCATAGAATAAAATATGAGCTGATTGCGTCAAATTTGCAGTTTGAAACATCTCTGAAATTGTCTGAGTAGTGGTATGTTTAATGTCATCCTTTGGTGTACCAAATGATGCCGTTGTAAATCGTAATTTAAGAGGATCCGTATTTAAATGAATGGAGACTACTCCAGTGAGCTATTTTAATTATTAATTGGAATTAGGAACGTGATTGTAAATAATTGCAAATTATATCAAATGTTGTCAGAGAATTAAAAGACCTGATCATATGTCCATTTTTTATTTAAAATCAAGTCAAATTCATGTTTTGAATTTTGATATTTCCATCTTGGCTTAAATGAGACAACAATACGTAAAGTTAATGATTCATAGAAATGAGGAATATTCCAGCTACGGCCGGCTATTGCATGCTCTTGGTTCCTAAAAAGACATTAAAATGTTCAAAATGTTTTTAAATTAATAAAATAAAAAAAAATTATATAAAGTATATAATGTTAACACATACTCCTTTTCTGTTAAAACCTTTTGAAAACAAATTATATCACCATTTTGTATATCCGATTGTTGGAAAGTGGATCTTAATTTCATTTCTACAATTGTATCTGGCCTAACTTCCTATAATATAAAAAAAATATGATAAGTTAAATAAGTACATATAAACCAAATATATACGCTAACATCTAAATATGCTTACTTCATATATTTTCAAAGGAGTATGTGATGGAAATCCCTTTTTTTCGCAGAGAATACAAGTGTAGTCACTCACTTTACTGAATTTTCGTAAATATAAATGACCAAGACCTCTATATAATTGAATACATTAAATATCTTTGATTACAATGTAAATGTAAATTTTCAGTATAAAAAAAAAAAAATCGTACTCCAAAGCTTGTTTTTCGACATCAAAATACTTGATGAAAACCATTATGTGATAATTTTCATCTATCGGAGGGAACCATCTCTATTGAATTAGTTCGTAATATTAGTTAAATTCTTTTTTAAAAAAAAATCTGAAAGATAACAATATTACAATTATGCACCTCGCCATAAATTGGTTTGTCTGCTACTTCCATATACAACTTCATTTTATTCTGCTGACAAGTTATCTTCGCATGAATTTTTTCCATACCTATTTATTATAATATAAATTTGATAAGTATTATAACAAAAAATTTTTAAATATAAAATTAAATCATATTACTAAGATCAAGATAAGATTCTGGTATTGGAGAATCTGGTCGAATGGTTCCATTTCGACGATTTACAAAGTACCAGAATCGCATTTGTTCCAAAGGAATTTTGAAAGTTCGAGAAATATTTTTTTTAAAAACTTCATAAGTTTTATTTTTTGTAGTCTTATATGTATATATATCAGAAATTGGATATTCAAAATTGGCAATATCAAATCCTTGGTGATATTTGAATTTTTCGGCGGTTACAATCTATATAATAAAATATTGTCATAAGATTAATAGTAAGAATAGCCCTCTTTCCCCTTTCTCTCTTTTATAAAAAAAAATGATAATAATACCTTGATGATGAAATCAAAGGCCCTTTCCTCTTCTGATCGTCTTTCTATTTAGATAGTAATAAATAAATAACAAACATTTTCATCCTAATTAATTTAAATATATTAGTATATACATACGTAAATGATCAGGTATATCTTCGGGGATCACAGGAGACAATATCTCATTAATACTCGATTCGCGAATATAAATTAACATATAAGCATTGGTAGATCGTGACCGTTTATCGGTTGGATCAATTGCGCTGATTGAATTAGCATCTGGAAATTCACCACCATAACTATCAAGGACTTCACTATCCATAATAGGTGTAACATGACCATCATCAAATTTAAACCTAAAAAATTTAATTTTAAACGAGTTCGTACATTAATTTTTCTTAATAAATAAACAAACATATATATAAATGAAATAAACCATTTGCCGTCTTTTTCAGGTTTTAGTAAAGCAAAATAATGACCTTCGTGTAAATCACCACTATGAACGATTATACTGTATATAACAAATAAGAATTTATAATTTGAACATTTTTAAAAATAAGTTGAGAATGCAATAATAACGTAAATTCATAAACAAACCCATATAATAAATATTTATGGGGGTTGGATCTATCCGCATTTTCCGATAGAAATTCTTCTAAATCAATCTCAATTGGAAATTCATAACGATCATTAATCTAATATAATAAGAGTTTGGTAAGCAATAAAGAATTTTTATCATCAAATACATATATTTATCAATTATGTAACCTTGGTCATGGCGTTCTTTTGCATATCATATTCGAATCTCTTAAGTTGCAAATGTAAAACTGGAGGAAAGCTCTCAAATATAACACCTTTTTCGGCAACCTACGTAAATTAAATTAGCTAAATCAGTTAAAACTACCTTTAACACAAGTAGCCGAATAATAAAATAAGTAAATAAATAATTAAATTCGCTTTCTACTTACTTGCAACCCATAACCTTCTGCTTGATATTTATTATCGTCTTCCAATGTTTCCTTTTGAATATAATTCTTGAAAGAATCTCTTAAAGTCTTACAACCTTTTACATTCAATTGAATATCTAACCAAAATTTAAATTATAATTATTCTTTTGAACGGCATTTAATGCATATAAAAAATATTACAGAAATATTTTACTATTACCATAATAATCTTCAACATAAGAAGATTCATAATCTTGATTGACACATTTAATATAACTCTTCATTTTACCAGAAAAAAGTTTAGTAATTGCACCATCAGCTTTTGTACCCTAATAAATAATCATAAAAAACTCTTACTGAAAAATAAACATGAAAGAAAAAAAAATTTCATAATTTAAATGAACTACCTTCATTTTGCCTTCAAGATAATTTTGCAACATTCTGTTAAATTCATGCACATCGTGATGTGTAAAAGAATCAAATGAATTCCAACCAAAAGATTTTGTTAATTCTATCGTCTCGATTGGAATATCTGATGTCTGCAAATTGAAGAAAACTCGTTGTAATGCTAAAGGAACACTTTTGTTTGGGATATCATTTTCCGTGGGGATTTGATAGATCGCCTATGATTTATAAATAAGTATTAAACTTTTGATCTTAATAAACAATGCATAATAAACAAAAAACAAACCTTACGGAAATAAGTCGTAAAATAAAGTGACTGGAGTAATGAATTTATATAACTTGTAGCGCCTTGGTTATTTAAACCAACATAACCCTTCCTCATATTTGAATTATAACTATATGAAAGGTTAAAACAAAGCCAGAAATATTAAATATTGTCATTATTTGTAAATCAAAGCTTTAAATGATAATAAATGGGATAATGTACTCATGCCATAAAACGCCTGTAGGGTCCTTCAATACTCGTACTAATGCCGTGATATTGGTTGAATCATTCTCGATTAATGGTCGTGTTCGGTTTTCATAAGGGGTAAACAATTTATCTAGACCATAAAACCGTGTAAATCCCCAGTCTGATTCTTCGGCATTGAATCGATGATGAGAGTCTAAAGTTCAAATTCAAATTCAAATTAAATATAATATCATTGTTACAATACAATTCCAAGACATAATTTTTACACGTACGATGAGCAACATAATGTGATGGATCTTCAGGATTCCACAAGACTAAAGCAAATTGAACACATAAATGCCAACCGTCTGGAGCACTCTTAGGATCAAAAAAATCAAGATAAATAGAAACACTATCTAAATTATTATTACCAAAAGGGAATAACAAAATTTGCCTAAAAAAAATAAAAGAAAGAAAATATTAAATATTTATCAAACAACTTCATCGTTTATTCAAAATTTTTACATTACCATTCCCAACTTCCAACTTCAAACTTTGGTCCTGTTATCCTCTTTTCCAAATTCCGCCAATTTGTTACATGCCATGTGTTATATTTAAAATCTTCTATCTCGCAACCTAGTTCAGGCATAATTTTATTTGCCAAAGCTTCAAGGTCTGTTGTATACAAATAAAATTCCGGTTAACACTAGTAATAATATTTCATCTAAAAAGGAAAGATGAATTTTAATAGATCACGCATTAAATGGTTTAAAGTTATTTATTTACAAAGAGGTTCAAACTAGTGAATCCAAACTTCAACAAATATGTCAGTTAAATGATAAATTAAAAAGTACAATAAATAATTTATTTGAATAATAACATACGATAATTTGTTACGAATAATGTTGTCGTATCCTCCACGTCTGTCATAGGAATATCCTTGGCAGGTTTCTGATCCATTATGACCCTATTATATAAGAACAAAAATTATAAGTATTCCTTTGCAAGTATTTTTATTTAAGGCTATATTAAAACTACTTTATCGAAATATTTTAAAAAGTAATAAATCAAAAATGTTTACTTTAAATATCAAGCAAATATCTTCCTGTTTGAATTATATCCTATTTGAATTATTATTGAAATTAAAGTTACTAAATACGAATGTAATCAAGATCCAAGCTATTTTTCTTTAAATACTAAATGATTATCCGTCGATCAAAATAGATTTAGGACAATGACGCAATGCAACGGTTAAATGCCGACCGATCATTCCGACATAAAGAGCATCAAAAAAACTCGGCACGTGAGACTGTGGCTAAGTGTGGCTATGGAAATTGCACTACGCAGCTATCTTCATTAAATTGTTGACCGTTGGCCTAAATTAGCTTCCTTACCTAACCCAAGGCTAACACTAACTCCAGAGGTAAAAGTTTCAGCCTAAACTGACCTTCCTTACCCTAACACTAAGATACTCCAAAGACGATTGTTTTGATTATCAGTAAAACAAATTCTTAAAAATTAATAAAATTAGAGTGATTATTTTATTATGTAAAATTATTAAAATAGAATGTAATATTAATTTAACAATAAAATTTATTCAATTTCAATTTATTAAAATTGATTTAAATAAATTATTGTAGATAACAAGTGTTATCACTATGCCCCTGGTCGTTATGGCTCTTTTAACATGCCATTTGCATAATTGTATTTTAACATGTGGCCATATAAATCGCACTGTATTTACATGTTCCAAATCCTTATCTGTTAAAAAAATAAGGGTTACACTCCTTGATTTTTAAAAATAATAAGGAACATTTGCAGTATTCCAGAAACAGGTAGAATAAATGAAATCCAATACCATTTATCTCTGCATGTAGAGCATATAATTCAAACTAGTATTATTATAAGTAGCATCCATTCCATATTAATTCCTAGGTCATTTATTTGCTTAAGAATGCCAGTTTCAAAGGCTATTTCATGAACTCTGCCCTAACTCTGCTCATTAAAAATGGATTTGTTTCTGTTTTATTGATATATCAAGACCATTATTAACAAGATATTTATATATCTCTCTTGGAAGGAGATCTATGTTTTCTTTTAAAATCTTTGCGCTTTATGGTACAGATTTATTAGCATACAGGTCTTGTATGCAGATCCTTATGACAAAGTTCTACTTCAGAATCTTCATATTTTTTTCAATAAATATCTTTAATCATCACAAGCAAATCTTTTCATTAATAGATCTGGATTTTTATGTGGCTTGGATGCTAAGATATTTCTTTGAGAACAGAAATACCAATATGTTATATCCTTGCCTTAGTATAGATGATTATAATTTCAGTGGTATCCATTGGCATCTTCAACTAACTCAATAATTTTATCTGCAATTTTCTTAGTTGAAATCTCATTAGTAAAACTTGTATTACTTACTCAGCAATGTAAATATAATTCTTAGTTATTTAAAGATATGTTTTCTAAGAGATTTCACTTAAAAAATCAATATCAATAATTTTCAAGATGTCAGTTTGACAATTTTTTATTTCTACAAGAGTTTTTCAGGTTTTGAATTGACTAACACCTTTAGTTCTGTTTGCTATATTGTATATGATGGTTTTATAGAGCCATACATTAATTCATTTTAATTTTATATAGTTACACTAAAATTTATGTTATTATGATTAAAAAAATTTCAGTTGAAAAAATCTTAGTAAAAAAAAGGAAGATAATAATATGATAATAAATTCATTATTTTTGATTTGATCAATATTAATAATACTTAAATAAAGAAATTACGTATAAGGAAATGGTTTGAGATTTAAATGAGAGGTTAAAGATATGTAAAGTTGATCGGTTTTTTCTCATATTTATTATATCAACGAAAATTGTCTTATAACAAAATTAAAAACAAATTGTACAGTAAGTTTATTAAGTTTATTTTTGATTGATCTGTAAGTGTCAAATATTGTTTTAAATGTCATTTTTGACTTATTTAACATATTTTACATATTTTTTTTTTCAATTCCGGCCGATGAACCTTTATGAGCTTGTTGAACACCTTCAGCAATATAGAATCATTCAAATAATGATTGGATTAAATAAAATGGTATTAAACTCTTCAATACTATTTTTTGTCATAAAGGAGCTTTTTCAAAGCTTGAAGAATTGTGTAATGGTATTATGAGTCAAGAACCAAAATTTTGATTGGTTCTAATGAGTTTTGGGAACTAGATGATGATGCTTTACTTTCAATTATTCAACATGGTAATCTAAACATGGTAATTTGGGAGAGAGGATATAATCCAATAAGATGGAGCGCGTTTAACCAATATTTTGATACTAATAGGATTTTTATTTAATCATTTTATTTAAAAATACTTTAAATTCATCCACAATTATATTAAGCAGAGTTAAAACTATGGCTAGATAAAAACCGGGATTTGGTTGTAAAGATTTAAATATATTTCAAAAAGTTGTAAATTAGACGATTATTTTGTTAAAACCTAATTTTTACCTTATACTTTACGTTTCACATTTTGACGTCTAAATTACCTCCCACGTCATCCTGTTTATACGTAAACACATCAAACAATTTAAAATAGTGTGAACCATTCCACTTATGACAGTATTGACAAGTGGCAGTCTTAGGGCTGAAAGCAAAATACGGATTTTACTAATTTTTCTTGTTTTTTTTTCTTGAGATTTTTTTAAAGTTGCTCTTCTTTTTCTTTGGATCGTATTCTCGCGACATAAGGTTATGCCGATTGTTCTATAGAATAAAAGGCAAGACGACTCCTTCGGGCTCCTCCCGAGAAGTTGGGTTTTATCATTAGTTAAGAATTTATTAGACTTTTAGTTTATGTTTATTCTTATTTAGCGTTAGACCCCAGTCGTGTCTATATTTTAAAAATAAAAATAAAAATAAAATATTAATTTCGATACTATAAGCATAGAATTAAACTTTGGTTTAACCTTCATAAGATGTATATAATAAATTTAGTTGTTGTTAAATTATTTCTTCATGTAATTTAAGATTCATTAATAATAAACGAAAAAATATAATAAATGAAAAAATATAACTTATATCTTGCGTAATTTATTTTCGTTATTAAAATCTTAAATAATAAATTAAAAAATATAAAATGGATAGCCAGTCTGTATTTATTCATCCAGAAGCACTTAGAAAACGCAAAATTTGAGAAAATGAAACTCATAAAAACGTGAAAGACATTGTGCTCGTGATGTTTATAAATCGTTGCAAAATATAACACCTATTAAAATTTCACTTTGGAAAACGTGCAGCGTGACGCCCGCTTCGGACGTTTAACAGTCACCGTTACCTAGATATAATAAACTAATAAGATACTACATTTTACTTACTTTCGCTATAATAGATTACGTATTTTATTTGTAAATATAATTAACTTGATTTTCGCTAAATAGTTTGTTCTTAGCATGTTTAATAATATTTCATATTTGTAATGTATACTCTGTTCTGAACTGGTTTTTAGAGTCAGTTCCACCAATTTGGTTCAGTCTTGACTCGTTCTGGTTTGTGAAACCAAACACTAAGAATAATATATGATTTATTTATTTATTTATTTTAATAATCTCTTTATTAGTATTATAAAAATCATTAATAAAAACAATCATCATAAAGTTAGTTAAGTTACATCTGATCAATAAAGTATCTATGGTGCCGGAAGTCTATACTCAACAGTCACGTGATTTTGTTTTAATTTTCTGGAGTGTCCTTAAAATAGACCGGGGTTCAGGTTCTTATCCTAGACCGCAACTGTATTAATCACGTGACGATTACTCTGAAAATATAGGGGTTTAGGATAAAGAACCTGGACCCCGGTTCAGGATAAATTTGTCCTTTTCTGAGCCGATTCTATATCATGTGATCCGGAATTCAGCCAATAAAAATCGGATTTCTCGTGTAAAATACTAATAAAATGCGGTTTTTGAAAATTTATTACAAACAAGATAAAACATAACAGATAAGAAAAAGTAGATTTCAGCAATAAATCGCAACTACCATTTCATAAAAGTCATACATTGATAAAAAATTTTTTTTTAAAAAAATTACATTTGATTCATATTATGATAATTCGGGCTGGCATTATCACAATGCATGGAGTCGGCCCAAATTATCATAAGTTCTGGCTAACATATAACTTTTTACGTAGATCTTCTTTTTAAAAATCTGACCGGTAATTTGATAGAGCTTACCTCAAAGAATAAAGTTACCAGTTTATTTTTTCTAAATTGTATTTTTTTTTAAGGAGTTGAAAGATTTTTAAGTGTTACATTTTTATTGTCGAGTATAGACTTCCGGCACCATACCTATTTGAAACTACAATACAGACAGATGAATAAAAACTATTTGGGAAATCCTTTATATTATTAACTTTAAATTACCACACAACTTTGCAAAGTAAAGAAATATTCTAATTTTTAGACATTTAATTTCCTTTTAAATATAATATTACAAAATTAAAATAAAAAACAGAATTATCCTCGAATGTAAGTAATTTTCTCCATGCTCTCAGTTTCATCTACATGATCAAGACCTAGATAATCTGTACTCGACAATTCCTTTTCTGATACGATTATATCTAATAAATAATATAACATTAAAAATATATTTAATATAAATAATAACAACGTGAGTTAAATTATTTATATCCACTTACCATCATCTTCAAGGTATTCAAGTTTTTTGTATGTGAACTCAGGTATAATTGCAATCCTTATTCTTGCAAATTCGGTTTTGTTCATACCAAGTCGAAATTGAAGACGAATCTTAATATCAGCAAATGTTTCACCCTGAATTAAAAATTATTATATTAAAATAAAAATTCTTGTACCATTTAAAATTAGCTATAGATAAGATTACATTACATTTTTAATAACAAATTTAAATGGAATTCCATGTGTTTGCATTGGATCCCTTGTGAAATGATATACTTGTATTATTTGATCATGAGAATTAGCGAGTAATTCATCTTGAGGTATTTCCTGTAAATTATCATATAACACATATTATTAAATGTAGAATATGCCTTCAAGTTAAAATAATTTTGTCAAAAATAAATAATTAAAAACAAATTGTTGATTAATTCACCTCTGCATATAATGTCATAAATTCATGTATCCTACCAATTAATTCAGTTTCTTTATATTCCTTTTGAATTTTATGATTCATAACTTCATATAATCTGATTTTGATATTTGATGATAATGTCATCTTTTTTAAAATTTCTTCTATGATTTCACTAACGATACCATCCTTTTGAAGACAAATATCAATGATTTCCTAAAATAATTTTAAAAGGTTTTTTAAATTATAGCAGAAAATTCCAATATATATTCAATTATGGAAAAAAATTCCAATATATCATACACATATTATACATGCTACACGGTACCTCATCTTTAACAGTATTTCCAAGCCAAATAATTTTAAAGAATTTTCCCTCTTCTAGATTTGATTCTGTAATATTTAAATCAAATATCTCATAATATAATATTGGTGCATATAAATAAGCCTGATTGAGAGTTTGATCAGACGTGTCAAATAACGGAAATGTATTGGTAAATCGTATTCTATAAGGATTGACATTTAAATGAAGAGCAACTGCTTCAGCAAACTATATTAATGACGATTAATAATAAGAATGATAAATAA
The DNA here is from genome assembly GCF_026210795.1 of Rhizophagus irregularis. NCBI lineage: Eukaryota > Fungi > Glomeromycota > Glomeromycetes > Glomerales > Glomeraceae > Rhizophagus > Rhizophagus irregularis. Next base: position 2,540,910 of record NC_089445.1, on the reverse strand, counting down.
TTGTACAGTATATCAAAATTATATACAGACGTGTAAAAGAGTATACATGCTTGATAACGGGTCAATTTTTTATTTAACATTAGGTCAAATTCAAAGTAACCTTGCCATTCTGGCTTAAATGAAATAACAGTAAGTAAAGTCAAAGATTCATAATATCGAGGAATACCATAAATACGACCAGATTTAGTATACTCTTGAATTCTAAAAAGATATTAAATCATCAATAAATGTTATTAAAAAAACAATAATAATAAAGTTTAATGCATACTCCTTTTCCATTAAAGCCTTTTGAAAACAAATTATATCACCATTTTGTATCTCTGATTGTTTAAAAGTGTATTTAGGATTCATTTCTTCAATCATGCCTGGTTTGATTTCCTATAATGATAATATTAAATGATTTATAAACCCACTGCATAATTCTATAACATTTAATTTGCTTACCTCATATATTTTCAAAGGAACATTTAGTGGGAAATTTTTTCTTTTACAGAAAACATGAGTATAGTCTTCAACTTTAGCGAACTCTTGTACATATAAATGACCGAGTCCTCTATTGTGGTTAAAATATGTTAAAGTATATTTTTACTTCCAATTTACCGGATGAATGAATACCTTACTCTAAAGTTTGTGTATCAGGATCAAAATACTTGAGAAAAACAATTATATTAATATTCCAATTTTCTTCAACGTAAGGGAACCATGTCTACATATAATTTACAGTATAAATAGTATAAGTTTAAATCTAACATAAAATTTGAAAAAATCATAATATACAGTAAATAAATTATATACCTTTCCATTTATTAGTTTGTATGCTACCTCCATGTATAATTTCAATTCATTCTGCCGGGGAGCCATTTCTTTACGGATTTCCTCCATACCTAATGCAATGAAGTAAATTAAAAATTTACATTTATAACTTTAAAGAAGAAATAGGATACAATACTTTTATTAAAAGAGGATTCCGGTATTGGAAGATCGGGTCGAATGGTTTGATTCTGACGCTTTACAAAGACCCAGAATCGCACTTGTTCTGAAGGAATATTAAAACATTGAGGAACTTTTTCTTTAAAAGTGCCGTAAGTTGTATTTTCTAGGATCTTATATGAATGTATTTTAGAAACTGGAGGTTTTACAAAATTAACAAGATCAAATCCTTGATGCTTATTGAATTTTTCGGCAGTTACAACCTAAATACAAATAAATTGCTGTAAAACCATTATAAATAACAATAATATTCTTAAAAAAAATAAAATAAAAATACATTAACAGTAACAGTAACAAATGATGATAATAATTTATAAAACGTAGGAATTTCATGGATACGATTATCCTTAATGTGCAAATTGTTTCTAATAAGTTGTCAAAAATAAATTTCTTAATATTTCATAGTGTAAAATAATTATTAGTGACTGTATAATACATACTTCCAGTTTAATAAAACTTTTTGGAAACAAATTATATCGCCATTTTGAGTTTCTAATTGTTTGAAAGTGTATTTAGGATTCATTTCTTCAATTATGTCTGGTTTGATTTCCTATGAAGGTATTTATGTTAAAGATTTATAAATTACTATAATTCCATAAATATCATATGCTTACTTTATATATTTTCAAAGGAGTCTTTGTTGGAAAGTTCTTTCTCTTACAGAGAATACTAGTATAATCTCCAACTTTATCAAACTCTTGCACATATAAATGGCCCAGACCCCTATATTATAAATTATGTTAATATCTTTACCTTTAATATATTAGATAAATAAAATAAATATCTTACTTTAAAGTTTGTGTATCAGGATCAAAATACTTGAGAAAAACAATTATATTCCTAATTTCCTCAATTGTAGGGAACAATGTCTAAATTTATTATATTGATAATATATGCTTTTAACCCTAAAACAAGAAATTTGAAAGAATTATAACATATATGACAATTATATACTACCTTGTCGTTTCGTTCGTCTGTTTCTTCCATGTATAATCTCAAATCATTCTGCAGGGGAGCCATTTTTGCACGAATTTCCTCCATACCTATTATAATGAAATAAATTAATAATTTATACTAAAAATTTAAAGAAAGACTATAATATAATAAATACTTTTATTAAAATAAGATTCTGGGATTGGAACATCAGGTCGAGTTGTTTTATTTGTACGTTCCACTAAGACCCAGAATCTTATTTGTTTTGAAGGAATATTGAAAGTTTGAGAAATATCTTTTTTAAAAACATCATAAGTTTTGATTTTCTGAACCTTATATGTATGTACGTCAGAAAATAGTGAATGACGATCAAAATCGGCAAGGTCAAAACCTTGATAATCTTTGAAATTTTCAGCAGTAATAACCTTCATTCAGCTTAAAAATATTAGTAAGAACAGCTTTTCTTTAAGAAATATATATATATACATTTAAAATATTATTAAAAAATTACCTCGATAGTAAGTAATTTCTTTTCCATTTCTTCTTTTGAGCTGCAAAAAAACTTTTTCTCTTTCGTTATATGAATTATGAAATTTTTATCAGCTTTATTTTTATGACTAAGAAAATAATAAATTTATAAATTTATCAAGAATGTAAAAATTATAAAGGGATTATTTATTTGTAGTGCAAATTAAATGTCGTATTTGTTTACATAATACTTGAGTAACCTCAGTTGTAGATCTTAATCAATTTAAAAATTTACTTGTTTAACTTTATACTGGCAAGAGTAATAGCTATAAAAGTCATTAGAAAAAAAAAAAACTTCTTCCCCAAATTATTAAAAACATAACAATTCCGCAGTAAAAATAATATTTTTACTCAGTTTTTTATTAATATGGAAGATAGTAGAAAATATCCTATAGCCGAACATAAATTTCCTTATGGGTCCGGCGACGAATATAATTTTTTATTAAAAACATATCACCATTTTATAAAATTTTGTGAAAGTCTAGCTTCTTCATTTTTTTCAGGTCATGACACAGAAGTTCAGCGTAATATACTGCGCTCTAATTTTGGCCTTTCAGATGAAGATATTAATAGTTGGAAAGAAAGGGCTTCACGCTACAACATGTCAACTGAAAGTTTCACATTTTTTCTACATATAGCAATATCCTCTGCGGTGGATGGTTTCCAAGCACGAAGGAAAGAATTAGAAACTTTTGTAGATCACGTGACTAAATATAGGGAGACATCTAGCAAAAAGTCCAAAAAAATCGACAAAAAAAAGAAAAAGTCGAATAAATCCAAACACCGTTCCATAATTAATTCTGACGTAGATTCAGATGAATTAGATGATTTTCTTGATAAGGCAAATGAAGAGTTCGCTCATTTAAATTTTTCTTCCGATGATCGAGATTCTAATATAAATCGGCCGATCGCGACAGCCTCTGGATCAAAAATGGATGTTGATCATCCGATTAATACAAATGAGTCATCAAATACGGTCTTACAATCGGTACCTAATAAGCCTCAGTCGCAGCCTATACAAATACCGGAGAAAAGTATTACCGATTCAACAAAGTCTTCAAATAAAAATAAGAAGTTGAATAAACACCTTATCGAAAAAGTTATTACAGGTCATAAGCCAGCTGATGATGATACATCAAAAGTTAGAGATATTCTGGTTTACGACGTCCCAGTATCCTGGACGGCAGAATATATTCTGCAACAGTTAACGCTGTGGGGAAAGCCTATCGAGATTCAGATGAAACAACAAAGAAAATATCAGACTGTTCGTTTGAAGATAGAGTTAAGTACCTTTCGTCTTGCCCAATTTGAAGTTAATGAAAATCCTGTGTGGACAACAGATTTAGGGGGGATACCGGTAAGATGGTTTCCAGCAAGGTGGACTCTCAAAGAACGAAAACAACGTGAGAAATTCCAAGCTACGATTAGAAAAATTCCAGATTCTATGACGTATGCAGCCTTATGGGTCGACCGTCTCCCACATACTTTTCTTTCTTCGGTTAGAGGGTTGAAAAGTTTTAAAATTATTCAAACAGCTCGGGGTGAACGTAAACTTATTGGTTATTTCGAAAAGTGGGTTGATATGCGGAACGCATTAGATAATCAATTCGTTTGGGATCATCAGTACCTATCTTGGAACCGATACGAACCTCCGATGCAACAAACAAGGTCGCATGGTAGTAATGCCAACAAGAACCAAGGAACTTCACGAAGTCAATCAACTAACAAACATCAACGAAATTCAAAGAATTCGAAGAAGAAACCAGAAGAGATGAAGTCTGAAAAGCCAAAGAAGCACAAGAAAGACAAGTCCCGTAAATCATCGAGATCGAAGGTCTTAGCGGAAGTTATAGATGTTTTGCGTAAATTAATAATTTAGGTTTTAGAATTGAGGGTAAAATAGTGGTTCAAAGGTGCCAATTTTATTTTTTTCATAAAATTTTTATTCCTCTTTATTTTATCCTTTTATTTTCTTTTTGTTCGCCCTTTAGGGTTGATTTATTTTTTGTTTTTGCTTTTTTTCCCCCTTCCCCTTTTTATGGTCATATTCTTTATCCCATTTTTTAAGCTAGTAGGTCTTTAAATATTCGTTATTTTTAGATTAGCTATTGTAGGTTACTCGCTGTTTACTTTTGTATTTGCATTTGTTAACTTACATAACCATGTAAATTTTTATTTTCTATTCAATAAAGTGTGATCGGTTTGCTTAAAAAAAAAAAAAAAAAAAAAAAAAAAAAAAAAAAAAAAAAAAAAATAGCTATAAAAGTCATTATATATGTATGTATGCATTTGACATTTTAAGCTTTTTATTTGTTTAGAAAAAAATTTAAATTTATACAGACTTGGATGTAAACTATAAATTGAGTCTTAAACGAGAAATAAACAATATTTGCATAAGATACTATTTTTATTGATTTCATATACTGTAATTAACTAGTTTCAAAAACTGTTAACATAAATCCGTTTCGAAACTCCGATCTTGGCAAGCAAAAAAAAAAAAGTTATTGAGCTTAAAAACATTTCTTCTCTATTACAGTTTAGCAGAAATTTTTAAAATTTTATGGATTTTAAGAAAAGAAAAATACTGCTTTAATAAATAGATTTAACATTATTAAGTAAAATTATAATCTTATCATTATGAAACAAAAACTTAATTGCATCTTATCATAAAGCAAAGAAAATAAAAAAAAACTTGTTAAATATACATCATAAAAGTAAGGAAAATTTTACTATCAATTAAATAGACCTTCATGTGATACAATCACATATCAATTGGACGCGATCTACATAGTGAGACAACGTGTTAGACGCAATATATATAGAAATTTTAGCTATAGAAATTAATTATTTTAACAAAATTGTCAACTTGAGAAAGGAAGAATTTTGTAATACCTTCATCAACACGATTATTATTTTAAATTTTCTATTGTCTAGAAGAGTAGCATAAAGTACAAACCTAGTAAAATTATTACAGTTAAGAAAATAATTATTTACCGATTTCTTGGCTTTTTGTAAGATTTGCATAGTTACCTTTGCACTTAAAGGTCTAATATCCAACGATGATTTTGGTTTGATTTTTTATTTTCTTTGCAAACATTCAATTTACCAGATCTCAAAATATTATTAGCACTTTTTCTTTTTCTAGGATCAAAATGCTAAAGTTGTTGTATTAATTCAATACAACCCATTTGTGACAATTAAAGGATAGGTCCATCACATATTTCAACAATAATATCTCTATAACACGTAATCATATTAAAACTATATATTTCTAATGCTTTAGTACAATTTTGTTCTTGAAAAATCTCTGGAAAAATCATCCCATAATTTCATTATCATCATAAATCTTGATAATTTTGATGATAATGCTTGTATCATGTGACATACTAGCATTTAAATCCTGATACTGCGGTACAATTTTGATAATTTCATTATTAAAAAATCCTTGGTAATATAGTATGTTAGATCTCCTGATTTATAATAACTTGTAATTATCATCGGTAATAGGATTACGTAACATAATCTTTGAGCCAAACAAAAAAAATTAGTTGTTATTACCCTCTAAGCACAATTTCTATATGCTTGAATCTATTATAAGGAATAAATCATAACAACTTTTATATTTTGACTCAAAGTAACGTTATCCTTACTTTATAGCAAGAAACACAAATATGATAGATCTTATCTAGAATTTTTTTCCGTTACATTTTTTACTTTTCGGTTAACTATGTCCAATGTGGATGACTTGCTTAAAAATGTATTATTCGACATCAAAAAATCAATTTTTAGTTTGTAATTATTGATCTATCATAAAAACAATTTTAAAACTTTTATTCCTTAAGAGGCATTCGGGAAATACATACAATATGTTCAGAAAATCAGTAAAGTTCTTAATAAAAACTTAAGAATATTTGTAATTTTCATAACTATTCTAAATATACAAATCTGTCACTGATATTTCTGATGTAATATTTGGATCATTGTCAGACTCCGACATAATAAAGTTCTTAGGAATTAAAAATATGAATAATATGATTTAACTTTATTTAGAGGCTTTCGGTCCAAAAAAATCTTAACCGGTTAATGACTAATTAACCAGTTGGTTATAACTTAGTTCTGGCCAGCATGATCGGGATTAATGTATTATTCATAATTTAAATCTTAATCCCAGCCAGAATTAACTACAACTCATTATCATTTCAAATAAAGCAAACCAAAATAAGTTAATTAATATTATATTGTGAAAATTATGATAATATTATATCGAAATTATTAACCAAAAAAAAAAAAACTTTTTTATTTAATAAATATTTCTGGCAAATGACAAAGCCATTTGGCCATTTTCCTGAATGACCTTTAAATGGCCAAGTCATTCGAGTCATTTGGTCATTTGGGCAATAATGTTTTATAATCCAGAATTATAAATTTTATTTTGAAGTTGTATATTTTGGACAGAATTATGAGATCACTTTTTAAATGACTGGGAATCATTTTGTCATTTAATCTCGAAATAACCAAGACTCGCCCAAGTCATTTGGTGTCATTTAAATCACTTGTCATTAAGGCTTTAGAGTTAATATTAAAATTACTCTATATTAACTTTAATTTACAAAATACTACAAATTATACATTTAATTTCCCTTTTTAAATATAAGATAAAAGCAGAAAAATAACATATTAACCTCGAATGTAAGTTATTTTATCTGTGCTCTCAGTTTCATCTACATGATCAAGACCTAGATAATCTGTACTTGACAATTTCTTTTCTGATAATATTATATCTAACAAAATCACATATCATTAACAAATATTAAATATAAATAAATATAATGAATATAATGAGTTAAAGTATTTATATTTATTTACCGTCATTTTCAAGATACTCAAGCTTTTTGTATGTGAATTCAGATACAATTGCAATTCTTATTCTTGCAAATTCGGTTTTGTTCATACAAAGTCGAAGTTGAAGACGATCCTTAGTATCAGCAAATGTTTCACCCTGAATTAAAAAGTTATTATTATTAAAATAAAATTCTTGTACTACTTAAAATTGGTTATAAATAAGATTACATTTTTAATAACAAATTTAAATGGAATTCCATGTGTTTGTATCGGATCCTTTGTGAAATGGTATACTTGTATTATTTGATCATGAGAATTGGCAAGTAATTCGTCTTGAGGTATTTCCTGTAATTATCATATATCAGTAATATCACAATATTATTTCAAAATAGATTAAATGAAAAAAAAAACAATTATAAAAAAAAATATAACATAATTCACCTCTGCATATAATGTCATAAATTCCTGTATTCTTCCAATCAATTCAGTTTCTTTATATTCATTTTGAATTTTATGATTCATAACTTCATATAATCTGATTTTGTTATCTGGTAACGACAAAGTCACCCTTTTTAAAATTTCTTCTATGATTTCATTAACGGTGGCATCCTTTTGAAGACGAATATCTATAATTTCCTAAAACCAATTTTTAAAAAATTTTCAAAATATAACAAAAAAATTTCATCATATATATCACATGTCATTTATGCTGTAAAGTACCTCATCTTTAACAGTATTTCCAAGCCAAAGAATTTTAATAAACTTTTCCTCTTCTAGATTTGATTCTATAATATTTAAATCAAATATCTCATAATATAATGTTTGTGCATCTAAAAAAACCTGATTGAGAGTTTGATCAAGTGTGTCAAATAAATTGGTAAATTGTAGTTGAAGAGGATTTATATTCAAATGAAGAGCAACCGCTTCAACAACCTATATTAATGATGATTAATAATATGAAAAGTAAATAATTGTAGATTATATCAGAATTATATATAGTACAAAGAGTTATACATACTTGATAAAGTGTCGATTTTTTATTTAATATTAGGTCAAATTCAAAGTAATCTTGCCATTCTGGCTTGAACGAAATAACAGTAAGCAAAGTCAATGATTCGTAAAATTGAGGAATACTACAAATACGACCAAATTCAGTATATTCTCGAATCCTAAAAGACATTAGGTCATGAATAAATATTGAGTATTAAAAAAAAAATAATAACAACAAAGTTTTAATGCATACTCATTTTCCATTAAAGCCTTTTGAAAACAAATTATATCACCATTCTGTATTTCTGATCCTCTAAAAGTATAATTAAGATACATTTTTTCAATCATGTTTGGTTTGATTTCCTATAATGATATATATATGTTAAAAGGTCTATAAACCCATTATATAATTCTATAACATTTAATATGCTTACTTCATATATTATCAAAGGAGTATCTGGTGGAAGATTCTTTCTCTCACGCAGAATATTAGTACAATCTCCAACTTTATCATAATCTCGTACGTATAAATGTCCAAGACCTCTATATGGTTAAAATATATTAATACATATTTATATTTCTAATTTATTGAATAAATAAAGAATATCTTACTCTAAAGTTTGTGTATCAGGATCAAAATACTTGAGAAAAACAATTATATTCATATTCTCACTTCTTCCAATTGAAGGGAACCATGCCTGTATATATTTTTGACAATGTAAGTTTTAAATCTAACAAAAATTTGAAAGAATTATAATATACATTAACTATATACCCTGTCATTTATTGGTTTGTCTGCTACCTCCATGTATAACTTCAATTCGTGCCGCCGGGGAGTCATTTCTATACGAATTTCCTCCATACCTAACGTAATGAAGTAAATTAAAAATTTACATTAAAATTTAAAGAAGAAATATGATACAATACTTTTATTAAAAGAGGATTCCGGTATTGGAAGATCGGGTCGAATGGTTTGATTCTGGCGCTTTACAAAGACCCAGAATCGCACTTGTTCTGAAGGAATATTAAAACATTGAGAAACCTTTTCTTTAAAAGTAGTATAAGTTGTATTTTTTAGGACATTGTGTGAATGTATTTTAGAAAGTGGTGGATTTACAAAATTAACAAGATCAAATCCTTGATGCTTATTGAAGTTTTCGGCAGTTACAACCTATATACAAAAAATTACTGTTAAAATATTATAAATAATAATATTCTTAAAAAAAAAAATAATAATAAATACATTAACAGTTAATGATAATAATAATCTATAAAACTTAGGAATATCATGGATACGATTATTTTCAATGTGCGATATGGTTCTAATAAGGTGTCAAAAAAAAAAAACTTAATATTTCATAATGTAAAACTATTATTAGTGATTGTATAATACGCACTGCAGGTGTGGCAAGACTTTTTGAAAACAAATTATATCCCCATTTTGTATCTCTAATTGTTTAAAAGTAAAATTAAGATCCATTTTTTCAATCATGTTTGGTTTGATCTCCTACAATGATATAGATGTTAAAAGGTTTACTATATAATTCTATAACATTTAGTATGCTTACTTCATATATTTTCAAAGGAGTATCTGGTGGAAGATTCTTTCTCTCACAGAGAATTTTAGTATAATCTCCAACTTTATCATACTCTCGTACGTATAAATGACCAAGACCTCTATATGGTTAAATATGTTAATACATATTTATATTTCAAATTTATTGGATAAATAAAGAATATCTTACTCTAAAGTTTGTGTATCAGGATCAAAATACTTGAGAAAAACAATTATATTCCAGCTTTCTTCAATCAAAGGGAAGCATGTCTACATAGATTTGATAATACAAGTTCTAAATCTAACATAAAAAAAAATTGAAAGAATTATAATACATAACAATTATATACCTTTTCATTTCGTCTGTCTGTTTCTTCCATGTATAACCTCAATTTATTTTGCAGGGGAGTCATTTTTGCACGAATTTCCTCCATACCTATTATAATTGAAATAAATTAAAATTTATACTAAAAATTTAAAGAAAAACTATAATATAATAATACTTTTATTAAAATAAGATTCCGGTATTGGAGTATCAGGTCGAATTGTTTTATTTATTCGTTTTACTAAGACCCAGAATCTTATTTGTTTTGAAGGAATATTGAAAATTTGAGAAATATCTTTCTTAAAAACATCATAGGTTTTAGTTTTTTGAATCTTATATGTATATACGTCAAAAAATAGAGAATGATGATCAAAATTGGCAAGGTCAAATCCTTGATAATTTTTGAATTTCTCAGCAGTAACAACCTATATTCATTTTAAAATTATTAGTAAGAACAGCCTTTTTTGAAAAAAAAACTAATAATGATAATAATAAACAAAAAAATAAATAAATGTAATATTATATATTAAAAAATTACCTCGACAGTAAGTAAATGTTTCTCCATTTCTTCTTTTGATCCGGAAAAAAGCCTTTTCTTTTCGCTATATAAATTGCGAAATTCTAATCAACTCGACTCAAGATACTGTAACAATAATGAGAGATTATTGTAACGCAAAATTATATGTTACTATTTTTGTTTACATAATACTTGAGTAACCTCAGTTGTAGATCTTAATCAATTTAATTTTACTTATTATACAAAACCAGCAAGAGTGGTGCCAGTGGTGCCACTATATGTGCATTTTGCATTTTTAGTTTTTTATTCGTTAAGAAGTAAACGACGTAAACGTAAATCAATAATAATTGCATAAAATATTATTTTTATTAATTTTATATACCGTAGTTTTTAAAACTCTTTAATAACATCACGTTTTGAAACTCTAATCTTGGCAAGCAAAAAAAAAATATTCACGGGCTTAAAGAACATTCCTTCCTATTAACAGTTATTAGCAATTTTTAAAAATTTATGGATTTTCAAAAATTTCCAAGGATTTACTGTTTTTAATAAACTAAATCGCATCAACTCAATGGAAAATTAAAAAAACTTGTTAGAAAAAAGGAGCATCCTTAACTTACGCATCATGTGTAGTACGCACTGGCTGGAGTTAAGTTTAACGCTATCACGTGCAAGAGCATAACTCTTAAACTCTGGTAGGATGTACATACGTACGGTGCGTACGTTAAGGAACCTCAGAAAAAAGAACAGGTAATTTAGGCCCCGAGTATAAGGTGCAGCCAAAAAAAATTAATATTAACTCCACGCATTTTTTCAGGTCCGGAATTACGATAATGCCAGCAAGCATCTAAAAAAGAAACCAAATTCTGACTGACATTATCTATAAAAGGAAAGATCTACATGATACTCCGTGAAATCTCATTATATCGCATAGTATCGAATATTTTAAGGTGCTTAATACTAAATTCTGATTTGCCTTTCACAAATTTTTACGGTTAAAATTCATCATGGCCCAATGACTTTTGGCCCAATTCATAATATTGAAGTAATCGTGAAATTGTTCCATGCATAATTATTCCAAATTATAAAACATCAGCAGCCTCGATATATTTTTCCTTCGTAAATTGGTGTGCTAATTGTTTTCTTTCATGCGAGAAATACCTAGAGTAACATTCACTGATACAACTGAAAAGATTCAGAGTTCTTGGTCTACCAATGACAAAACTTCAAACCTTCAACAGCCGTTTCTAAAAGAATTTTAATTAGAGTTGTCAAAAACTTTCCCGACTTGGGTTTGCTCTCTTAGAAATGCTAATAAAATTGGATAAAATCATTGTAAAATAATAATTAAAACCATTAAATAAAAATATTCATGATAATAAGACTTTAGTCATTTGGCCCATGTGGTAAAATTAAATATTACACGCGTGACTTAAAAAATCCGAAATTTAATTAATCCACTTTCACTAGTGATCGATTAAATATGAAAATGTAATAAATTTACAAATCATTGAATAAGCGTGTTCTTGAACTAGATAAGAAATGTGAAGAGGAAGGGTTGTCTAACAAAAAAAGGTCAAGAGTGGCCTGCCCTTTAAATAAAATTTTTCTTGATCTTAAACCACTTATCACGTAATATTAGAAAAAAATTAAATTGTAAGCAATTTTTATATTAATTTCATCGAGCTTTATTTTATATAAAGGAATTATTTTAATATAGCCAAAAAATGGAATCGCAGTTCATACTGCGAGATTTACCACTTACCGAGTCAGTAAAAGTAAACATTTATGTGGTGATCAACAACAGTACATCTGAAAACGAAAAAAATTTACTGAAATATCTCGTGAAGTTTTTTTCAATTGAATGTTGGATAAAGTCTTGTATTGATAGACTAAAATTTTGGTTTGTTTCAAAATTAATTGACTATTCTGTGCGACAGGCTTTATCAGTAATTCACTATAATTCAAGTTTCGTACTCAATCTACATTTTCTGAAAATGATGACTACGCCCATATGGTTTATATTTAAATAAAGGGTATTACTAAAGTTCACCAGTGGTGATGGTCACCATACCAGCATTATGATATACTTTTGACCAGAATTAAAAATCTAATACAATACTGGCCGGCATTACATCATAAATTCACTACTGGTGACCGGCCACCACTGGTGATATTTAGTAATACCCAAAATAAAAATTCATGATTACTGTAGGACTGTAGCGTCAATCTGATCATTAAAGTAAATAGTTAATATTATTATAGTAAAATTAACTATGTAGAAAGCAAGTTGATGTAAATGAGTACCTAGGTGAAATCTATTTCTTCTATGGATTATAGAAAATAAAAAATAATTGTACGTTAAAAGCCCGATCACCGATCTAAATTTAAGCCTAAAAAGACGAAATAATTAATAACAATAATATTTTATATAAAAAATATGTATAAAAATAAATAAAGAACATATTAGTATAGGTTATTATAAAGAGAAAAAAACCGGGATGAAAAATATATTAAAAAATTCAGTTTTAAAAAAATTGGAAAGAAAAGTTATTAAAAAAAATAATTTTAAAAAAATCGTAATCGATCTGACAGCCGATTACATCTTCCTAAGAGGGTGGGAATGGCCGGTTATTCCGATTGATCAACATCTTTGATTTGTAATCATTGTAATCGTCAAATTCCACGTCAAATCCAATTGGAACTTTGGAGAAATTAGTATAACCGGGAATAGCCGAAATTGAAACATGATTAGTAAAATAAATTAAGCTTTTTTTCGTTACAGTAATTATCAAAAAAAAAATATCCGATTAAATTTCATTAACCGGAATTAACGTTACTGTTACACATCAACAATCCATGGCAATCATTAAAAAATCTCATAAACAAATTAATTTACTAAACCTTCAAAACTAACCAAAAAAAAAATAAATAATCAACTGAAAATATGGAATAGATCAGGCGCAGACGTATCACACATTACACATTCGGATAAATTAAATGAAAACCAACCGAAAAAAACCCGAAAAAAATAATTAATAATCAATTTAGAACAATTATTATTATTTGTCGAAGATAAAGTTTGGGCAAAAAAGATTAAAAAAAATGATGCGAAAACGTGCCAAAGTTTTGTTATATGTAATTATAAGGATTAATTCATACACAACAACACATGCATAAATGTAACTTTGGATCGGAAGAGCGAAGAGCGCCGTTTTATATATGTAGTATATGTGTATATAACAAGTATGCAAGATGATAATTGAAATAATGCATCGATACTTCAAATATAGGACGAATACAACAAGCTTATCATAAATAATTTCTCCTTTCAATCGCATGAATGATGTTGTTATTAGCCAAGTTAGCATTGGAAAAAATATTAAGCGTTAACATCTTCGGCTTTAAGGCGACCATTTTTTGCGTGGTATTTCGCCATTTGGAGAAATGATACGTAATTTAATAATTTGTGTACTGTTGGGATTAGCATTATTTTTACTACGACTATAAGTATCATTATATGGAAAGTGTGATTGATGTAAATCTAAATATTGTTTTATTCAAATTAGCATCATTGTAGAAAGAATTTTCTTTTTTACTCAGAATATTAACATGCATTATATTACTCATACAGTATATTACGAGAACAAAAAAGATCTTATGTTTTACCGTTGTGGCTTAAGTGACTTGAACTTTTTTTATTGGTTTAATGACGCGATTAATAATTTCTATATTTTGCATTTTTTTACAATATATTCTTCTAAAGTTCGTCAATTGTTTATTTATTTGTTGTAAAATTTCTTGAAAATTATTTTTTCACTCCAAACAAACTTTATTTATTTATCCCTTCGCAATTCATTTCTTATATTAATTACTATATTGATTATAAATCAAATCTGAGCTACGGTTAATGATAATGAATTTTTCCGTGTGTTTACTAATTATCTTTCTAACAAAGCAGAATGTAAAAAAAAATATATATATATAAAAGGGTCAAAATTTTCTTTGGATATTTTTCATTTCAAATTTATTTTATTCTATTTTTTTTTTATTCCATAATATTTCCCCGAATAGCAGATTGTCCTATTTTAATGAGATTATACCGCTACTATTCTGTCTCATCGAAAAAAATAAAGACTTCCCTCTAATTAAAAAAAAAATCGTTCAAAAAAAAATTTCTAATGGAACAAATTAAAAACGATCAAATTGTTACTGCGACTGAAGTTGATTCTGGTTCAAGTTCTATGTCAACGACCATAAATGAAAAAACATTGGTATTTATTGTCTTTTTTCTAAAAAAAAAAATAATTAAATAAAATAATTAAATCGATAATCCTTTCTTCTTTTTTTTTAGACAAAATTCGAAGGAAGTGATGATATTAATGATCTCTCAATTCAATTAGAAAGATCAGCAAAACGAACAGAATTAATACAGAGTACTGAAAAAGGATCAACATCCGCGAAGAATCCTGCTTACGTAGAATGGCATGGAATAAATTATTCTATATCTGAAGAAAATAATGTATCCTGGTGGAATAAAATTAAAAATTCTGATTCTAACTGAAATTAGAATCCGGTAAGCATGTACGAAAAATAATAGAAAATATTCATGGTTGTGCTAATCCAGGTAAATAATTTATGAATTTTGTACATGTATATTTTTAAAAAAATAATAATCTTATTTCATTTAAAAATAAATTTAAAAGGTGAGGTTCTCGCGATCATGGGACCTTCTGGTTGTGGTAAAACCACTTTGTTAAATCTTCTTGGCAATCGCGTTGGAAGTAAAGGAGTTCAAGGAACTATAACTCTAAATGGTCATAAAATAACAAAAAATTCAAAGAGATTTGTTGCTTATTGTACTCAAGATGATATCTTTTTCCCTCATTTAACCGTAAAGGAAACTCTCAGTTACACTGTAAGTAAGAAATGCTGCGCCATCGTTCTTTACTTCCATGTCAATACTTTTTTTTTATATATTTGAATTAAATTTTTTTATTTACAAATTTAATAGGCTCGATTACGTCTTCCACGTGAAATGTCACGACGTGATAAATTAAAACAAGTTGAAAATACTATGGCATTATTAAATTTGACGAAATGTGCCAATACGATAATAGGAGACCATATGACTCGTGGTGTATCGGGAGGAGAAAGAAAACGAGCCAATATTGCATCTGAGCTGTTAACAGATCCAAGTGTTATTTTACTAGACGAACCAACATCCGGTTTGGGTGAATAATCAAAAGATAATTTTGAAATATTCGAAATATTCGCTTCGTTTTTTTTTATTAATTTCTTACTCTTTTATTATCAGATTCTTCATTGGCTCTTGAGCTTACAAAAATTCTTAAAGAATTCGCTGTTAAGCAAAGGAAACCCATTATTATGGTTATCCATCAACCTTCATCTCAAGTATTTGAATCTTTCGATAAATTAATGTTAATGGCTGATGGACATATGGTCTATTTTGGTGAAAGAGCTGGTGTAGTGAAATACCTTGCTGATCAAGGATATAAATGTCACCCTAATTTTAATCCCGCTGATTATATATGTATGTATTATTTTTTATTACAAAATTTATATTTTAAAATTCAAATAAATATATGCAACATTATAACGTTTTTCTTTTCATTATAGTGGAACTTTTGAACGATAATACAATCAAGCAAAAATTAATAAATGCATATACACATAAAACTCGTGATGATCCAACTGGAAAACAAATATTCGAAAAGTATTCTCGTAGAACGCGTGCTGATAATCAATTAAATAATACCATATTAAATGCACCGGTTACAAGTGAACGTCGTTGGGAAGCTACATTTTTGCAACAATTCTCGATTCTTACCGAAAGAACCTTTAAACAAAATATAAAAATTAGCTTATCAAAAGTTAATATATCTCAAACCATTGCTTTGACTATATTTTGTATCTTAATTTGGCTTCAAATTCCTTTCTCTGAAACTAATATCAATGATCGTATTGGAAGTGTGAGTATCGATGATATAAATTCTTCTTTTTTTTTTTAACTTTATTTACCGGTATTCTAAATTTCTATTTATTTTTTATTATAGATTTTCTTCGGTAGTGTAGTTTGGTCATTCTATGTATTGAGTGGATCAGTATCATCTTTCCCGTTGGATTTAGTCATGTTATCGAAAGAACGTCAATCACGATCTTATCGTTTACTATCATATTATTTATCCAAACAAATCGCCGAATTACCTTTAGTCTTATTTAATCCTGCATTATTTACTATTCCAGTATATTGGGCAACAAATTTATTACCAGATTTTGGTAGATTTGTAGCTTATTTAGTAGTAGTTTTACTTAGTGCATTAACTTCCCAGAGTTTCGGTTATTTATTTGGTGCCACTATATTGAACGTACAAAAAAGTATAAGTAAGTATTATTTTAAACATTTTAATCTTATAATTTTGTAATATACAGTATATTTAATTAATTGAATTTTTTTCCTATCGAATAAAGCTGTTAGTTTGGTATTTATGCTTGCAACTATGTTATTAGGTGGATTTTATATAAGACATTTACCAACTGGCTTAACTTGGTTAAATATCTTGTAACTAATCATATTATTAGTAAGATTTTTTTTTCAAACCAATAATATTAACAATTTTCTATCTCTATTAATAGTCATACGTAAAATACTCGTATTCTTTGCTTTTGCAAATTCAATTTGATTCACCGAAAGCTCAATTTAGATGTGCTAGACCGGAAGAATTACCTGCCGGCGAATTAAGTATGTGTGTAGGAGATGATGTTCCAATGTCAAGTATTCCCGGTATTTCTATAATAGAGAATCTAGGATTAAATGATTTACCTTGGTATGCTAACCTAATGGTATTATTAGGTTTCTGTATTGTAGTGCGTGTTCTTGCTTATTATTCATTACGTAAAAACAGTAGGAGAAACAAAGAATAATAATAATAATAGTTATAATAATAGAATACTCTACTTGTATAATTGAATCATATATGCTGTGCCTCAGGTGTCAGGTGATAATTGACATAAGTCAGATACTTGAAGCACATTCACCTGTATCGCTACAATCAAGTCTTCCTTGATTTTATTCATGAAATTACTTTTTAACCTAGAAGTAAATTTATATAATCACAATAAATTATACATTTGATATATAGAATCATTTACTTGATACATAAAGCAAATTTTTTTTTTTACAGGATTGCATATGGTGTTATTTTTTTTTCCAAAAACCATTCTAGTTATGATATCATCCCAATTGAAGCGAGGTATAAAGGTTGGCGGCTGTACATATTTTTTCAGGGACGGAATTATGATAATTTCGGTCAGCACCCAAAAAAGGTAATACTTTTCACCAGGAATCAACTATATAAGGAAAGATTTTCATGATTTTTTTTTCCTGATTGTAAGCAAATTTGAACCTTACCTTTTTATGTATATTTTGGGTCCTCGGTTTCGGCTTTGGCAAAAACCGTACCGAACCGAACCAATCGGAGCCCAAGAAATAGATGAGCATAAAAATTTAGCTCATTTTTATTGGATATTAATCATATTGATCGGTCCCCGGTACGGATCGGTCCTCAGATCTTGGACCGAAGACCGTGGAAAAAATATCATTCTTGATAGATATGCAGGAGAATCTTGATATGCATAATATATTTTATAGTAAAGTCTATCAAGAATAATACCTCATGTCTATCAAGAATGATACTTTTGCAAGACCGTGAAGACTGGTCCCAAGACCGACGCAGGACCGGTCTTCGCTAGGACCGATCCAACCCTAATTATGTGGGAATTTTTCCTTCAACTTCATTCATAACAGCTAACATTCATTTATTTTCTTTCTTTAGGTTTCAGATGGCTTGTTCTAAGTTTTTATTTTAACGAAATGTTAACTAATAATTATGTAGACACTGGCTCTGAGAACCCTGAAGCCTGGAAGTAAGTTTTTGAAACACCTTCAAAAACTTTCTTTTAAAAAACGTTTTAATAACTTTGATTAATTTATTTATTTAGTAGGGAAACAGCTTCTACAGGAATCCCAAGTTTTGAATTGAATATTTATTGCAAATCAAGACAATTTTGAACTTTGAATATTATTCATAGAGTTAATAACATTTTATATTTATATTAATAGAATAATTTTATTTATAGATTAGAATAATAATGGATTTGAGTACGATTAGATTTAGAATAGAATACTTTAATATTTCTTAATTAAAGTTTATAGAACACTTTACGATTTATTTGCGACATTGAAAATATAAATTTAATATACATTTAATGTAACTTTAATATATATTGAATACAATTTTACGATACAGTAAATATAACTTGTTAAATATACATTAAATATAACTTTACTATACATTAAATATAACGTTAATATGGATTTAACATAACTTTACTAATCTCGATACTATTTTTGTACGACCTAGTTAAATCAGGTGTCGATCTCCTTAATATGCATCAACTTTATACATACGATTTGACTTGAACTTATAGTAACGATGTGAGACCATATCGTGACCAAACCTTGGTTATAAGGTTTATGACATAATTTCGACTTGGTCACGATGTGGTTTCGATTTTAAAAGTTTCTGCAAAGTTATTTTAAAATTATTTGTGGCTGTTCAATTAAGTTTTTAAAATCCGGAATTAAATGATTGGTAAATGATTGGCAAGGTGATATAAGCATGTCTGCTATGCTGGCTACTCCTCATCCAATAACTATTTATTATATGGAAAGTGTAATGTAAATCTAAAATATTATTTTATTCAAATTTAGCATCATTGTGAAAAGAATTTTCTTTTTTACACAGAATATTAACATGCATTATATTACTCATATATTACGAGAATCAAAAAAAATAAATAAAATCAGATAAAATCACTTATGTTTCAAAGTTGTGGCTTAAGTGGGCTTGAACTTTTTTAATGACGCCATTAACAAATTTCATTTTTTTTTTACAATATTTTCTCCTAAAGTTCATTAATTGTTCATTATTTGTTGTATAATTAATTTAAATTTACTTGTAAAACTATTTTCCACTTACTACAAATAAACTTTATTCAATTCCTTCGCAATTTTTTTTATATTAATTATACTGATTTGCATTTTATTTTATTTTTTTTTTATTCCATAATATTTTCCCTGAATAGCAGATTGACCTATTTTAATGAGACTATATCTCTACTATTCTGTCTCATCGAAAAAATAAAAACTTTCCTCTAATTAAAAAAAAAAAATCGTTCAAAAAAAATTCCAATGGAACAAATTAAATACGATCCGACTGAAGTCGATTCTGAAAAAACATCGGTATTTATTGTCCTTTTTTTTAATGATAACTCAATGAATATAGATGTAGTACGTAAAAAAAAACAAATAAATAAAATAATTAAATCGATAATCCTTTCTTTTTTCTTTTTTTTTTAGACAAAATTCGAAGATATTGATGATCCATTAGAAAGATCAGCAAAAAAACGAACAGAATTAATACAGAGTACTGAACAAGGATCAATATCCGCGGAAAAACCTGCTTGCGTAGAATGGCATGGAATAAGTTATTCTATATCTGAAGAAAATAATGTATCCTGGTGGGATAAAATTAGAAATTCTGATTCTAAATTAGAATCTGGTAATCATGTACGAAAAATAATAGAAAATATTCATGGTTGTGCTAATCCAGGTAACTAATTTATGAATTTTGTGTATATATATTTTTTAAAAAAATAATAATCTTATTTAATTTAAAAATAATTTAAAAGGTGAGGTTCTCGCGATCATAGGACCTTCTGGTTGTGGTAAAACCACTTTGTTAAATATTCTTGGCGATCGCGTTGGAAGTAAGGGAGTTGAAGGAACTATAACTCTAAATGGTCATAAAATAACGAAAAATTCAAAGAGATTTGTTGCTTATTGTACTCAAGATGCAATCTTTTTCTCTCATTTAACCGTAAAGGAAACTCTCAGTTACACTGTAAGTAACGTGCAAAACTGAAATGCTGCGCCACGTTCTTTACTTATGTTGATACTTTTTTTTTATATATTTGGATTAAATTTTTTTATTTACAAATTTAATAGGCTCGATTACGTCTTCCACGTGAAGTGCCACGACGTGATAAATTAAAACAAGTTGAAAATATTATGGAAATATTAAATTTGACGAAATGTGCCAATACGATAATAGGAGACTATATGACTCGTGGTGTATCGGGAGGAGAAAGAAAACGAGCCAATATTGCATCTGAGCTGTTAACAGATTCAAGTGTCATTTTACTAGACGAACCAACATCCGGTTTGGGTGAGTAATCAAAAGATAATTACTGAAATATTCGAAATATTCGCTTCGTTTTTTTTATTAATTTCTTACTCTAATTTCATTAACAGATTCTTCATTGGCTCTTGAGATTACAAAAATTCTTAAAGAATTCGCTGTTAAGCAAAAGAAAACCATTATTATGGTTGTCCACCAACCTTCATCTGAGGTATTTGAAACTTTCGATAAATTAATGGTAATGGCTGATGGACATATGGTCTATTTTGGTGAAAGAGCTGGTTTAGTGGATTACCTTGCTGATCAAGGATATAAATGTCCCCCTAATTTTAATTTTAATCTTGCTAATTATGCATGTATGTATTATTTTTTATTATAAATATTTATATTATAAAATTTAAATAAATATATGCAACATTATAACGTATTTCTTTTCATTATAGTGGAACTTTTAAACGATAATACAATCAAGCAAAAATTAATAAATGCATATACACATAAAACTCGTGATGATCCAACTGGAAAACAAGTAGTCGAAAGATATTCTCGTAGAACGCGTGCTGATGATCAATCCAAATTAAATGCACCGGTTACAAGTGAACGTCATTGGGAAGCTACATTTTTGCAACAACTCTCGATTCTTACCGAAAGAAACTTTAAACAAAGTAGAAAAATTATCTTATCAAGACTTAGTATATCTCTAGCCATTACAATGACTATATCTACTATCATAATTTGGTTTCAAATTCCTTTCGCTGAACCTAATATAGATGATCGTGTTTCAAATGTGAGTATCGATGATATAAATTCTTTTTTTTTTAACATCATTTATTCTAAATTTCTATTTATTTTTTATAATAGATTTTCTTCGGTTGTACGAATTGGACATTCTATGTAATGAGTGAATCAGTATTATCTTTCCCGTTGGAATTAGACATGTTAATGAAAGAACGTCAATCACGAACTTATCGTTTACTATCATATTACTTATCCAAACAAATCGCCGAATTACCTTTAGTCTTATTTAATCCTATATTATTTACTATCCCAGTATATTGGGCAACAAATTTATTACCAGATTTTGGTAGATTTGTAGCTTATTTAATAGTAGTTTTACTTGGTGTATTAACTTCTCAGAGTTTCGCTTATTTTTTTGGTGCCACTATATTGGACGTACAAAAAAGTATATGTAAGTATTATTTTAAATATATTGATCTTATAATTTTGTAATATATATTTAATTAATTGGATTTTTTTTCCTATCGAATATAGCTATCAGTTTGATATTTTTGATTATAACTATGTTATTAGGTGGATTTTATATAAAACATTTACCAACTGGCTTAACTTGGTTAAAATATCTTGTAAGTAGTTACGATAAATCTGAATTTTGTTTTTAAACCAATAATATTAACAATTTTCTATCTCTATTAATAGTCATTCCTAAAATACTCGTATTCTTTGCTTATGCAAATTCAATTAGATTCACCGAAAGCTCAATTTAGATGTGCTAGACCAGGAGAATTACTTGCTGGAGAATTAAGTAAGTGTAACGCAGGAGATAATTCTCCAATGTCAAGTATTCCCGGTATTTCTATAATAGAGAATCAAGGATTAAATGATTTACCTTGGTATGCTAACCTAATAGTATTATTAGGTTTGTGTTTCGTAGTGCGTGTTCTTGCTTATTATTCATTACGTAAAAACAGTAGGAGAGAATAAGAAGAAGAATAATAATAGTTATTATAATAGAATACTCTACTTTTATAATTGAATCATATATGCTGTGCCTCAGGTATCAATTTGCGTCAGGTGATAATTGACATAAGTCAGATACCTGAAGCACATTCACCTGTATCGCTACAATCAAGTCTTCGGCCTTTATTTCATTCATGAAATTACTTTTTAACCTAGAAGTAAATTTATATAATCACAATAAATTATACATTTGATATATAGAAATCGTTTACTTGATGCATAAAGCAATTTTTTTTTATGGGATTACATATGGTGTTATTTTTTTTCTAAAAACCAAACAAGTAATGATATCGTCCCAATTGAAGCGAGGTAAGGTTGGCGGCTGTACACATTTTTTCAGGGCCGGAATTATGATAATTTCGGTCAGCACCCAAAAAAGGTAACCAGGAATCAACTATATAAGGAAAGATTTTCATGATTTTTTTTTTCTGATTGTACACCTTACCTTTTTATGTATATTTTGGGTCCTCGGTTTCGATTTTGGCAAAAACCATACGAACCGAACCAATCAGAGCCCTAGAAATAGATGAGAGAATAAAAATTTAGCTCATTTTTTATTGGATATTAATCATATTGATCGGTCCCCGGTACGGATCGGTCCTCAGATCTTGGACCGAAGACCGGGAAAACTGGTCCCAAGACCGACGCAGGACCGGTCTTTGCTAGGACCGATCTAACCCTAATTATGTAAGAAAGCCTCGTAATTGGGTGATATTCAACGGGGAATTTTTCCTTCAACTTCACTCATAATCAAGTTTTCTCCTTTTAATAATAACTCTAATAAAGGAGCTTTTAAATTGATAAAAATTTCAAATGTTTCATGTTGATAAATATTCTCAAGAATTCCAGTTGGATCTTGATACAAAAATTCAGTTTGATACTCAATCTAAAACTCTTTAATCTCATCAACTGCTACGGTTTATCCGTTCTATTCCAAATTACAGTATTGTGTTATAAGGATAAAACGGTCGTAAAGGATGAAATCGGATAAAAAGATTAACGAATTCCATTAAATTCCCGATTATAAGTTGCACAGGAAAGAATCACGGGACACATTATTTTACGATATACCGGCTCGATGGAAAGATGATGTTGTTGTGACTAAAATTGAAATTTAGCTGATCTTTATATGTTTATTTTATTTCAGGATCATCATCTTTACCAGCATTAGGATGGCGGAGTTACATTCATATTCTTAATTCTGCCCTAAGTTCCATCCTAATGCTGGTAAAGGCGATGATCGTCCAGGCGATGTTTAGAAATTTTCAAAAATATTAAATAAAAAATGAAATTAAAGAAATACCATAAAAATACTAAAGCTAAAAACTAATAATAAATTTAAGATAAAGATAAATTTGATAAAATTAAAAAAGTATGCTAATATAGATCAAAAAGAATATTAATTATATTTTAAAACAAAGAAAATATAGTATTATAAAAATTAAAAAAAAATCTGAAACTTATATTAAGAATAAAATTAAAAAAAAAATTAAATCAATTACATTAATAAGGATAAAATTAAGAAAAACCATGATAGGATTAAAATTTTCCAATAAATTTATAAGAAAAAATTTCTAACGAAATTCTTTATTAAAAAAAAATAAAAAAAAAAATTTTCAAGCCAAAATTCTCAATACTCTTATTAAAAAAAATTATTTTCAATAAAAATTTTCTAATAAAAAACTTTTAAACGAAATTCTCCATCAAAAAAGACTCATTAGCCCTGTTCATTTCCGGTCGGTCGCATTTTTCGGTCAGATTTAAGTTAATTTTGATTGGGCTGATCAGTTTGTACAATGCAACCATTTTCTGAACTTTTTAGCCCAATTTTTTTTGGGGGTTTTTTGGTCGAACGCTAAAAAATAACCAACCAAAATTAGATAATTTCTGTTCACGTGACATTTAAGAAAAAAATATATATCAAATATAAGGAGTTCGAACTAAATTTCAATCTAAAACAGTTCAATTTGCGATCGAAAATAAAAAAATTTTATTTGATAATTTTTGTACAACAAAATCCGACCGAAAAATGCAACCGACCGGAAATGAACAGGGCTATTATCTATCAAAAAACTTTTCAACCAACAAAATTTTCAAAAAAAACTCCTCTAATATAGAATGAATTCTCATCAAAAAAAACATCCCCTATTAAAGAAAAATTTCTAACGAAATCTTTCTTCAAAAAACAATTTCCCTATTGAAAAAATATTCCTACCTATTAAAAGAGTTCTCAAAAGTATTACCATATCAAAAAAAACTTCCCTCCTATTGAAAAAAATCTTTACCGAAATTCCTCTGTTGAAAAATTTCTAACGAAATGATCTATCAAAAAAAAAAATCTTTCCTATCAAAAAAAATTCTCTAACGAAATTCTCCACCAAAAAATATTTTCACCTATTAAAAAAAATTCTCAAAAGAAATTCTTTATCAAAAAAAAAGCACCCCTATATTAAAAGATAATCCTTTAATGAAATTCTTGAAAAATTTTCTAACAAAATTATCTATCAAGAAAAATCTTCCCTATTAAAAAATTCTCCAATGAATTTTCTACAATAAAATTCTCAATGATTTTTTTTGCATTTTTTTTTCGTGTTTAAAAAGGTGATATTATCAAAGCGTGATATGTTTAAAACCCCAGATAATCATTGTATGATCGACATGAAAACAACAAGTGACATGTTGTTTTTATAACAAGTGGCATGATAACATGATGCTTTTGAATTGTACGTCTATAGAGTTGACAAATAATCAGGTTGCATGACAAGTTAACCTTTTATAGAAAACTCCAAAATTTCTAAATTCCCAAGTACTTCAAAAATAAAATTCAGTAGTAGAACATTCGCATCATTTGACTAGAATGTGACTTATTAATTATTATTGTTATATTTATTGCTGAATATTCTAAAAAATTTTCGATGCTTTTATTATCAAAGAAAAAGATTGATAATCAGTATTTCAAATTGTCTCGGTTGATCCAAAATTTTTAAATTTAACTAGAAAATAAGGAAAAAAAAAATAAGGAAAAATTTAATTCATTAGTTTTTTTATAATCTGTAACATCATCATAACAATTATGCCTATAAAATAAAGATATATTAGAAATTATTATCTCCAATTTTCAGGTACCTGAATAAACTCTTTCTAAACCTACAAAAAAAGAAATGTTAAAAAATGATAAAAAAAAAGTAAGTTTCATAAAAAAAACTTATTATTTTCAATTTCCACTACTCCTCCCTATTTGAAACTCCAAGTCCGTCTTGCGGTAGATGCATGTTTGCTTTATAAATTCATTTTTAAATAAACATCTCTAAAAATGATTCCCATGCCATACCCCGGTTGAAACATTAAAAATCTTATTTCTGAAAATACATACTAAAAATAGTATCTAATACACTAAAAAATTGAAATACTTTGAAGACAAACAAAGCTAACTGAAAGTTTCTTGTAGTTGAAAAATCTGCACATTGTTAAAATGCTTAAGCAATAAAGTCGGTCAATTGAAAAATTTAGTTCCTCGAGTCACGTAATGTAGAGTCTTTTTTACTTAATATGAAATTTATATTATAAGATACGAAGAAATTAAATGAATCCTTAAATGAAAATAGGACGAATATGTAATAAACAAATAGCACTTTATAGTTTAGTAAGATTTGAAAGTTTATTTAGCTAAAGCATTCCAGGACTTCAATTTTTCGGTGTGTGAATTCTTATTTGTCATTGATTATTTGATTATTTGTCAAATACTTACAGGTTATACCGTACTGAACATACGCATTGAATTATCAATAAAATGATGCTGGGAGTTGATCATAGATTCGATTATGGTTACACAAATTTTGATGCTGTATAAAATAAATTAGATCTTATAATATTAACGTATTTTAAGTAAAAAATATACTTACATTATTCTAACAAAAAAAAAATCATACAAAGCATACTTATTTATTTTATTTTGATTATATCGCCGATCCAAACTCAAGAGGTGAAAGAAATAAAGAATAAAAAATAAAAAAAGATATTATATTACTAAAGTTCACCAGTGGTGATGGTCACCATACCAGCATTATGATGCACTTGACCAGAATTAAAAATCTAATAAAATACTGGCTGGCATTACATCATAAATTCGCTACTGGTGACCGTCACCACCGGTGATATTTAGTAATACCAAAAATAAAAAATCATGCTTACTGTAGGTAGCGTCAATCTGATCATTAAAGTAAATTGTTAATATTATTATAGTAAAATTAACCATGTAAAAAGCAAGTTAATGTAAATGAGTACCTAGGCTGAGTTTAATGAAATCTATTTCTCTTAGATTTAAGCCTAAAAGACGAAATAAATAATAACAATAATACCTATACATAAAAAAATAAATAAAGAATTACATAAAAACATATTGGTATAGATTATTATAAAGAGAAAAAAACCAGGATGAAAAATATTAAAATTCAGTTTAAAAAAAATTAGAAAAGTAAAGTTATTAAAATCTCGGTTTCAAAAAAACTAAAAAAAATAATTTAGTCTAACAAAAAGATACCAAAAAAAAATAATTCCATGTCGGATCAATGGGAACCTTGGCGAAATTAGTATAACCGGGAATGGAAACATGATTAATAAATAAATTAAGCTTTTTTTTCGTTAATTAGCAAAAAAAAATATCCGATTAAAATTTCATTAACCGGAATTAACGTTACTGTTACACACCAATTTCTTTAATTATATAGATATTTGCGATGATGCGACAATTGCGACATTTCTAGCGAATGTTTCAACAAAAAAAAAATCATTAAAAAATCTCACTAAGAAAAAAATATAATAATTAAATTATTATTTGTCGAAGATAAAGTTTGGGCAAAAAATGATTAAAAAAAATGACGAAAACGTGCCAAATTTTGTTATATGTAATTATCGGGTGTAAAAAGGATTAATTCATACACAACAAATGTAACTTCGGATCGGAAGAGCGAAGAGCGCCGTTTTATATATGCAGTATATGTATATGTATATACAGTATACAAGATGATAATTGAAATCATGCATCGATACTTGAATAGTAGGATATAGGACGAATATAACAAGCTTAACTGCGCAAAGAACTAGTGAATATTTATAATTTCTCCTAGCTTTTTCGTTCATTCGCGTGAATGATTTTGTTATTTTTGGTTATTTTGATTTAATTTTTTTTAACCAAGTTAGCATTAGTAAAAATATCAAGCGTTAACATTTTCGGCTTTACTTTAAAGCGAACATTTTTTGCGTGGTATTTCGTCGTTTGAAGAAATGATGCATAATTTATGTACTGTCGGGATTAACATTATTTTTACTACGACTATAAATATCATTATGCGTCAATATTTAATAGAGAAATTAAGAAATTAGAAACAAATGTTTGATTATAGAAAGGATCGGAAATACGTATATGTTCTCAACAAATAGATGGAATAAACAGCATCATAGTATGCCTTTGGGCAATATGAATTATTTTTACAAAGGGATTAGTGAATATTTTATTAGTGAACTCTTAAGATATGATGGCGCTATCGTTCAGCCCATTATTTGGCATAGAAATCACATGATTGATATAATAAAAAAATTAAATGAATATTTTGTAGGAAAAGTTTAAATAAAGCTTATAAAGTGGATTAAAAATAGAAAGCTTATTTATGATGTTATTAATTAATGCATGATCAAAAGCGTCAGAACGATAACATGACATTTATTTGATGTGAGGCTAAATCGTGAAAATGGCCACTACGTCGCCCATTTTCACCCAATCATTCGGTCCTGTCCTGTGACAGCTACTCCAGCCCCAATATTGATGATCATTTGTCGATCATTTACCGATCAATTATCCGTTGCTGAAAAAATTTACATAATATATGTTCAAATTTCACAAATAACTTAAATTTATTGTATATTAAATTTCATTAGATTTGGATTGTTATTGAGTGAGTAACTTTTATTAGTAGAAACTTTTTAGCTTTTATTATTATTCTGAATTTTTATTAATAAATATCAGATATTTATTTTTATCAAACATAATTGACTATCTTTACATAAAATTGATTATTTATACTTTGTGGTTTATTTGGCATATATTTATTCTGTGGCATTGGTTTATTTGCCATAAATAAAAAACCTGCATTATGAATCGGATCACTGCATTATTTTTACCATATATTATATATGATATAAAGAAAATTTATGCAAATTTTCAAGTTTCGCCCATGCATATTCATTTTCGCCCATCAATTTTTGTCCTGATGATTGGCAAAAATGAATGAATTATCACATGCAAATAATGCATTATAACAATATTAAAAATTAAGCTAGCAGTCACATAATTAAAATTATATGTTTTAACTTGGATTTCCATTATTTTTTTGCCACATTATTTTAAAATTATTTGTGGCTGTTCAATAAGTTTTTAAAAATCCGGAATTAAATGATTGGTAAATGATTGTCAAGGTGATATAACTATTTATTATATGGAAAAAGTGTAAAAAGTGTAATGTAAATCTGAAATATTATTTTATTCAAATTTAGCATCATTGTGAAAAGAATTTTCTTTTTTACACAGAATATTAACATGCATTATATTACTCATATATTACGAGAACAAAAAAAAATCAATAAAATCAGATAAAATCACTTATGTTTCACAGTTGTGGCTTAAGTGGGCTTGAACTTTTTTTAATGACGCGATTAATAAATTTCATTTTTTTTTACAATATATTCTTCTAAAGTTCGTTAATTGTTCATTTATTTGTTGTATAATTAATTTAAATTTACTTGGAAAACTATTTTTCCACCTACTCCAAATAAATTTTATTCAATTCCTTCGCAATTTTTTTTTTTTACATTAATTATATTGATTTAGATATTTTTCATTTCAAATTTATTTTATTCTATTTTTTTTTATTCCATAATATTTTCCCTGAATAGCAGATTGACCTATTTTAATGAGACTATACCTCTACTATTCTGTCTTATCGAAAAAAATAAAAACTTTCCCCTAATTAAAAAAAAAATCGTTCAAAAAATTCCAATGGAACAAATTAAATACGATCCGACTGAAGTCGATTCTGAAAAAACATCGGTATTTATTGTCTTTTTTTTTTAAAAAAAAATAATTAAATAAAATAATTAAATCGATAATCCTTTATTTTTTTATTTTTTTATTTTTAGACAAAATTAGAAGATATTGATGATCCATTAGAAAGATCAGCAAAACGAACAGAATTAATACAGAGTACTGAACAAAGATCAATATCCGCGGAGAAACCTGCTTGCGTAGAATGGCATGGAATAAATTATTCTATATCTGAAGAAAATAATGTATCCTGGTGGGATAAAATTAGAAATTCTGATTCTAAATTAGAATCTGGTAATCATGTACGAAAAATAATAGAAAATATTCATGGCTGTGCTAATCCAGGTAACTAATTTACGAATTTTGTACATGTATATTTTTTTAAAAAATAATAATCTTATTTCATTTAAAAATAATTTAAAAGGTGAGGTTCTCGCGATCATTGGACCTTCTGGTTGTGGTAAAACCACTTTGTTAAATATTCTTGGCGATCGCGTTGGAAGTAAGGGAGTTGAAGGAACTATAACTCTAAATGGTCATAAAATAACGAAAAATTCAAAGAGATTTGTTGCTTATTGTACTCAAGATGCAATCTTTTTCTCCCATTTAACCGTAAAGGAAACTCTCAGTTACACTGTAAGTAACGTTGACAGAGCGCCCAAAACTGAAATGCTGCGCCATTGTTTTTTACTTTTATGTCGATACTTTTTTTTTATATATTTGAATTAAATTTTTTTTATTTACAAATTTAATAGGCTCGATTACGTCTTCCACGTGAAGTGCCACGACGTGATAAATTAAAACAAGTTGAAAATATTATGGAATTATTAAATTTGACGAAATGTGCCAATACGATAATAGGAGACCATATGACTCGCGGTGTATCGGGAGGAGAAAGAAAACGAGCCAATATTGCATCTGAGCTGTTAACAGATCCAAGTGTCATTTTACTAGACGAACCAACATCTGGATTGGGTGAGTAATCAAAAGATAATTTTGAAATATTCGAAATATTCGCTTCGTTTTTTTTTTATTAATTTCTTACTCTAATTTCATTATCAGATTCTTCGTTGGCTCTTGAGATTACAAAAATTCTTAAAGAATTCGCTGTTAAGCAAAAGAAAACCATTATTATGGTTGTCCACCAACCTTCATCTGAGGTATTTGAACTTTTCGATAAATTAATGGTAATGGCTGATGGACATATGGTCTATTTTGGTGAAAGAGCTGGTGCAGTGGATTACCTTACTGATCAAGGATATAAATGTCCCCCTAATTTTAATCCTGCTAATTATGCATGTATGTATTATTTCTTATTATAAATATTTATATTATAAAATTTAAATAAATATATGCAACATTATAACGTTTTTCTTTTCATTATAGTGGAACTTTTAAACGATAATACAATCAAGCAGAAATTAATAAATGCATATACACATAAAACTCGTGATGATCCAACTGGAAAACAAGTAGTCGAAAAGTATTCTCGTAGAACGCATGCTGATGATCAATCCAAATTAAATGCACCGGTTACAAGTGAACGTCATTGGGAAGCTACATTTTTGCAACAACTCTCGATTCTTACCGAAAGAACCTTTAAACAAAGTAGAAAAATTATCTTATCAAAAATTAGTATATCTCTAGCTATTACTTTGACTATATCTTGTATCATAATTTGGTTTCAAATTCCTTTCGCTGAACCTAATATAGATGATCGTGTTTCAAATGTGAGTATCGATGATATAAATTCTTTTTTTTTTTAACTTCATTTATTCTATTTATACTAAATTTCTATTAATTTTTTATTATAGATTTTCTTCGGTGGTATGAATTGGACATTCTATGTAATGAGTGAATCAGTATTATCTTTCCCGTTGGAATTAGACATGTTAATGAAAGAACGTCAATCACGATCTTATCGTTTACTATCATATTACTTATCCAAACAAATCGCCGAATTACCTTTAGTCTTATTTAATCCTACATTATTTACTATTCCAGTATATTGGGCAACAAATTTATTACCAGATTTTGGTAGATTTGTAGCATATTTAATAGTAGTTTTACTTGGTGTAATAACTTCTCAGAGTTTCGCTTATTTTTTTGGTGCCACTATAATGGACATACAAAATAGTATGGGTAAGTATTATTTTAAATAATTTGATTTTATAATTTATTTTTAATTAATTGAATTTTTTTTTCCTATCGAA
The DNA here is from genome assembly GCF_026210795.1 of Rhizophagus irregularis. Taxonomy (NCBI): domain Eukaryota; kingdom Fungi; phylum Glomeromycota; class Glomeromycetes; order Glomerales; family Glomeraceae; genus Rhizophagus; species Rhizophagus irregularis. The sequence continues at coordinate 2,508,880 of NC_089445.1, read as the reverse complement.
TATAGCTATCAGTTTGATATATTTGCTTATAACTATGTTATTAGGTGGATTTTATGTAAAACAATTACCAACTGGCTTAAATTGGTTAAAATATTTTGTAAGTAGTTACGATAAATCTGAATTTTGTTTTCAAACCAATAATATTAATAAATTTTTATCTCTATTAATAGTCATTTCTAAAATACTCGTATTCTTTGCTTTTGCAAATTCAACTTGATTCACCGAAAGCTCAATTCAGATGTGCTAGACCAGGAGAATTACCTGCTGGACAATTAAGTATGTGTAACGTAGGAGATATGTCAAGTATTCCCGGTATTTCTATAATAGAGAATCTAGGATTAAATGATTTACCTTGGTATGCTAACCTAATAGTATTAATAGGTTTGTGTTTTGTAGTGCGTGTTCTTGCTTATTTTTCATTACGTAAAAACAGTAGGAGAGACTAAGGAGAATAATAATAGTACTGTAGTTATTATAATAGAATACTCTACTTATATAATTTTTGAATCATATCTGATATATGCTCTCGTGATAATTGACATCATTCACCTGTATCGCTACAATCAAGTTTTCTTTTTTTTTCATTCATGAAATTACTTTTAATCTAGAAGTAAATTTATATAATCACAATAAATTATACAGAATTTTTATACTTATTTGATATATACGAAATCATTTATCTGATGCATAAAGCAAATTTTTTTTTACGGGATTACATATGGTGTGATTTTTTTTCTCGATTTGCAATCATGCTATTACGAAATTGTTCAAAGATCACAGTTATGATATCATCCCAATTGAAGCGAGAATAAATTTGGAAATGGTCTATTCTATTCTATTGTGTTATAAGGATAAATGGTCGTATGAAATCGGATAATTACCGAATTCCGATTATAAGTTGTACAGGAAATAATCACGGGACGATGATTGTGTGACTGAAATTGAGATTTAGCTGATCTTTATATGGGGTCGCAACGGTCGCATCCATTTCACCGACAGGGTCATTTCGCAGACAATGTTTCACCAACAATCATCTCACCGACAAGGGAATTTAGGAAAGAGTTAAAAGAGTTAGAGTTAGGTAAGAATTAGGGTTAGGGTTAGGAATTAGGTTAGAATTAGGGTTAGAATAAGTTGGGTAAGTGAATTAGGATTTCAAAACTGTCGGTGAAATGACTGTAGGTAAAATGATCCTATCAGTGAAATGATTATCAGTGAAATGTCTGTCGGTGAAGTGAAATTATTGTCGGTGAAATGGGCCAGACCCTTATATGAAATTAAAATTTGACGATCAATTACAGCTGATTTCAAAAAGGTCAAGACACTTAGCAAATTTTAAAGAACTCTGAAATATTTGGTAAAGCTTGATATAAAATAAAAATTATACGCTAATTTTGGAGTACTGTTCCGAGAATGGTGGAATAATTTTATCTTATTTTGAGCTTTACCGAATATTTCCGAGTGCTAAGTGTCCCGTACATTATGTAATTAAAAATCAACGTTACTGTTACACATCAATTTCTTTAAATAGATAATGTCAATCTGCGATAATCAATGAACGTGTGACAATTGCAGCAATTATATAACATTAAAAAATCTCACTAAAAAAAATATAATAATTAAATTAATTTACTAAACCTTCAACCTATCCAAAAAAAATAACAATTATTATTATTTGTCGAAGATAAAGTTTGGATTAAAAAACAATGATGCGAAAACGCGCCAAAATTTTGTTATATGTAATTATCAGATATAATTCATACACAACAACACATGCATAAATGTAACTTCGGATCGGAAGAGCGAAGAGCGCCGTTTATATATGTAGTATATGTATATGTATATACAGTATGACAAGTATAATTGAAATCATGCATCGACACTTGAATAGGATATAGGACGAATACAACAGGCTTAACTGCGCAAAGAACTAGTGAGCAGTGAATATTTATAATTTCTCCTAGATTTTTCGTTCATTCGCGTGAATGATTTTGTTATTTTTGGTTATTTGATTTAATTTTTTTTAACCAAGTTAGCATTAGTAAAAATATTAAGCGTTAACATTTTCGGCTTTACTTTATGGCGAACATTTTTTGCGTGTTATTTCGCCATTTGGATAAATGACGCATAATTTATGTATTTCGGGATTAGCATTATTTTTACTACTATTTTAGTATCATTATATGGACATGCATTATATTACTCATATATTACAAAACAAAAAAAAAGCCAATAAAATCAGATAAAATCATTTATGTTTTACCGTTGTGGCTTAAGTGACTTGAACTTTTTATTGGTTTAATGACGCGATTGATACAGTCGCCACTGGTAATAACGAACCTGATATACTGAAAACTCGTTATATCGAACCAAATAGTGCAGAACCGATTTTCTTATAATTAATTACACTGGATATAACGAACTAAATTAAATATATTAGCATATTTGATACCGAATGATCACGTGAATTAAAAATTGGTATAGGATAATAATCATTTACGCGGATAGTCTTTTTCTTCATCAGAACACAATATAATATTACGTGCGGGTTAAAATTCATAATTAATTTTAATGAAAAAAAAAAAATTAATCATGTGATTTTATTGGTAGAATCTATATACCGAACTGTTCGGTAATAGATTAAAAGTATTATATAACAACGGAGGGTTCGTTATACCCAGTTGCGACTGTTCAAAGTTAGTTAATTGTTTATTTATTTGTTGTATAATTAATTTAAATTTACTTGGAAAATTATTTTTCTTCTTACACCAAATAAACTTTATTTATTTAATTTTTTTTATATTAATTATATGTTACTTTATTTATTATCAGTGATGTGCACCAATAACTTTTTATTGAAATTGGAAGGCTTAGAATTGGAAGAATTGGAAGATTCCAATAGTTTCCAATCTTCCAATGCTTATTATCTTTCTAACAAAGCAAAATGTTTAAAAAAAATATAAAAGGATCAAAATTTTCTTTGGATATTTTTCATTTCAAATTTATTTTATTTAATTTTTTTTTTATTCCATAATCTTTTCCCCGAATACTAGCAGATTGACCTATTTTAATGAGACTATACCGCTACTATTCTGTCTCATCGAAAAAATAAAAACTTTCCTCTAATTAAAAAAAAAATGTTCAAAAAAAAATTCCAATGGAACAAATTAAAAACAATCAAATTGTTACTGCTATGTCACCGACCATAAATGAAAAAACATTGGTATTTATTGTCTTTTTTTTAAAAAAAAAATAAATAATAAAATAATTAAATCGATAATCCTTTCTTTCCTTTTTTTAGACAAAATTCGAAGGAAGTGATGATATTAATGATCTCTCAATTCAATTAGTAAAACGAACAGAATTAATACAGAGTACTGAAAAAGGATCAACATCCGCGAAGAATCTAGAAATGTACACATCGAAAACGAATTTCTTGTCGTAACTGTTTATCAATCTAATATAACCAGTAGTGATTTGTTACTCACAAGTGGTTAAGTCTTGGAATCTTCCTTCCCTTATTTCCAAGTTTAATCATTTAGTTCTCTGGAAGAAACCGACTTCATTCAGAAGTCATCAGCTTACGTAGAATGGTGTGGAATAAATTATTCTATATCTGAAGAACATAATGTCCTGGTGGAATAAAATTAAAAATTCTGATTCTAAATTAGAATCCGGTAAACATGTACGAAAAATAATAGAAAATATTCATGGTTGTGCTAATCCAGGTAACTAACTAATTTATGAATTTTGTACATGTATATTTTTTAAAAAAATAATAATCTTATTTCATTTAAAAATGAATTTAAAAGGTGAGTTTCTCGCGATCATTGGACCTTCTGGTTGCGGTAAAACCACTTTGTTAAATCTTCTTGGCGATCACGTTGGAAGTAAAGGAGTTTAAGGAACTATAACTCTAAATGGTCATAAAATAACGAAAAATTCAAAGAGGTTTGTTGCTTATTGTACTCAAGATGACTTATTAGATACCTTTTTTTTTATATATTTGAATTAAATTTTTTTATTTACAAATTTAATAGGCTCGATTACGTCTTCCACGTGAAATGTCACGACGTGATAGATTAAAACAAGTTGAAAATACTATGGCATTATTAAATTTGACGAAATGTGCCAATACGATAATAGGAGACCATATGACTCGTGGTGTATCGGGAGGAGAAAGAAACGAGCCAACATTGCATATGAACTGTTAACAGATCCAAGTGTCATTTTACTAGACGAACCAACATCCGGTTTTAGTGAATAATCAAAAGATAATTCGAAATATTCGCTTTATTTTTTTTTTATTAATTTCTTACTCTAATTTCATTATCAGATTCTTCATTGGCTCTTGAGATTACAAAAATTCTTAAAGAATTTGCTGTTAAGCAAAAGAAAACCATTATTGTTATCCACTAACCTTCATCTCAAGTATTTGAATCTTTCGATAAATTTGTCATTAATATCCAAAATTAATGCAATAATGATAGTACAAATTTAGAAAAATTCACTCTAAGTTTGAAATATTTATATGAGTTCTTGATCTTTGCCTGGATTCCTTTGAAATCATTTTCTTTCAGAAAAGAAATCACCAAAATTTTATGGTGAAAATTATTTTTGGCAATTATGTAACAATTATCATGTTAAAAAAAAAGGCTGATCATTTTAATAGAACTGCGAACCCGCATTCCCGCAAAACTTTTAAATACAATTCAGTCATAAATAGAAATTACATATTTATTAATTTTATTTAAAAAATAAATTCCCTTAAATAATTATATTATTTATAAACCAAATAAAACATTTTTTGATATTATACAAAAAAAATTTGCATGGCAAATGAAGTCCTCCACAAACTGCAAGTTTAGTTTCTTTTTAATAATAATTCCATAATATTTTCTATTTGTTGATTAAGTTTATCCATTCGTTGATTAAGATTATCCATTTGTTGTTAAAGTCCAATGTTTTGTTTTGGAAGCTCTTCTTTTGTTTGTTCTTTTTGCATCTCTAGTTTATTATCTTGTTCTTCCTTATTATCTTGTACTTCCTCATTATCTTTTTCTTCCTCATTATCTTGTACTTTCTCATTATCTTGTACTTCCTCATTATCTTTTTCTTCCTTATTATCTTGTTCTACTCCAATATAATTTATAATACATTCTATTTGTTGTTTAAGCTCAACATTTTGTTTTGTAAGCTGATCTATTTTCTTTTCTAGTTTATTATTATCATCATCAGAAAGTACCACTAACTCTTTCAATTTCTTACTAATAATTGGAGGATAATTAAATACAGTCTGTACATTATCAATTGCATTAAGTAATTTACAAATCTCTGTAATAGGTATATCATAATAACTTAAAATAGTTAAATATGTTAATAAAATACGCAAAAATAATATATTAACAGATTATATATAGTATAATTAATACTTACATCCAATCTGGAAACCATTTCTTGTTATTACATTGCCATGGAAACATATATTTTTTTATTCAGATCAGGTCGAATATTTCCTCAAAACCTGACCTGACTTGACCCGGTAGGAGCACTAATTATTATGGAGATTGAATTATTTTATAAGACTCGTATTTATTCGGGTCTCATATTTTTGTAACCCGACCCTTGACTCGACCGAGTATAATTTAACTCATGTAACCCAGGTTAGACCCAAACATTTAAGTAAAATGGGTACTAACTTATATTATGCGAGATTTTCTTATAATAATAACAAAATTAATTTCCTTTTATTTGAAAAAAAAGGCAACTTAGTGATTAACCACTAAATTTGTATCATGAATGGTTATACAAAACATGTAACACTAGCTCTTATTTTTCTTCTAGACTAATTAACTAAAATAAAATTAAAAATACGAATTTTGAACCTGGTTTAATATAATAAAAGTCAAAGAATTAGGCAAAATAATTAGCAAATCAAAGATAAATTGGAATTCTAAAGCTATCAGAAAAATATTATTCTCAAAAGCCAAAGGTTAATTTTTTTATTTTTCTGATTAAGCTATGTTAATATTTGTTAAAACTAATTCTTGGCTTAATTTTGGCCAAAATTATAATTTTGCCAGAATTAAAACATTCGGGTTGATCCGGGTCAAACCCGGGTCAAGGAAATTTATAACCCGACCTGGCGGGTCAGGTCATGCGGGTCATGCGGGTTACGGGCATTAAAAATCGTTAGTACCGACCCGATTTAAAAGTCGAGTCGGGTCAAATTAACCCGGGTTGACTCGTATTGTTCAGAGCACTAATAATAATCTTTAAAAGAAAGTAAAGTGTTAGTTAGTAAAATAAAATTGATATAATCAACAATGCAAAAATGGTTACCTGTACTTTTTGTAATAAAAATTCTTCTTTTTTGTTAAAATCATCAATTGCTAGGTTGAGTAGTCCAATAAATAAATTCATAAGGTAGATTACTGTGAAAAATGTAAAAGTAACTAATAAAATGGTCATAATAGAATGTTCACGATAAGTAAATGATGATAAAGATCCAGAATCGCCTATAATTATATTAAAAAGTTATTAAAATGTTTGTTTTTTTTAAAAAAAAAATGCTTTATAAATAAAAAATAAATTGTTACCAGTAAGAAGATTATATACCGCTAAAAGTGAAGTGGGGAACCAATTAAATAAATTTGTATTTGGATCAGGATCTTGAATTATTGTAGTATTAGTTATAATTCCATCTGGATTAACAAAATCATATTTAGTTGCAAGATTCTGTGGATCATTATCATCATTAATACTATTTGATCTTAAAACAATGAAAAATGCTTGAGCATATCCAAGTACTATAAAAAATAAGAGCACTATAAATGGAAAAACTTTTTTTGCAACGCCAATTATTATGGCAAAATAAATTCCAAATGATTCAATTACCCTAAAAAATAATAAAAATTTAAAACTCAATATTATAACAGATATCGCTGTAAGCTAATGTGGTTGACTTTTGTTAATAAGCCAAAAAATGGATGCTATAATAGGTAAAAGATAAGCCCCTACATCTATTGATGATTAAATCAAGTTAATGTTATTTTAAATGTAAGTAAATGTAAGGTAATTAAATAAATGTTAATGTTACTTATCAAATAAATTCCATACATCATTAAAGTATATTTTATAATTCCATAAACAATAACGAATTTCAAAAATTAAAAATATTGAACCAAATATAATGGAAATTATAAAAAGTAATTTAAAATAAAAATCAGGGATAGACTTTTGTTCTAAAGTAGAAGCTAATGAATAACAAACATAAAAAATTGTATAGAATAACCAGATCAGATAATAGTAAACTCTTCCAAAAGTTTTCCACTTAAAATCTATAATTGCGTCAAAATTCCACCAATTATAAAAATGATTACTATCTAAATTATAAAATAGAATAGATTTTGGTTTATATAAAAATTCATTCCAAATACTATTACTTTTTGGTATCATCATGATTATTTTTAGTCCAGTGATTATATTTTTTAGTAATGTGATCATTTTTGATTTGATATCATGATTTTTTTTAGCCTTACGGTTTTCATGATCATTATTTTTGAAGTCATGGTTCTTATGATCATTATTCTCGTTCTCATGGTCATTATTTTGAGAGTCATGATTCTCATCATCATTATTTTTGGTGTCATGGTTCTCATGATTATTATTTTCAATCTCATGATTCTCATGGTCATTATTTTCAGAGTTATCTTGGTATACACAAATTTGAGGAAATGGAACAATGAAACTGACTGTTTGGATTTCTTCCTTTATCCTTAAATACCGAATTAATCCATTATATAATTCTGAAATAAACTTAAAAATGATATTATCCATATTTGATTCTTTAATGTAAATAACGTGTGAATGAAGTGAAGTATTTTTTGAATTTCCAATGATATTACAATAAGGAGATAACATAATAGACGTGCGTAAGATATATGTGATTATGTAATCAGAATAATAATCACACAATTCTGCTAAGTTTAAACTAATAATAGTCATGTAATTTTCGGAATAACCTTGATTTGATCCAATAATTTGTCTAACAGCATCATGGCATTTTTTTTTAATTGCTATTTTTAACATTTCAGTCCCAAATTTTGGTGATACAAATTTATCATTTATAACATATTCAATTATTTCCTTTTTGTCCCACTCATCTATAAATTTTTGTAATGGTATTGAGTGTTTTGAATCATCAAATTCATTTTTTAAAATTCTTCCAATAAGTGGTTTGTAGTGTTTATTAGTAAAATTAGTAAAATTATTATCATGAATTTCACCATGCTTTTCTATGAATTTTACAAAGAATTTTTTATAAATATCATTCCATTCATCATTATTCCAAAAGTATCGAAGTCTTATCCCATCTTCATTTATTGTAAAAATAAAGATTCCTTTCCTACTAATTAGTACCAAATCTTGGTTATTTATTAGTTTAAATGAGAGCATATAACCAATACCATAACCAGTTATTACTTAATCATGTCTAAAATTAATATCATTATCCTCAATCCAAAGATTTTTATTAATTTCAACTTTATCTACAACCTTTTTAATGTCCACTTGGTCAATGATTTCATTAAGCATACTTTGTATAATTTTAAAAATAGGTAAAGTATAAATATATGAGGTATTGTTTGATAATTGTTGCAATTTATTTTCATCGATTCCATTTATTCCATCTGTGACACAAACATTACCATTTTCAATGAAAATTTTTCTATTTAATTTAGTTATCACACTTGTTATTCCATTAATACCATCGGAAACGACAATTTCATCATAAACTTGATAAGGATCTACAAGTTTACCACCATATTTATGATAAATGAATAATCTTTCAGTATTTTTCAAAGTTATGAACTGCACACCATGTGCATTATCCTCGTCTGCAAATAAATTATAATTAGAATATATGAAAAAATCTATCATATAAATATGTACTGTATGTATTGTAAAAGTAATACTCACTCTTATAAATCAACATTCCATTTTCCATTGAATATATATATATATATATATGTGCTTTCTGATTTTTATTCATTGTTATTTGCCACGGACGAAAAGTAAATTCAGTGTATTTTCTTTCTAAATTCATTGTTAATAAATCAAATTGAAGCATTTTACAATCGGTATCGCCAACAATTAGAAATAACTTTGTTCGATATATAGAACATATTTCAACTTGACCATTTAAACTTTCAGGAATCTCTATATCAATAATTTGAGAATATTCCCAAGGAACTGTATTTTTTGGTTTTTCTGTGAAGCAGTATTTATAAATTTTGCGATCTCCTAATGATACTTGAATTAAATCACCATTAGGAAGGAATCCAATAGTAGCATAATCAACTTGATGCTTTAGTTTAAGAAATCGATCACTACTAGTATGATCACTATTTAAATCAATCAACCCTACAATTACAATATAAATTATTAATTAAAACATAAAATTGAATCACTATTATTTTGAGTCAAAATAAATACCTACAATTATCTCCTAAACTACGTAATAACAAGATTTTTTTACTTAGCGTTTGTAGTGCATAATAGTAATTTAAATCGTGGGCGATTTGATCAACCTTAAAATAAACATCGGGTTGTTGTGGACCATTATTTTCAATGTTAACTGACCATCCAAGAACCGATCTATCTTCATAACTATAAGTAACAACATAATCATCTGAATCATATTCTTCATTGATGTATAGAGAAACTTTAATTTGAATAATTGATTTCCTATGTTTTTTAAAAGTATCATCTTTCATTTCTGATGTGGATGTATTATTTTGAGTTTCAACTTCTATTTTATCCATATTACGTGAATGAATTTTATTTATAAAAATTTATGAAAAATATTTTTTTTGTCGCACTTTTTATAAAAAACTGACGAATTCATAAAATTTATTTATTTTATTAGGGGTATTGACATACAGTATATTAGCTAATATTTTGGGGGGATGGAGAGTTATGCAAAAATCTTAGATTACACAACTTTTAAAAAAATATGATTGGTTGCACGTGACCAAAATATTTTACCTGGGGATAAGCACAAAAAATATTAGCTAATATATGTCACTGCCCTTAAACATGCACGCCAAGCAAATTAATTTTTTTTAACAATAAAGTTAACTTCATTTAAATTGGACAAAAAAAGTAAAAATTAATATTTCATCATGCATAATGTTTGGTACAAAATATTGCGCCGGAAAGAACGATAAAAAAAAAAATATTTCTTGTCTTTGTTTTTGATTGTGCAGAATAAAATAGGTTAAAATCAAACAATGCCATTCAATTTTGTAACAATTTACGAGTTCTCTTCTATTATTACATGTGAAATTTTATTTATTTATGTTCTAATGCATGAATAAGTTAAAGAAAAAAACAGATTTAAGATTATCATATCAAACTATCTTATCTTTTTTATGTTTATAAAATGAGTTTCGAATAATTAATAATTCCGTGATACCGATTTTAGTACGACAGAAGTTGCAACAAATTGAGATTATTAAGACATTTAAAGAGCGGGTGAATAATGAAATAACGGTGAATATAAAACAAATATTAGTGGTTAAAAATAAACTAAAAATTAAAAATTTATCATCCAATGTGTATTTGGGAATTTTATACCTAAATTTAACCGAAAGCTATAAAAGGTTAACAATGTCATATCAATCAGACATATATATACATATATCCTGACAATCATTTATTATTAAACGCCAATACTAGACCTCTTATGACTGACTCAATTAAAACAGATACACGCTTTTTTTTAAGGTTTGACTGTGTACAAAAAAGTTCAAATAATATGCCAAAAGCAGTCTACTCACATCTATAATCTACATCATCATACAGGTTATTTAATAAAACTGGTTAAAAGCCACTTTGTACATTTGATATTTCACCAAGGAATGAAAAAAAAATAAAAAAGTTTATTCATTTACAGTAACCATCCATTAATTAACGATCCCCAATATACTATTCATCGGCTACACTACTATTTCTTATTTGTAATGGTCTTAGAACATGTTAAAAATTCTAATACTTTCACTTCGGTTACGTGTCCTTGTTGAATATTCCTGCTATGGAAAAGGGTGTAACAAATCGAATAAAAAATTCTAGAAATAATTATTAGTCACATTACTTTCTGTTCATGGCGTAGAGTATCATGTGATATCTTGCAATGGAAACGAAAGAAGAAAAAAAATAAATGAGTGAAAAAGCTGTCGGTATTGATTTAAGAACGTCATATTCCTGTGTTGGTGTTTGGCAAAATGATAGGGTTGAAATTATTGCCAATGATCATGGTAATCGTACAACACCGTCATATGTCGCTTTCACTAGAAATTCTTATTGGAGAAGCGGCCAAAAATCAAGCTGTTATGAATCCACAATTTCTTGTTTAGTAGCATCGGATTTTCCAAATTTATCCACTTTTTCGCTTAATTTTACATGATATCAATCATCTATGTTTTTTTAGAAAAGGAACATATATTTTGCATATGAATTTATAATACAATTTATTCTTTTAGTTTATTGCATCTAGTGATTCAATTTTAAAATCTATAATTTTTTTTTGTGAAATAAACATAGTTTTTGAAATTTATCTTTAAAAATTATATTAAATAATTTCTGAAACCTAATATTTATTATTTAATAAAGTTTTTCAATAACATAATCATTTTAGGAATTTTCTAAATTTGGTAATTCCCGTCAAATTTCATTAAACTCTTCTGAAAGTAGTAGTAATAATGTTGGTGATAGCGGTATTTATGCTTGCAACTATGTTAGCAGGTGGATTTTATGTAAGACATTTACCAACCGGCTTAACTTGGTTAAAATATTTTGTAAGTAGTTACGATAAATCTTATTAATCATATTATTAGTAAGAATTTTTTTTTCAAACCAATAATATTAACAATTTTCTATCTCTATTAATAGTCATACATAAAATACTCGTATTCTTTGCTTTTGCAAATTCAATTTGATTCACCGAAAGTTCAATTTAGATGTGCTAGACCAGGAGAATTACCTGCCGGAGAATTAAGTATGTGTGACACAGGAGACGATGTTCCAATGTCAAGTATTCCCGGTATTTCTATAATAGAGAATCTAGGATTAAATGATTTACCTTGGTATACTAACCTAATAGTATTATTAGGTTTCTGTATTGTAGTGCGTGTTCTTGCTTATTTTTCATTACGTAAAAACAGTAGGAGAAACAAAGAATAATAATAATAGTTATAATAATCGAATACTCTACTTGTATAATTGAATCATACTATATGCTGTGCCTCAGGTGTCAATTTGCATCAGGTGATAATTGACATAAGTCAGATACCTAAAGCACATTCGCCTGTATCGCTACAATCAAATCCTTTTTTTTCATTCATGAAATTACTTTTTAATCTAGAAGTAAATTTATATAATCACAATAAATTATACATTTGATATATACGAAATCATTTACTTGATGCATAAAGCAATTTTTTTTTTTTTTACGGGATTAAACATATGGTGTTATTTTCTTTCACGATTTGCAATCATGCTATTACGAAATTGTTCAAAAATCATAGTTATGATATCATCCCAATTGAAGCGATCGAGAATAAATTTGGAAATGATCCATTCTACTCCAAAATTACAGTATTGTGTTATAAGGATAAATGGTCGTAAGGATGAAATCATATAAAAAAGATTACCGAATTCCGATTATAAGTTGTATAGGGAAAGAATCACGGGATACATTATTTTAAAGATGATGATGTTGTTACTGCAATTGAAATTTAGCTGGAGTCGCATCCATTTTACTGACAAACATTTCACCAACAATCACCTCCGAGTTTTACCGACAGAGTCATTTTGCAGACAAATGTTTCACCAACAATCATCTCACCGACAAGGAAATTTAGGAAAAGAGTTAGGGTTAGGTAAGAAAATTGGGTTAGAATTAGGGTTAGGATAAGTTAAGGTAAGTGAATTGGGATTTCAAAACTGTCAGTGAAATAACTGTAGGTAAAATGATCCCGTCAGTGAAATGATTATTAGTGAAACGTCTGCCAGTAAGATAATTGTCGGTGAAATGATTGTCAGTGAAATGGGCCAGACCTTTATATGAAATTAAAATTTGTCAATCAATTACAGCTGATTTTTACTATAACTTTAAATTATTCATTTGTTAGATTAATTAGTTGTTTTATTCCATAATAATTAATAAATACATTATTTAAAACTTATACTACTCTGAAGAAGTTTTCCCATTTCCGAAACTCTAGAATCCTACAAACTAAGAGAAAGTAAACAATTCCTAATGAAATGAAAAAAATTAGTTTAAGTTTTTCGTCTTCAATATTCTGAACTCAAACATCCGGCGAATATAATAAAAAAATAATTCTTTTTTTTCGAATAATGCGGGTGCAAATAGTAATTTTTTTTATTAAAGTCTACAAAAAAAAATAAAATAATAAACTTTTAAATAAAAAACGTAAGTTTCGTAATGAAAGTTGTGAAACTTACTCATCTCTAGTATCCGAACCCTAAAATCATGAAGCCTACAAATAGAAGAATAAAACGTTATTAAACGTTTACATTAAAAAAAAAACAAAAAGAAACGATAAATTTCGCAACCGTTTCTAATCTCAAGTACTCTGACCGATACCCTCTTAGAAAATTGTAAAACGAATTTTGCATATTGTTTACACTAATTAACCAGAAATATTTTTATTTCATATAATTGCATGTATTTTTACAACTTCATCATTAAAATTATACATTATCTTTTTTCTAGGACCTACAGAAAAATTATAAAAAAAAAGAAATGCAAGTAAATGTTTCATTTAAAAAACAAAAAAAAAGGTAAGTTTCAACAAAACTTACCCGTTTCAAAAGTCAAAACTCTAACTCTTATAATCGATACCTAAAAAAAAATAATAAACGAAACATTAAAGCGTTTTTATTAATAAAAAAACCAAAATATAAAGTTTTGAAACTAAAAGTTGTGAAACTTACCAAAACTAAATGCCCGATCTCAATGAAACCCACAAAAAAAGAAAAAGAAACGTTAGAATGTTTCTTAATGTAATCTATCTATTGTGTATATAGTATTTCGTACCAAAGAATTATTTTAAGATTGTTATGTTAATTGCCAAAGAATTAGCCCTAACATAAATATGAAAGTGGCCACAAAATTGGTCCCATTCCAAATATTCGCTTCAGAATTCAGAAGGAGGGTTATGTTACTTATGTAACGGATATTTGTACTTCACCATCAAGACGTGTAACGTAAAATTAGATCAAAATTAACAAATTAAAAAATTCTCTAAGATAATTAATTAAAACTTACAAGACAGCTTTATGTTTCCCTATAAAAAAGGTTTGTGCTAAATTTGTGCCAAACGGGCTAATTTATTCGAAATTTGTGCTAAAAAATAATATAAAATTCGAACAAATTCTAAACAAATATCGTATGATTAACCCATTTGGCACAAATTTAGCACAAACTTTTTTTATAGGGTTTTCAGACGGAAGAAGTAGCAGCACGGACGAGATCCAAAAAGTCCATTAGTTTTCCCTTTGATTAGGTAAATCACTATCTCTCATCGCTTCCCAAGTAATACTTCATTATGTTCGAATCGCATATGCAATTCCTACAATTCGTAGCAAGGCTCTTAGAACTAAAAAATTATTAAAGTTTTCAAAATGAATTATGAATTTTAATTTTAACCTGTACGTCATATTATATTGTTCCGATGAAAAAAAGATTATCCGCGTAAATGATTATCCTCTACCAGGTGAATTCGTTATATAATACTTTAATCTATACAGTTCACCTTCTCTATAGCGAATTTTTATATAACGAATAACTTGCTATAATGAAGAAAATTTCAGGTACAAATTTCTTTTATGTATAATAAAATGACCCTCAGTATAGTGAATTTCTCACTATAACGAATTTTAATCTCCAGCCCGTGGGATTCACTAGGGTGAACTGTATACCGAACAGTTCAGTATATAGATTCCACCAATAAAATCAAGTCACATGATTAATTTTTTTTTTTTACATTACACACTCTCACACAAACCCGCAAATATATTAGCCACATATTTTGCAAACCCTGAGGTTCGTTATATCCAGTGGCGACTGTAGTTTCTATATTTTGCATTTTTTTTTACAATATATTCTTCTAAAGTTCGTTATTTGTTGTATAATTAATTTAAATTTACCTTATTTACCTTGCTTGGAAAATTATTTTTCCCCTTACACCAAATAAACTTTATTTATTTAATTCCTCCGCAATTTTTTTTATATTAATTATATTGATTATAAATCAAATCTGAGTTACGATCTATCATCTATGATGATGATTTTTCCGTGTGTTACTTATTATAACCAATAACTTCTTATTGAAATTGGAAGGCTTGAAATTGGAAGATTCCAATATTCCAATGATTTTCAATATTAGTTTGTATATATATTTTTATGTGCTTCCAATAAAAATTTATTGGAAAGAATTGGAAGATTCCAATAGCTTCCAATCTTCCAATGCACATCACTGCTTATTATTTCTAACAAAGTAAAAATGTAAAAAAAAAAAAATATAAAAGGATCAAACTTTTCTTCGATTTTTCATTTCAAATTTATTTTATTCTATTTTTTTTTATTCCATAATATTTTGCCCGAATAACAGATTGACCTATTTTAATGAGACTACACCGCTACTATTCTGTCTCATTGAAAAAATAAAAACTTCCCTCTAATTAAAAAAAGAAAACGTTCAAAAAATTCCAATGGAACAAATAAAAAACGATCAAATTGTTACTGCGACTGATTCTTGTTCAAGTTCTATGTCACCGACCATAAATGAAAAAACATTGGTATTTATTGTCTTTTTAAAATAAAAAAAAAAAAATTAAATCGATAATCCTTTCTTTCCTTTTTTTTTAGACAAAATTCGAAGGAAGTGATGATATTAATGATCTCTCAATTCAAATAGAAAGATCAGCAAAACGAACAGAATTAATACAGAGTACTGAAAAAGGATCAACATCCGCGAAGAATCCTGCTTACGTAGAATGGTATGGAATAAATTATTCTATATCTGAAGATCATAATGTATCCTGGTGGAATAAAATTAAAAATTCTGATTCTAAATTAGAATCCGGTAAACATGTACGGAAAATAATAGAAAATATTCATGGTTGTGCTAATCCAGGTAACTAATTTATGAATTTTGTAAATTTTGTACATGTATATTTTTTAAAAAATTAATAATCTTATTTCATTTACAAATAAATTAATTTAAAAGGTGAGGTTCTCGCGATCATTGGACCTTCTGGTTGTGGTAAAACCACTTTGTTAAATCTTCTTGGCGATCACGTTGGAAGTAAAGGAGTTCAAGGAACTATAACTCTAAATGGTCATAAAATAACGAAAAATTCAAAGAGGTTTGTTGCTTATTGTACTCAAGATGATATCTTTTTCTCTCATTTAACCGTAAAGGAAACTCTCAGTTACACTGTAAGTAATGTAAGATAGAACGCAAAACTTAAATGCTGCGCCATCGTTCTCTACTTCTTTATATGTCGATACTTTTTTTTTATATATTTGAATTAAATTTTTTTTATTTACAAATTTAATAGGCTCGATTACGTCTTCCACGTGAAATGTCACGACGTGATAAATTAAAACAAGTTGAAAATACTATGGCATTATTAAATTTGACGAAATGTGCCAATACGATAATAGGAGACCATATAACTCGTGGTGTATCGGGAGGAGAAAGAAAACGAGTCAACATTGCATCTGAACTGTTAACAGATCCAAGTGTCATTTTACTAGACGAACCAACATCCGGTTTAGGTGAATAATCAAAAGATAATTCGAAATATTCGCTTCATTTTTTTTTATTAATTTCTTACTCTAATTTCATTATCAGATTCTTCATTGGCTCTTGAGATTACAACAATTCTTAAAGAATTCGCTGTTAAGCAAAAGAAAACCATTATTATGGTTATCCATCAACCTTCATCTCAAGTATTTGAATCTTTCGATAAATTAATGTTAATGGCTGATGGACATATGGTCTATTTTGGTGAAAGAGCTGGTGTAGTAGATTACCTTGCTGATCAAGGATATAAATGTCACCCTAATTTTAATCCCGCTGATTATATATGTATGTATCATTTTTTATTATAAACATTTATATTTTAAAATTTAAATAAATATATGCAGCATTATAACGTTTTTCTTTTCATTATAGTGGAACTTTTGAACGATAATACAATCAAGCAGAAATTAATAAATGCATATACACATAAAACTCGGGATGATCCAACTGGAAAACAAATAGTCGAAAAGTATTCTCGTAGAACGCGTGCTGATAATCAATTAAATAATACCATATTAAATGCACCGGTTACAAGTGAACGTCGTTGGGAAGCTACATTTTTGCAACAACTCTCGATTCTTACCGAAAGAACCTTTAAACAAAATATAAAAATTAGCTTATCAAAAGTTAATATATCTCACACCATTGTTTTGACTATATATTGTATCTTAATTTGGCTTCAAATTCCTTTCTCTGAAACTAGTATAAATGATCGTATTGGAAGTGTGAGTATCGATGCATGATATAAAATTCTTTTTTTTTTAACTTCATTTATTCTAAATTTCTATTTATATTTTATTATAGATGTTCTTCGGTAGTGTAGTTTGGTCATTCTATGTATTGAGTGAATCAGTATTATCTTTCCCGTTGGATTTAGTCATGTTATCGAAAGAACGTCAATCACGATCTTATCGTTTACTATCATATTATTTATCCAAACAAATCGCCGAATTACCTTTAGTCTTATTTAATCCTACATTATTTACTATCCCAGTATATTGGGCATCAAATCTATTACCAGATTTTGGTAGATTTGTAGCTTATTTAGTAGTAACTTTACTTAATGCATTAACTACTCAGAGTTTCGGTTATTTATTTGGTGCCACTATATTGAATGTACAAAAAAGTATAAGTTAGTATTATTTTAAATATTTTAATCTTATAATTTTGTAATATATATATTTAATTAATTGAATTTTTTTTCTATCGAATATAGTTGTTAGTTTGGTATTTATGCTTGTATCTATGTTAGCAGGTGGATTTTATGTAAGACATTTACCAACCGGCTTAACTTGGTTAAAATATTTTGTAAGTAGTTACGATAAATCTTATTAATCATATTATTAGTAAGAATTTTTTTTTCAAATTAATAATATTAACAATTTTCTATCTCTATTAATAGTCATACGTAAGATACTCGTATTCTTTGCTTTTGCAAACTCAATTTGATTCACCGAAAGCTCAATTTAGATGTGCTAGACCAGGAGAATTACCTGCCGGAGAATTAAGTATGTGTGACACAGGAGATGTTCCAATGTCAAGTATTCCCGGTATTTCTATAATAGAGAATCTAGGATTAAATGAAATACCTTGGTATGCTAACCTAATAGTATTATTAGGTTTCTGTATTGTAATGCGTGTTCTTGCTTATTATTCATTACGTAAAAACAGTAGGAGAAACAAAGAATAATAATAATAATATGATAGTTATAATAATAGAATACTCTACTTGTATAATTTGCGTCAGTTGATAATGACATAAATCAGATACCTAAAGCGCATTCACCTGTATCGCTACAATCAAGTCTTCCTTTATTTCATTCATGAAATTACTTTTAATTTATAACAGATAAGTAAATTGATATAATCACAATAAACTATACGTTTGATATATACGAAATCATTTA
This sequence comes from Rhizophagus irregularis, assembly GCF_026210795.1. Lineage (NCBI taxonomy): Eukaryota > Fungi > Glomeromycota > Glomeromycetes > Glomerales > Glomeraceae > Rhizophagus > Rhizophagus irregularis. Next base: position 2,490,075 of record NC_089445.1, on the reverse strand, counting down.
CTTGATGCATAAAACAAATTTTTTTTTTACGGGATTACATATGGTATTTTTTTTCACGATTTGCAATCATGCTATTATGAAATTGTTCAAAAATCATAGTTATGATATCATCCCAATTGAAGCGAGAATAAATGTGGAAATGATTCGTTCTATTCCAAATTACTATTGTGTTATAAGGATAAAGGATGAAAAGATTACCGAATTCCATTAAATTCCCGATTATAAGTTGTACAGGAAAGAATCACGAGACACATTATTTTACGAGCTGTGCCTGATTCTAACCTATAATAATTACGGTTAATCGTGTTACTTATTTATATATTGTTTCCGACGGCAATGCCAGCCTTCAAATGTGACATGATCTCTTATTGAGCAAAAATGCATAAATTATATAAAGTTAAAAAAGAAAAAGAAGGAAAAAAAAAGTAATTTTACAAAAAAATCTCATGATTTCACATAAATCATAATATTTAAACCTACTTACACATGACAAGACCAAATAGATTCTAATTCATTCTTTTCAATGTTAATGAATGTCTCGGCACGTGACTTGATATTATGAAATTTAAAAAAAAATTGTTCTACAGGTGCCAAAATTGTTGTTCATGTTTTCATATCGAAAATTACTCTTCAGTTGGTAATGCTAAAAAATTAATTTAAAAAAAATCATTAGTATGGTTGATACCAGAGGACCACACAACATAAAAAAAAAACCCTCCAAGAAAAGTGAAGGTAGCAAAACCACTTCAGTGTACTGTCATGGTCTTGATACTAACATAGGAGTGTGTTGGTTAACACTCCTTCAGGAAAACCAGTTCACACCTCTTCTCTTTTTAGTCTTTTTTTGTCTGTAAGCTTGTTTATCAAAATTCCCTGCTTAGCATGCTTATTGCTCTATTTGTCATTCCTTATATGTCACTGACCAATCAGAATAATAGGGGTAATTAGTGAAAAAATGAAAATGTTACACTGCCACAAAAGAAGAAATAGCATAATCTTATAAAATATGTTATTTCCGTTTATATTTTCAGTATGAAGTAATAAAGAAATAGATATAAATTGCACTCCATATTTTTTAATGATATTGTTTAATTTCGATAGTTGAAATGGTGACTACTAAACAATAATAGATGTGAGCTATATCTGGAGTAGTTTTTACTTTACGTTAATTCATAGCTAGCGAGGGTGACAAACTGTATTTTTTTTTTTGTATTTTACAAAAAAAGCTATTCTTTATAGAATATAGTATACACTTTGGAGAGTATTCTATATTTTTGGGCATCAAGATTGTATTCTCAATTCTTGATTCTTGATCCTTATATATGAAAGCTCATACTATTTGTATATTTTATTTTCTCGTTAATATTTGTTTTGATACACAGATTGAAGTGATTAAGTGATTATGAGATTTGGTTATATTATATTTATGAGTTTCTAAATAACGAACATTATTTAAAGCTAGCAAACCCAGCATAAAAATTTCAGACATATCTTCTTGTTCATCGTCTAAATCTGTATTATCTTAGGCCCAAACAATACTAATATAGGTAGGAGCTGAAGATGCGTCATCATCTTAGTAACTATCAATTTGATTTTGCGTAACTTTGATTGAATTTTAGGATGGTAAGATGTTGGATTTGCTTATTTTTAATACATTTTTGGAAATAAGTTTCCTTTTTTTGTAATAATTTAATTTATTAATTAAAAATACCTACTAATAAAGAAAATGAATTTGCACATCGTTTCTGGTAAAATATAAAATAGTGATACTTTCTTCGTAATAGCTATACACTAAAACATCTACAAAAGCTTTTTTTTCTACAAGAACAACTTAAAGCACACACTTTTCTTTTTGCATCAGATAACAATGTTTGCTCAATTGTTTAAATATACACTTTTTTTTTAGTTGTGATCATAACAACAACCATAGGAATGCCCGCATCAAATGTTTGCTTTCCAAGAGAGACACGGTTGCCTCATGCCCAGACCGTAACTACCTTATTTATTCAAGCTCCTGGTGCGGATCTCTGATCCAAATAAAAGTGGTATGTTATGCTGATGGTGCGAACATTTATGAAATATTTGATCAAAATTGTAATCCAGATGAACACTGTGTTGATTTTCTTCATGATAATTCGAACCCATTTGCAATGTTTATTCATCTACGAAAACTTTAGAGATTTTCTAATGGTCATAGTGATGTTGAAGCTTGTTCGGTCACTATTAGATTTGACGGAAACACCAATGGTAGAGTATCAATCGGAATGACAACATATTCATAAAGTAATCAACCAATACAAGTACTTGATTTGACTTGAAGACTTATTGGCAATGACCTTAATCATGAAGCTGATAAACATAAGTAATTGATTATAAAGCGCATGATAATGTGACTTTCTGTTTCATTCCAGGCGCAAGTGATCCGCATAATCCAGTTGCTGCTAACCAAGTATTTTGCTGAAGCCTACATTGTGCTTCTTAACGGAAATTCTGCTGCAAATGCTGAAGATATTACTCCAGTTATTTCGCAAAATTAAAATCTGAGAATATGTTTACATTCGAATAATTCCATCAGTATTTCAAAAAATTCTTCTTTCGAATACCACATTGTGAATAGTTATATTACTGTTATTTTATAGTATTAAATAGAATATTTTTATATAGTCGGTATTCTCTTATAGTAATTATAATATATTTATCAATAATCTAAAAGTAAGGGAAAATCTTAATAATATTTCTCTTTTTTCTTTTTACTTTTTTTTCCTAATGAATATAATCTTAAGTGGTGGTTCATTCTATCAAAAAAACTTTATTTTGAATTAATAAGTTTTTAAAAAGTACCTTATCAAGTGTTATATTGATATAAATAAAAATGTTCAAAAGAAATATAAAAGCAAGTAGGGCGAACATTTTTTATCAATTTTTAAATAAATCTTTTTTTTTTTGTTAACGGTTAGTTATTTGAGACCTAATTTGATTTTTTCTAGCGAGATTGAAATTTAAAGGTAGCCCTTATCTGGTGTCCACGTGGATGTTCACTTTATATATTAATTTTTGGCTGGAATTAGGGTTAATATCTGGGTTCTATTTCAATGACATCAAAACACTATAACGATATCGGGATTGTGAATTATCCTATTTCTAATCTGACAAAAACGTCATGGCGATATCTTAATTTATATTAAAAAAAATTGAACAGCATTCACATTAATCGGATGTAACGAGGCTTCTCTAGACTTTATAAGTTGCAATTATTAGTAAAAAAGTCGTTGTTTGGCCGAATAGTAGCTGAGTATTATTACGCAAAAAAAAAGTCACAATAAGAATATCCATCTAATTTATGTACTGTATACCGTTATAATAAGGTTTACTCGGAAAGGCTTGTATATAAATTATTTTTTATTTACGTGCAAACTTTTTGCGCCAAATTTTGCATTGATAACCGAAATGTTTCACCCTGATTATAAACATATTATCAATAAGATTTCAGAAAGCCTAATTAATTCTTGCGAAACATACAGTAAATTAAAAAATAGTGTTATCGTCAGGTTAGCTATTCTCATTCACTCACGGCATAAATAACAGTAGATTCATAAGGTCTATATTTGCGAATATATAAAAATACGCACACATGTTTAAAAATTCAAATATCTTGGCTCCTTTTGTTATATTTTTTGTAAATAATACATGAAAAAGAAGCCGGGTTGGCCCTTTCTCATGTATTTACAAAAATAATAAAGAATAAAGTAATAAAAATTTGATTGATTTTAAACTGTACATGTGTTTTAATGTAATTGAGGGGGAAACTGATCGCATATTTTTTATTACGTTAGATTAGAGTGTAGATAGAGACAACCTTAGTGGTTGTAATATTATAAACGTAAGTTGTAAATTGGCTGTAAAAACTACACTATTGTGGTTAACAAAAAGATGGTAATTTTGATTTAATAATTACTCGACTTTAGTCTTTCCAACTATTTACGGCTAATCTATGCTCACAGCAACAAACCTTAGCGTAGATAGAACATAGATAATGCAATAATAAAGTTCTCCTGAAAATGCTTATATATATATATTTGTAATATATATATTGTTATAATTTATTTTTCTGTGTAATTCTTAGAACGCGCGAAAGCCAACTATCACATCACATTTATATGGAAGATTTGACAAGGCGTTAAAAGGGTTATAGTTGGTTTGTTATAAGGATAAACAAAATTGATTCTTTATAATGACACAAAACTAAAAAAAAATATTATTATTTTGTAATTTATGTTCATAATTTTTGCACCGCTTTCGACTTGAGAGAATATAAATTCTTTTTTTTTTTTAAAAAAAAAAAAAAACTTTATATAAAATTATATTTTACTTTATTTTGCAATGTATCAGATATAGTGGAAAAGATTCTCTTAAAACTTGATTAGATATAAATTTACATTTATATATCAGATTATCGACAAGTATTTTAAAAATCGTTTTATTCTAAAGACAACCTTATCCAAGTTTCCGTATATACAAACGTTAAATCAGTAAAGCCTCCACAAAGAACATAAAATATTAGCCTCGAATGTAAATAATTTTCTCTGCGCTCTCAGTTTCATCTACGTGATCAAGACCCAGATAATCCGTATTTGACAATTCCCTTTCCGATAAGATTATATCTAATAAAATCACGTACCATTAACAAATTATTGAATATAAAATAAAATTAAAAATATTTATATTAATTTACCGTCATCCTCGAGATATTCAGGTTTTTCGTATGTTATTTCTGATATAATTGCAATTCTTATTCTCGAAAATTCAATTTTATTCATACCAAGCCGAAGCTGAAGACGTATCTTAATATCAGTGAGTGTCTCACCCTGAATTTAAAAATTATATATATTAAAATTCTTTAAGCTATTTAATCAAAAAACTAATAAATAAAATTACATTTTTAATAACAAATTTAAATGGAATTCCATGTGTTTGTATTGGATCTTTTATGAAATGATATACTTGTATTATTTGATCATTCGAATTAGCGAGTAATTCATCTTGAGGTATTTCCTGTAATTATCATACAGTAAATCACATATTATTAATGAGAATATGCATTCAAGTTAAAATAACCAAAAAATAAACAATAAAAAACAAATCATAACATAAATTCACCTCTGCATATAATGTCATAAATTCCTGTATCCTACCTGTCAGTTCGGTTTCCTTATACTCTTTTTGAATTTTATGATTCATAACTTCATATAATCTTATTTTAGCATCTGGTGATGACAATGTTACCTTTTTTAAAATTTCTTTTATTATTTCACTAACAATGGCATCCTTTTGAAGGCGAATATCAATAATTTCCTAAAATTAATTTAATCAATTTTTTTTGTTCTATGATATACTACTGTACACAAAAAATACACACATATATATGTACACTACCTCATTTTTAATAGTGTTTCCAAGCCAAATGATTTTAAAGAACTTTTCCTTTTCTGTATCTTCAGGCTTTCCGGGTTCTATAATATCTCCATCCAGTATTTCATAATATACTTTTGGTTTCCGAATCATATCTAAAAGGGCGCGATTTGCAGTTTGTTCAATTGGGTCATACGGTTTTTCAAATCGAATTTTAAGTAGATCTATGTTCAAATGAAAAGCAACTGCTTCAGCAACCTACAGTATAATAATGTAAGATTAATTAAATAATTATATAATATATATCAAAACTATAAAAAAAGTGGACTATACATGCTTGATCATATGTTAATTTTTTATTTAATATTAAATTAAATTTAGGATAATTTTTCAATCTTGGCTTGAATGAAAAAACAGTATGTAAAGACAAAGATTCATAAAACTGAGGAATACTATGAATACGACCAGCTTCAATATGCTCTTGAATTCTAATAAAAAAAAGGTATTAAAGGATCTTTAATAATTAATATCTAGTATTAAAAGGTAATAAAGTTTTTAATACACACTCTTTTTCCGTTAAATTCTTTTGAAAACAAATTATATCACCATTTTGTAACTCTAATCGTTGGAAAGTGAATCTAAGATCTATTTCATCAATCATATTTGGTTTGATTTCCTATAATTATATATAATATGTTAAAAAGATTCATCATTATTAAATGATACATAATTCTATAATATTTAAATTTGCTCACTTCATATAGTTTCAAAGGTGTATCTAATGGAAAATTCTTTTTCTTACAGAGAGTATGAATATAGTTACTACTTTTATCAAACCTTCGTACATATAATTGACCCAGACCTCTACGATTAAATATAAAGATTTTTATTAAATATGATAGAAATTTCATAAAAGGATAAATATAAAAATAAATCATACTCTAAAGTTTGCGTATCGGGATCAAAATATTTAAGGAAAATCAATATACTAATATTTTCTTTTATCGAAGAGAGCAATGTCTACAAAAGTTTATTTGATAATATATTAATATATATAAGTTTAAATTCAAGGTAAAAATCTGAAAAGACAAAATAAGTTATATAAAAATTATATACCTTGCCATTAAATTTTTTGTCTGCTACCTCCATATAAAGTTTCATTTCATCTTCTTGGGAAGTCAACCTTGCATGAATTTCCTTCATACCTAGTATAATGAAGTAAATTAAAATTTTATAATAAAAAATTCAAGGAAAAAAAAATAATAATTAAAAATATATTACTTGTATTAGAATAAGATTCTAGTATTGGAACATCAGGTCGAACAGTTCCATTTTGACGACTCGCTAAAATCCAAAACCTTACTTGTTCAGAGGGAATATTGAAATATTGAGAAACATTTTCTTTAAATACGCCATAAGTTGTATTCATTAAGATCTTATATAAATATATATCAGAAAGTGGCGTGTTTTCAAAATTAGCAAGATCAAACCCTTGATACTTTTTGAATTTTTCAACAGTCACAACCTATATACAGTACAAAAAAAATATTATTGTTTAAATAATGATAAATAGGATAAATAACAATAAAAAAAAAAAGTGTTATTTTATTGAAAATTACCTTGACAGTAAAAGTTGATAATAATTCATAGAACTTAGGAATTTCAAAGATACGAATACTTTTAATATGTTCCCTGATCCTAAAAAGATATTAAAAAAATTTTGCTTAATATTTAATATTTCAAAATAAATATTGGTGAAGACATACTTCATGTTTGATGCCTTTTGGAAACAAATTATATCCCCATTTTGTATTTCTGATTGTTTAATTGTGAAATTAGGATTCATTTCTTCTATCATGTTTGGTTTTATTTCCTATAATGATACATTATTTTTTTAAAAAAGATTTATAAACCCACTATATAACTCTATGACATTTAATATGATTCTTACTTCATATATTTTCAAAGGAGTATCTGGTGGAAGATTCTTTCTCTTACAGAGAACATTAATATAATCTCCAACTTTATCAAACTCTTGTACATATAAATGACCAAGACCTCTGTATGATAATAATATGTTAATATCTTTATTCTAATATATTGGATAAATAAAAAAAAATATATCTTACTCCAAAGTTTGTGTATCAGGATCAAAATACTTGAGGAAAACAATTATATTCTTATTTTCTTCAATTAAAGGGAACCATGTCTACATATATTTGATAATATAAGTTCTAAACCCTAACATAAAAAAGTCGGAAGAATTATATTATATAACAATTATACACCTCATCATTTATTGGCTTGTCTGCTACCTCCATGTATAACTTCAATTCATTCTGTAGTGGAACTATTTCATCACGAATTCCCTCCATACCTATTTATCACAATAAAATAAAATGATTGTAAGATCATTATAATAATAAATTTAATATATATATAGAAATATAGAAAAAGTGTATTACTAATATTCATATAAGATTCTGGTATTGGATGATCAGGTCGAATGGTTTTATTCTGACGATATACAAAAACCCAGAATCTTACTTGTTTCGAAGGGACATTGAAAGTTCGAGAAATATTTTCTTTAAAAACACTATACGTTTCGGCTTTCAGAATCTTAAATGTATATACATCATAAAATAAAAATTGATGATCAAAATTGACAAGGTCAAATCCTTGATGTTTATCAAATTTTTCGGTAGTTACAATCTATTTGCATGTAAAAAGTGAAATAATTAATAACAAGAATTTGAGACATTTCTTTTTAAAAAAAAAAAAAATTTACCTTGATGGTGAGATAAAAGTGTTTCATTTGAGGTTTATTCAACAAGGGCTCGCTCTATAAAAAAATGATTATAGCATATACATACAGAAAGTGGTGTACCCATATATATTGAGATAGGTAAATTCATATGTATGTTATTACTAAATTTGGAATATATTTTTTTTTTATGATGACACAGCATACCACATATAAATCGTTCTAGATCTTAAAATCGATATGTATCTGGTATATAGATTTTTGGTAGGGTTTTCGAACGATCATTTGCATTACAAAAATCAGTTAACTATGAAGAACATAAATTATTATAAATGTGATTAAACTTAATCTTGAAAATTTATTATGATACTATGCATCATAATTTATTTTATCATTAATTTAACATTTATACTATGAATGCTAATTAAATAATATTCATTTATTTATATATCTATTACTGTATTCGTCAATATTATTTCTTTTTTTTATACTTAATACCTACGATAATATACAAGTTAGGTCCTTATTAATATTTACGGGATGTACGAATTTTTGTTAGCTGACTTTTTAAGATATAATTGATTATATAAAATATAATATTTTTCCTATTTGATTCTCTATTATGTAGTACGCTTATTGCTATTTATCCAAATTTTAAATTAAAAAATGAAAAATTTTATTAATAAAATTATAATTTTATTATATTTTTAATCTCAAATGCTCTATCGAGCAGCCGGAAAAATGACAAGTCGTTACTGTAACATTTTCTGCATCAGTGGAACGTACTGTAAAACCTTCTAGTCATATTATCTACAAAAGGCTTTCATAGAAATTTTAATAATTATAAATTATAACCTAAAGTAACTCGTAAGTGCCGTTATTAAACTACTAGTTGGTTTAAAGATCATAAATGAGGAAATCTGGCGGTATAATAATGATCTTTTTTTCTTAATGTTAATTGAAAAAAAAAAAAATTTTAATGAAATTGAATAATATAATAGTTGGACTTGGAGCTATACAAAATGCAGTAAATCTGCAATGATGATAATGATGTTTTCTAAGGACAAGTATACTAAAATTTCGTGATTATTTATTTTGTATAATATAAGCCCTTTTGAAAAATTATGATATATTGGAAATATATACGGTACGGTCCTGCGGGAGTGTTGGAATAGGGACCCTAAAAGAAAAGGCGAAAATAGCTAATGAATCAAATGAAATTGGTAAACCATGATAAAATTTTTAGAAGTCAAATTATTTATAATGCGATTCATTTTTGATAAAACTATTCATTATGACAATTAATGACAGACTATTTAAGTATAAGGCTTGGGTTTGATATTAACAATAATAATAAAATTAATACAGTATATATTCTTTAACGAGTATTATTAAATCTTAGATTCGATTAATGGTCAAAATTTTTATTTAAAAATCCTACGGATACCCATGTCGATTCCGGGGGTACATTTACCAGTTTTACCAGTTTAAATAAGTTTAATATAATTCTTTAAAATTGGAATTATGAATTATTGCAAATGAATTTCATATTAGCTAACAATACAATCATATTAAGAATAATATATCATCAGTAACAGAATAATGTTAAAATGAATAAAACTAAATTATTTTAAATATCTGCGTTAATTTTATATCAAGTTCTTAGGCCATAAATTTTAATTAACTTATAATTTAAATAAAAACTGCCACATGACGCAAATGCAATATTTGGACTAAAAAATATGTGATGATCTTCTTCCTTCAATATTTAATTCGCCTGGAGGTTATTGAATTAATATGGCATTCTGAACTCGCCACTTTTAAGCGAACTAAATACGAAAAATTTACTTTCTCAGTGTTCTTGTTTCAAATTTTGTAATACTCCATAAATAATTTCAAACAAAAGTTCCTTTGAATCTTGACAATTGGTTTTTCTTCAAAAGTCATATATCTCCCCAAAAATCACTCCAAAACATCTGAAATCTAGTAGTCTATTGGTGAAGCAAAATTTGCTCCGAAAATATTACGTTGACACCCGCCACGTTTCTTTATTAACATTTTTTCTATAAAGTATCATACTCAAAGCTGAAGAAAATAGTTTCTATTTTTATTAATGTTCTTAGCCGAATACATTATGTATGTCATGTGAAATGTTGTCGTAAACTTATCATAAAACAATTATAAATAATAAAAAGATACCTTTTACAAATAGCAACGTATATGAAATACAAAGAATTACTCTCACAATCCATAAAAAATGTAATTTTCTCAAAGTAAAACATGATCGTTATGAGCAATTATTAAAAAACACATTTAGCTAAGCTCATCATACCTTCCAATAGTAAAATATTTCAATTATCCGCAAACTTCGTGCCCTAAAAAATGTAAACCTTTATAATTTCAAATACGCCAAGAATCGTGTAAATATACTCACATTACAAAAATTAATTAATTCCTTTGATAGCACTATATATATAATGCTTATTTGATTATTTCAATGTCTCCTCCTTGTTGGAGAACGTGAACGTCTCCTGCTATAACTTCCTCGTCTATCCGGCGATCTTGATCGTGAACGTCTATCGTATGAAGAACGTCGATCACTAATAATACAAATATAAGTAATTTTATTATTATTTTTATTATTTGAAACTTTATAGGCTCGAATAAATAGTAAATAATATATTAACATACTAGTCATAGCGTCCACCACGGTAGTCTCTATGTCGGTCGCGATCATAACCCCTATCACGGTCTCGGTCACGGTCTCGCTCTCGGTCACGGTCACGATCATGGTAGCTTCTTCCCTCTCTTATGTCATTACCACGATCCTTATTCTTTTCCTTAAGTTCTTTTAACAAATCTCGTATTTTTAAATATCCAAGATGCATCTAAAATTGAAAATAAATAAATAAATAAATAAAACAACATAAAATTAAATGCGGAGAAAAAAAAATTCAAGTATTTTAAAACCTTTCCGCCAAAATGGTCAGCTAATCTATTGTGCGAATTAATCATACAATTAGTTATTATAATAATACTATGAGTCTCATTTAAAATTTCGAATATTTTTTTTTCTAATCATACCGTCTATCCGAATCAAATATAGACAAATAAGCACTACACACTTCACAAACGCGCAACTTTTGTTGTTGTGATGGACCACTACCTTCTGCTGAACTTTTAAGCTCTTTCTATTTAAAAGAAACTATCGTTAAATAAATTTAACAAATCGATTTAAATGATGATTACGCTAACCTCTTTCTCTGTTTTTATAACTTTTTTGGCATCTACATCTTGTAATAATTTAATTGATTCTGTAACTTTACCCTCTTCACCTAATAATTGACGGTATATATCTTATTCGTAATAAATTGAATTAAAATTGCTTCCAAATTATCAATTATATCATATTTACCAAGAACTTCTACTTCTTTAGTTAATTCCGATATTTCGGTTGCTAAACTTTCGATCTCTTTTGTCTATCAGAAATATAAGAACAAGAATTTTAAATTTACAGGAAGATCAGATGAGATAAATATTAATTCATACATACTAATTGTGTGACCTTAGCGCTATCTTCTGGAGTTTTGTCTAAACGTTTTTGTGCACTTGCAATTTTACGATCGCAATCTGCAACAAAATTGGCAAGATTCCGTTCAAATTCAGCTTCATAATCACATTCCTTTCTCTTTTTCGCTTCTTCATATTCGGATTTTAACCTTTCTGAATGCATTTTTGGACATGCTCCAAGATCCATTTTCTACATGATAAAATATATTAATTACAATCGGATGAGAATTAAATGAATTACATTTAATCATCTTTAATATAATATTAACCGTATTACTGTTTACATAAAATAATTGGAATACGAATTGCAATCGTGTTAGACAATTTAAAAAATAAACTGTTATAACTCGTGTTCAATTATTCTAGAAAAGCTCCTTACGTGAAAAGGTCATGTGGACAAAGTCCACAAAGGTAATTTCGACAAACTTTATCGTCATCGTATTTCATATGATCTGGAACACCACCTAGCGCCTCGGCGCCCATTAAAGCCTTCATATAATTATATAGTCATAAATTTTGTAAATAATTATTCACAACAAAAGAAACTAAAACACTATTTTCACACCTCCAGAGCCTTTCTTGCTTCTGCTGCCATATTTGAAGCGAAAAAATTTCTTCTTTGTAATTTTTTAATTTATATTTTATATTTTAGCATTGTGTCACGGGCTGTGTATGATTAACCAATATCACGTGATTCCGTATAAGCAAATTTAATCACAAATTTCATTATTTATTTGATGTATTATTTTATTGGCTTATGATTTTGTTAAATAAAAGTAAAATTTTATTATTCAGTATTGGTAGGTTCTTTATTGTCAGCCACCCAAACTAAATATTCTGCATGTAATTTCTTTTGTGCTTCCCATTCCTTCTTTAATTTCTTAATTCTACTCTTAGGAAGTTCTTGTCCTTGTCCATCGAGTGTTGGAATTCCCTTTAATAAAATAAAATATAGTTAGTTTGCAAATGAGAACTTTTATGTTTATCATCTTGCCAACATTACCTGTTCATCAAATGCGGAATAGGCATTTTTCTGCTCTTCGTCTTTTACATCCTTGAACATGTCCTCAGCAGCTATTTTACCCTTTTCCAATCGTTTTTGTCTCTCTTCTTCTTTGGCTTTTGCAGTTTCTTCTTTTCTAGCAGCCTTCTCTGCTTGAGCTCTAAGTTTTGCTTCTCTCGCTTTAATTAGTTCATTCTTATCTACTAGCTTTACCAAAGCTTTGCCATCTTCCTGGTCGTCCAATGATACACCTAATTCTACCAAATCTACATCTCTTAATTTATCACTTAATACCAAAAATTCACTGTGATCCCTTTCTTGTCTAGCAAGATCACGAACATTATCACGAAAACCCGATAAAATCCTTAAATATGGAAGGACAATATCTTCCGTCTATAAAAATTTATATAAGTAAAATGTCAAAAAAACAACTCATAAAAAATCACTTAAAATAAACTTACATTTCCAACATTTTGCTGTTCTGATACTCCAAAGCCGATTTCTTCCAATGCGGAATTTCCTACAACACCGAAAATTCTTAACATTTTTGTAACATATTTTGCAACATTTTCAAGTACATAGACATTGATATTGTTTCTTCCATTAGATAAATAAATATTGGCGTTGGTAATTAACTCCATTAACTCAGACATAGCAGCTGGTGTATTTATTGAATCACAAAGGGCCGTGTGGATTGCTACTTGTTTTTCACGAAGGCTATATGAAAGAGGGGAGATCGCTATAATTTTTTTTTTTAAAAAAAAAAAAATAGTAACATAAACCTAGCTCACATACAGACTTATTATTTCTTTTTCGGGATTTCGATACCGATGTGTTCCATCTGATTCATAAGCGTTATGTTTATGTTCATTCAAAAGAGCTTTTGTGTTGATAAAGAAATTCTAATAGAAAACTCAGTGAGATAATGGATCAAAATAATTAAAAAAAAAAATTATAAATACATTTAAAATAGATTCAACGTTCTTGACTTCAACCATACTACTCTCTTTAAAATCAAGTTTAGAATCCCATTGGTGAAGAAGGAAGCACAATCTTAATTGCCTAGGCGTATACTTCTCTAATGCTTGCTATGTTTCATTGAGTCATTATTAATACATTTCATATATACTAAATCATACGAATTTAAAATTCTTACCCGAATTGTAATGAAATTCTTTAACGACTTGCTCATTTTTTGACCTTCAACATGTAAATGTCCAACATGAATAAAATAATTAACCCATTGTGCACATCCATGATAGGCCTATATTAATGATATTAAAATTATGATGAGAATTCAACAATAATAAATAATATTATATCTTACCTCAGATTGGGCTAACTCGTTATCATGATGCGGGAAGGCCAAATCAATTCCTCCAGAGTGGATATCCATATTTTCTCCAAGAATTTCACTAAATTACCGAAAGTAACTTGAATTTAAATTATCAGGAATTAATGAAAGATATTTATATTTATACCTAGCCATCGCAGAACACTCTATATGCCAACCAGGTCGTCCCTAATTTATAAAAGCGTTACAAAAATTTTGTTAAAGAAAAATATTTTTGCAAATAATTTATATACTTACCAGACCCCACGGAGACTCCCATGATGGTTCCCCAGGTTTACTTTTTTTCCACAAAGCAAAATCACTCTTGTTCTTCTTTCCTAACAATTTGCTTCCTAAACTGCCTTCACCTTCTTCAATTAAACCTTCATTCCCAGCAGACCACGGTTGCAATTTGGCATAATTATGCGCGTCCTTAGCGTCAAATGCTTTTGTATCAAAATAGACAGATCCATCCACTACATAACCATAACCATTTTCAATTATTCTTTTTACATATTCTACTATTTCAGGAACATATTCGCTAACTCGAGTCAAAATATCACATGGTCGGACCTAACAATGTAATTTTATGAGAATAGAATGACTAAAAAATTGTACCGATCTATTCTTACATTTAATAATTCCATATCTTTCATGAAATCCTTCTCCCAATAAGCGGCCAAGTCGCGAAAAACTTTCTGATCTGTCACTGTATGTCCTTTCTATTGAGTACATTAAAACAAATTATCATAACGCAATAATGAAATGTTATAATAAAAATACCATTAACATACCTCCTTATCTAACCATGATTGAACAACATCTTTAGACCCGACCAACAGTTGATGTGCTGCCTCTTGGCTTAAATCATTGTCCTCTAATGAGCATTCAGCAGACGCAACAGTTTGTACTGTTTCTCTCTAACAAGAAAAATAATAATTCATTATTTCAAAAAAATATTATTATTTTTCAGTTGACAAATGTTTAACCTACTAAAGTATTTGCATATAAAAGATATTTTGGATCCTCTTTGGAAGGAGCTAAATTAAGCGCTGGTCCATTATTTGCGACACCAAGCTTGGTTTGAGCAAAATCGTTTAATGCGGCTTTAACTTGATCTATTAATTCTTGACTAAGAGAATTTGTTACTGATTTGAAGTTATTGAAAAGGTAATTTTGACGAGCGCGAAGTATGATCTATTAAAGTAATATTTAAAATAATCAGTCATGATTATAAAAAACAATATTCGGGTAGAAATTACTTTTGAAATTAATGTCTTAATAATACCTTATCATCGATATCAGTAATGTTCATTACAAATAAAATATCATAATTAAAATAATCCGTAAGTATACGTCGAAGAATATCTATTGTTACATATAGTCTAAAAAAAAGAAATTTAATTAATTAACCAAAAAGGAAAAAAAGTAAAGTAATTCTTATGTTTATACCTTGCATGACCGATATGTGAAGAATCATAAACTGTTGGTCCACAATTGTACCAAGTTATTTGTTTTCCATTTTTCGGAACAAAATCAACCTTAGTTCAATAAAAATGAAATTCTTCATATATAAACAAACGAATATTCAACTAAATTTAAAAGCTTTAAAATCTATATCACCTTGCTTCTTGTAAGTGAATTATAAAGTTTAAGAGTAGGTAATGGCAACTTATTCTCTGGAACGTGCCATTCTGGCTGACCTTTACTAGACATAGTTGAAAATAGGTATTCTCTATTAAAATTTAAGTAAATAAAATTTCGATAACCAGAATTTTGAAAAGAATTTATATTTCTCCACAAAATATTCTGTAAGAATTTGGTATTCACCATGTATCTAAGAAAATGCATCCGCCACCTGATTATCAAATGTATACAGTAACTCAGCACACCCTAACCCTATAAACCTTGAATTAAAATCACATGATAAGATTCCGTCATCAAATTAACATGTAAATTTTCTAGCTTTTTTACTAAATGTAGTAAATTTATCAAAATTAACTAATAATATACACGTATGACATGTTTTTGACTTATTTAACATTATTATATACTAATACTTATGTCATATTAACACATCTGATATCTCATTAGCAAAAATTAATAATACTGCTGAAAAAATTCTTCATTTACAATATCCACCATATATAATCATGTATTTTCCTAAAAATTCCTAATTTTTAGGAATTTTACTGAATTAGGAAATTTTTTTCAGGAAAAATATATGATTATATCCACCATCTATAATTTTTTCAATTCAGTTATAGATAAATTACAATTGATTACTGCCACAAAGTCAGTTAATAATGCTGAATAAATATAAAATTTTGACCTATTTTCTAATAAGCGTCACCATAGTTGTTCAAACGCACAACCCATTTCAGTATTGACTTTTGTAATAAGTCATATTGATAGATAGTATTATTTGTACCTTCAGACATAATGAATTCCTTCATTGCTCGTTACTGCTAATTTCTGCAACAAGTTGCTCGAACAGCATATAGACGTCACTTAAATTGCTTACACAATAGGGCCTCCTGAAATAGTATTGATAAAAAAAGGATATAAAAAGTCGTATGATAAAAATGTATATTTAAATAACTAAAATTATGTATATTTCTAATTAGTACATCGGATGTGAGGTTCTATTATAATTATCCGGGTTCCTGGTGGTTTCCACTACTTTGTTACAGTATGCACTGAAGTACAGTTTAATCTTTTTTTTAAAAAAAAGTCAGTTGGTACCAGAGCTAAAATTATTACTGTCATCAATAAAAAAATATTGCGTTAGGGTTAGGATTAGGGTTAGTGTTAGTTAAAGTTAAGGTTAGGAGGTAACATTAGAGTTAGTATTAGATTTGGGTTAGAGTTAGGAATCACTATACCTATACACGCTGTTCAGAATTCATGAATGGAAAATTTTACCGCCATTTTATTTTTTATTTTTTTTTTTATTTTAATTAAGACGCAGTACAACACATAAATGTATAAAGTAAAACTATCTGTAAAATTATAGCTGTACCATACACAGTGAAATTCGATATAATGGAACCATCCGTTCCATTAGTAAAATTTGCCAAAAATCCGTTATATCAAGAATTCCGTTATATCGAAAGTAAATTAATTATACATTATGATAATCTCCAATTTCGATTTTACATATGATCCGTTATATCGAGGTTCCGGTATATCGAATTTCATTGTGTACAGTACATCGTAACAGGATTGCAAAATAAAAAAAATGTTGAAAAATTAGAAATGTGTGTGTGAAGTATATGCTACAGGTAGGTTTGTTAATGGAATCATTTAAATTAAACTACTAAAAAAAATACACAATAAATATAACTGTGGCCACTGGCGTGATTTATAAATTTTGTTATATATATTTACTGAATTGTATATATTTATTATGTTTATGAGCCAAATTTCAAAAGATTTAAAATGAGTGCGAATATTATCTCAATTTCGAGTAATATTGAACTTAAATAAATTCATTCCTTTATTGTTATTTTCTTGTTTCGTAAAAAAACATTTTACATTAAAATAACATAATAGGTTCCATTTTCGATAAATATAATGATTATTGCATGCTCAATTTAAACACAAATTAAAATTGTATTCAACCACTATTGTCAACGTCTATGCGACTAAAGAATGCGGTATTTAAACTAAACTCATAAACAGTTTAGTATACGTATTTTAATGTCTCAACAACAATGTTTATTTCAGTATATTGAAAATAATTACTATTTACTAATCATTACTGGAAATTAGAATAATTAAATCCTACGCAAAATATAAATATAAGCTTCTTCTAAAGGGGGCCGAGTTGCTTTAACTACTTTGTTATCATTGTACAAAACCCATTGTTGGTCTTTGTAGACGTGGGCTACATAATGACCACAATGTGGTGATGTACCTTTATGAGAAATAACACTATGTAATTGATAATTTGCAGGTAATTTTGAGTCTGAAAAAGAAGATTAAAAATAAATTACTGAATCTAATTAAAGATTTTTTTTAAAAAAAATTAATACTTGCCTCCGAAAGCACCATTACCATTGTGACTGGATTGTAGGGATAAACCTTCGTTTGAATCTTCATGACTAAATAGCCATTCAATAGCCCTTTGAACATCATTATTCTACAAGAAAAAATAAATGTAAATACATAAGAAATAAAATGTCAATTTAAACTAACAGAAATAAAAGGATGCAGACTGTTTCTCCTAAAGCTTTTTTGGCCCGACTTTGAGAGAATCCCATGTCTGTTAACTTAGCGATATCAGCTTCAGAAGGTCCCGACATATCAATATTATCTTCAAGATAAAAAATTATCAGTAAAAATTTCTTTCATTAGAAATAAGTGGATTATTACCTGGATCATCCATATGTTCAAATAACCAATTCATAGCTCTTTCAGCTCCATTATTTCCAGTAGCGATCAAAGCCTTCTTACACCTGGTTTCAGGAAATCCCATCATGATTAATTGATCAAGAGCCACTTTATCAAAGGTAGGTTCTGAGATAATTTCAAATTAAAAAATTAAAAACAGATACTTCTCCCGTAGTAACTCGAACATAAAAACATCATACACAAACCAGCAGGGGTTTCCTCGGGTAAAGATTCCTCATTTTCTTGTTTTCCATGAGCAATATATTTATCCAAATTTAGAATTTCTTTGTCAAAAAGAATAGGGACACCTAAAATATTATTAAATAAAATTGTTTATTGCTTAGACATAGCTAATACTGTGAATCATAGTATATCTTACTAATTTTGCAAGTAACATAGTTTTCACTTTCAAATCTTAGTGCCTGAACCATTAAAATCTCGGGAAATGTTACAAATCTCATATTTCTGAAATAAACAAATCCAAATAAGTTAATAATAATGATGAAAAATAAAGGTTCAGGAAATCATGATACTTTACTTGGCAGCATGAGTTTTCTTATTGCAAAATGGACATAAATATTCAACCATAGAATCTGCTGTAAAAGATTCTAAACATGTTTCAAAAGTTACGGGCTCATAACTTTCTTCAGAACCTTCTTCCGCAGATTTAATTTTACGCGCTGGCACAGGAATTGATATATTTGATTCATTATTGTTACTATAACGCACCCGTTTACAATCTAAACACTGTAAACGTTGCTGTATTGTAAACTTAAAAATCTTAGTTGGGTCACTTTCTGAATTATTAAGCTCTTTTCTCTCAATCGTTGTCATGAGATGTTGAAAGAATTCAAAAGCATCCTGATGCATAAATAAGATAATAAAGTTTTAACTATCACATTAAAATTTAATAATATATAATCTCTTCCAACCTGCTGTCGCATAGTGGCAAATTCTTCATGACCTTTTCCAATTAACGTTTTAAACATAGCAGGTGTGATACCATCTTGTCCAGGGGCTTCACTTTCTGTTTCATTTGTCTGGACAGCCTGAGAATATCGACCACTCAACAAACCATCTGCCAACTTGGATAATTGGCATTGAAGACAATTTGCTGGTTCTAGCAAACATTGTGACTGATGCTCCATCGCAGTTGGATAATATCTTTTTTTAATTGCTTTTTAGTTTTAAATGATAAATTGAAAAAAAAAAAAATTTCAAATTAGCTAATTCTGCATACCTTTGTTGAAATGCATCCAAAGAGAAAATGACTTGAAGAACAGAAGCCATATAACAACTATCCCCATTAATGCTTTGTTAGTTTATGAATACCATCATTTATTCAGAAATATAATTTGTTATAAGCTCATACCTATTTCCCAAATTTTTAAGACCAGTATAGCCAGGACCAAATAATTTCTCTAGTTCTTTGCCATCCTCAGTAACCATGCTAAAGTCAAATTGTAGATTTTGTTCAAGTTGCTAGAAAAAAATTAAATAATAAATTAAAGTGTGTCCATAAATAACAAAGCAAAAAATAACAAAAATAATTCGCACCAACTCTGTTAAGTTCTTTTCAGTTTTCTGTTGTGATTCAACGTTTATTCCAAAATTAGCCAGATGTTTCCCCAAAAGAGGATCCAATTTTGAGTCATTACACAAATAGCAATAAATATCTGTGGGAAATGTAAAGTAAGAAACTATATTTAATCACAAATTATGAACAAAGTTTTTTCGGACAAATTATACCTGCTGTTCCTTCTGGAGTAATTGTTCCGAGTTTACAAGATATTGGATGTTTAGTTTGATCAAAATGGGCTAACCCATGCCCATTTCCACCTACTCCGCCATATTGTTGTCGTCCACAGCCAAGGTTACCACAAACCAAACAAAGCCAGAGATTCTCCTTTAAATCACAATCATTACAATGTGCTAAGGCTATTATTATAAAACATAATCGCATGATTAATATTATAGTAATAATAATACCTACCAAAATGAAAAATAAACAATAACAACATTGAATTCACCTTGTGATTCTAATTTTTTTGGAGGATTCTGCACTAAATTTTGTGTATGTTCACATGCGGTAATTTCTTCCTCCCACGCTTTTATTTCAGACTGTCTTGAAGCAGATAATGAGGTCATGACCGAATCAATCACGATAGGTAACTACATTTTGAAATTATTCAATTATTCAATTTTTGAGTCAATGGCTTAAACATTTCAAAAAGATACAAATTTTAAATAAAAAGGTTACATTTCCAAGGCTTTTATCGATTTCTGCGCCACCACATGCATAACATTTTACTTTCGTAACAAATTCATATTTGTCTTTGTCAGATTCCGGTACAATCGCGAGCTTACTAATTTTTTGAGGTGGTTCTTCAGTTGCATCCGCCTGTAAATTAAAACAATATCAGTAATATCACGAATTACAGAAAAGGTACCAAACAAACTTACTCTTTTTGGCTTATCTTTTAAAAAACGATAAATGTTTAAAACTAGAGGATGATTTGTCTTTTGATAATGGACTTGAGCATGTTTACGGTCAGGACTATCACAGCCCGCATTAAAACAAGTTAAACAAACATCGATGCCTGGCGCCAAATCCTATAAATGAACTAAAATTAAACAAATTCCTCTGAGTAATTAATTACCAATTTGTTATACCTGCGAATCAAAACAAAGCGTACACTCTTCTTTGTGAACTTGAGTAGAATTTGCTACTAGACTCGCACTCGAAATATGTGGGCAGGCCATTATAAGAACTTCGATTGTTGGGAAAGAAAGAAGATAGCTGGTTGACATCAATAAAAATAACTTTAGTATCACGTGCGTTATATTATGCAATGGTGTCACAGTGAATTCTAAAATCGGGACAATTTTGACAGCTTAACTTTTAATTCTTAAACACAAAAAATCATGATAAATGCACCATGGAACGGAGAGACGTTACAAGAAGACGGCAATTACTGCAACTAGATCACCCAATTTCTTCCATTCGAGCAAAGAATAAAGGTATCGATCAGTTTATAAGTGATAATACGGTTAAGTTCATTTCCTTCTAATAAACGCTTTTTAAAAATAGCTGCTGATGAAGCAAGAAAACAAGAAGAAACAAAAAACGTATTACAAGGACTACTTGGAGATTATAGTGAGAGTGATGAAGATATTGAGGAGCAAGTTTCAAATTCACAGCTTGGTAGGCTTAGCTATTCTTGAGAGTATTAAATTATATCAACTTTTTTGTTATGATAAATTGTAAAAAAAAAAAAAAACAACAAAGAAAATAAGATAATAAACCGGTTGGTGATAAACAAGTTCTTCGTGAGTTAGTGGTGTGCTGGGAAGTGATGGGTTAATTTTATTGAACAAGAAATGACTTATAAACGTTTTTAAAAGAGGAACCAAACGGAGAACATTCTCAGCCCGTTTCTGTTCTAGAAAAGAACAGTCCGAAACCAACTCCTCCTTTACCTACAATACCATCAATTCATTCCCATCCTGTTCCGGAAAATTCTTCGACAATTATCGATCAATCCGAAGATAGCATTGAAGAAGCGTTGAAAAGTTTCATGTCTGAAATCAACGCCCTGCCCGTAATCTCAATTCATAACGATTCTTTGGTTCCAAGTGATGAATTGATTAAGAATGGAAAAGAATTAATATCAACGCAAATTTCCAATCTGGATAGTGATTGGGAAAAATACTGGCATGATGAAAATAAATGCCACTATTTTTATAATAAAATAACAGGAGAAACGCGATGGGAAAATTTTGATTCGGACTTTTCTTTGGCATTAAGTACTTCCAAAGAAACGAATAATTCGAAAGAAACTAGTTCCACAGATGTCAATCGTGAAATGGATTCTCAATCTATAAGTGTCAAGGATGATTTTACTCAAAATATATCACTTAGGGCTCCCCCATCGGATTCGCTATTACATGGACGTTCACGTGATGCTTATGGAAGACTTTCAAATCTTGCACCTATGGTAACTCATTTGAAGCTTGAAAAGCATCAAATTGAATTTGCTACTAGAATGCATGATTGGCAAGTTGGGGCTTTGAACACTCAATATTTTGAAAAAGTTATTCTTGAAAGATTAGAAAGATTATTACTTGGAGTTGAAGGTAAATGATTAAATTTAGCTAAATTTAACCGATTTTGATTAAACTTAAATTATATATATATTGTTCAAAAGAACAAGTTTCACCTACCGGATGGGTTTGTAAATGGAAAACTGAAACGCAGACTTACAATTGGATAAATTTACAAACGGTAATCTTCTAATATTCATACATGTTATACATGTTGTGTATACATTATCTCATACTTAACTTATATATGATTAGAATCAAGTTTCATCGACTTATCCGAATCAAAGTTTGTATACAATTTTTTATAACATTTAACAAAGTAATATGATTAGTCTTCATGAATATGCTACAGATTCTTTTAGTGCTTATCTCCTTTTTTTCTTTTGCTTTATCTGCAGGTCATGAACACTACCAAACCTCAGTTTACTCTACATCAACATCTACACAAAATCTACCGCCATTGCCTCCTTTACCACCTCCACCTCCACGATCTGATTCTACAGGTGATAAAGATGTTAACATCAAATCGGTGTATTCTGAAGAAGATGGGGCTAATAAATCATTAGGATTATATAATGTTAATCATCTGGGAGTACAACCCACAAGCGAGAAGAAACGAAAAAAGGAAAAAGAAACTCTGACATCTGGATTCAAAAATAAGAAAATGGTACTTAAAATTTTATAACATAATTTCGGAAATTAGGTGATTTTTTTTGATAATTTTATTATTAATAGGCGACGCTTGTTGAAAGGTGGAAGGCAGCCGAGGATTTTCTTTCTAATACTGATTGGGATGAAATTAAAAAAAGTCAACATGGAATTAATTCTTCAGATCCTGAATCTTGGATTAAAGAACAAATAGAATCTGGAGAAGCAGCAAATAATCCCAATTTAGAACCAATTAAGGGGGATTGGCGTCAAAGAATTAGAAACAAAAAATCTGACGAATAACTACTTTGTTTCTTAAAAAGTTTCTTCTTTTTTTTTTAATAAATAGAATATTGAAATATGATTTTTTATTTCATGTATTGATCATTTTATCTAAGCAATATGTTTATAAACGTGATTTAAGTTAAAATTATTATATAATAAAAGTTTTTATTGATTACAATTATTTATTTCAATAAGTAATCTTTTAGGTTCAATAATAATATAATCATCAGAATAAAAAAAACTTTTTTGAAGTTGAAAAATAAATTAAAAACTCTGAAGACCCATGTTTCTTATTATAATGGTAAATTTTAAATATCACTTATGAAATAACTAAGTCGTGTACCAATTACAAGTCCAATAATAAAAATTCATAATAATGTTTAAAGTATATATAACTTAACGTTTAATAAAAGAAATCAAAATTCAAAGTTTTTTTTTCTTTCTCTTTTTATATTTATATCCACAACTCTACAATAAGCCCTTTTATATTCCAGAAAAAATAATAGCAAAAATGAAAACCCAAATTTTTAAGAAAATATTACAAGCAAATATATATATTAGCCTCGAATGAAAATAGCCTTTTCTACACCTCCAACCCTCCCTGCACGGCCAGTTTTATCTACGTGATCAAGTCCCAGACATTCTTCATTAGATAATTTCTTTTCCGATAAGATTATATCTAATAGAAATCATATATAATTAATAAATTAAATAAGCGATTGAATAAAATATTCTTATTAACTTACCATCGTCCTCAAGATATTCCGGTTTTGCGTATGAGGCTCCAGGTACAATTGCAATTTTTACTTTCGAAAAATCTTTCTCATTCATACCAAGCCGATGTCGAAGACGTACTTTAGTATCCGCAAGTGTCTCGCCCTAAGTCAATAAAAAAATCAAAATCTTAGATTCTTAAAATTTATACTGCTAATTATTAATAAATTAATTACATTTTTAATAACAAATTTGAACGGAATTCCATGTACGCGTATCGGATCCTTTGTGAAATGATATACTTGAATAGTTCGATCATTTTGATCAGCATGAATTTCATCTTGAGGTATTTCCTATAATTAATATTTGTATATTTGTGAGTAAAATAATTTAACGAAAGAATACTCAATTCATATCAAAAAATATACCTCTGCGTATAATGTCGTATGTTCTTGTATCCTCTCTATTGGTTCGCTTCCTGTATATTCTTTTTGAATCTTATTATGATGAACATCAAATAGTCTGATTCTAGAATTTGGTGATGATGATGTCACTTTTTCATGTTTTGAGATTTCGTCTATGATGTCATTAACAACTGCATCCTTTGGAAAACCAAGTTCAATGACTTCCTGGAAATTTTTAGATGGTTATTTTTTGAACGAAATTTATAAAGTTAAATAAAATATCACCAAATAA
Source organism: Rhizophagus irregularis (assembly GCF_026210795.1). Lineage (NCBI taxonomy): Eukaryota > Fungi > Glomeromycota > Glomeromycetes > Glomerales > Glomeraceae > Rhizophagus > Rhizophagus irregularis. The sequence goes on along the minus strand of NC_089445.1, from coordinate 2,465,154 downwards.
TATACCTCATCCTTAACTGTGTTTCCAAGCCAATAAACTTTAATGAACTTTTTCGTTTCTAATTCTACAATACTTATTTTCAGCATCTCGTAGAATAAAACATGAGCCGGCGGTGACAAATATGCAGTTTGAAGCATCTCTGAAAGGGTCTGATTTGTGGTTCGTTTGATGACATTTTTTGGTGTACCAGATGTCGAATGTGCTGTGGTAAATCGTAATTTAAGAGGATCCGTGTTCAAATGAGTGCCGGCTGCTCCAGCAACCTACATTAACAAATATTAAATGAAATCAGGAATACGAAAAATAATAACGATAAATCATATCAAAATTATAACAGAAAATACCTGATCATATGTCCATTTTTTATTTAAAACTATTTCAAATTCAGGTTTTGGATCCCGATCTTTCAATTTTGGCTTGAACAAAACAACAATACGTAAAGTTAATGATTCATAGAAATGAGGGATATCCCAATAACGACCAGATGTTGTATGCTCTTGGATCCTAAAAATTATAAGATATTTTTTTTATTTTTTTAATATTATTGTAGAATATAAAAAAGTGTATATAGTGTCAATACATACTCTTTTTCTGTTAAAGCCTTTTGAAAACAAATTATATCGCCATCTTGTATCTCTGATTGTTGAAAAGTGGATTTGAGTTTCATTTCTTCAATCATGTTTGGTTTGATTTCCTATAATGAAAAAATGTTTAAAAAAAAGAAAATTTATAAAACACTATATAAAAATATAATATATAATATAAACATGCATACTTCGTATATTTTCAAAGGAGTATCTGGTGGAAATTCCTTTTTCTCACATAGGACGCGAGTAATGTCGCCTACCTTACCGAACTTTTGTATATATAAATGACCTAGACCTCTATTAAAATATATTAATATATATATTAATATTTATATTGCTTATAGCATATATGCCAAATTTTAGCATAAAAAAATCTTACTCTAAAGCCTGTTTGTCAGGATCAAAATATTTGAGGAAAACCATTATGTGATTTGCTTCCGGAACTGTAGGGAACCATGTCTACAGGTAGTTTGTAATATAAGTCTTAAATTCAAAAGTAGAATATCTGAAGGACTAAAACAATTATGCACCTTGCCATTAATTGGTTTGTCTGCTACCTCCATATACAACTTCATTTCATTCTGCCGAGAAGTCATCTTTGCATGAATTTCTTCCATGCCTATTTATATATATTAAATAAAAAAATTAAACAATTGTATTAAATTATAATAAAGAAAATTAAATTAAATTATATTACTGGTATTGGTAAGAGCATCTGCTATTGGAGCATCAGGTCGAACAGTTTTATTTTGACGATTTACAAGAACCCAGAACCGTACTTGTTCAGTAGGAATATTGAAACTTCGAGCAACATGTTCTTTAAAAGAACCATAGGTATCAGCTTTTAGAATCTTATATGTAAATACATCAGAAAGTGGATATTGTCGATCATCAAAGTTTGCAAGGTCAAATCCTTGATGAACTTTGAACTTTTCAGCAGTCACAATCTATAAGTTTCAGTTTAAATTAATAAAAAGCAGTTTTCCAAAAAAATTAAATAATTAAATAAAAAAAGTAAAATAGAATTTATTATTACCTTGACAATAAGATAAAGATGTCTCTCCTCCATTTCTTTCCTCCTTCGTTCTTCTTCGGCTCTTTCTTCCTCCAACCGTTTTTCTATTAAATAGTAATAAATAGATTATGATCACTTTTTAACCTGATTAATTTAAATATATAAGCATATACATACGTAAATGTTCTGGTATATCCTCGTGAACCACAGGGGACAATATCTCATCAACATTTGATTCACGAATATAAACTAACATATAGGCATTGGTAAACCGTTTATGGTTCCTTCCAGCTGAGCGAATTGTTATAGCGTTTGCATTTGGGGATTCGCCACCATAATTATCCTCAAGTACTTCCTTATCTATAACAGGCGTGACACGGTCATCATCAAATTTAAACCTATATTTTATATTTCAACTTTAAAATGAGTACATATAACACACACACTCTGATTTGAATTAATTTTTTTCTTTTTTTCTAAAAAGAAAAAATTATTATTTAAATGGTATAACAAACCATTTGCCGTCTTTTTCAGGTTTAAGTAAAGCAAAGTAATGACCTCCATGCAAATCACCACTATGGACAAGTACGCTGTATAATAAATAATTTTTAGAAAAAGTTTAGAAATAATTGATAATGCAATAATTAATGTAAAAAATTATAAACGAACCCGTGTAATAGATATTTATGAGGACTTGATCTATCTGCATCCTCTGATAGAAACTCTTCTAAATCAATTTCCATCGGAAATTCGTGACGATCATTAATCTATATTATAAGAATTCGGTAAGAAAGAGATCATTTTATCATAAACCATTTTTAAATGTATTTATCACCTTAACCATTGCGTCCCTTTGTATATCATATTCGAATCTTTTAAGTTGTAAGTGTAAAACTGGAGGAAAGCTTTCAAAAATAACACCTTTTTTGGCATCCTGCGTAACATAAAATCAGTTAGAAGTATCTTTAATGCAAGTAACCGAATAAAAAATTAACTAATAACGTTCACTTTCAACTTACTTGCAACCCATGACCTTCTGCTTGATACTTATTATCGCCTTCCAATGTTTCTTCTTGAATATAATCCTTGAAAGAATCTCTTAAAGTCTTGCAACCTTTCACATTCAGCTGAATATCTAATCATAATTAAATTCTAATACTTATTATCTTGAACAACCATTAAACATATAAAAAATATTATTGGAGAAACACTTTATTATTACCATAATAATCTTCAACACGAGAAGACTCATAATCCACATTAACACATTTGATATAGCTCTTCATTTTACCAACAAAAAGCTTGGTAATTGCACCATCGGCTTTTGTACTCTAATAAAAAAAGATTTCACATGACAATATAGAACTTCACTAACTTAATAAACACGAAAAAAATTTTTAATATAATTTAGAGGAACTACCTTCATTTTGCCTTCAAGATTATCTTGCAACACTCTGTTAAATTCTTGTACATCGTGCTGCATGAAAGAGTCTATTGAATCCCATCCAAAAGATTTTGTTAATTCCGTTGTCCCAACCGGAGTATTTGATGTCTGCAATTGGTAGAAAACTCGTTGTAACGCCAAGGAGACGCTCTTGATTGGTTCATCATCTTCTGTGGGGATTTGGTAAACTGCCTATAATTTATAAATAAACGGAGAATATTAAATTTAGACATAAAACCATTAATTTACAATATTCTTAATAGTAATTGTACTTACCTTACGGAAATAAGTCGTACAATAAAGTGACTGTAGTAACGAATTCATGTAACACGTAGCGCCTTGGTTTTTCAATCCCACATATCCCGTCTCTTTCTTTGAATCATAACTATATGAAGAGGTTAAACACAACGCCAGAAATATTGAAGGCCATAACAAAAGAGAATATTTGCGGATCAAGCTTTGAATGATAGAAATAAATGAGGTAATATACTTGATGAAATTATGCCATAAGACACCTGTAGGATCCTTCAATACTCGTACAAACGCCGTAATATTGGTCGAATCATTCTCAATTAACGCACGCGTTCGGTTTTCACAAGGAGTTAACAATTTACGTAAATCGTAAAACCGTGTAAAACCCCAGTCCGATTCTTCGGCAGTGAATCGATGATGCGCGTCTAGAATTCAAAAATTCCAAACCGAAAAGAAATATGGCACGAAAAAAAAAACAGTATAGTAACATATACGTAGGGTGATGACTATATAGATGCTTTAAAATTTAATTCTCATACATACGATGATAAATATATTGTGTTGGATCTTCAGGATTCCACAAGACTAAAGCGAATTGAACACATGAATGCCAGCCTGCCGGAGCACCCTTAGGATCAACAAAATCAAGATAAATAGAAACGGTATCTTGATTATTATTGCCAGAGGGGAATAGTAAAATTCGCCTAAAGAAAAAAAATGAAAATCATTAAATAAGTTTATGATTTTCGTTTTTGTTGAAAATTTATTACAACACACCATTTCCAATTTCCAGCTTCGAATTCTGGCCCTGTTATCCTCTTTTCCAAATGCCGCCAATTTGTTACATGCCATGTGTCATATTTAAAGTCTTCGATCTCTTGACCTAGTTCGGGCATAATTTTATTTGCCATAGCTTCATCTGTGATATATAAATAAAATTTTGGTTAACACTAGTAATAATACTTCAGATTAAATCTATATATCCAACATCCAAAAAAGGAATGTTGAAGATGAATTTGGATTTTTATAAGGGTATATCACGTAATATATGATTAAGAAAATTATTTATTTACTATAAAGAGGTTCAAACTAAATCCAAACTTCAACAAATATGTCAGTTAAATAATAAATCAAATACAATAAAATATCTATTTGAATAATTAACATACAATCTGTGACGGGCAATGGTGTTGTATCCTCCACGTCTGACATAGGCCTTTCCTCGTTAGTTGTTTGTTCAGAAAGATCCATATTATTAGTGTTCTCGTCCTATGATAGTAAATCAGTAAAATGCATCGCAACCTATTTGTTAGTAAATTTTAAAGATCAAAATTTATGAAACGTTTTCATTATATATGATCTTTCTTATTTATTAAAGCTATAGTGTTGTAAAACCAATATGACGCGATTTATTAAGTGCTCCAAGCAAATCTGCTATTTTTATCCAAAATTCTCAAATGTTAAATCAAAAAAATAATTGACAGATTATTAACCCAGCATATTCTGTTATCAAGGCAAGCTATAAAATTAGTACATAAAATAAAGTTTAAACCATATACCATGCTGAAGTCTGCGGGAATTGTTCGCGTGAGGTAAGATAAAACTACGAGAAAGCAGACGAGCAGGAGGGGTTGTAAAATATTCTCGGGGATTATGAGGTCAATGTTGATCGATTTGTGGGTTGGAAAAGAGAAAGATAAGAAAGAGTATTGGATTCTTAAAGATTGAAATGCGAAAAAGAAAAAAAAAATTTTTTTCGTGATTTACTACACCATGGAATGGTGAGATTTGTTGAAGTATGCTGATTACACTACTAAGTATTATGCTCTTGTTACTATACTGTAGTACTAAGAAAAGGTTCAAGTTTTTTTTTTATATAATAATATATATACATTAATTTGCGACAATTGACGTATGTTATGCCACGTATATTTAAATACGCACTATCTACGTAATCACAATTTTACTAATGCGCAGCTTATTTATAATATTGAAAGGCCCAACAATTGGTCCTTTGGGAAATTTATTACGAAAACAATGAGCTATATAATTTATTGATGGCTCTGGGCAATTAATTAATTTTTTTTTTTATTAATAATAAAAAAAAACGCCGATAAAAATTATTAAAATATATATTACTTATTATAAATATAAATAAATATTTGGCTTGAAAATAAATTTTTACATCAACTCACGCAATTATAATAATAATAAAGAATTGTACAAAATTTTTTTTTTTTTTCAACTTAACAATATTTACATGACCAAATAAACAGAAATATTACCAAAATATTACTAAAATATATATTATATATATCACGAACAATATCGATACACATATACTACTATCCACAACACCGCAAGCAAATTATGAATGAAAAAAAATTGGTTATATATAATTATCTGACATACTTCTGGACCGTGATCGATCTTGATTAATTGATTTATTACTAACTGACAAACTTTTCCTACGTCGTCTTTGACCTTCCAATACATTCTTCTCATTTTGTAAATGCATTGAAAGTCCAATTGAAACACTTCTATATATTTCATTTAGAAGAGATGAACGTCTTGATTTTAAGGTATCAGAAGTTTTAATGTTCGTTTGGGAAGAAACTGAATTGGGTGATAATATTGAAGAAGTGGAACTTCGACGAGACATCGACTCAGCACCACTTGGAGATGATGATGAGGAGGCAGTAACATCAAAATCTAAATTGTCCATATATTCAGGTTCATTATGATATGGCATACCGAAATAATGACCACTCAAAGAACTCTTCAAATAATGACCTGCGGCTTGAATGATTGGGTCACCCTGATTAGATATATCTCTTTCATCAGCGCTATCAATTTCTACACCTATTTCATCATCATCTCTAACATTAACATTATTATTCTCATTATCTCCTAATACATGTCTATTAATTATACGTCGTCTTATCTTTTCCTCAGTCAGTTCACATGCTTCAATATTCTCTACAGGATTTCCATTACGTTGGCTCTTTAATAAGATGTCCATTACAATGTCAATAACTAATATCACTGAAGTGAGAATAGAAACAATGAATTGTTGTTGGAAAAATGCTAACCTCTGACTATCTGAAGTTGAGCGAGTAGTATTATAATTTGTGACAATGGCAACTTTACGAGCCAAAGAAGGCAATGAAAGACTTCCGACTACACTTTGTTGCTGATTTGATGAAGAAACTTTGACAACAGTTGAATCTCGCATCAAATAGTATCTACCATCACGCCAATCTACAGTATCGCCAAATACGGAATAAATATATAATGGTAAAGCTGTAATTTCACGCAATGCCCAAGCCATGATGAAACTACGCAAACTTTCCATCTCAATCCTTTTCCTACTTAAAGCTTGAAACAATTTAACATCAATCATAAACCAAGTGATAAGATGAAAAGCCAAGAAATTTAACGGATGAATATTCCATAAAAGGTTAAACCCGTAAGACGCGCATAATCCACAAACGATCGATTCCGTAAAAGGTTCTATTACAGTTGCAGCTGTAACAGTGTATTTACGAATGCGAGTCCAGCGTGAACGACGGAGAAAATAATCAGCAGTAGCCATTGAACCAAGAGGTTGATATGCCAGATCACTAGTCATCTCATGTTTATACCCTTTTCTCCAAAGAGCACGTGCAATGAGATTATCTTCGGCCATATATTTTCCAAATTGAGCTAAACCGCCAACACTTTCAATATCACTTTTACGGTACAAATTAGATTTTCCAACCACGCAACTATCAGGTCCAATCGCATTAATCGCCAAATACATCTTAGCGTGTACGGTGTCCATGAACATCATCTCCAATTCAGAACCAAAAGTGTCAGGACAAACGGCAAAAGGAAGGTGATGAACAAGGCCAACACCAGGTTGACATAATTTATCTACTGATCTACCTAAACATCCAAAGTCCACATAAATATTAGAATCCCAAATCCAAATAATATCATATTTTGCAGATTCATATGGGCGGATCATATTATTGATTTTCGGATTAACACCTACATCACATTCACCTATATATAATATAAAGATAATATAAGTAATGAATACATATTAAAATGAAAATTGTTTCAATTACCAACCTATAATTAATCTAGCGTCTACTTTTGGATATCTTTTCATCAAGTTTTTAACAACTTTTACAGCAGGATCATTCTCGCTAGCAACCGAAAATATGATTTCAAAATTCGGATAATCTTGTCTAAATGATGAAACCAAATTCTCATATAAGTTACAATCAACACCTTTGAGTGGTCTTATTATTGTCACTCCTGGTACTTTATCCGATGATAATTGTGAAGAATTGGACTTTTTTAAAGTTCTATATCGAGTTCGTCTAAATAAAAAGAAACATAATGAATTGAATTGATCGCGAACAACCCTTTCTTTTAATGATACTTACGCAACATAATAGCCTAATATGGCAAATCCCATCATCGTTAACCATAAAGTGATTGAGAGAACCATAAAGAACAATTGTGTTCTAGAGGATGATTCCCAAACCGAAGCAGGATGATGCATTAGTATTTGTTGGCTATCATTATAGGTCCGCATTATATAATGATGAATTATCTCAGAAGGTATATGACTTTGAAATAGTCGAAATATACTCTCATCCATCTTTAAAAAAGGGTCAATAATTACAGTATAACTTTTTAACTATGTAAAATGTGAGATAAAATTCTCGACGAATTTTGGTTTTGTCGAAGGAAAATTTGAAGAAACTCCTTTGTTACTTCGCTCAGTGATTTGAACAAAAAAAAAACTAGTATAAAAGAATTAAACTTTTCGAAGGAGCAAGAATGAATAGCCTGGTTTTATTCTAAATGTAAGAACAAAACATTTACATGGAAAGTTCAAAAGCAAAAAATTTTAGAATGTGCATGTAATGTAATAGGGGAAAAATTTTTTATTTTTATAAAAAAATAAGTACGTAATATCGTTAATATTATTATTGATCAATGATTTGTGTGACCAAAATTAAATATTACATATAGAACACACTAGAAAACTGGAAATCCCACTTTGAGGGCCGACGAATTGCCGAAGACTTGATATGACAAATCAACAATCACGAGAAAAAAAATCAATTTTGGTGCGAAAAAAATAAAATTAACCATATACTTTTGACGCATATTTGTAACTACAGAATTCCAAAAAGAGAAACATGGCGTTTATTTGCTGGGTCCTAAATTTAACTGCGGTAGACACTGCTTAATGACAACATAACCTTGCATTATTAATTTCCCGGACCGAAATATATGTAATAAAGATAATCCAATTGTTCTCCCAACAAAGAAATAATATTTATCGGGGGGATCTGGGGGTGGCTTTTTTACGAAAATTTTTTTTTAAAGTTTACAATTGAATGTATGATATACTTATTCGACACATTTGATAACTTAAATTTTGTGGAATGCATAAAAGTATCGGGAAAATGTCGGATTCCCCGTAAATATTTTGCCGGAATCAATTTAAATTGGGATATGTTAAGGCGTAATGGATTAAAGTTTCAAGATGACGATACGTTCAATAAGCACTGAACAAAGAAATGAAAGATCATTATTGTAACTAACATTACAAATCATTAGCGAACTGTTTTTCTAGAAAATTACTTGATTTATTTAATAACAATCTAAGCCTATTTTGAATGCGGCATTCTTTTTTGCTAACTCAAATTCGGGGAATTTTACAAAATTCAACAAGCGCTATATCAAGTTTTTAATATAATGTAAACAGGTTACAAATTTACTGGCGCAGTACTGTGAGTTATAATGAGATCATGTACAGTACAGTACGTAATAAAGTGTTTTTTTTTATCTATAATTGCTTTTTACAAATATAGTTTTACAGTAAACTTTATTAAATAATTGATTATATATATAAAAAAGGAAATAACAATAGTTAAAATAATTCCGGCTTTTAAATTAACTATTTCAAATCTATATTAATTTATCATTTCAAGTGAAGAAAATATTATTGTAGTTTTCAAAAAAGATGTGATAAGCTAATTATCTAAATATTTGAAAAAAAAAACAAATTTTGAATCTTTACTTATCTGTTATAAGAAAACTTATTTAAATATTTAGTTTTTATACCTTTTTAAATTTCCTTTTAAATAATTAACTTTTTTATATAATCATTCAGTAAAATTTTTAAAATCAGTTTACTAAAAATTTACTTAAATTATATATAAAAAATTTGATCCTTCTTTTTATACAAAAATTTTTTTTATAATTATATTATAATAAAACATTGATATTTAATAATAATATAAAATTACATTAAAAAAATTATTTAATTAATAATTATTCAGTTTTATATATAAAAAATTTGAAAAATAATAATATAAATTAAAATTTCAGTTAAATTATAAAATATTATATATACTCATTCAAATTTAAAATTGCTTTAACTCCAATTTCAAATTTCAAATCCAATTCTAAATTCCAAATTTTCATATAATATTAAATGACTATCCCAATCTATAAATTTCAAATTAATTTATTATAACTTAAATTCTAAATTTCATATCCAAAATTCCAAATAAATCCAATTCCAAATAATTGTATATAAATAGAAATTTCCATTAAAATATATATATAATACCAGAGTTACTGGTTATATAAAAAATTGTAAAATATAAAGTAAATTGATTATTATTCCAAATAAAATATTAATTAAAACATTTTTATTTAAAAATAAGCAATAATAAAATTATTTTTTTTTTCTTTGCAAATTATTTATTATGATAAATAAATAATTTATTATAATATAAAAAATATAAAATAATTATAAAAAATATCTATATAATATCTATCAACTACTTATTCTATTAATAGTAACCAATTAAACATATTTTATTAGTGAAATATTTATCTATATATATAGGTTTACATTGTTTAACATTCACAACATAGTAGAAATTATATGATTTTAAACAAACAATAAAATTATTAAAATTAAAATTAATATAATTTATTAAAAAATTATTTATAAATATTTAAATTAATTACTAACTAACATTTAACTTATTTTTATATTACAAATATTATAAATTTATAAAATATTAGATTTTAATATTTTGTCTTTCAATTTTAAATATTTAAATTATTTAATTTCATTAAATATCTAAATATATAGTTTATTTAATATCATTAATTTTAAAATTAAGTTTATATTTATTCTTTTGAAATTATTTACTTGGATTTTTTTTTTATTAATATTTTTTAACTTTAATATTTAAACAAATTTTTTAAATTTTTATTTACAATTTATATAAAATTATAAATATATTTAATATTTAGTTATTATTAAAAAATATTAGTTTATTAAAATTTATATTATTAAATTTATTTTAATGAAAAAAAAAATTAAACAGCTATTATTTATATCTTTATTTTTATATATAATTAAATTAAATAATTTACAATTAGTATATATTAAACTTAGTTATTAATTTTACTGTATTATTTATATAAAAAATTAAAAATTAAAAATAGTATAAAAATAAAGTTAATATATATTAATATAAAAAAAAAAGAAAAAAATTATTTGAAATTCTTTTAAAATTTATTTTTTTAAAATATTTACATTAACTTACATTGAATATTAATTTTTATTTTTATAAAAAAATATTAAAAATTATATACAGTTAACTTTTTATAAATGCATCCTCTATAAATGCACACCTTCTATAATGCACCTTTTATTTAATTTCAACTTGAACTTTAATGCTAAATGCATTGTTTATATATATATATATTTTGTAAATACACTTTTTATAAAAAATTTTATATAGTTTATATTACCTTAATTTTAGATTAATATCATATAGATTTATATATATTTTATAAATGCACATTCTCTTTAAATGTATTCTTATATCTAGTTTCAGGGAATGTATTTATAGAAAGTTAACTGTATATTATTACCAAATATTAATTTTTTTTAATTAATATATAAGTATAAGAATTATATTAAGATTATTTATTTTCTTATTTTTTAATCCATTAATTTGAATTTAAAAAACCTTTTTTAGTGGCAAAAAATTTTGGAGATTACAACAGAAGAATCTATAATAATTATATGTTTAAAACAAAAGCAAATTAAATGCCAAGGTGAAGATTTTATTAGAAATGTATTACAAGATATATTAGGAATTACAGCAAGGTCAGAAAAATTCCAAAAGTTCCAACACTTGGCATTGGAAGTGAAAGTTGAAACTCATTTAACAACAAAATTACAAAAAGACTTTAAAATAACTCTTAATGAGACACAGATACTTATGGCTAACATTTTAATACAGTTCATTTTAACATTTAAAGAATTATTATAGAAACCAAGATGTGAACAAATCATTTTATGGGAAAAAAGAAAAGGTATTACTTGAACAGATAAAATTACTTCAGAACCCAAAATAAAAGACAACTTAAATCAACCTTCAGATAAAGCAAAAGACCACTTAAATTAACCTTCAGATAAAGCAAAAGATATACAAACAAGAAAAGCAGATCGAGTATAAAAGGCAATTCCAATGGTAAAGAAATCAATGGATACCTTTATAAAGAAATACATATGTGAGGATTGGATCCCAATAAAGAAGAAGTTTGATAAGGTTACATTATACATAAGCAAAAAATTACTGGAGTAATTTTTTTTTTTTTAAAAAAAAAAACCTTTTAATTAATTATTTATTAGTAAATTTATTTTACTTTACTTTTATTTTTCCTTTATTTTTCTTTCTAGTTTAATTTTGGTTTATAGTATAGTATTTTGGTTTAATTATTTTGGTTTACTTTTATTATTTAATTTTATTCTTAATTTATTTGTGATATAATAGTTAATGTTTGATCAGACTGGCCAGGTGCTGGAAGTATCATTTACAGAATAGTTGTGATTATTATATAGTCCAAATATATTCTAATAAAATAATACATGATTCAACATTTTTTTTAAAAAAAAAAAACCTTTTTTAGTTAAATAAATTTATAATTTATATTAACTTAATTTCCAAATAAATAACTAGTAATATTAAGCTATTTAATATCATTTTATTATATAATTTATTATAAAAAAGAATGTATAAATATCAATTGCCAAAATTTAATATTAATTTATATTTTTTTATTTATTAAATAATTTTCATTAATATATAATTTAAGGAAAAATATTATTTCTATAACTCAACATCTAATGATTATAGAAGTAAGAAATATAGCTCATTAGATTCATTTTACTAAAATAAATTGAATGGTAGTAATTTATCTCTCTAGAGTTAATAGATAAATGAAGAGAAATCTTATAATATTTTTTAGAGGTCCAAATCTGCTGAAAACAAAAATATTACAAAAAATCATAAATTTTAAAGAATTGATTTTTTGAGCTTATAGGAAAGTGTCTAAAAAAATTCTTGAAATACTGCTAAAAGATACATAATTGGTATATGTATTCATAATTATAGATTTATTTTATGGGTTTTAAAATTTACACATACCTGCGTTTGAATGTACTCCCCATGGTATAAGTCAAAAATGAAGTTTTAAATCCTTTTTGTCACAATAAGTAAAGTTGTAGAGAAACAAAAATACGCATATAATGTAAGGTTTCAAGGTTTATTTATAATTGTATAAGATATAAACTGCGTTTTATTCAAAAAAATCAGAATTCTCCGGTATCACGTGATAAAATGATCAGCATTTTTATTATATAAAAATTTCCAAAAAAGGGGGGTGCGTTCAAATTTTTATCCCTTATAGTATATTTTAATATTTATTACTTCCTCTACAGAACATATAAAAATTATATAAATTTACTTCAAATTTATATATAGTGATTGTGCTGATTTTTCACTTAAATATTTTAGATAGATACCTTTTTAGTTTTTATAATTAGATAAATTTGTTTATTTAAGTTAGAATATATTACATTAATTTTTATATTTGTTTGTAAAAAAAAAAATTTATTTTTTGATTGTAAATATGTTTTTATACTTTTTTTAGATAAAATTATTTACATATTTACACATGATCATATTCAACTCCAGGGATGGCAGGCAAATGTAGATTTGAAGTCCATCCTCACACAACATGCCGCTTTACAGTATATGTTTCAAAGTATGCTAATAAGCTGAGCCACGATCCTTGGTTTTTTCAGAAATTTTGAATAAAGCTCTGAACGTGATGATTAGCATTCCTTGCTTATTCAAATTTAATACAATTTGAAACATGTTTATAAGTTATTAAAAATTATAATTTTAATTATGAAATTTAACACAAAGTATGATTATTATATTTGAAAACAAAGTAATGGAACGGATTACAGTAATAAACTTTGTCATCTTTTACAAAAACTACTTGATTATTCTACAAAACGGATGAATCAAATTATTGATTAGAAAGAATTTCGGACAATTACTTAAAATATAATGAAGATTTATATTACGAATTCCAAAATGATTTTAAGTTGTCTAATTAATCAGATCCTCCTAAATTTCATAATCAAGAATATCTTTTTTAGAAATACATAGATTAGACAATCGTATTCGCTAATTTTTCTTCATGTTCTTGAAGCTTTCAATCAATGTATCTGACATATTTGATAAATTAATATCCCAACAATTTTTGTATATGATGCTATCGAAAATGAGAATTTTTTCCATTTTACTCCGGTAAAATATTTTATCCGAATATTTCCGGTATATTTCTGCAAAGTCTAAGTAAGCCGATATCTTCCATGGTTGAGGTTATATTCCGTGATATGCTATCTTTACGGGAAAATCAGGGAACATAAGAACACGGAACTTCTTTCTTATGAATTTGTAAATTCATTTTGGTCATTATTTAATAAATTAAATTTGAAAAAATGTTACAGAGGTACAAGATAAGATATTATATTAAGCTTTCCATAAATTAAATATTTTGTTTGATAATATTTTTTTGGTATTATAATAATTTATTAGGAATGTAATTAAAACCGGCAGATCAGCTTTTTCTGGAGTATTCACAAATTTGTAATAGTGATTTTGATAATTTTGCTTTGATTTAATTAGACCACTGAATGGTTAATAATAATATATGATATTCAATATTTACGACAATTCTCTATATTATTATAACTTAAATAATATACAAAGATGAGTCATTTCTCGTATTCCTCGGAACTTTGGAAAAACTATTGAGTTTTTTATAACTGAATATCGAAGATTATCAGTTCACAAGCCATTCAATTTACTCTTTATTTACCAAATTGATTATAAGATATATTTCTCGATTAACTGTTATCAAGATGTAGAGTGCTTTATGTTTGCAAATATAAAATGCCTCCCCTCTTCACTTGTTATGGCCATAAATATTATCATGTCTCAACATCAAAGCGCGCTCACCCGGCAACTCAGGGAACGGCTAGAAGGGGTAAAAAGGGAGGAAAAATTAGCGGTGGAATCGGCAAAGAAGCTCGCCAGTCAAGCAGCATATGAAGCAGCTAGTAGAGCAAGAGAAAATCAAGAGTTTAAACAACTTACTCCCAAATACAAACCATCGAAACCGCGAGATATAAAATACCGCTAATTATCGCTTACAGGCTCTCCCAATGTAAAGCTTAATCTGTAGGTGTTAATCATCTTTTTTCTCTTTTTTCTTTTTTGCTTATTTTAACGTTAAGTAATCTTTAGTAAATAAGTTGAATTTTTTTATTTACTCCTATTTTTCAGATTTAAATCCTATCGAATTCATTTTCGAATTTTTATAATTTGCAAATTTTTCAATAAAGTTTCGCCCACGTCGGGCTTCTGATTTTTTAACAGTGTATGTACAATGAATAATGAACTTTTATTAAGTATGCATCATGATGGATATAAATGGACCCATTCTGCGCTTTTGTTATTTTTTATTTATTTCACAACTCTTAAGCCAGTTTTTTTACCGCCTACGCGTGACTTTGATAAAGGGCTGCTAACAAATATTTGTAATCTGAATATCTGATTTATCATTTTATAATATCGCATTTCTAAATTCTAATCATTTATCTAAAGATTTGAAATTTAAATGATGATTAGAACTATATCATTTAAAAACATTATAACATAATTAGTCTGGGGATGTAATGCTTATATCGAGCAATTTGACAATTTGAACAGAATTTTTTTAAACCTCAAACTTCGTTGTAATATTGTAAAAAAAAAAATATTAATAATTATTAAATAATATATAACGGAAATATTTACGAGCAAAGCATCTTACAAACACATTCTTAAAAATAAGTTAAGCTAGTTTATTGTAAACTGGTTTTATGACTGGATTTGGAACTTAAACCGAACTGCTTGAGTAAAATAACATCCCTAGAATTGTGAAGCCGTGAGTGATAGCTTTCAGAATACCAAGGAAAATTTCGATCTGTATGTTAGTACACATTGACGTCCAATAATGTATACAAAATCGACATATAATTTTATTTTATTTTTCCTACTCCATTATGAAAAATTTTTTTTACAATGTCTTGCTTCGAATGTTTTTTACAGGAAATAACATACATGGTTCTCTGTATTAAATCTAAGTTATCAATACTAACACGTTATCCCAACAATAACTAACCAGAGAAGCACATAATGCAGAGAAAAAATTATTCTCATTTATATTATAAACGTTGTATAAAAAAGCTCAGCCGGCGTTGAAGCGTACCATATGGTCATTAGCAGACAGACTATGGTAATAATGTCTCTGCTTATCCATAATGAATAACCGGCTCAACTTAATACCCACATCAGTGGCACAGCTGAGCCACTGATTTATATGTACTACCAAATGTATCACCTGTTTAATTTATGAGTCGATTCTATTATTTTATTTTAAAGCATCTTATATATGATAGCGTCTTTTTTCCACGAACATTATTTGGTATCCAAGAAGAATTTTTCTTGTTTCTTGGTTTTATTTGTTCTATAAGATTTGGTAAACGGGTGTGGTGTGATTTTTTGTTTATTACAATCTAGAAACTATAACAAAAATTTTTTAATAATATATTAAATAATTACAAAAAATATAAATAAAATTTCCTTACTTCTTTCTTTCATTTGAAATTCTGCTTGCTTTTTTATTTCTATTCCATTGGCTGTATTTGGTAAAGTTTGTATTCTTTGTATAATAATTTTCTGGTTTTCTTCATGTAAATATTGATTGGTAGCAATTGAATTTGTACTATGTTATTAAAATGCTACTCTTTTTGAATCTAACAATAGATTCCATCCTCCAAGACTTCTAGCTGCTACATGAATATGTTTACACAAAAGAGATGACTGGTCTTGACAGTTACAATAAGATCCATCACATAAATTATACTTTGGATGAATTTAACAATACAATATCCATACATAGGTTCTATAATATCAAACATATTATTTTCTGCAATTTCAATATACTTTAAGTTCATGAGATTTGATTGCATTAAGTTTCTATTAAAAACAGAAATATATCTTAAATATATATTTATTTTTCAATTATATAAAAAATATGGATATTATAAAATAAACTAATACAAGATTTGCCATTATTTTAATTAAATGGAATTTCAGTTTTATCCAATATAATAAGTAAAAGGTTTATTTTATTTTTATTAATCATATGAACTTTTTACAATAAAAAGAGAGAAAACTGCTAAAAAAAATTTTTTAGTTGATGTTAATTCTAAATAAATTACAATATTTAAAGTATTTTTATTTTTATTTTTTTTTTACTGCAGCACATTTAATAGTTTATTAAGTAAAAAATATATTTACAATATGAACTGAATTGTATACAATTACAAAATGAATTATTACAAAATAAATCTCCATTGGGGTTATGGGATATTAGTTTAAAAGACTTACAAGTTAAACATTGTTTGTTAGCACTAAGGTTGCTTGTCTAAATCTCTTCAAAATCCTACGATTAGTTTCGTCAAAATTTTACTATAGATTTATTATAGTTTCGGCAGAGTTTCGGCAGTTTCGGCATTTATAATAAGTTTCGGCAGTTTCACCTTTCTCCAAAGTTTCGCCAGTTTTTTAATATAACTTTAATATAGTTTCGGCAGAATTTCGCTTTTCGGCAAAACGCCATCTTGCCTAAACCCCTAGGTTTCGGCAAGCAACCTTAGTTAGCACGTATTTTAGCATTATTATTGACAATATGTTATCTATAAGATCAAGTAGAATAAAATTGAATCAGATATATGGAAGTTCAATACCTTTAACAGATTTATTCACACATAAGGAATTATTTCAAAAAGAAATTAGTAAAGGTCTTAAAGGAAAAAACATATGTTTTGTTAATTAACTAATGTCTTCTGATGGAAAATGTCTTCTAAGATATAAAGATTTAAAATATAAGATTGAAATTAATATATAAGAGAGAATTCTGGGCTGGTTTAAATACATTGAAAACAAGCTTATTGAGAATCTGTTGATCACAAAAAAAGTAAAGAGTGAATATCAATTAGATTATAATTGGATTGATGATAATGCTAATAAGAGCGATTTGAAAACAAAAAACTGGATATTAACATTCTATGATCAAATGAATAAATATTTTATAGGTCGTATCATGAATAAACCAGGCAATGATAAAGTATTAGTTGAATATTGGATATAGGAAATGACGAATAATACAACATCCCCTTCAGTATAATTAGAATCCCGCTTACTTATAATAAAAATCACCATAGAAAATTGGCCCTTTACTAGTTTACTAATAGTTTTTACCTTACTTTTTTCTTAAATTCTATTGGTTAATTAGCTAAAAAAAAAAAAATCATAACAATGTAACATAAAATTTCCTTTTATAGTAGGATCTGCAAAGAATTTTATATATGATTTTTACCTTAGGTCTGGGGTGGCCTATCTTATAAGTAAACGGGGTCCTGTACAATTACCTATAATTACTAAGAAATGTAGAAGATATAATATTAAAACAGATCAAGTTAGAAATAAAAGAAATAATGCAAATTCACGTTATATTACTAATGTAGTCGTAACATCCCACGCTGTAGTATAATTATACTATAGCGTATGTACGACTGTTACGTATTATAATACTAACCATCATATGATCTGAGAAATGCCATGTAGTTGAAGTACTGCCATACGATCTGAATGATATGGTCTGACTGCCGTCATATGATCTGGATGGTTTTACGCCTTTGCTTTCTGTTTTGCTTTCTTTCTACTTGTTTGCTTTTTTTTCGTAGGTTTGCTTACTCTATTATTTATCGCCATTTAATCTAAC
Organism: Rhizophagus irregularis; assembly: GCF_026210795.1. Lineage (NCBI taxonomy): Eukaryota > Fungi > Glomeromycota > Glomeromycetes > Glomerales > Glomeraceae > Rhizophagus > Rhizophagus irregularis. The sequence continues at coordinate 2,446,565 of NC_089445.1, read as the reverse complement.
TACCATCCAGTGATTGCAGGGTGGTTATCGCTATTTGGTCTAAATACTACCCCGTGATGTACGGTGTTATCGCCATTTGGTCTGATTACCACTGCCTTCTGGTTGCGTTAGAGGCTTCTGGATGCTTTTCTCATTGCCTTCATTTTGCCTGCTCCTTTTGCTCTCTCGCTTATTTTCGGCCTTGTCTGGTTCCTTTGTGTGGGCTCGTGAGTAAGCTTGCTTGTGGATTTGTTTACTGCCTAATCGTGGTTGACCTGATTTAGGGCGCAGCTTGACAGTCAGGCCGCCCTGCTCCTTTTACTCTTCTACTGGCTGTGCGTGTGCATTGTCCGTCGTTTGTACCGCCACTCTGCTCTCCAGCTGGTTATCGGCCTTGTCTGGATTCTTGTCGAGACCAGAAATCCCGTTTCCCAAGGATATGATCGGGTGATTTCAGCTGGAGGCTTGGCAGCCAAAAATTTGGAAAAGAAATTGCTTTAGCACGAATCGATTGGATTCTACAGATACTTATGGTGTGGGTGAAACAAATCAACGAGAGTTTGATAAATTTGTCGCAGATTCCATTCATCCTGTGACATCACAACCTCTGACCTGTACAATTCGTCTTCACAGTAAAAAATTTCCTGTCGGGCACCTGAATATATACCTAAGAAAGTGTAAATTTCTTCCAATTTTTATAATAGATTATGAAAAAGACTTCACTTTTTCGTGTCGGAGTGCTGTCTGGTGGCCCTGTCCTAGTTGGATAAATTATTTGGCTAATTAGGACGGTTACTAGGACAGGCTTGATCTGGTTATTTCCTTGTTTTTTGTCTGTTTTTGTATACTTTTTCTTTACCTTGTCCTAGTTGTCCTAGTTATCCTAGTAAAATGAAAAATATAGAGTAAAAATACGATTTTTTTCCTGAGATACTATTGGTAGTACTCCGCATCCTAGCTGGCTGAGGTAAAAAAAGTAAAAAAAAGTAGGAGTTCTCAAAATTTACTAGGACAACTAAGACAACTAGGATAACTACTCAGGATTTTTTTCAAACACGCTAAAAAAGCTTTCTGGCTCATCCCAGCTTCGTTCTAGTTTCGTTTCAATTATCTGCAAATTAGAATGAACTTGAACTGGTAGCATCTTGCGTCTCGCATCTCACATCCTGCTATTTGCAGTCACAGTTTACATTCCACTGAAAAAAGAAAAAAAAAAGTAAGGGTTCTCAAAAATTTACTAGGACAACTAGGACAACTAGGACATATACTCAGGATCCTTTTCAAACATGCTAAAAAATCTTTTCTGCTTGTCCTAGTTTCGTCCCAATTTCGTCCCAGTTATCTGCAAACTAGGACAGACTTGAACTGGTAACATCCCACATTTCGCATTTCGCATCCCATATCTCGTTAAAAAAGTAGTGTCACCAGTGTTTCTAGTAAAAAATCCAACTGGTGACACTGGTGACACCTACTTAGAATGGCTTATTTCATGCTAAGAAGCTAAAGAAGATATGGAAAGATGTCACTAGTTCTGTCACCGGTTAGCTAGAGCTAGTGACAACCCCATTTTCACTTCAATAGTAGGAGTTATGTTGGTCATCTTCTTCTGATGATACTGTGCCATTTTCTGATACTTCTTAGCGTGAATATCACAAGTTCCATATTTTGAATAGGTTAACTTGCCGCATTCTTTGCATGGACTGCGTGGTGGTAAATTCCAATGTATCAGATATTCTTTTTCCTGATAGCAACTCCGATTGCATACTTCTTCACTTCTAAGAATATATGGACATCGATAAAATGCCATATCGTATTTTACGTTAAATTCTTTATCTTTATTTTTTTTTATTTAAACTTTTTTCTCTCAGTTTGTAATACTTTCTTCTCTCAGATTGTAAAGTTGCTTTTATAAAATCATGAACCACCAAAGTATTTCAGCTGCGTACTCATAACGTGATGAAAAAACTGGAAACCCCGTTAATATTGTTAACGATCGAGTGCCTTTTGATGAAACTGCTTACTTCAAAGGGAAAGTTATCCGCTACTCTGGTGAGGAATACTTATCTGGTATTCCCAATCGCGATGATTTAATTGCAGAGAATGATGATTCTGAAGGTTCAGGATTATCAGCAATCCTCAATAATGCTTTGGCCAAGCGAGAAGAGATCCCATTTATGGGGGTGTCTAAAGCCGTGTTTGATCACGTGATTTTCGACCCAGTAAATCGGAATCCGGATATGTTACGCAAGTTAAAAATAGTTTTACTTTTTTAAAAATTGTGTTACAAAAGTAAAACTTTAAAATAGTGTTCCAAAGAAAAAGTTTTTTTTTTAAAAATAGCGAACGGTATCATTTTTAATTCATAACAATAAACATAAACGCGTTCTTTTACAACTTTTACAATGTAGTAAATAAATTTTTACTTTGATTTTTTTCTTCTCTTTTCTTTTTCTTTTCTTTAATTTTTTGAAGGTTATTAAAAATTTTTTTTTTTTAAAAAAAAAACCTAATAAAATAAACCGAAGTTTTTTATTAAACACTTTAAAATACTTTATAAATGACTCTGTTTGCTTCTAATATAATAAACACACCTATAACTGAAAAACAAAAACGTATCCTTCTCTTCAACGTTAACCAATCACTAGTCGAAATAAGGCAAATCGGCTAAAAATCAGATATCCGATTTTAGGTCGAATTACGGCTGAAATATGTCCGATTTTTACAAAAAAAATATATTCCGATTGTTATCCGATTGACTGCCAATCAGATGTACTTCGGAACTTAAATCGGACATAAATCAGAACTAAATCATACTAAATTCGGACAGTCAATCAGATGTACTTCAGAACTTAAATCGGACAAAAATCGGACTATTTTTTTCTGAATTTATTTCAATTTTTATTATCAAATTTATTAAATGTATTTATTAATTAAATGCTTAAAAACTTTATAATTATATTATTATTATTAGCATCTATCTAAATTACAAATAAATATTGCTAATTCAAAATTATAATAAAATAATAATAATAAAATAAACCATGATTCGTACTTACGAATCTTGGTTTTGGTTCATCCATTCGTCGGAAATCCACCCAAACCTATAAAAAAAAGAAAAGAACGGTTATTAGTAACCGTTCATTAATATTAATGAAAAAAAATTTAACCAAGATTCGTATATACCTACGAATCTTGATCTTTTTCCGTTCTCCAGAACTTGAAAGCCCACCCGAACCTATAAAATAAAAGAAAGGAACAGTTAGTACCCGTTCCAAAATAATAAAAAATAAAAATAAAAAATAAACCAAGATTCGTACTTACTTACGAATCTTGGTTCCTTTTCTTCCGATCTTTGGAAGTCAACCCGAAACCTAAAAAATAAAAGAAAGGAACGGTTAGTAAACCGTTCCAAATAATAAAAAAAAAACAAAAACAAAACCAAGATTCGTATATACTTACGAATCTTGGTTCTTTTCCGTACTTCGGAATTCAGAAATCCACCCGATCCTAAAAAAAAAGAAAAGAACGGTTAGTAAACCGTTCCAAATAATAAAAAAAAACAAAACAAAACCAAGATTCGTATATACTTACGAATCTTGGTTCTTTTCCGTACTTCGGAATTCGGAAATCCACCTGATCCTAAAAAAAAGAAAAGAACGGTTAGTAAACCGTTCCAAATAATAAAAAAAAAACAAAAACAAAACCAAGATTCGTATATACTTACGAATCTTGGTTCTTTTCCGTACTTCGGAATTCGGAAATCCACCTGATCCTAAAAAAAAAGTAAAGAACGGTTATTAGTAATCGTTCGTAATAATAATAATAAAAAAAAATTAAACCAAGATTCGTACTTACTTACGAATCTTGGTTCCACTTTTTCCAAAGATCGGAAGCCCACCCGAACCTAAAAAAAGAAAAGAACGGTTATTAATAACCGTTTATTAATAATATTAAAAAAAAAAAGAAAAAAAATCAAGATTCGTAATTAGTAGTTACTTACGAATCTTGATTTTCCGTTCTTTGGAATTCGGAAGTCAACCCAATAAAAGAAAGGAACGGTTAGTAAACCGTTCCAAATAATAAAAAAAAAACAAAAACAAAACCAAGATTCGTATATACTTACAAATCTTGGTTCTTTTCCGTACTTCGGAATTCGGAAATCTACCTGATCCTAAAAAAAAGAAAAGAACGGTTATTAGTAACCGTTCGTAATAATAATAATAATAAAATTAAACCAAGATTCGTACTTATTTACGAATCTTGGTTCCACTTTTTCCAAAGATCGGAAGCCCATCCGAACCTAAAAAAGAAAAGAACGGTTATTAGTAACCGTTCATTAATAAAATTAAACAAAACAAAAAAATTAAAACCAAGATTCGTATATACTTACGAATCTTGGTTCTTTTCCGTTCTTCGGAACTCGCGAACCTAAAAAAGAAAGAACGGTTATTAGTAACCGTTCATTAATAAAATTAAAAAAAAAACAAAATTAAAACCATGATTCGTATATACTTACAAATCTTGGTTTTTTTTTCGTTCTTCAGAACTCGGAAGTCCCTCCTGAGACACCGAACCTATAAAAAATAAAAGAAAAAGAACGGTTAGTAATAACCGTTCCAAATATTAAAAAAAGAAAAAAAAACTAAGATTTGTAGTACAGAATCTTAGTTTTTTTCCGTTCTTCGGAAACTCACCCAAATGGCTGAACCTATAAGAAAAAGAAAGGAACGGTTAGTAACCGTTTATATAATAGGAAAAAAAATAAAATAAAAAATAAACCAAGTTTCGTACTCGTACTTACGAAACTTGGTTCTTTCCATTCTTCGGAACTCAGAAGCCAACCCAATCCTAAAATAATAAAGAAAAAAACGGTTATTAGTAACCGTTCGTTAATATTACAAAAAAAAACAAAAAAAATTAAACCAAGATTCGTTTACTTACGAATCTTAGTTCTTTTCCATTCTTCGGAACCAGGAAGCCCGCCTGAAACCTATAAAAAAGAAAGGAACGGTTAGTAACCGTTCCGAAATATTAAAAAAAATAAAAACCAAGATTCTTAAGAATCTTGGTTCTAAATCTCCTTCTCCTTCCCCTTTCCCCATTTTTTACCTTAAAGTCCGGTTTCGTGTTAAAGCCGGCATCCTCCTATGCGTCCTACAAAAAAAAATAATGAAAAAAAACGTTAGTTCGTTTCTTAAATTAACAAAACTTCACTTTCCTGTTTTTTACCTTAAAGTCCAGTTTCGTGAATAAGCTAGCGTCCTTCTACACGTCCTATAAAAAAAATAATGAAAATTCGTTTCTTAATTAAAATTAAAAAGATAAATTAAAAAAAAATTTAAAAAAAAAATATGTAAGTTTTGAAACGAAACTTACATTACTTCTAAGAAAAAGAGGCGGAAGAAAGGTATGAGAAAAGGGGGAGAGCGAAAGGGGAAGCAAGGGAAGGACGAAAGGGAAAGGAAAAGACAATAGGGGAAGGGAGGGGAAGGACGAAAGTACAGGGAAAAGTAGGGACGAAGTGAAGTGAAAGGAAGGGATGAAAGGGGAAAGTTTAAAAAAGATCCTTTTTTAATTTTTTAAACTTTGATATGCGTAACGTGTGACGTTTAATTAGACTATTCGACCAATGTCTAATCATAGATTATGGTCGAATTTTTAATTGAATATAGGCCGGCCTTTTTCGACTAGTGAAATCGGAAATCGGCTATGCCGAATGTCACCTGATATACAGACGATCGTCAATTATTAGCCGAAATTTAGCCGAAATAAGGACGATTTGCCTTATTTCCGATTTGCCTTATTTCGACTAGTGCAACCACTTGAACTTTCGATAGAGGAGTTCGATAAAGAATGGTGACCTCTTGTATCAAATATATGGACCAGCTTTAGCTGTAAAAATAATGTTAATGGTGACTCGTGGAAAGTTTTTGTTTGTCAGTTTAAAAAACATAATAAGTCAAGTACCCAGAAAGAAGGCATTCCAAATGAGAAACGTCGCATAACGAAAATTCGACCTGCTGACTTATGTTCTGCAAAAATTAAAGTTCAACGCTATTTTTCTGAACAGAAAGTACGAATTGAATGATTTAAAGATTCACCTGATCATTCACACCCAATTGAAGATAGTGAAAAACTAAAACGCTCAGAAGTTGTTCGTGAATTAGTTATGCAAGAAGCCGTAAAGAACTATCGACCACCAGAGATCGTTAGCGCAGTTAAGGAGATTGCAACTGAAACACTGGATTTAGGTGAATGTGTTAAGGAGTTGAGACAGAAGGAAGTTACGAATATAAAGTATAAGGTACGTGGACCTCTTGACACACATCTTGTTGGTGATCCCAAGAGAGAATTAGATATTCGAGAGGCCATTTCTTTCTTGAAAAATCGAGGATACTTGGTTGAACGTTATGAAATTCCTGACCTGTCCACTTACGGGTTCGTTTTTATGCATCCAAATCACCTTGAGCAACATGGCTGGCTATCTCTTATAGACTCAACACACAAGACAAATAGATACGATTGTCGCTTGTTCACCTTATATATTCGCAATTCTTATGGATGTTGGGACGTTGGGGCCCACTTTTTTGTAAGTAAAGAAATTTTCTCTTTGACCAAAGTAATATAGAGTCTAATGCTATCAAAATGGCTTTTCCGGGTCTTAAGAATGGTGAACAAAAGTGTGATATTTTCTTTTGCACGGTGCATGTCATGCGTACCTGGATGAGCAAAATTTACGAGAAAAAGACACGACAAAAAATGCTTCATGCCATGCACAAAAGAACTAGGATCGGGTGTGAAAGCCTTATTTAAGAAGCAATCAATGAATGTGCAAATCTGACGATCAAGAAATATATTTTAAGAAATTACGCAAAAAATACGCACCAATGGGCACTTTGGGCGAGGCAGCACTCTCCCCTACTTTTGCAGGTAACTTCAACGAATGCCTTAGAGTCATATCATAGTGAATTAAAGATGACAACCTCACCAAAACACGGGTTAATCGGTAATTGTCTTTGCATCTTTAACAAATATTTTCGATTCTAATCAAAACTTTGTTCAGGTGCATGCAATAATATAGTTGTGCTTGATGACAAAAAACAGACCGATTCAGAATGTGTCGCCTATGAATTTCGCACCAAAAAATCTCTTTCATTGGTGTTGATGACGAGATTCTCACTGAAATCCATAAATTCCCCTTTCCTGTTCAACAAATGATTATTAAAGAATATTGCGCTATCGATGGACGATTAGAAAAAGGAAAAACAGCACCGGGACTTACATCTTTAAACTGCTATTGTGTATTTTTTTATCGGTACTTGCTGCCTTGCCGCCACATTTTTCATGAAAGTTTGTATGGAGATGCGAAGCTATTGACACCCAATACATAAGATCAATTTCAGCGAATGTTTGATGAGACTGGATTTGATGTATATATGCATCGTGAAATAGATTTGAATGTGCCAGTGTCAAGATTAACCGAGGCTGAGAATGCAATAGTAAATAGACGACAATCCGTAAGTGAGTTAATGGAAAGAATATGTGATACATATTGGAGAGTCAAAGAAAGAGGTAACGCAGAACAAACCGGCGTGTTTATTGAAGAATTGAAAGGTTGTTTAGAACCTATTTTAAACAATAAATAAGGGTGTCTAGGTTCAACTTTATTTCAAATAAATATATTTTATTATTTTAATAATAATATCGAAAAAATTTTTATTGCTTGTTTATTATTTATGATACAAAAATATTATAAAACAATATATATATTAATTAAAAGATTACATTAAATAAATGTTTTTTATCAAAGAATATTTGTTAAAATTAAAAAAACTTCGTTAAAAAAAATTTTTCAAAAAAAAAATTCAAAAAAAAACTTTTTCTTTGGAACACTATTTTAAAGTTTTACTTTTGTAACACAATTTTTAAAAAAGTAAAACTATTTTTAACTTGCATAACATATCCGGATTCCGATTTACTGGGTCGAAAATCACGTAAGGGGATGGCCAGAAATGACGTAATTTAAATTTTAAGATTTTTGGCCCCCCCCTCCCCATGTCATCATTTATTTTAGGAAATGTAAAATTAAAACATAATTCTGGCTAGAATTATATTAACTACAAGTGTCTAAAAATGGAAGATGTGTAATATCATCATGGTCTTAACCCCTCCCCCCTTAGGAAATGACGTCATTTCTGGCAGTCCCCTAATCGAACACGGCTTTAAACACCCCCCATTTATGGCAGTCAATATAGAAGAGTCCACCGAATTCAAAAACGGTCAGGCCTGGTATGTTTTACGCCTCTATGGCCCTCTCATCAATGGCCAGAAGGCAGTTATAATGATAACAGAAATTCAAGTCTTCTTTGATATTTTCGTACCAGAAGACTTATCTCCTGATTCGTTCAAAACAAAAATAAGGGCTATCCTTTCAGGCGTAATAAAATGGTTCAAAATAGAGCATGTGAAGGTATACTTATTCCGTAGATATAATCCTGAAAAAAGTCATATTTTCGTATTTACACAACCAATACTAAGCAAAGAAAAATCGCAATGAAAGTAATCTAAGGAAAAAATATATCACAACCTCAGATGACCAATCCACATACTACCGCAAGGTAGCCTGTGAGTATAGAATTTAATTTTCGGGTTGGTCAATGTTAAGAGAATATAAGTATTTATCAGGAATGCGAGCAAGTTCTCTTTGTGCGCATGCTTTTTACATATCAATAGAAAATTTTCACCCTATCGAAGACATAGCCACATTGAAAGACTACTTTCTGATCTCAGCACTAACGAGAGATCGTACACTTGTTCTCACGTGGGACATAGAAACCTATAATTCACGTGGAATGGGGGAATTCCCTCTTACTGAATATGACGAAAATTGTGTTTTTACAATTTGCATGACTCTTCATTGGAAGGATGAACCAAAAACTTTGAAGCAGATTTGTTTAGTCGATGTAGAATCAGCACCAGATCTACAGTGGATAATGATCATATGCGGATCACAAATTAATTTGCTAAAAGCCTTTGCATTATGTTGGGAAGCATTTGCTCCAGACATACAATTTGGATTTAATGGTTTGCAATACGATTGGCCTTTCATCATGGAAAAGGCGAAAAGCATGCATCTCGTTGAATGGATGTGGAAACGTATGAGCGGACGTCAAGACAGGAGGGAAACTTCTGCAATGGAATTATTATGGGAGATTAGACAAGGCAGATATAAAGTAGTATGAAAACCCCAATTCTGGCTCAGCCCCACCATATAATCTAATTACTACCACTTTATATAATCTAGTTACCACCATCATATAATATAATTACCACCATATAATCCACCTACCACTTTTCATATAATTCAACTACCACTTTCATATAATCTAGTTACCACCATCATATAATATAATTACCACCATATAATCCACCTACCACTTTTCATATAATCTAGTTACCATCATATAGTTTTATTACCACCATACAACTCTATTACCACCATATAATCTGAAAAATATCAACCGAACAAGAAATAGGATTTCAAAGCCAACGGAGCCAAAAAGGTAAGGAATATTAACCCATCCAGGAAACCAGCCATGGAGTCAATAGAGCGGAATAGCAAGGCAAGCAATTACCCTTATACCGAGAAAAAATGTAATTGAATAAAAGATTCACATATAAAAGACTTACAAGATGTCACAATACAGACCATTACTAAGACGTATACTAGGCCAGTTTGAACTCAACATAGAAGAATGGGTAAAGGAAATAATGTGGTATTTAGATATAGCATATTTAAAAGCTTTAGATTCCGAATTTAGCAAAGAAAGTATGTTAGTATCTGGATTAGAAGAGCTAGTAGAAATATTTGATGAGATGTTAGAAGGTGATGATATATGGATACATCCATCACTTTTATCACGAATAAGATATTCTATTCTACCAAATGAGATGGCAATATATGAAAGATTTTCAGATATCATTAAGAACTTCTCAGAGGATAAAGAATTAGCATATGCATTATTAGACTTAGTAGAAATATTATCAAAAAAGAAACCTACAACATTCAACATTATAGATTACAATATACAAAGAATATTCACAAATCCTAATGATGAATATAGAAATGAATTCAGCATCTATCATATAAAAGGAGATGAAGATATGGATGAAGACACAGATGAAGATATAGATGAAGACATAAATGAAGAAGAGCAGAATGAATTCAATGAATACTACCAAAATCTTGCACCAACCACCGAGAGTCAGCTGGATAGACTAAAAAATGAGTTGGCTATAACTCTATGTGACGAATGTCTTATGCCAACAAGAAGTCATGAATGCGATTGCTGGATTTTACAAATAGAGGGTTTCTAGTTTTCAGTGAAACCATTTTTTTACCTCTCGCAATCTGGAATAGGTGCATCACAAATAAAATCCCCAAAATCATTCAGATTAGAAAACAACTTCTGTAAGAACTTATAAACCATATCAGCATCCAATTCAGTCTTAGTGCCAAATATATTAACCTTACCAGATTTAGGCCAGATATGTACCCGAATCTTTGAAGTAAAGATTATAGCAATTTTAGAATGAATATCACCTGCATCATTCTTAATATACTTTATCGGAAAGGGAAGAATCTCACGAATACCATTTATAGATTCTAAAGCATATGCTAAGGTAGAAAGATTAATAAACTTATCACCCCCAATATTAATCACAAATTTATAATTGCGCAGGAGAGCCTTATTTTCACCCACAAGTTCTACAGAAGAAAATTCAGGTAGGGAACATTCAGAAAGGTAACGTAAGAAGATAGCAACAGGATCAAAAGACCCGAAAACTTGTATACTACCAGATTTAGGAAAATAACGAATAGTATGTACAGTATCAGCTAAGATGATAACAAACTCAATGCATGCATTAAAAGTGCTACCATCCCCTGTACGTCGCCGTCTATTTAATGGATTGTCAGGTGTACTTCGTCTGCATCGCCTCTCACCTTTTGGTTTAGACAAATACTGTTCATAATTCTCAAAAGCTTTATGAATAAAGTTGCTATTAATGGCAATAACATCCTTAGTAGGTTCAAGCTTATGACCAAGCACGGTGTAATCAAGCCCTTCAACATTGATCTTAAATTCAGTAACAGTAAGAGATGGAGTAAGTTCACTAAAAGTAAGCATGTCTGGTTTTTTCTATTGATAGAAAAGAAATGTTCAAATTATTTTATCCTAAGAAAAAATCTAATTAAATAAAACTTCTTCATCAATATCTCATATGAGATACCATGACAAACAATAGTTTACCTTTCGAACTTTTAGAAAAGATATTCAAAACTTCATATGAAGGTACTTACTCCCGTTGGCATTGTCTTTGCAATTATGCATTAGTGTGTCGAAAATGGGCTGTAGTAGCAAACTCTCTCCTATGGGGTGAAACAGACCTTTATAACCGCTATAATATTAAGGAGTTCCAAATGTACAAACATCTTACAAAACCAGGAACAGTATGTGGAAAATATATCAGAAAGCTTAATATGGATGGGGTAAAATTATGGCCCATTTGTATTGTAAAAATGCTACAAGCTTGTCCCAATATCCAGGAACTTAGCATAATAGATTATCAATACTATGGTGGAAAAGGTGACGTTAGAGATTTGCTAAGTGAAATCCTGCATATATTACCAAACCTTCAAAAGCTAGATATCAGATGTAGTCGATATTTTAAAAATAGAAATGCCATTGAAAAACTCATAGAAACCCGTAAAGACCTAGAAATCAGAGTAACATGGCAAATGTAATATTTGTAAAGGCTAATCACTGCCAAAAAATTTGGGCACTACCCTGTTACTGCCCGTCACTGCCGAAAAAATTTGGGCACTACCCTGTTACTGCCCGTTACTGCCGAAAAAATTTGGGCACTGCCCTGTCACTGCCCACCACTGCCCATCATTGCCGCAGAAGTTTGGGAAACACATGGATTTTTCCTAGCAATATGACGCTTTAACTTAGAGGGAAAGTCAAAACTTGCTCCACATAGATGACAGGTTAATCTTCCTCGAGAGTGTGAATTTTTTTTTAAGTCGATAGTATCCATCTGAAGGAAGTCACGTTAGTTTTCCGTTTATGTAGAGAAATTGGAATGGTAATTTTTTTACGTGATGATAGAGGAATGGTCAGTTGCCGATTTTGGAAATCTAGAATGACATTAGCACGATCAATCCAAGGTACACCTAGCAATAAAAAGTCCTTATCACTCTTAACAACCATGAAGTCATCATCACTTTTTTTAGAGTTCTCCCCATCATATACAAGAATACCAAGACCATATACTGTCCCAATAGTATCAGATTTTGTTGCAACACCACTAAGATCAGGAGCATTACTTCTATCAACGTCAAGATTTAGGCGCTTTACAATATTGTTAGATATCAGAGAACTATCAGAACCAGTATCGAAAATTGTCGTAGGAATAACTAAAGATTTTTCACTCTCAGGTGCGACTACTTTGGTCTTAATAGTGACTACATCACTAGCAGACTTGCGGTTAACAATTCCAATACCCGCTATAGAAGACCATAAGTCATTATTACATATAACATCATCATTTTTACAGATTAAATTTGCAGCCATACTATTAGTTACAACTGAAATCATAGGATGAAGGATAGATGTGAAAAAGTCCTTAACATTATCCCAAACTTTTTCACGTGTTTTTATCGAGGGTTCTCCTTTAAGCTGACTGAGTACTGGTTCTTTATAATTAATGAATTCAGCATTCAGAGCATTGTAAGCAGATATAACAGTCTCTTTTGGTACAGCATTAACGAAGGATTGAACCAGAAGCTTTAAGAGTTGTATAAAAACCTCAAAGATAATACGCTGCCTTTCAAGTTGTGATTTTTTCTTATCAGTAGGCTTTTTATCTACACGTTTCCTTTCTGTAGGCTTTTTTTTTAATCCATAGCAGGCATGTCCAGAGTCTGAATCACTATCAGAGGAGTCAGAGGAGTCAGAGGCGTCAGAAGAGTTAGAGGAATCAGAGGAGTCATGTGCATAATTTGTTTTCCTCTTCCCCTTCTTAGATTTTGGACAGGAACTCTTAGTATGACCAGATTTTCCACAACTTGAGCATTTCTTTGATTTCTTTGGTTTGCGTGTACCTGAGCTCATACCAAATACCTGATTACCATGGTAAATATGGTCAGGTGGTAATTTTTTATTAAGTTCTGTATCAATGAATATTTCAAGATCACTAAGAGTTACTTTGCTTATATCAATATCTCTTGGAAGACCTAATTTATATGCTAAAGCGAGTAATCTCTGAAATGATGTATCATTTTGAGGACTTGAAAATGGGCTAGAAGATGGTACTGGTACTGCAGATGATTTAGCCGTAGTCATAGGAATTTTAGAATTTATAAGATTCTCAATATCCGCTAAAGTTGGACCCTGATATGTAACTATAGGAGTAGATGGCATATCTGTCCTGTATTTCTCAACTTCTTCCAATTTATTCAGAATAGATGCAACTGAATTTTCTAAACCAATACGTCGCGCATCCAACTTATTTTCACTAGAAAGACCATTTAAGAACTGTTGCCGTACTAATTCATTCTGATTTAATTCTGGAAGAGTTGGATATGCAAGTCTAACCATTCTTCGTAATTTAGAATAGAATCGGCTTACAGTATCACTACTCTGAACAATAGCATTAAATGCAAGCTTAGACTTTTCAGATGTTATAGTAGGGAAGTAATGCTTAAAACGATATATTAATTGTCCAATACGTATTCCAGGAGCCACAATTGTACCTCCATTATTAGCATTAGGATTATTAACAGCTATATCAGTAGGACGACCCTCGACTATTGACCAATCTTCATCCCATACAGTATGATCAGGTATAAAATTAGCACCAGTAATAGTATTAACTGCAGCTGCTTGTCCATGTAATACACCAGCCCCTCCACGAAATTGATTCGCCGCTACAGCCTGTATAGCGCCATTATTCAAAGCATTAAAAGCAGCAAGATTGGCCACACCAGTATTATCCAGAAGATTTACACATTCCCAATTTTTTCCTTTGATATGCTGTTTCATACCAATCTCTAGCATCATCTTCAAGTAAAGTTTCAAAGATCCCTACGAATCCTAACACGAGTCCTAGCATTAGCAGCAGGATCAAGTCCAGCAGACTCACACCATTGCCTGAATTCTTGAAGCCAAAGTTCTGGATCTTCACCAGATGCTCCTCTAAATTTTTTAGGTGCATATCCTGCCATTATAGGTTGTTGTATTACCGGAGGGTTATTTTGTAATGCTAGAATCTGTTGATTCAAATTATTGACCTGATTTTGCAAATTTTGACCATGATTGCGACAGTTTAAAAATTGCCCTCTCCATGCTCGAGCTTGCTGAATGATACCATTAGCCCGCCTTCTACTTCGCTCTGTTTCAGTATTATAGCGCTGTAATAATCTATGAGCATTTATTCTACTCTCATCACGTTCTCTCTGGACATTAGCTAGTTGGATTTGACTGTTAGCAAATTGAGCCTGGATGTTAGCCAATTGGATCTGAGTATTTTGTGCAAGGCCTTCCCAATGTTGGCGATGACGCACTTCATTTGCATATGCATCCTCATAGGTACGTCTTGTTCTTAGTATAGTAGCACGTGTATTATTAAGTTCTTGTCTAACATATTCTTCACGGTTATGTGCATCATCTAACAAACCTTCAAGTCTATCCTCCATATTATCTTGATCTTCTATAATATTTCGCAACTCATTAGCATATCGGATAATGGCATCAAGACTATCATTTGCAGTGTTAAATAAATGATTTATATGAGGGTGTGCTACTATAGTTGTACGATCAAGGTGAATACGAATACCAGCTACACTATTTGCTATAGTTGTCCGATTATTTAAGATTTCTGTAATAGGGTCAGGAGGAATTGCTGCCATGTTTTTCCGTTGTCTATTAGCAAGTTCTTTTATTCGATCTTTGAGTTGAATATTTAGAGTATCAACTTCAATCAGCTGACGTTCTAATGCTTGAAGCCCTTCCTCCTTTAGTGATGCCGTTTCTAATGCTTTCTTAAGCTTTGCACGCAACTCAGCATTTTTTTGCCTAAGTTCTTCTATCTCAGATTCATGACCCTCGATTACACCATACAGGTATTTTATATATTGCTCTTGTGATTGCAATGTATGTGCAAGCTTTGTAATCTGTGTCTTTAACGATGTATCTTCCATTGCCAGTTCCACAGATTTTTATAGACCCTACATTTAATAAACAAATCGAACAAAATTATATCCTTCAACAAATCTATTACCATCCATGTGGATATTATCGTACTCCTGAAAAACTTTGGGCTAAAGTGCAAGCTGAAGGTCATGATTTTAACATATCTGATATTACAGAGTGGTTGCATAAACAGGCTATATGGCAAATACACTCACCTATACCCAAGTATGTTCCACAGGTTTCTTTTAATAAGATTACTCGACCAAATATGTATCATCAAGCAGATATCTTATATATGCCCTATGATACTGTAGATAGAAAGCTGTATAAATACTGTCTGAATATTGTAGATGTTGCTAGCCGATATAAAGCTTCAGTACCTCTAGAAGATCGCAGCTCTGCACGTGTTGCTAAGGCATTTAAAAAGATTTATGGTAAAGCAGACTGCCCGCTTATTTGGCCAAGAGTTTTACAAGTAGATGGGGGATCAGAATTTAAGGATGAAGTTATCCGATTAATGGATGAAAAAGGTGTGCGTATTCGGGTGGGTACTACTCATAAGAGTCAGGCTATTGTTGAACGGTATAATTGAACTTTAGCAGAGAGACTTTTCAAAATACAGGATGCAAAGGAACTTCTTACAGAAGGTGTGAATACTGCCTGGGTTAAGAACCTTTCTGATATTGTGAATGAGCTAAATAATTCTAATACTCGTCTACTAGGTATGTCTCCAGTTGAAGCAATCCAGAAAGATCAAGTGTATGCACTACCTTCAAAAATTCAGAAGGATAGACCTGTAGGTGCAGAAGAAATACGTTTACCAGCTGGTTCTCTTGTGAGATACTTACTTGATAACTCAGATTACCAAGGTAGGAGACGTGCAACTGATCCAATATGGTCTACTAAAGTTTATACAATTGAATCTTCCACAGTTGTTGATGGGCAGCCGGTTATATATAGGTTATCTGATGGACCTAAAAAAATATTTACTCGAGAAGAATTATTAGTTGTGCCATCTGATACTATGCTGCCTCCTACTCATATATTATATTAATTTTCAAGTTGTGGTATCCTATAATCTCCATGTGCATACATTGTGATATTATCTTGTGCAATCCATTTTTTATCATCCATAGGGGATAATCCCACCTTTGACATTTCTATAACATTTATGGCATGTCTATCAGATCGGATTGCTCTAAAGGTGACTGTATCATTATGTTTAGGATCAAAGAGTGCCTTATTATACCGCTCATGATGGAACTCTTTTTTAACTACCTTTGAGGGGACACCTTTAGCCTTACGGATACCATGTTTTGGATTGGTGGTCTTATCCCCTACCTTGAGAATGGAATACATTTTGGGACGGAGGCCAATAAATTCTGCTATAACTGCTCCATTACATTCATCCTCAAATTTCCCTGGGATTTTCATATTTATGTCAGTTTTATCACCTAATGCTTTTCGTACAGGATGATCTTTAGGATAATCACTGAAGTCAAATTGGTCTGCCATATCTATGAGGTCTGCATTAATATCCTCAGTTTGGATTTGTACAAGAAGTGAGTCTGTGTCTGTATAACATAACTGGATTTTTTCACCATATCGTACTTTAAGAGTATCATAGTAGAATTGATACATACAGAGCCTTCGAGAGGTCAAGCACACTCATACCCACATATGTTGGACGGTTAAGCATTACCTCCACTTTTCGTCGGTGGATTGCAACAAGATTTTCTGAGAATATTTTACGACCCTTGAATGCAGGATCTGAGGTAAGCTTTTTATATTTCTTGGGATGGGTTTGGGGTTGTACTACTGAGACACGTACACGTTTCCTGAGATTTTCCATAGTTTTACCAAATACACTATTATTCATGAGTTTATAGAAGTCCTTCTCAAAATCATTCTTAGCCTTAGCACGTTCGGCGGTGTTAAATTCTATATATGGTTTCATCCATGGAGCCTGCTCGAATTTTATAGCTTCATAGACCTTCTTGATTACTAAGCCCTGGCTAACATAATACTGGAGATTTCTATAATGAACTACATATTCATCCTTATCAAATAGGTTAGGGATGAGCTTATCTGTGGGTGTGTATCGTTGTCCTGAGCGTGCTATTATTTCCTGCTGCTTTTTACTAAGCCATTCCTTCTTAACCTTCATTCGTTCTGGTGCAAGGGGGTAATCTGTGTGTTGTGAATGGAGGGCTTGAGGGTACTCCAGTTTAACTTTAAGGATATATCCTTCAGAAGAATCGTCTGGTATTTCATTACTTTCTATTTGCCTTTGAATGTTAGATAACTCGTTTTCCTCCTTTATCCAGTGGAAGTTACCTGTAGGTAAGTATTGCAACATGGCCCATCCATATAGGTTATTTGCGTCTAAGTATAGAATAGATGACTTGGGCTTATCTGCGGTCCATTTACCTTCTCCCATACCTGGATTATTTGCACGAGCATATCGTTTACTTACCATAGAGATTCCACCACGTAATCCTTCGTTCTACCATCATGTACATGTCCCTGGTCAGTTATAAGATCCAATCTTTGCCCTGTCATTAAGAATAGTGCATCCCATGCGAAGCCTGGTGTTGAATAATACCAGAGAGGATCTAACCCATATTTTTTCAAGGCCATTTCTCGGAAATTCTGAAATATATCGGCTAGTAGGAGGACGTCAGTTTTGAGATAAATGTCATGATAATCTTGCATTGTTTTACATCCTGCTGTTTCCCATATATACTGTGCATATTCATATTCTTTATCACTAATGTGGGTTTCATTAAGTTTGCTATAAAATGCTCCTTTAGGTGGTAAACTAGTTTTCTTGAACTTTTTCCAGTCATTTATGTATTCATACGGGTAGACACCTTTCTTAAGATAAATCTCGAGTAATTCAGGTGGTATTTGACTTTGTGTTATCTTAAAGTTTTCGGGATGTGCAAAGCATCTACCTGCATCAATTCGCCATAAGTGTTGTGGATTACTACATTCTTGTGCTCTACATTTTTCTGCACCTAGATTGGATGCTAATTTGTCGAGACTTGATTTCATGAATTGTAAGCTGTCTATAAATCGGAGGGAACCTAACTTGAATGCCATATACTTTTCCATGTTATAAGGGATAGGATCAATATCATCCTCACATTCCATTGCACCAATTCCTTGCATAATTATGTGTCCATCATATCCTGATAAATTGTGAAAGATTACTGGGATATGCATTTCACGAGGTTTTATGGATAAGTCAAGATTACATCCTCTATGTGCTGCACCTCGATACCTTCCTGTAATATGGCAGTGGTCTCTTACTTTATTTCCATCTAAGGGGTTACGACATATCCAGCAGTTTATTGCATTATCATAACTTGCTTGCTCTTGGGTTGTTAACGGCATCATTTCCATTGGGTTTCTGAATTCATTACAGATTGCTTCAGCCTCATTTAGCATTTCGATTACAAATTTTTGTGCTGCATTTTCTCCTGTAAATATCTTCTGCGATTCACTTACACCATCATATCTTACCTTAATATACGAGTATGAGCAGGGGATTTGCTCTTGTACTTTCTTGGTTTTCTTATCTTTGTCTTCATCTGTGGGTGGTATGTCCATTACTAGGGCTTCAAAGTCTGCAACAAAGTAATATGGGACTTGCATGCGGCGTTTCCAGTTCTTGAATTCATATATATCATTTCCTTTCTTTACTGATGGCATTCGGTCTGCTTGTGGGGTTTTCTTTAATTCTCGACATATTGCTACATGTTTGTCATGGATTTCTTGTTGATGTGTGAAGTGGGAGATACACCATCGGCAGACAAATGTTGCATGTCCATCTTTTGTACGTTTATTTACTAAACGGCTCATATTCTTAATCCAGCAATAGTGCTGCTTTTCCCCGTTACTGATAAGTACTAAATCTATTATTTTACGGCCCTCTGCATCATCCCTATCGGTAACATATATTGGGCATAGGCGGTGGTCACGCCATTCACAGATGCAGAGGGCAATAGTTGGATTCTGTCGCTCAAATCTTCTTAGAATTACCTCATCAGCTTGTACTGGAAATTCGATACCTTCAAAGTTTAACTCATTTACATACTCCTTATACTTGGAAATTCTTTCTGCGTTCTTTTCTACTGGATGTAATGCTGCTAGGATTGCCCACTGGAAGCATTTGTCATCATCATTAGCTGGATTTACTACTCCCTTTTTCGTGGCAAGATCTTTTGGGAGTGGTATATGTCCTGCTCCTGTGGGTGGTTGGAATTGCGAGATTTCTATAAATATTTTTTCTACACGATAGAATTCCCAACCTGATCCGTAATTTACATAGTCTTCTACTTTCTGCATGATTCTTGCTAATGCAAAGTTAAATGTACCATTAATATCTGTTGATGGTAGGATTGGCATATTGCGAGTTTTAAATGGTATGTTATATCTGTAGATATACTCTACTCCATCATCTTCACTAAAGTTACCATCTCCGAATAATCCCTCAAGGTAAGAATCTAAACGTCTTATTGTGGCAAATATTCCAATTCTTACTTTTATTGATCCCAATCGATTTCTTTCATCTTGAAGAATATTCTGGATTGTTTGACTGTGTGCTGTAAGAAATGAAGCATAGTCATGCTCTCCAGGTGTTCCTATAGCAATATCAGCCGTAAAGTTTGAGTCTGTTAACTCCTTTCCTATACGTACCTGATCACGACGTTCAAAGACTACCTCATAATGTGGGTCTGGATCAATTTGCATCATGCAGGTTATCTCTTCATTGGTTACCGCCGCTTGTGCTTCACGGATTTGGCGGATCTTATCCTCATATTCCTGCAATTTTGCATTTGAGCGGGGATATGGGATGGACTTGACAGGTACCTGCTTGAGTTCAGCTAGAACTGATCGGGTGACTTGTCTGTGTTGGGCACTTCTTGCTTGATGTGTTGACATCTTGTAAACTTTTTATACTCCTCTTTTATTCAATTACATTTTTTCTGAAAATAAAATTAATTGTTCGCCTACCCTATGAGGGTAAAAAAAGAGGGAGACAGATTAGTACTGTCTTCCTAAACTATTCCTCACCATCTGAGTTATCGGGATTGTCATCCGAGTCACTGAGCACATCCTCGTCCCGATGTATACTCTATCCTTAAGTAACTTATAGTTGTAAGCCTACAACGGCGAATAGCTTCTTTTACCATAATATGCTCTACTGCGGCATTTGTTCTCTCTTTACAAGCCTTTTGATATGCCTCCCATTCAAGTTCACGGAGGTCACGATTTCTATTACCCTCCTCCTCTGATCGACCAAGAGCATCATTTGCTTTTTCCTTCTTTTCTACTGCTTTGTCGTATGCCTCCTCGGCTTCTTTATGCCGCTTCCAGAGTATTCGTTCAGCTTCGGCTCTCCAGATTGGACTGACTTCTAGAAGATGTGTCCCAAAATTTCTACTTGGAATGTATTCCAGGATATGGCCTACAAGTTCGGGGATTGCTGATACTGCGTGCGGGGTTTGACAGCTTTTTAGGATTTCCCTATTGATAGCCATAAGATCGGAGACTGTGCAGCCGAAGATTGTTGCTAACTTTTCTGCGGTATATACCATGTTATGTACTATTTATCTGTATAGTTACTTGGTACCTACCTTTTATTCAATTACATTTTTTCTCGGTATAAGGGTAATTGCTTGCCTTGCTATTCCGCTCTATTGACTCCATGGCTGGTTTCCTGGATGGGTTAATATTCCTTATTCCTTTTTGGCTCTGTTGGCTTTGAAATCCTATTTCTTGTTCGGTTGATATTTTTCAGATTATATGGTGGTAATAGAGTTGTATGGTGGTAATAAAACTATATGATGGTAACTAGATTATATGAAAAGTGGTAGGTGGATTATATGGTGGTAATTATATTATATGATGGTGGTAACTAGATTATATGAAAGTGGTAGTTGAATTATATGAAAAGTGGTAGGTGAATTATATGGTGGTAATTATATTATATGATGGTGGTAACTAGATTATATAAAGTGGTAGTAATTAGATTATATGGTGGGGCTGAGCCAGAATTGGGGTTTTCATACTACTGATATAACCATTTCAACCAATTCAGAAGAAGATATAAATGAATTCAGGTGAGACTCCGTATTTATCAAAATTAGCCCAGAGGACGTCTTTAAATCCTCCTTTCTTAAATTACCTGGCTGTGTGCCGGTTGATGTATGTACATGCTTTAAAAAGCTTTATTCTCGTTCAGAAGTGGAAAAAGGAAGCTCGCTCAAGTTTTACTTAAAATTATGCGGGCTTGACAGTAAAGCTGACATGTCTTTTAATAGATTATGGAAATTCTATTCAAATGCAATAGAGCAGTTTTGCAAAGAAACTGCCAGGAATATTCATGAAGTAGTGAATTATTACGCATTACGTTATCAGGAACTTGTAGTCAAACGTAATGTAATTAATGATTATAGAGAAGTCGCTTTAATAGCATACGTATTTTTATTTGACGCACATTACCAGGCAAATGGGATGAAAGTGCGAAATCTTTTAGGTGCATACACCACTAAATGCAACATGTTATTCAGCACGATTCCGT
Source organism: Rhizophagus irregularis (assembly GCF_026210795.1). Classification (NCBI taxonomy): domain Eukaryota; kingdom Fungi; phylum Glomeromycota; class Glomeromycetes; order Glomerales; family Glomeraceae; genus Rhizophagus; species Rhizophagus irregularis. Next base: position 2,424,737 of record NC_089445.1, on the reverse strand, counting down.
GCAAGGAGAAAGAAAAGGGAAAATACCCTGGAGTATACGTTTTCCTCCAAAAAAGGGTATCGAAAATAGATGACCAGTGACAGAACTTGATTTCGCGTCATTGTATCCAAACCTCATTATGCCTACAATTTCTTTCCAGAAAAAATTATACTAAATCAAGAAGAGGCCGATATTGTAGGAAAAAGAAATAGATTACATAAGATTGAATTCTCGTTTAATGGACGCACACTTCGTGCCTGGTCAGTTCAGCATGATAATTGTTCTGAGAAAAAAGAGTTATATCCAACCGTTTTAGAAGACCTGTTTAACAAACGAGCGTGTTTAAAGTGAAGTTTGCTCTATTGCGTAAAAATAAAGAGCGCCTTGAAAAACTATAAGCACCATAGAGGAAAGGAGAAAAATATTTCTGTCACTTTAAAATCGAAATACGATTCCCTGTATTTAGAATACAATTGCTTGAATTCCAAACAATTCACTCTGAAGGTGTATATGAATACCTTTTACGGAAAAGCCGGAAATAGTAATTCACCATTCTTTCTCTGCGAGCTAGCCAGGAGAATCACTACGGCGGGACAGTATAATATTAATCTCGTTGCGAAATATGTAACCAGGAAAGGCTTTGGAATTAAATATGGTGACACCGATTCTTTGTATCTCACTTGTCCGGATAAATATTACGAAAATTGTGATGAAGCATTCGCCAAGGGGAACTATCTTCCAAGGAAACATACTGGACTGAAATGGTCAAAATTACTATGAAGGTAATGGATGATTTTCGCAATAAAGTTAATGCCTTTCTTAAGGCAAATAATGGTACCTCCTACCTAAAAATGGCTTATGAGGAGGTATTGTTCCCTGTGTGTTTTACCGGTAAAAAGAAATACTTTGGAATTGCACACGAGGAGATAGTAAACTTTAAACCAAAAAAGCTGTTTACCAAAGGAATTAATACCGTAAAGCAAGGCCAGTCTCAGCTTTTCAGGTTTGTCGGTGAGAAAATTATGCAGGAAGCTTTGGATATTAATAATGAGTACACGATACATCAAATTGTTGAAAATACTTTCAAAGAGGCAAGACACAAGCAATGGGACTTTAGTTAATTTATTGCGATGGCTACATGGAAATCAAAAGTAAAAAATTAATGCATTCAACATTTTATGTCTTTGATGAAAGAGAAAGGTCTTAAAATTCCAGATCCTGGTGAACGATTCAGTTGTGTGCTTGTAAAGAGTGAACGTCAATGTGACGAAAAAGGATGTCTAATTCCGTGAAAAAATGCTGACTATATGGAGTATTCATAGACCGTCAAAAAATATAACATGAAAATAGATATCAATCACTACTTAGAAAAGACGACAGGATTATGTGTGCGATTCATCAATAATGATGATAAATATCAACCTCCTACATCACATAAAATTATGCAGATCATTGATTCAGATGAAAGGGAAAAGCAGATTAATATACACTTCCAGACAGAGGCCAAAAAATGGCTTATAAAATTCATAAAGGGTTTGTAATAAACATCATGAGTATTCTTAACGGGGTGGATCTGTTAAGCTACTTGTGATATTTATTTTTTCCTTCCTTCAACCTTCGGCCAGTATCCTGTCCATGTGTTATAGTTAATACCACTTCAGGTGAACTTTCAGAGATGCGCAGTCATGGCGGTATCATGATCTTCTGATCTACCTGACCTCCAGAAGTCTTGTGACGAACCTCCTGTCCATCTATCACTTTATTCGAATCAAAAAATGACTGAAATTCTAATAAAAATTGCTTTGATTTCTTTGCCTCTCCATTTAAAGTATTGTTAATATAAGTGAAAGAGGAATCCGCTTCTCGCAATTCAGTTTCCAGCTCATTTATTCTAGTTCTGAGAGAGTCAATTTCATTTTTACTTTTCTTAGCAAAAGAACGAAGCCACTTATTAGCTTCGCATAGTTCTTTAATTTGAGATTTAACATGACTACTTTGTCTTTCTCGCTCCAACTCTCTAGCCTGCAATTTTTCACAGAGATCATTAATTTCAGCCTTCGAGATGAGAGCAGAATGTAATTTTTCTTTAAGCTCCTGCTTATATAGGCGATCCTTTCTTTCATGCGTTGTGTGAACATTAGACATGATTTTTTTTTGGCTTAACTGTTAGTGTGGTAAAAAAATCTAAACTGAAAATAAATCAGATATACCGAACGAACCAAATATATCGAATATACCAAATGTATATCGGTCATATTGAACAAACGATTATTAAATATACCGAATAAACTGAATGCGTATCGGTTATATTGAATATTTATCAGATGTATACCAAATATGTATCGAACGTTTACCTAATATTTTTCGATTTTTTTTCGCACCATAAAATGGTTCGATTTTTGCGCTCAGATGCAACTTGCTTATCAGATAAAGATATTCAGGACATTATTAATGCAAGAAATTCAATGAAGTGGGCTATGGCCAAAAAATACAAAATATCATCATGGCAGGTGTACCAAATTTGGAGAGGAGAACATCCACCATTAGATAAAACTGGATCGCTTGTTACGTTTCAGCAGGCAAATCCTTTAGAATGTAATGTCACTTCTGAGAGTAAGATAAAAAAGAGCAGAGGGACCGGAAGGGGGAACCAAGTCTACTCACACTTCTGAACTATCTGTCAGTTAGACTCAATCAACGCAAGAAATAGATGACGAGGAACTAATTGCGCTTTATGAGAAGGAAGACAAAAGAGACGAAAAAAATAAAATAAATATAACTCAAGACTGCAGTTGCATCATCCTAATTGTTTACTATGGTGTGCCTGCAACCTTTCGCATAAATCATTGAGCTCTGCTTTAGATTTAAGAGCAGCATATAATTTCTCTTTAAGCTCTTCGTATTTCATGTTTTTTTTTAGTATGTCGTCCATGTCCTGCAAAACGCAGTCCAGGATTGTAGATTTGTCAACCTGCCCCTGAAGAAGTGCTGGAGACGTAACACTCACGCAATTCATTTCGATCTTATTTTTGATCTTATGCATAATGACGGGGATAATCAAATCCTTACCATTATGAAAGATTTTTAACTCATTCTTATTCCAATCGATTGCGTATCTATATTTCTTAAAGAGAGGGTTGGAGAATATTAGCATGGGCTTAAGATACTTCACAACCACGAAATTTTCGTAAATAGTGTGACTGGGAGCCAGAATTACTGGTAAGTTATGAATGACTCCGATAGACTCAGTTGGCGCAGTAGCGATACCACTGAGGTCGTGTTTTATGGATTTATTGATATCTGCCTTAACGCGCTTAACAATATTTTCTGTTATAATAGGAATTTTAGCTGCAGAATCGAGAGCTATGGCCAGGATTTTTAGATGCTTAATTTTACACTTCACACTCGCAATACTCGTTTTAGGCTCTTTCTTCTGGACAAAATCGATTTCCATAGAATTGTCTAAATAATCATCCTCCTCTGACTCAGATGGGTCAGATTCTGGGTTCATCGAGACAGGAACAGGATTGGTAGAAGAAATAGACTTGTTTTGAGATGAATCCCGCCGACCCTGCCAGTTCTGCTGATCCTGCTTTTTAGTATCTAGTGGAAAAGTCCTGACAGGGCACGCTTGTGTCATATATATAGGAAGGGAGCTGAGAATCTTCTTAATCTCCTCTTGCAAAGCCACGCCAAGCTCACTTTGGATTATTTTGCGAATAGTATCTACGAAGATGAAAGACTGCTTATTTTGTCTATTTTTTCATGTTCGTGTGGAGGACTCTTTCTGCTCATTGCACTTCACTTTTTTTTTACCTTAGTAATATTCGCACTAATCTCACCTTCTGAAGCGGATGAACTCTCAGTTTCTGACTCGCCAGAAGAACTACTGCTGCCATCAGAGTTTGTATCAGAGTCATCTACAACAAGATTAACCTTACACCTTTTAGATGTTCTTCTACGCTTCTTTTTCTTTTTAGGACAATTACGAGAATTGGGACTACTCTTATCACAATTAGAGCATCGGTATTGAGCCTTCGCGAGTTTTTTAACAGCATTAATAATCTTAGCTTGATTAATGTGAAATTCTTCTAGCTGATGACGTATGCCTTCAATAGCATCATCTTCTTCTATCTGTCGACGTATTTCTTCAACAGAATCATAATCATAACCATAATTATCATTATTATCTTCGAGATTCATTTTTTTACTTAGTCTTGTAGAAAATGATCAACATCTGCTTTTTTTCTTGTAGGACTGGGTTTTTTAGCTAAAGTTCTCCGACTACTTTTCATAGCATCAACTAACATTTTAATAGCATCTTATAAATCAGTCTGCGTGGGTTGAGATGTCTGAAGTTGGAGTCCTCGCTGTAATGCTTGAATTCTACTATTTACAATTCTATCAACATCTTCTGTAATAATACCCTGACTAGCCGGACTAGAAGATTCTTTTGGTTTTATCTTAGTAGCTGGCTGGTTATAAATATCTTCACCTAAAAGCATGTCATTCTTTTTCACTTCAATCTGTTCTAAAGTTTCAATCAATTCGTCATTTAAAGGTCTGTTTAAACCTAATCGCTTCATTTCTAACTTGTTTTCCGGAGACAAGTCACGTAAAAATTGTATTTTTTTTTCATGATCGGATATCCCACTCCATCTTGTATATTTATCAATCTTTCTATAATAATCTCTAACTGAATCATATCTTTGTGTAAGAGTACCAAAGACCATTTGTTGTTGCTCTCGAACAACTGTGGGATAATTCCTTTTAAACCAATAAATGACCTGACTAATGTTGATATCAGGAAAAACTATATGATTATTATTACCGTATACTTCTGATATTAAGCACCCCAAAAATAAGCACTCCTGGCCAGAATTATGAAAATTTTGGCTTACATTATGCTGTTGCTAGCCAGCATTACGGTCAAAAAAGGGTGCTTAATTTCAGAAGTATACGGTATTTAAAACTCATTAGTTGCTGTAGCAGCATCCACAGGACATCCTCCAGCGTAAGACCAGTCCTCATCTGCGTGAACATTATGTGCTGAAATAACTGTAGCACTAGTAGCGTCAGCTGGTAATGCTGGTGGTATAGTACCATATGGTGCATTAATTATGGTTGCTGTTATTTGAGCATTATTTAAGCCCACTACAGCAGCTATATTTGCTAATGCATTCCCACATCTTACATGATTCAATCGCCATTTTTTACCTATAAGTCTATCTTCAACCCAGCGTGATGCTTCGCCTGTTAGGCATAACCAAAATAGTTTTAAAGCTCTTTGTTTGCTAGCGGGATTACCAGTATTGATATTGGCAGCTGTAAGATAAAGTCTGAAATCTTTTACAAATTCATTTATATCTTCATCTGATCTACCTGAAAATCTCTTGGACGCATACCCCGCTATTCCTATATGTAGAGGATTGTTTTGAAGTGTAAATATTTGTTGCTGCAAATTAAAAATATTCTGATTCAGGTTCTGATTCCGATTCTGCGATTGCTGATATCGACCTTTCCAGTTCTGAGCTTGTTAAGCACAGCTGGCATGTCTTCTTTTCCAACACTCTGTATCTGTATTATAGCATACAGTCATTCTGTGGGCATTTCTTCTATATTCAGCGACTTGTGCATCTTTACGTTGAATCAATAGTCGAAAAGCAAATTTCTCTTGTAATAATATCGCAATCTGTGCTTGTCTCTGTTGAGCTATTCGTTGACTATCCCTGTGTGCATCCCTCTCATTATTATAAGCCAAAATAGCCATATCTCGCTCTCCTTGAACATTTCTTAATTCTAGAATACGTGCATCCTGTTCTGTTTCTGCATTATGCTGATTTCGTTGTTCTTGAATTAAATTCTGTTGCAAATTATTATCTCTTCGACGAAGTTGTCTTGTGGATCTTTTTATTTGGTCTATCAAAATAGTCCTATGAGTTGTTTCATTTTCCAGATAACCATCGATGGCATTGGCCAATTCTGTGATTGTAGCCATATCTAAATCAGTATCTGAATTATATTGATTTGGAGAGTTTCCGCATACTGGTGAATTTTCCTCTGATGAGATATCTTTGTTTCTAGTTCATTTTGGATAGACTGACACTCTATCTTCATCTGCTCGATCTCATCCTCACGTGAGACAAGATTTTTTTCGAGGTAGAAGATATGTCGCTCACATGCCTCTATCTCCTTTGTAAGTTTACAGATTTTCTCCTTATTGGAAATATTATTTGTTTCCTCTAAAATTAGCTCTTTACGTAAAGTAAAGTTGCTATTTAGCAAATTAAGATATGCTGATTCAATACCTAAAGATGTTAGCCTTAATTATTTTTTAAAAAATTTTGAATTACGGCTATAGGATTTTTATAGCCTTAATTAATTACGGCATATAAAAATTTTGTATTACGGCATTTTTTTGAATTACGGCTAACATCTTTATCAATACCCATCAATTCCTATTATTAAAATAGATCCCGGTGAAGTGGAAAAAATCGAAAGAAACTATACATTGCAGAAAATTTATTACTGCCCAATTGGTTATCATTCCAGTCCTAAATCGTTAAAAGATATATGTGAGAGAGAAGGTCATCGGCTTTGTTTAAGTGAATGCCGAAACTTTTTAGAACATCAGCAGTCATACTAATTATTACTAAATCTATAAGCCACCTCCAAAATACATTCCTAGAGTTAGTTATGGACGAATCACATAACCGAACTGCATGCATCAGGCTGATGTACTTTTTCTAACACATAATGAATACAAGGGGAAGAGATATAAAGCAATGCTAACCTGCATTAATGTAGTATCCCGATATAAAAGTGCAATTTCTCTGACTTCAAAGAATAGTAACGAAGTCGTTAAAGCATTCAAAAGCATATATAATAATCAGGATATACTATTGGATTGGCTGAAACTTTTACAATGTGATGGAGGCTGTGAATTTATAGGTGAAACGTTCTGATTGATGCAAGATCATAATATTACAATATGGGTAATAGGAGTGTACTTTTATCGAGGACTTGCAATTGTAGAGCGATTTAACCAGACCCTCTCAAAAAATCTATACAAGATCCAGTATGCAGTTGAGTCAGTATCTTCCAACCTTAAATTAATACGTGCATGGGTTAGACATTTACGAGTAGCGGTTGAATATCTAAATAACTATCCCACGTGTCTTATCTGAGAACTAGGATCTGAAAAATGGGGACTTGTGCCTGTGAAAGCCATTCTGCTAGAACAAGTAGAATCAAGACCATCTTTAAAATACAAATGTCCCGTTAGGAAGGATGAAGAGATTTCTTCCCTTTTATAGCTTATTCAAGTTGTCTTCCGCAGTTGAAAAACATTTTTTGTCCTGCGATCCTGCGGTCTTGCGGTATTTCTTCAAAAAAAAGACTAAGACAGTTGTACTGTGAATATATACAGAATTAATGTGGTGTACGTAAGCCCATCACACAGAACTACTGATTTTGGAAAGGAATACCTGATGTAATCAACACCGAACTGGCTGAATCAGGAATTGAATAGTCTATACTGTGGGCTCCAGTGGTGGATCTTTAAGCACAGCATTAGGATATCCCCTACAAATCTTGAGCTTTCATATGACTGGCCTATGCTACCACCTCAAGATCCCCTGTATATCTAAACATACAACCTATACTATAAGAGGTGCTAGAGCTGGTTCCTGAACCTTTCTTATAATAATCTACTATATTTTCTTTATGATTCGTTCTGCATGATGGACAAAGTGAAGATTTTGTCTTGCAATGATATATGTCTGTAAATTTGTTCTTAGATGTAAAGATATCTTAGGATAAAGCTTTAAGACTTTATTGCGGAAATATGTCTGGTCACACAGGTCGAAAAGTGTCAAATCAGTCACCAATCAGTCACCAATCGGGTGCCTGATTGATGCCTGATTGATGCCTGATTTTACCAATCTAATACCAATCGGGCTGCCCGATTGATACCTGATTTCCGCCAAAATCCGACACCAATCAGTCACCTATCAGGCTGCCTGATTGTTGACAGATAGGTGACAGATTTATGACAGATTGGTAACCGATTGGTAACAGATTGGTGACAGATTGGTGACCGATTGGTGACCGATTGGTGACGAATGATAGTTAATTTTATGGTCAATCGATGGTCAATTTATAGTCAATCAATGGTAAATTAATGGTCAATTAATGGTTAATTTATGGTTAATTTATGGTCAATTTATGGTCAATTTATGGTCAATTTTATGGTCAATTTTATGGTCAATTTATGGTCAATTTATAGGTCAATTTATGGTCAAATAACCAATTGGTAAAATTTTCTAGTAGTAATCATATAACCAATAATAAAATTTATTACAGCACATAATAATATTTATTAAAATTATAAACTCTACAAATAATAAAATACATAGTGTCTTTATTTATTTATATTAATAAGTAGTGTAAATAAACATAAATAATTAATATTTAAAATAAAAACCATTCATAATCTTTTTTAAAAACAGATGTTAGTATATAACTGATAAAGTTAGTAATATTTAATAAATAGTAAAGAGTAAATATAAAAAGTTAGTAACCGTAGTAAAGTACAAATAAATAATAAATACAGTTAGTATTATGAAGAGTTTGATAAAATATATAAAAAAAAGAAAAATACATGATGATGTTAGTAAAAATAAAGAAATATAACATTACATTAGTAATATTAAAAAGTGATAAAGTTAATATTATAAAATAAAATATAGTCAGTACAATAAATTTAATGACAAAAATACAATAATTAATATACCTGTAAAATGTAAAGAGAATAAGAAAAAAACAAACAGAAAAGAAAGAGCGTGTATATTTTTTGAAAAATAAACAAACTCGAGTTTGGTAATTTATATGCATGTTAAGATCAGGTCACGTGCATAAAGATCAGACCGAATTTTAATTGGTTAATAATAGATAAATATCGCATCTCCAGAAAAAATTTCAATTTTTACTGTCTCTCACTTTTAAATTTGTATTAAAATTTACCTTAGACTTTCGGAGACCTAAATTTTTTTAAAATTGTTTAATTTATTTAATGTAAATTTAATAAAAAGTATATTGTTTTTTAATTAATGGTACGAATTCTAAAAAATTCTCTATTAAAAATATCTCATACAAATTCTTAGAAAATTTCAAAAAAAAATTCTCTATTTCCTATACGAATCTTAGAAAATCTCAAAAAAAAAAAAAATTTCCATCAAAAACACCCTAAAAAATTTTACAAAAAAGAAATCTCTATCAATCAAAGATATCCCATATGAACCCTTCCCATACGAACTCTTAGAAAATCTCTTAAAAAATTTTCTATCAAAGAATCTCATACGAATTCTTTCTATACAAACTCTTAGAAAATCTTTATCAAAATATTCCATATGAACTCTTTCCATACAAACACGTAGAAATCTCAAAAAAAAAAAATCTCTATTTATCAAAATATCCTATACAAATCTTAGGAAATTTCTCAAAAAAATTTTCTATCAGATATCCCATATGAACCCTTCCCATATAAACTCTTAGAAAATCTCTTAAAAAAATTTTCTATCAGATATCCCATACTGAACCCTTCCCAATATGAACTCTTAGAAAAACTCTTAAAATATTTTCTATCAGATATCCCATACGAACCCTTCCCATACGACCTCTTAGAAAATCTCTTAAAAAAATTTTCTCTCAGATATCCCATACGAACTCTTCCCATACGAACTCTTAGAAAATCTCTTAAAAAATTTTCTATCAAAGAATCTCATACAAATTCTTCCTATACAAACTCTTAGAAAATCTTTCAAAATATTCCATACGAACTCTTCCCATACAAATGCGTAGAAATCAAAAAAAAAAAAAAAAAAATCTCTATTTATCAAAAATATCCTATACAAATCTTAGGAAATTTCTGAAAAAAAATTTTCTATCAGATATCTCATACGAACCCTTCCCATAGCAACACTACAAAAAAAAAAATATATTTAAAAAAAAAAGAAAAACCTTCTCCCTTGCTCAGCCCTCCCTTACCTCAATTCTCAAAGTCTGGCAATTTTTTTCGTCCATAAAAAAGATTTTTTTTTTCAAATCGGATAATGATCTAGATTACGGATCACATCTCACTCAATTCAGAGTAACACAAATTGCAGGAAAAGAAGTTGATCAGCAATATTGTTAACCAATTGCTACCCGATTGCTAACTATTTGACTTATCAATTTACCGACTACGAACAGGTTTTCGGACAAATAATACGATCTGGAAATAATTTTTTTTCTCAATATTTACAATTAAAAAATTTGTAAATCGGAATGCTGTTTATCTTTATTAAATGAATGTTTTTTTAAGCCAATCAGTCACTAATTGGCTATTCATTTGGTAGCTGATTTTCATATTAAAGAATAAATAAAAATCCTAAATTCTTGAAAACTATCAGATATTGCAAACCAATCAGTAACCAATCAGTCACCAATCGGTTATGTCAGATTGGTGACCGATTGGTGACTGATTGTCAATAGTAAATTTAATATATTTATCAAAACAAACTCAAAATAGAGATGCGATCCAGATGAAATTTTACAATCCGTGATCTGCACAGATCAATCCGGATTATCATAGGATTAAATTCAGATAATCCAGATTAACTTCAAATTTTTGGGTATCTCGGCATCCAACGATAGTATAGAGATGCACTATAGCTCATTCGAATCGTTGCATTGAGACGATTCGAATGAGCTATAGTGCATCTCTGTACGATCACTGGATGCCGAGATAATTGGCAAAACGTGAAACATCAGCATTTTTATTTTACGATCATGCAAAATTTTACGTTTTGCCGAATATCTCGGCATCTAGTGATCGTACAGAGATGCACAATAGCTCATTCGAATCGTCTAAGTGCAACGATTCGAATGAGCTATTGTGCATCCCTGTACGATCGTTGGATGCCGAGATATTCGGCAAAACGTGAAACATCGGCATTTTTATTTTACGATCATGCAAAATTTTACGCTTTTGCCGAATATCTCGGCATCTAGTGATCGTACAGAGATACACAATAGCTCATTCAAATCGTCTAAGTGCAACGATTCGAATGAGTTATTGTGCATCCCTGTACGATCGTTGGATGCCGAGATATTCGGCAAACCGTCAAAAATCAGTAGTATCGTAAATAAAAAATGCTGATTTTTGACGGTTTGCCGAATGACTGATTGGTGACTGATTGTCAATAATAAACTTAATATATTTATCAAAATAAACTCAAAAGTTCAGATTAAGTATAATTTAACTTGCTTTATAAGACTATAATGCTAATTTTTTACTTTAATATGTAAATCAAATATTGTAAACAAATCGGCAATCAATCAGTCACCAATCGGTCATATGACCGATTGGTGACTGATTGACAATCTATGCCTGGTTGGTGACCGATAGGTAACAGATTGAAAGAATCGGTCACTAATAGGTAACCAATCAGTCACCAATCAGTCATATGACCGATTGATGACTGATTTTTCATATTTGACGCAATATTGAATTGGACTATTGGGTTGAAGTGCAGTTGGAATGTTTACCTCAACTGGAACCAAGAGATTCACTTGCACCTCTGATGTGTTAGCCTAATCATCTGAAATCATCTCTTCAGAATCGAAGTTAGAATCATGAGCTGAAATGACCACCACGGTCAAGGAGATTTCATTCACATGATTAGCGATCATTTTCAAATTGACCTGTTCTATGATGTGTTCGATTTGAGGATTAGTAAGCTTTGAAATTTTGTCAGCACTACACGTGACCCGCTGAATTATATGTCCGCCTATACCTTTTATCTTTTTTAAAGTTACGGGATCATATTCATACCCAAATAACTTATTGATTTTTCTTGCTTTGCAGGTCATTATACATAAATATCCATCCGAAATGCCCGTAAGGTATGGCTTCATTTCAGCATAAATTTGTGATCTTGCAGTCTTATCCACAAGTTTCTTATCTTTGGACCTAAGCTCCACGACCTTATCTTCGAATCTTTCGGAGAATAAACACCAAGCTGTTATTTCTGTCTGCTTTGCTATGATCATTTTTCCCCTTGCAACATTCACTTGGCAGAATGAATTGGCAAGTTTTTTGATGCTTATTGAAACGAGAATTAGGGTTCTGGGAGGAGAAAACTTTATAGGTTCCAGAAGTTGACCAGATGAGAGTAGCTCTTCCAACAAACCTTGGATGAATTCAGTTACTATACTTGGCTCTACCGCCAATTTATCTTGATCGTTAACCAAGTTAACAGTTTTTATATCATGTGGTACAATGGAATTCGCAATATATTTCTGAGCATGATCCTGTGAGGTATTTGCAATGACCTCTATTTCACAAGATGACTCTGTGGAAGTATAACTATTAATTTTATTAATGCTCTAACTTCCCAACTCATCCAAATTATTAACAATGGCAACTATGCCCGTTATACATGCAGGGCCGGATGCGTCATCTTGTACATCTATTTCATGCTGAATTGTTTTCTCTTTATTGTGTTGCCTTATTTCATCACTAATGCTTTTCTTATATACATCGATTAAGAAAGCGTCTATCTCTTTATCCTCCAATGATTTTTCATGATGGTTTTTACCCGAATTGAAGTCAGATGAGTTGTTGTTAGGAGCATTATCATTCAGCAGTTGTTTCTGTTCCAGTTTCGCAACTCTATCGGTGGTATTCTTGATTTTAGCATCACGTCTGTTATTCTCTTCCATAATTTGCTTTATAAGTTTTCCATTCCTGGCTTCAACCTCAGCAAGCTTCTTCCTAAGTTCAGGAATCTCAGCATTTTTAACTTCAAGCTCGGCTTTCCTGGCCTCAAGCTCAGTAATGCGTTGCTTTAATAAATCTACTTCAGATTGCATGTCCTATAATATTTTTATATTCTGTATATTAGTATTCAAAATCGGAACTGATCGTTAACCAAGTTAACGGTTTTTGCCAAGAAAAAATTCTTATTAATACATGCGGAAAATAAATACAAAGGTTCGGGACCGAAGGACGTAACCCGTGATATATGTATAAATAATTCATTGCCGGGAGACAGCCTACAATACATAAAAAATGCGAATATATCACGTTACAAGATACAAAAATTATTCTTCTGTCAGGGGATATACGGTAATATGGGCGTATTCTGCATCAGGTTGCCCAGTTTATTTCAAATTTGAGCTTCGAGTGCGCTAACTGCCTGATTCGTACAAATTGTAACTATTTGATTAACTCTTTCTACCGGGAAGGTATTAAGTTGTCCTCTGGAAATGACGAGTTCTTACTCAATATGCGCAGTTGGTGGGAGTTGCAGTTTGTCAAAGATAGAGAAATAGTATCTTTAGTGAGTACGAGACAATTGAGAGTAATGTTTGACAACCTGCCCAGATTTTTTGCACTAATCAATATAAAGCATATATTTAGACGAAAAAATTTGTATTCTGTAGAGCTTTAATATTTTGTCTACGCGCTATTTATTTAATGTCACGTGACACGATTTGGTGTAGTAGTCCCAGATAGTTCTAGAACATTCGTGATTTTTTTATGAAATATAAAAGGAATTGTCTGTCATCCGTTTGTTCTGTGTCTCCTGTTTGCCCTTTGATCTGACAGAATGAGTGTCTCAATTGAAGGATCGGAAGAAATGTTCACTCAAGTCAGTCGAGAGACTAGAAAAGTGTATTTTTATTGGGTTTAGACCGTTTATCAAAAAAATATGGCTGACCACCACAATAAATAGATATTAACGTATATTGAGGAATCATTGGAAAATTTGAAAGATGAAATACAAGATGTCGTGATGATTGATCTTTCCGCTTATGATTTAGATAATGATAGTGTACTTGAAATGATACATGTTAAATATAACGCTGAGATAATTGGAAAACGCATGTTTATCAAAGTAAGTTTCATTCTAGCTTTCACGCCTATAGTATATATAATATAAATTAATTTCACCACCGGTTTATATAGTATGACGGAAAATTAAAGCAAAGAATTCATCGGAGATTAGCACATTCTGCAGAAACTCATAATCCAAATTGGGATGTGGATGAGACCGGAACGTGTACGACAAGGAATCGTGATACTTTTCTGCCCGACGTTGGCATATGGTTCCAATTAGTGACTAAGGCACAACGGGTAACTCCCATTAAAGCACGATGTCCGCTCCCTAACGTATGGATTGGGGTAAATGTATTAAATTTTTGTCGGAAAAATGTACAATTTGACTTATTAGATTCGGTTTCTATCATAATTAGGTCTTTTTTAATAGAGACCCAGACCGTAGCCACGCTTTGTCAAATATTGATTTAATCCAACGACAAAACTTGGGTATTGAATTTGTATGTATTGCTCTTCCTTTTTCAACTGCCAATTTTCCGCAAAATCCAAATCCTGGGGCAGCTACAGTACAAGCAACACCTACAGCAAACCAAAATTCAAGGCCCACTAGAGCACCGTATATTATCCATTGGAACGCGAATAATGTTCCAGTTTACTATAAAATGAGTTGGAATAATCACATCATCCTCAGATGTGGCTGGGCTCTTGATTTCAATCTTGTCCTAAACGTACTTGCAATGTGATCATTATTATTTAAACGTCTTTATATTTGAAGCTTATGTAAAAAAGTTTGCGTTCATTTTACTGCAAAGTAGAAAAAAAATAGCAAAAAATCATACATGCAAATTATGTTAAATAAAATTATATATGCAAAATGTCGCAATAAATAAATACAATGATCAAGACACATCTTGTGATATTATTAGTCCGAAGTGTAATGAATGATTATATATTTCTACGCTGTAGGTACACAAAATGTCCCAAGCAGCAATGACAACTAAAAACTAAACAGCGCTTTGGTACCATTTCCTAGTTTTTTCTTGATTATCTCTTTTACACGAACAGTCCTTATCCGTTCATCGCATTGTGGGCATTTCCCACATTCCGTAAATTCTTTATCCTTAACGATAACTTCATTCATCCCTAATTTATTAAGGATGCTATACGCAATACCTGGCTTCCAGGCTCATCATTACATGCAAAATTGCGTGATGAGTTATTGCATCAATCCTTCTTGCTAATCGCGATGATTAACTTACACATACCCCAAATCCCCACGTATCTTTCCTGAGCAGGCATTTGACCATCAGGAGTTGTATTTTTTAGTTCTTGTTCCTTCCTAAAATTTGCTACCTTGCGTTTAAGATCGAAATTCTCAAAGAGGTCAGCATTCTTCTTCTTAACCTTATCAATTTCTTCCGAAGCGCTTATTCTCTTTTCTTCACGCTCCGCCTCAAGCTCGGCCTCAAGCTTGTCAATCTTTTTACGATCTATCTCAAGCTTGGCCTCCAGCTCAGCGTTGCGCTGTCTTAATAAATCAAGCTCAGACCTCGCGGTTGAATTAGCCTGCTCCTGACAGAGCGCTGCGGTATCACTAACAGACATGGTTAACAATGTCATATGTACGGAAAAAATGTTCAATGTTACTCATCATCTTCTTCGGAGTCAGACACATCCACATCTGCGTGCCGGGTCTTGTGCATGAAAACAAAAATCTCCCTCTTTAACTCGTCAATCGCTTTCCCAAGCATTTCAACGTACGCTCCCAGTATATCGACATTTAGCTCTGATGGACCTTTTCTTGCTATTTCACTATCGTAAACAGACTGCAAGGACATGACTGTTAGTACGGAAAATATTCAAGGATATATGCATTTGAAGCTTGCGTACGCAAGAAAACTGCTTTATTTAATAAAATACATCATGCCGGAATTCGGCTTACAGTACATAAAAATTGCGAATATATCGCACTACATGATACAAAAATTATTATTCTGATCCTTTTTCCTTCGGTGATACAGGGTGTACGGTGATATGAACGTAGTCTGTATCGGGTTGACCATTAAAATATTCGGAAATTAAAGTCTGCGATTGCATACGTCTTTCATTAACACTGCTAGGATGAATTTGACGAATATCTAGAGGAATGTTATTAAAAGACGCCCCTAGATTGTTTCGAATTGCGGTTTCAAGAGCGCTAACTGTTTGTCCCCTGTCAATTGTAATTCTTCTATCACATAGAAGATCATTAGAAACAATACGGCAGTTGAGAGTAATATCGGTCATACTGGATTCCTGAATACATATGGAGCCCCTTAGTGAGATTATTTCCATGAAAACATTTTCATCATTTTCAATCTCTTGCATATACGCACCTTAATTTTTTTGCGAGAAGGTTGAGTAAACTTCTACCTGTCCTTTCACGCTTTACATACTGGAACTTGCGGAATAAGAAGCCGAACACCGAATATAAGAAAGATGATTAACATTGTCGTATGATGCCAAGAAACCTTTGAAAGCACATGCAAGCGGAATTTTCAAACCTTTTCACATGAAGATCTTCCTCGCAAGTCTCAAAGTACTGGCGATCTCGGAATTGCAAAGTCCTCAGCCCTTCGTAACATATGCTTTTGACGTTGATACTAACTTATAGGGCAGGTTCTGTGTCGCAACAACGCATTTTCGAGCCATAGGCGGATATTCTTTGCGCGTTTGTATGGGAAAAAAGACCGCAGGACCGCAGGATAGAGGTATGGTTGCATAAGTTCTTTTTGGTTAATATGCGAAAATTAATACGTCGCACAGACCTGCCATTAATTCTGTCGTACAATTCGTGGCTCAGCAAAATTCTTCCGAGCTGTAGATCACCGCACCGGGCGTGCACTATCTGCTTGTCTAAGATAATCATTAAATGCAAAATCGTTCGGAGTATCGGATGTCCCCATAAATATGCCTCTGAGGAGGGGCTATAGCATTAAATCGATTCATCACCCTATCATGGATCTGAGTGCTTATGTTTCATCATAAACATCATTGATATAACAAATCCATCCGACAAGTCCGGGGTATAATAACTCATAGAATGTATATAACGAAGGAGGCAGTACCGGCATATACATTCTATGAGTTAATACATAATATCATCTTTTTTCTTCATTATTCTTCCACCATCTATTGCTTCCATTCTTCCACCATCTGATATGGCTTCCATCAATCCTCCCGTCTGCCAGTCTCATTAACCATCCAATTCCTAAAACCAAATCATATTCACACTTGTAAGATCCTTCAAAAATCATTTGAAATTCTTCGAAAATCTCATATGATTTTCCCAATGAGGGATCTAGTTCCGACTCAAAGATATTGGGTAAAGAAATGGTAACTACTGCACCACGTCCTCCAATCACACTTTCGCTGACACATACACCCATTCTTTCGGCAAGCGTCTTACTAATAACGCTATACCTTCTTTCGGGGGTCAATTATTGCCTTAACAGTTACATTTTTATCAACAAATGTACAATCTACTATTAATCTTTTGCGAATTTCTCGAATTACCTCATCTTTCCATATATTATCGATACTGCAACAATTTTTAAGATCCTGTATCGATAAATTCTTTAGAATAAATGGTATTAGTTCAGCCGCGAGCTGATCAAGATAGTTGGCTGTGCTCATTTTATATTGTTATAGATCCGGGATAATTATTTCAATTGAAAAGCAGGTATTACCCCTGAGCTAATAATCGTCTCTCCACGGCGCGGTAACTACCTGACCTGCATAAATATTTTTTGTATTGAAGTTTTATCTACCATTAATAACCTTCATACAACCATACACTGGCCTACACTAAATTACCAGATTTTTATTATGTAAATTCGTGTGCATGTTACACAATCGGCGATTTCTCCCTATCGCACATATAAATAAAAAAACTAATACTTTGACGCGTCTCCATATCTCTTCCATTACCATATGTTTGGAAAAGAGCTTTCTGAAACACTTCGTGAACGTATTATTGGCTCCTATCTCAGTGGTATTAAACAATGTATTATTTCAGAAGAACTTGGTGTTCCTAAAAATACAGTAAATGATACCATTAAAAGATATAAAAAAACAGGTTCTGCACACCTGAAAAACGCCCAGGTCATCCAAAAATGCTTACCAAACGCGATACATGAACTTTACAACGTATTGTCTGTAAAGATTGATTTTCACCTCTTGGTGATGTAACGAATAGACTAAACTCAAGCCTTAACACAAATTTTCATCATAACACAGTCAGAAAGTATCTTCATAATAAAGGCCTTGGTAATTATACTGCACAGAAAAAGCCTCTTTTAACCAGAAAACAGCGAAAGGATAGGTTAAGATGGAGTAAAGACAAAAAAAACTGGTAGGAAGAATGGAAACAAGTGGTGTGGTCAGATGAGTCAAGATTTGCTCTTTTTGAGTCAGATGGTCGGGTAAGAGTATGGAGAAGAGCTGGAGATGCCTACAATAAAGATTGCATTCAACCAACAGTAAAATTTGGCGGAGGGTCAGTTATATTTTGGGGTTGTTTTGGATGGCATGGGTCAGACCTTTAGTTGTGGTGGAAAGGAATATGGATTCTGATAAATATGTCAATGTTCTGGCCAACCACTTTATACCATAGGTTAGCAATTATCCAAATTCTATATTTCAACAGGATGGAGCTTCGTGTCATACATTATCTTATACTGTTTGGTGGATATCATCACATGCCGTTCCAATTTTAGATTGGGTGGCACAAAGTCCTGATCTTAACCCGATTGAGAATTTGTGGAATCATTTAGACCGTCAGGTACGAAAAAGGAGACCTTTACCTAAGTCTAAACAAGAATTAATTAGTGCAGTACAAGAGGAGTGGGAAAATTACTATAGAAACAATACATGACCTAATTTTAAGCTTGTCTAGGCGCATTAAAGCAGTAATTAAAGCTAAAGGTGGACACACTAAATACTAATTATAACAAGTTTAAATCTATTAAATAATAAACTTTATATTTAGTATTTTATCTTGTAAAAATTTTTTTATTAGTTAATAAATATAAAAAAATTTTTCATTTACATACAAAATTTTGAACTTTATGCACTAATTTTATAAATAATAAAAAAATCTGGTAATTTAGTGTAGGCCAGTGTATAACCTATATATTACCATTTGACAGCATATCTGCTATCATTACCAGGTTTGTGAGAGAGAACAAACTCAATCCGGAAATGAGTCTTGATGAGCTTTCCCAGTATGCACCAGAATTGTTATCTCTTTTGCCCGACAAAGTAAAAAGAGATCAGGCATGTCAACGACTTCAAAATGGGTATGGATTTAGTAGAGAGCAAGCGTCTGTATTAGTATCCATTCTGAGGGCTGGCCAAAGTAAAGGTGGCGCCACATCCAATTCCTTTCTGGTAACCGGTCAAGAAGTAAAATGAGTGGAAGCAGAAAGTATTAAGGAATTGGCTCAGCGTATTGTGCAAGATAATCTTAGCAAAGCGGAAGTAAAAGTTGCGGCTAAATCTTTAGCTGAAACAGCTCCTAATGCCGACGTGGGCACATCTCATCTTTCTAGACTCCGTAGCGAGCTGCGATCCCTCAGCATCTCAGAAAAAATTATCTCTGCTACATTAAATCCGGACATAACCTGTTCAGCTAATAAAATCCAAAAGGAGAAATGTTTACTGCGCGAAAATGAAGGGATCAATTATCCTGACCATTTTGCATTGGAATCGGTTAATAAAAGATTACTCAGGTATGATGTATTCATTGCGCCTGACATACAAGCACTTGCCGATGTGATGGTAATGCTTTGTATTCCCCTGCCAAAATTAAAGACTTATGCATATCTAATGGCGGTGTAACTGGATACGCAAAAAACCAAGGTCAACAGGATATTCCTAGGGTGTTTAGATCGCTAGAAAAAAATGAGAAGCGGGCAAGGCAATTGCTTACATGGATTCAGGAAGCAATCGTCTCCAGGGTGTTAAAGGATCCAGGAAAGCTAGGCGCGCAATGGTTCAATACGTTCCTAAAGAATTATAACCTACTTCCATCCTACTTACGTAAAATAGGAGTAGTATTCGCAGTAGAAGAGCATGATGCCAAAATTTTATCAAAAGCTATGACTATCGCCAGTGAAGCGCTTCGACACAGTTCTGATAATAACACTTCATCGGTACAAAATTATATAATAGTTAATTACAGACCTCGTGGAGTACCTTATGATCAGGCAATTCCATTCAAAGTCTCTGACAAAAACTAATTATATGGGTGCCCCGCCTGCGCAGGAAATCGGTTAGGTGAGAATTTATTTTTTTTGAACAAGATACAGCATATATGACGCATTTATCTCTCAGTTTGTATTAGAACACATTGCCGTAGAGGGCTGTCTTAAATCTCAAAAATATGGAATAATATTCAAAAATAAGTTAGATTATATTGTAAGAAAAAAAGTTTAATTCGAAAATATTTACGCGATCGATCACTAAAAATGTGGAAATACTTCGGGTGTCCACTTAATCGTTTCTTTATTACATTATACCATTCTCTTGGAGTATAGTAATAACTTTTCTCCATTTCTCTGTATCCAGCCACGAGGATGTTTCTTCTTTATCCTCAAACTTTCAACGGATAATCTCTTCTCCGATCAGTCTTTCCCATACAGTCATTTCCATATGTTCGTGTGGATCTTTATCTTCCTCTCTCGCATATTCACACATTCACACATCACCTTCCATTCTATGACGGAATGTTATTGATTCACGTTTATCTTCATCTGTGATTGATACAAACTTAACGGGTTCTCACTGAGCTCGATTGCCTTTCTTCTGAGTCGTTCCTCATGTTGAGCTCTAGTCGGGATAATTGTAGACAGTGAGTCATGATGAGGTATGACTTGTTCCACTTCTTTGTCTTTTCTAGATGTTTGTGAAGGTTTGGGATCAGGGTTGGGATTAGGATGTTCGGATTCAGGTCTCACAACTGCAGATTTGATAATTTGTGAAGGTTCATTTACCGCAGAGGTGTCAGATGTTAACGCCATCAGAATTTTAGCTTGGGATGACTCATCCCGCTTTTCTGGTATATTAAATACTGGGATTTTCACAGTCTCATTTTCTAAGTCTGGCTGTGGTACGTCAGAGAATTCTTCGATATTACCAACCGATTCTCGCAACTTGGCTACAATTTTAGAACGATCAAGAACATAATACCATTCTCTTTTTTTACTGCTTGCTCGTTTACGCTCAATACCAATTTGGGAAAATTTCTTTCCAAGTATGTTACTAGTAAATGGCTTTTTACCATTATCTCCGCACCATTCAGAGTACTTTTAATATAAAACATTGCATGTCGGTCTCTCTACTCTATCCAAGTCCCAAGGTGAAATATAGTTGATCATAAATCATATGGGATTAGGAAGTTGGTCGCGCATAGTTTTCACCTTCATTTTTGTGGATGGGATATTTTGTGGTAGGTATTCAGAGAGGTCACGATTAAAAAAATATCTCATGACAACTTCTGGCACGTCATGATGGTCTAAAACCTTAGCCAAGCGATCAAAATATGCGAAATTCCCTCTACAGCATGCAGACACATCAAAACAAACAGTTCATGCGTCCCTTATATCTATTTTTATTGGGACATCATGATTGCTTGTAACCATAAATGCAGAGAAATCATTAATTCGTGAAGTTTAAGGCTTTTTCGTTCTATATATGTCCACCTTCCCAGTAGTTATGAGGTCTTTGAGACAGAGATTCAATCTATGCCAATCATCGGAAGACATTCCTGTCTCATTCAAAGTAATAAGCTTACGTCCTTGAAGTGGGTTGTTGAATTTTCCAAGAATTTTACCTAAATCTGATATTGCGAAATGAAAATGCGGACCTAAGACTTTATCGCCAATAAAATCAGTGATAATATTTTTCCCACACTGCTGTAAAGCAGACTTTAAAACTAGAATTGAGCAAGATTTATTGTTCGGCTTCTGTACTAAAAATGCCCACCAGTTCCAGATATATTCGTTAAGCCTTTCATCGCCACTGCAGATCACGTTCTTTACATGCCAAAGTATCGGCTCTATAATATCTCTATTGATTTCTGTGGCCGGCTTAGCCAAAAATCCAAGGAAGAGATTGAAGAATTCATTTTTTGGTGGGACAACGTTTGAAGAATACGGTAGGAAATTGATTTCATCATACTTTATTAAACCCATAGTGGCTGATTGTCTTATTAACAACTTTATCTTTACCGTTTCCCACCTAATTCATGAATCTTGATCATAAAATCCTCGAGATCTAGTTTAGCTACCATCTCAAAATAATGACCATCTTCCGCACTTCTATGTTTGAAAATCCACAATTTTGAACCTTCTTGAATGAAGGCAACTGTTGCTTGGATAGCTTTATAAACTTTAGCGTGATAGTATTTCCTTCCTGAAGTGCACATATATATTTAATAAGTCACTCCAAACGAAGTGGTCATATGGGTCTGTAATCCTGGATTTTTCTGACTTGGCAGGGCTCAGAAGCTTTTTCTCCTGATCTAAAGCTGTTTCATTGATAGTGAGCTTTAATGAGAGTTTTCTCACCTCCGGTCGCTTTTCTTAATCCGCGCGATAGCAATGAAAACTGTAAGACTTTTTATTTTGAATGATATATGCGTTCTCACTGTTATGATCCTGATCACATAATGGGTAGTGTGATGGAGAAATACATGTCAGTGGAAATATGTCAGGTTTATTATCCGATGGGTATGAGAGATTATATCCATCAATGTTATTCTCTTTTAGTAATTTCTCTAGTTCTGCGAATTCAGCTTGCGTGATTTCATTATTTCCACTATCGTGACTTGCTGTTTTAATTTCAAGGACAACTAGAAGAGGACTGTCTATGATTCGAGACTTGTCATTAGGTGTGCGAAGCATAAAGTCATAGACAGTTCCATCTTTAGGAAAAATACCCTTTTTAACGCGAACATGCTTTTTGGTCTCTTCATTGTACTTGGGTGATCTAAGCATTCGCAAGGAAAATGATCGTTTATTGGTGATATTATCGATGATAGTCTTACTCTGCAATTCTTCTGGAAGTTTCCTGCAGACCAACTCAGTGAAGACAGCGATTTGCGAAATATTCTTAAGTCTCATTCTGAAAGTAGCAACATGGAGAGACATTTTTTTCGCATCACTACTATTGGTAAACATTAGAGTATTTTTATCCCATTTAGGAAAGACTTCTTTACATGTTTCACTGAATGCCTGATAAAGATTATTGGCCACATTATTACGAGTAAGTTTGGGATTGATTGCATCTAGCATTTTTTGTAGCAAATCAAAATCTATGAAAGGGCGAAGTGATTCATCTCCATCAATAATTTCGTGCAGTAAGTGTCCATCATGATCTGTGAAAATAGCATTGATTCCATCCTCATAATCTGTTCTGACCTTCTGGATCTAACACTATCATCACGAAACTTATATAGATTTTCACCTATAGCCCCAAGATTAGTTTCACAATGATATGGCACCTCAGTGTCTAAAGAATCAAAGAGATCCACATCTTCATCCAGAATATCCACCATATTGGCATAGTCCTGATCATTAACGAAGCAAGCAGTTTCATCAGAAGGTACCCGATCATTAATAATGTTAACAGGTTTTCCAGTTTTTTCATCACGTTATGAGGACGCAGTTGAAATACTTTGGTGGTTCATGATTTTATAAAAGCAACTATACAATCTGAGAGAAGAAAGTATTACAAACCGAGAGAAAAAAGTTTAAATAAAAAAAAAGTAAAGATAAAGAATCCAACGTAAAATACGATATGGCATTTTATCAATGTCCATATATTTTTAGAAGTGGAAAAGTATGCAATCGGAGTTGCTATCAGAAAAAAGGATATCTGATACATTGGAATTTACCACCACGCAGTCCATGCAAAGAATGCGGCAAGTTAATAACCTATTCAAAATATGGAACTTGTGATATTCACGCTGAAAAGTATTGGAAAATAGCACAGTATCATCAGAAGAAGCTGACCAACATTACTCCTATTATTAAAGCGAAAATGGGGTCAATACATAGTTTAAGCAACTAACCGCGAGCGTAACTAGTGACACCTTTCCATATCTCCTTTAGCTTCTTAGCGTGAAATAAGCCATTCTAAGTAGGTGTCACCAGTGTCACCAGTTGGATTTTTTACTAGAGATACTGGTAATACTACTTTTTCAGCAGAATGTGTGATGCGAGATGCGGGATACTACCAGTTCAAGTCCGTTCTAGTTTGCAGATAACTGGAACAAAACTGGGACAAAACTAGAACAAGCAGAAAAGATTTTTTAGCATGTTTGAAAAGAATTCCAAGTATATGTCCTAGTTGTCCTAGTTGTCCTAGTAAATTTTTGAGAACTCCTACTTTTTTTTTTCTTTTTTCAGCGGAATGTGAACTGTGACTGCAAACAGTAGGATGTGAAATGCGAGATGCGAGATGCTACCAGTTCAAATTCATCCTAGTTTGCAGATAACTGAGATGAAACTAGGACAAAGCTGGGATGAGCCAGAAAGCTTTTTTAGTGTGTTTGGAAAGAATCCTGAGTAGTTGTCCTAGTTGTCCTAGTAAATTTTGAGAACCCCTACTTTTTTTTACTTTTTTTACCCAGCCAGCCAGGATGCGGAGTACTACCAGTAGTATCTCAGGAAAAAAATCGTATTTTTACTCTATACTTCTCATTTTACTAAAACAATTAGGACAACTAGGACAAGGTAAAGAAAAAGTATACAAAAACAGACAAAAAACAAGGAAATAACCAGATCAAGCCTGTTCTAGTAACCGTCCTAGTTAGCCAAATAATTTATCC